>NW_027206357.1:2090000-2707000 GCF_024711535.1 Dipodomys merriami | reverse complement strand
GTTAGGGTGAGTTTTAGGGTTAAGGTTAGCGTGAGGGTTTGGGTTAGGCTTAAGTTTAGGATGAGGGTTAGATGGGGGTACGGTTATGGTTAGTGTGAGCGTTAGGGTTAGCGTTAGGGTTAGGGATAGGTTAAGGGTTAGGGTGAGGTTCAGGATGAGGTTTAGGTTTACGGTAAGGGTTAGGGTTAGGGTTAGGATGAGGGTTAGGGAGAAGGTTAGGATGAGGGTTAGGGTGAGGTTTCAGTTTAGGGTTCGGGTTAGGGTTATGGTGAGGGTGGGGGTGAGGGTGAGGGTGAAGTTTAGGATTAGATTTAGGATGAGGGTGAGGATTAGGGTTAGGGTTAGGGTTAGGTTTAGGCTGAGGATAAGGCTGAGGGTGTGGGTGAGGATTAGGGTTAGGTTGAGTGTTAGGGTTAGTGTTAATGTAAGGGTTTGGGTTAGGGTTAAGTTTAGGATGAGAGTTAGTTTGAGGCGTACGGTTACGGTTAGATTGAGCATTAGGGTTAGCGTTAGGGTTAGGGATAGGGTTAGGTTTAGGGTGAGGTTTAGGATGAGGGTTAGGGTTAGGGTGAGGGTTAGGCTGAGGGTTAGGGTGAAGGTTATGGTTATGGTTAGGGTTAGGGTAAGGGAGAGGGTCAGTGCGAGGGTTAGGGTTAGGGTTAGATTTATGCTGAGAGTAAGGGTTAGCGTGAGGTTTAGCGTGAGTGTGAGGGTTAGAGTTACATTAGGGTTAGGGTAGGTTTAGCTTGAGGGTTAGGGTTAGGTTTAGGATTAGGGTGAGGTGAGCATGAGGGTGATTGTGAGGTTTATTGTTAGAGTGAGGGATAGGTTTAGGGTGAGGGTTAGGTTTAGGGTGAGGGTGAGCGTGAGGGTGACAGTGAGGCTTAGGGTGAGGGTGAGGGTGAGGGTGAGGGTTAGGGTTAGGATTAAGTTGAGGGTTAGAGTTAGTGTGAGGGTTAGGGTGAGGGTAAAGTTAAAGGTTAGGGTGAGGGTTAGGGTTAGGGTGAGGGTAAGGGTTAGGGTGAGGGTAAGGGTGAGTGTTAGGGTGAGCGTTAGGGTTAGGGTGAGGGTTAGGGTTAGGATTAGGGTTATGGTGAATACTAGCTTGTCAGTGAGGGTTAGGGTTAGGATGAAGGTGAGGGTTAGGTTTAGGGTTAAGTTGAGGGTTTGGGTGAGGTATAGGTTTAGGAGTAGTGTTAGGTTTAGAGTTAGGCTGAGGGTGAGGGTGAGGGTGAGAGTGACTGATAGGGTTAGGATTAGGGTGAGGGTTAGGGTGAGGATGAGGGTGAGGGTTAGAGTGAGGGTGAGGGTGAGGGAGAGTATGAGGGTTAGGGTTTGGGTGAGGGTAAGGGTTGGGTGAGTGTTAGGATGATGGTGAGGGTGAGGGTTAGGGTTGGGTTTAGGGTCAGAGTGAGGGTTAGGGTGAGGGGTATGGTTAGGATTAGGGTGAGGGTTAGGGTTAGGGTGAGGGTTAGGGTTAGGGTGAGGTTTACGGTTACTGTGAGGGTTCATGTTAGGTTTAGGCTTAGTGTTATGGTGAGAGTAAGGGTTAGGTTGACGGTGAGGTTTATGGTGAGGTTTAGGGTTAGTATGAGGGTTAGGGCTAGGGTGAGGGTAATTGTGAGGGTTAGGGTTAGGGTGATGTTTATGGTGTGGGTGAGGGTTAGGGTGAGGGTGAGGGTGAGGGTTCACTTGTGGGTTTGGGTTAGGGTTAGGTTGAGGTTGAGGGTGAGGGTGAGACTTAGGGTTAGGTTTAGGGTGACGGTGAATGTGAGGATTAGGGATAGGGTTAGGCTTAGGTTTAGGGTTAGGCTGAGGGTGACTGTGAGCGTGAGGGTTAGGGTTAGGGTGAGGGTTACGGTTAGGGTGAGGGTTAGGTTGAGGGTGAGGTTGAGGGTTAGGGTTAGGATTGCGTTTAGGGTGAGCCTGTGGGTGAGGCTGAGGGTGAGGGTTAGGTTTAGGGTCAGGATTAGGCTAAGGTTTAGGGTGAGGGTTAGGTTTAGGGTGATGTTTAGGTTGAGGGTTTGGGTTAGGGTTAGGGTGAGTGTGAGGGTCAGTGAGAGGGTTAGGATTAGGGTTAGGTTTAGGTTTAGGGTGAGGGTGAGTGTGAGGTTTAGGGTTAGGGTGATTGTTAGGCTTAGGTTTAAGCTGAGGGTGAGGGTGAGTGTGAGGGTTAGGGTTATGTTGTGTGTGAGCATTAGGGTTAGGTTTAGGGTGAGGGTGAGGTTTAGGGTTAGGGTGAGGGTTAGGTTTTGATTTAGGGTCAGGGTTAAATGAGGGTGAGGGTTAGGGTTAGGGTGAGGGTTAGGGTTAGGGTGAGGGTGAGGAATAGCGTTAGGGTGAGGGTTAGGTTTAGGGTGATGTTTAGGGTGAGTGTGAGGGTTGGTTTGAGGGTTTGCGTTAGGTTTAGGGTGAGGTTGAGGGTGAGGTTGAAGCTTAGAGTTAGGGTTAGGGTGAGGCTGACTGTGAGGGTTAGGGTTAGTGTTAGGCTTTAGGCTGAGTGTTAGGCTCAGGGTGAGAGTGAGGGTGATGGTTAGGGTTAGGGTGAGGTTTAGGGTTAGGGTTTGGGTGAGGGTTAGAGATAGTGTGAGGGTTACGGTTCAGGTGAGTGTTAGGGTAACTGTGAGGGTTCATGTTATGTTTAGGCTCTGTGTTAGTGTGAGGGTAAGTGTTAGGTTGAGGGTCAGGTTTAGGGTGATGTTTAGGGTTAGTATGAGGGTTAGGGCTTGGGTGAGTTTAAGGGTGATGGTTAGGGTTAGGGTGATGTTTAGGGTGAGGGTGAGGTTGAGGGTGAGGGTGAGGGTGAGGGTTCAGTTGAGGGTTTGGGTTAGGTTTAGGGTGAGGTTGAGACTTAGGGTTAGGTTTAGGGTGAGGGTGTGGTTGAGGTTTAGGGATAGGGTTAGGGTTAGGTTTAGGGTTAGGCTGAGGGTGACTATGAGCTTGAGGTTTAGGGTTATGGTGAGCATTAGGGTTCGGGTTAGGGTGAGGGTAAGTGTTGGGGTGAGTGTTAGGGTTTCGGTGAGGGTTAGCGTTAGGTTTAGGGTTAGGGTTATGTTGGAGGTTACGGTTAGGGTGAGGGTTAGCCTTAGGGGTAGGGTTAGGTTGAGCGTGAGGGTGAGCGTTAGGGTTAGGATTAGGTTTAAGGTGAGCCTGAGGGTGAGAGTGAGGGTGAGGGTTAGGGTTAGGGTGAGGGTTAGGCTAAGGGTTAGGGTGAGGGTTACGTTTAGGGTGATGTTTAGGTTGAGGGTTAGGGTTAGGTTGAGGGTGAGGTTGAGTGAGAAGGTTAGGTTTAGGGTTAGGATTAGGTTTAGGTTGATGGTGAGTGTGAGGTTTGGGTTAAGGTTATTGTTAGGCTTAGGTTCAAACTGAGGGTGAGGACTGAGTGTGAGGGTTAGGATTATGTTGAATGTGAGCATTAGGGTTAGGTTTAAATGAGGTTGTGTTTGAGGGTTAGGGTTTGGGTTAGGGTGAGAGTTAGATGAGGGTGAGGGTTAGGGTTAGGGTGAGGGTGAGGGTTAGCATTAGGGATAGGGTTAGGGATAGTGTCAGGGTTAGGGTTAGGGTGAGGTTTAGGGTTACTGTGTGGGTTCATGTTAGGTTTAGCCTTAGTGTTAGGGTGAGGGTAAGGGTTAGGTTGAGGGTCAGGTTTAGGGTCAGGTTTAGGGTTAGTATTAGGGTTAGGGCTAGGGTGATGGTGAGGGTGAGGGTTAGGGTGAGGGTGAGGGTGAGGGTTCAGTTGAGGGTTTGGGTTGGGGTTAGGGTTAGGTTTAGGGTGAGGTTGAGTGTGAGGTTTAGGGATACGGTTAGGCTTAGGTTTAGGGTTAGGCTGAGGGTGACTATGAGTTTGAGGGTTAGGGTTATGGTGAGCATTAGGGTTGGGGTAAGGGTGAGGGTAAGTGTTGGGGTGAGTGTTAGGGTTTGGGTGAGGGATAGCATTAGGTTTAGGGTTAGGTTTAGTTTGGAGGTTAGGGTTATGTTGAGCGTTAGCGTTAGGCTTAGGGCTAGGTTGAGGGTGAGGGTGAGAGTTAGGGTTAGGATTAGGTTTAAGGTGAGCCTGAGGGTGAGGGTGAGGGTTAGGGTTAGGGTGAGGGTTAGGCTAAGAATTAGGGTGAGTGTTAGGTTTACGGTGATGTTTAGGTTGAGGGTTAGGGTTAGGGTTAGGGTGCGTGTGAAGGAGAGTGAGAGGGTTAGGATTAGTGTTAGGGTTAGGTTTAGGGTGAGGGTGAGTGTGAGGGTTAGGTTTCAGGTTATTGTTAGGCTTAGGTTTAAGCTGAGGGTTAGGGTGAGTGTGAGGGTTTGGGTTATGTTGAGTGTGAGCATTAGGTTTAGGTTTAGGATGAGGGTGACGTTGAGGGTTAGGGTGAGGGTTAGGGTTTGGGTTAGGTGAGGGTTAAATGAGGGTGAGGGTTAAGGTTAGGGTGAGGGTTAGGGTTAGGGTGAGGGTGAGGATTAGCGTTCAGGTGAGGGTTAGGCTTCTCGTGCGGATTAGGGTTAGGGTTAGGGTGAGGGTGATATTTAGGGTGAGGGTGAGGGTTGGTTTGAGGATTTGCATTTGGTTTAGTGTGAGGTTGAGCGTGAGGGTGAGGCTTAGAGTTAGGGTTAGGGTGAGGGTGACTGTGAGGGTTAGGGTTAGGGTTAGGCTTTAGGCTGAGGGTTAGGCTGAAGTTGAGGGTGAGGGTGATGGTTAGGGTTAGGGTGAGGGTTAGGGTTAGGGTTAATTTGAGGGTTAGGTATAGTGTGAGGGTTAGGGTTAGGGTGAGTTTTAGGATTACTGTGAGGGTTCATGTTAGGTTTAGGCTTAGTGTTAGGGTGAGGGTAAGGATTAGGTTGAGGGTCAGGTTTAGGGTGAGGTTTAGGGTTAGTATGAGGGTTAGGGATAAGGTGAGGGTAAGGGTGAGGGTTAGTTTAAGGCAGATGTTTAGAGTGAGGGTGAGGGTTAGGGTTAGGGTGAGAGTGAGGATTCAGTTGAGGGTTTGGGTTAGGGTTAGGGTGAGGTTGAGACTTAGGGTTGGGTTTAGGGTGAGGGTGAGTGTGAGGTTTAGGGATGGGTTTAGGCTTAATTTTAGGGTTAGGCTGAGGGTGACTGTGAGCGTGAGGATTAGGGTTAGAGTGAGGGTTAGGTTTAGGGTGAGGGTTAGCATTAGGTTTAGGGTTATCGTTAGGTTGCAGGTTAGGTTTAGCGTGAGGGTTAGCGTTAGGGGAAGGGTTAGGTTGAGGGTGAGGGTGACAGCTAGGGTTAGGATTAAGTTTAGGTTGAGCCTGTGGGTGAGGATGAGGGTGAGGGTTAAGGTTATGATGAGGCTTAGGCTAAGGGTTAGGGTGAGGGTTAGGTTTAGGGTGATGTTTTGGTTGAGGGTTTGGGTTAGTGTTAGGGTGAGTGTGAGGGTGAGTAAGAGGGTTAGGATTAGTGTTAGGGTTAGGTTTATGGTGAGGGTGAGTGTGAGGGTTAGGGTTCGCGTTATTGTTAGGCTTAGGTTTAAGCTGAGTGTGAGGGTGAATGTGAGGGTTAGTGTTAGGTTGAGTGTGAGCATTAGGGTTAGGTTTAGGGTGAGGGAGTGTTTGAGGGTTAGGCTGAGGGTTAGGGTTTGGTTTAGGGTGAGGGTTAGATGAGGGTGAGGGTTAGGGTTAGGGTGAGGGTTAGATGAGGGTGAGGGTTAGGGTTAGGGTGAGGGTTAGATGAGGGTGATGGTTAGGTTGAGGGTGAGGATTCGCGTTAGGATGAGGGTTAGGGTTTTGGTGCGGATTAGAGTGAGGGTTAATGTTAGGGTGATGTTTAGGGTGAGGGTGATCGTTGATTTGACGGTTTGCGTTAGGTTTAGGGTGAGGTTGAGAGTGAGGGTGAGGCTTAGATTTAGGGTTAGGTTTAAGGTGACTCTGAGGGTTAGTGTTAGGTTTAGGCTTTAGGCTGAGGGTTAGGTTGAGGGTGAGGGTGAGGGTTAGAGTTAGGGTTAGGGCTAATGAAAGGGTGATATTTAGGGTGAGGGTTAGTGTGAGAGTTAATGTTAGGGTTAGGCTTAGTGGTAGAGTGAGTGTAAGTGTTAGGTTGAGGGTTAGGGTTAGGGATAGGGTGAGGGTTGGGATGAGGATTAGGGTGAGGGTAAGGTTTAGGGTGAGGGTTATGGTGAGTGTGAGGGTTAGGGTTAGGGTGAGGGTGAGAGTGAGGGTGATGGTTCAGGTGAGGGTTTGGGTTAGGGTTAGGGTGAGGTTGAGGGTGAGGGTGAGACTTAGGGTTAGGTTTAGAGTGATGGTGAGTGTGAGGTTTAGGGATAGGGTTAGGCTTAGTTTTACGGTTAGGCTGAGGGTGACTGTGAGCATGAGGGTTAGGGTTAGGGTGAGGGTAAGGTTTAGGTTGAGGGTTAGCGTTAGGGTTAGTGTTAGCGTTAGGTTGGAGGTTAGGTTTAGGGTGAGGTTAGCGTTAGGGGTAGGGTAAGGTTGAGCGTGAGGTTGAGGGCTAGGGTTAGGATTAGGTTTAGGTTGAGCCTGTCGGTGAGGGTGAGGGTGAGGGTTAATGTTTTGGTGAGGGTTAGGTTAAGGGATAGGGTGAGGGTTAAGTTTAGGGTGATGTTTAGGTTGAGAGTTGGGGTTAGGGTTAGGGTGAGTGTGAGGGTGAGTGAGAGGGTTAGGATTAGGGTTAGGGTTAGGTTTAGGGTGAGGGTGAGTGTGAGTGTTAGGGTTCTGGTTATTTTTAGGCTTAAATTTTAAGCGGAGGGTGAGAGAGTGTGTGTGAGGTTTAGTGTTATGTTGAGTGTGAGCATTAGGGTTAGGTTTAGGGTGAAGGTGAGGTTGAGGGTTAGGGTGAGGGTTAGGGTTTGAGTTAGGGTGAGGGTTAGATGAGGGTGAGGGTTGGGGTTAGGGTGAGGGTTAGGGTTAGGGTGAGGATGAGGATTAGCGTTAGGGTGAGGGTTAGGTTTTTGGTGCGGAGTAGGGTGAGGGTTAATGTTAGGGTGATGTTTAGGGTGAGGGTGAGGGTTGGTTTGAGGGTTTGCGTCAGGTTTAGTTTGAGGTTGAGGGTGAGGGTGAGGCTTAGATTTAGGGTTAAGGTGAGGGTGACTCTGAGGGTTAGGGTTAGGGTTAGGCTTTAGGCTGAGGGTTAGGCTGAGGGTGAGGGTGAGGGTGATGGTTAGGGTTAGGGTGAGGGTTAGGGTTAGGGTTAGGGTGATGATTAGGGATAATGTGAGGGTTAGGATTAGGGTGAGGTTTAGGGTTACTGTGAGGGTTCATGTTAGGGTTAGGCTGAGTGTTAGGGTGAGGGTAAGTGTTAGGATGAGGGTGAGGTTTATGGTAAGGTTTAGGGTTAGTATGAGGGTTAGGGCTAAGTTGAGGGTAAGGGTGAGGTTTAGTGTTAGGGTGATGTTTAGGGTGAGGGTCAGGGTTAGGGTGAGTGTGAGGGTTCAGTTGAGGGTTTGGGTTAGGGTTAGGGTGAGGTTGAGACTTAGGGTTAGGTTTAGGGTGAGGGGGAGTGTGAGGTTTAGGGATAGGGTTAGGCTTAGTTTAGGGTTAGGCTGAGGGTGACTGTGAGCTTGAGGGTTAATATTATGGTGAGCATTAGGGTTGGGGTTAGGGTGAGGTTAAGTGTTGGGGTGAGTGTTAAGGTTTGGGTGAGGGTTAGCGTTAGGTTTAGGGTTAGGGTTAGGTTGGAGTTTAGGTTAGGTGAGGGTTAGCATTAGACGTAGGGTAAGGTTGAGCGTGAGAGTGAGGGTTAGGGTTAGGATTAGGTTTAAGGTGAGCCTGAGGGTGAGGGTGAGGGTGAGGGTTAGGGTTAGGGTCAGGGTTAGGCTAAGGGTTAGGGTGAGGGTTAGGTTTAGGGTGATGTTTAGGTTGAGGGTTAGGGTTAGGTTGAGGGTGAGGGTGAGTGAGAGAGTTAGGTTTATGGTTAGGATTAGGTTTAGGGTGAGAGTGAATGTGAGGGTTAGGGTTAGGTTTATTGTTAGGCTTAGGTTTAAGCTGAGGGTGGGTGAGGGTGTGTGTGAGGGTGAGGGTTATGTTGAGTGTGAGCATTAGGGTTAGGTTTAGGTTGAGGGTGTGTTTGAGGGTTAGGGTTTGGGTTAGGGTGAGGGTTAGATGAGGGTGAGGGTTAGGGTTAGGGTGAGGGTTCGGGTTAGGGTGACGGTGAGGGTTAGCGTTAGGGTGAGGGTTAGGGTTATGGTGCAGATTTGGGTGAGTGTTGTTACCCTGATATTTATGGTGAGGGTGAGGGTTGGTTTGAGGGTTTGCATTAGTTTTAGGTTGAGGTTGGGTGTGAGGGTGAGGCTTAGGGTTAGTTTTAGGGTGAGGGTGACTCTGAGGGTTAGTGTTAGGGTTAGGCTTTAGGCTGTTGGTTAGGCTGAGATTGAGGGTGAGTTAGTGTTAGGGTTAGGGTTAATTATAGAGTGATATTTAGGGTGAGGGTTAGTGTGAGAGTTAGTGTTAGGATTAGCCTTAGTGTTAGAGTGAGTGTAAGGGTTAGGTTGAGGGTTAGGTTTAGGGATAGGGTGAGGGTGGGGATGAGGGTTAGGGTGAGGGTAAGGTTTGGGGTGAGGGTTATGGTGAGTGTGAGGGTTAGGTTTAGGGTTAGGGTGAGGGTGAGGGTGAGGGTTCAGTTGAGGGTTTCTGTTAGGGTTAGGGTGAGGTTGAGGGTGAGGATGAGACTCAGGGTTAGGTTTAGGGTGATGGTGTGAGGATTAGGGATAGGGTTAGGCTTAGGTTTAGGGTTAGGCTGAAGGTGACTGTGAGCGTGAGGGTTAGGGTTAGGGTGAGGGTTAGGTTTAGGGTGAGGGTTAGCGATAGGGTTAGGGTTAGGTTTAGGTTGGAGGTTAGGTTTAGGGTGAGGGTTAGCGTTAGGGGTAGGGTTAGGTTGAGGGGGAGGGGGAGGGCTAGGGTTAGGATTAGGTTTAGGGTGAGCCTATGGGTGAGGGTGAGGGTGAGGTTTAGGGTTAGGGTGAGGGTTAGGCTAAGGTTAAGGGTGAGGGTTAGGTTTAAGGTGATGTTTAGGTTGAGAGTTTGGGTTAGGGTTAGGGTGAGTGTGAGGGTGAGTGAGAGGGTTAGGATTAGGGTTAGGGTTAGGTTTAGGGTGAGGGTGAGTGTGAGGGTTAGGGTTCGTGTTATTGTTAGGCTTAGGTTTAAGCTGAGGGTGACGGTGAGTGTGAGGTTTAGGGTTATGTTGAGTGTGAGCATTAGGGTTAGGTTTAGGGTGAGGGTGAGGTTGAGGGTTAGGGTGAGGGTTAGGGTTTGGGTTAGGTTGAGGGTTAGATGAGGGTGAGGGTAGGGTTAGGTTGAGGGTTAGGGTTAGGGTGAGTGTGACGGTTAGTGTTACAGTGAGGGTTAGGTTTATGGTGCGGATTAGGGTGAGTGTTAGGGTTACGGTGATGTTTATGGTGAGGGTGAGGGTTGGTTTGAAGGTTTGCGTTAGGTTTAGGGTGAGGTTGGGGGTGAGGGTGAGGCTTAGGGTTAGGGTTAGGGTGAGGGTGACTCTGAAGGTTAGGGTTAGTGTTAGGCTTTAGGCTGAGGGTTAGGCTGAGCGTGAGGTTGAGGGATAGGGTTAGGGTTAGGGTTAATGATAGGGTGATATTTAGGGTGAGGGTTAGTGTGAGAGATAGTGTTAGGGTTAGGCTTAGTGTTAGAGTGAGTGTAAGTGTTAGGTTGAGGGTTATGGTTAGGGATAGGGTGAGGGTTGGGTTAGGGTTAGGGTGAGGGTAAGGTTTAATTTGAGGGTTATGGTGAGTGTGAGGGTTAGGGTTAGGGTGAGTGTTAGGGTGAGGGTGAGGGTTCAGTTGAGGGTTTGGGTTAGGGTTAGGGTGAGTTTGAAGGTGAGGGTGAGACTTAGGGTTAGGTTTAGGGTGACTGTGTGAGGATTAGGGATAGGGTTAGGCTTAGGTTTAGGGTTACGCTGAGGGTGACTGTGAGGGTGAGGGTTAGGGTTAGGATGAGGGTTAGGTTTAGGGTGAGGGTTAGAGATTGGGTTAGGGTTAGGTTTAGGTTGGAGATTAGATTTAGGGTGAGGGTTAGCGTTAGGGGTAGGGTTAGGTTGAGGGTGAGGGTGAGGGCTAGGGTTAGGATTAGGTTTCAGGTGAGCGTTATGGTCAGAGTGAGTGTTTGGGTTAGGTTTAGATTTACGGTGAGAGTAAGGGTTAGCATGAAGTTTAGGGTGAGTGTGAGTGTTAGAGTTCGCATTAGGATTAGGGTGACGTTTAGGGTGAGGGTTAGGTTTAGGTTTAGGGTTAGGTTGAGGTGAGGGTGAGGGTGATTGTGAGGTTAATGGTTAGGGTGAGAGTTAGGGTTAGCGTGAGGGTTAGGGTTAGGGTTAGGGTTATTGTGAGGGTGAGCATGAGGGTGACAGTGAGGCTTAGGTTGTGGGTGAGGGTGAGTGTGAGGGTTAGGCTTAGGGTTAGGGTTAGGGTTAGTGTGAGGGTGAAGTTGAGGGTTAGTGTTAGGAGTAGCGTTAGGTTTAAAGTTAGGCTGAGGGTGAGCGTGAGGGTGAGGGTGACGGTTAGGGTTAGGGTTAGGCTGAGGGTTGGGTTTAGTGTGAGTGTTAGGGTGAGGGTAAGGCTAAAGTTTAGCGAGAGGGTGAGGGTTAGGTTTAGGTTTAGGGTGAGGGTTATGGTTAGGATTAGGGTTAGGGTGAGGGCTATGGTGAGGGTGAGATTTAGGGTGAGGGTGAGGGTTAGGGTTAGTGTGAGGGTTAGGGTGAGGGTAAGGTTAAAGGTTAGAGTGAGGGTGAGTGTTAGGGTTAGGGTTAGGGTGAGGTTTAGAGTTAGAGTTATGGTTAGGGTTAGGGTGAGGGTGAGCGTGAATGTGACAGTGAGGCTTAGGGTCAGGGTGAGGGTGAGGGTGAGTGTGAGGCTTAGACTTAGGGTTGTTTTAGGATTAGGGTTAGTGTGAGGGTGAAGGTGAAGGTTAGTGTTAGGAATAGGGTTAGGTTTACAGTTAGGCTGAGGGTGAGGGTGACGGTTAGAATTAGGGTTAGGTTGAGGGTGAGGATTTGTGTGAGGGTTAGGGTGAGCGTAATGTTAAAGGTTAGGGTGAAAGTGAGGGTTAGGCTTAGGGTTAGGGTGAGGGTTAGGGTGAGGCTTAGGGTTAGAGTTACAGTTTGGTTTAGGTTGAGGGTGAGGGTTAGGTTGAGGGTAAGGGTGAGGTAACGGTGAGGGTTAGGGTTAGGGTGAGGTTTAGGGTGAGGATGAGTGTGAGTGATAGAGTGAGGGTTAGGGTTCGGGAAAGTATGAGGTTTAGGGTTTGGTTGAGTGTTAGGGTTGGGTGAGTGTTAGGGTGACGGTGAGGGTGAGGGTTCAGCTTGGGTTAAGGGTTAGAGTGAGGGGTAGGGTGAAGGGTAGGTTTAGTATTAGGGTTAGGGTGAGGGTTAGGGTTAGTGTAAGAGTTAGGGTTAGGGTGAGGTTTAGGGTTACTTTGAGGGTTTAGGCTTAGTGTTAGGGTTAGGGTTACGGTTAGGATGAGGGTTAGGTTTAGGGTGAGGTTTAGGGTTAGTATGAGGGTGAGGGTAAGGGTGAGGGTTAGGGTTAGGGTGATGTTTAGGATAAGGGTGAGGGTTAGGGTTAGGGTGAGTGTGAGGGTTAAGTTGAGTGTTTGGGTTAGCGTTAGGGTGAGGTTGAGGTTGAGGGTGAGTCGTAGGGTTAGGTTTAGTGTGAGGGTGTGTGAGAGGGTTTGGTATGGGGTTAGCCTTAAGTTTAGGGTTAGGCTGAGGGTGACTGTGAGCGTGAGGGTTAGGGTTAGGGTGAGGTTTAGGGTTAGGTTGAAGGTAAGGGCTGGGGTGAGTGTTAGGGTTAGGCTGAGGGTTAGCATTAGGGTGAGGTTAGGGATAGGGTTAGGTTGGAGTTTAGGGTTAGGGTGAGTGTTAGCGTTAGGGGTAGGGTTAGGTTGAGGGTTAGGGTGAGTGTTAGGGTTAGGTTGAGGGTGAGGTTGAGGGTGAGGTTGAGGGTGAGGGTTCGGTTAAGTGTTTCGGTTAGGGTTAGAGTGAGGTTGAGGGTGAGTGAGAGGGTTAAGTTTATGGTTAGGATTTGGTTTAGGGTGAGGGTGAGTGTGAGGGTTAGGGTTAGGGTTATTTTTAGGCTTAGGTTTAAGCTGAGGGTGAGTGTGAGTGTGACCTTTATGGTTATGTTGAGTGTGAGAATTAGGGTTAGGTTTAGGGTGAGGGTGAGGTTGAGGGTTAGGGTGAGGTTTAGGATGAGGGGTAGTGTGAGAGTTAGGTTTAGTGTTAGTGTTAGGGTTAGGGTTGGGGTTAGGGATAGGCTTAGTGTTAGGCAGAGGGTGAAGGTGAGGGTGAGGGTTAGGGTTTGGGTAAGGATGCGGTTTAGGTTTAGAGTTAGCATTAGGGTGAGGGTTAGTGTTAGGGTTAGGGTTAGTGTTACAATTAGGTTTAGGATGAGGGTGAGTGTGAGGGTTAGGGTTAGTATTAGACTTAGGGTGAGGGTGAAAGTGAGGGTAAGGGTGAGGGTTAGGCTTAGGCTTAGGCTTAGGCCGAGCATGAGTGTGAGGGAGAGGGTTAGGGTTTGGATGAGGGTTAGGGTTTTAGGTTTAGGGTGAGGGTTAGGATGAGGTTTAGGGTTAGAATTAGGGTTAAGTGAGGGCTAGAGTGCGGGTGAGGGTTCGGGTTAGCGTTAGGGTGAGGTTTAGGTTTAGGGTTAAGTTGAGGGTGAGGGTTAGGGTTAGGGTGAGGTTTAGGGTTAGGGTTAGGGTGAGGGTGAGGTTTAGGATTAGGTTTAGGGTTAGGGTTAGGTTTAGGATAAGGGTTACAGTGAGGTTGAGTGTGTGGATTAGGGTTAGGCTTAGGATTAGGCTGAGGGTGATAATGGGGATGAGAATTCGCTTATGAGTGATGGTTAGGGTTATGGTTAGGTTGAGGGTTAGGATGAGGGTTAGGGTTAGGATTAGGGTTAGGGTGAGGGCTAGGATGAGGGTGATGTTAAGGGTTAGGGTTAGGCTGAAACTTAGGGATAGGCTGAGGCTGAAGGTGAGGGTGAGGGTTACGGTTAGGGTGATGGTTAGGGGTACAGTTAGGGTGAGTGTTAGGATGAGGATTACGGTTAGGGTGAGGGTTAGGGTAAGGGTGACAGTAAGGGTAAAGGTGAGGAATAGTCTGAGGGTGAGTGTTATGGTAATGGTGAAGGTTCAGGTTAGGGTGAGGGTTAGGGTGAGGGTTAGGGTTAGCGTTAGTGTTAGCGTTAGGGTGAGGGTTAGTGTGATGGTTTGGGTTAGGGTTAGGGTTACAATTAGGGTTAGGGTGAGGGTGAGTGTGAGAGTTTGGGTTAGTCTTAGGCTTAGGCTTAGGCTTAGGCCCAGCTTGAGGTTGAGGGTGGAGGTTACGGTTAGGGTGAGTGTTAGGGTTAGGGTAATGGTTAGGGTTAGGGCAAGGTTAAGGGTTAGGGTTAGGGTTAGGGTGAGTTTTAAGTTTAGGGTGATGGTTAGGGTTAGTGTGAGGGTTAGTGTTCGGGTTAAGGTGAGTTTTAGTGTGAAGGTAAGTGTTAGGGTGAGGTTTAGGGTTAGGGTGATGTTTAGGTTTAGATTTAGTGTAGGGTGAGGGTTAGGGTAATGGTTAGTGTTAGGGTTAGGGTTAGGTTTGGATTAGGGTTAAGGTGAGGGTGAGTGTGAGGGCTAGGGTTAGGGTTAGGGTTAGGATTAGAGTTATGGTGAGGGTGAGGTTAGGGTTAGGGTTAAGGTGAGGGTTGGGGTTAGGGTTAGAGTGAGGTTTAGGGTGAGGGTTAGGTTTAGGCTTAGTGTTAGGGTATGGGCTTAGGTGAGGGTGAGGCTTACGTTCAGGTTTAGAGTGAGTATTAGGGTGAGGGTCACGTTTAGGGTTAGTTTTAGGGTTAGGGTTGGGGTTACGGATAGTCAGTGTTAGGCGGAGGGTGAGGGTGAGGGTGAGGGTTAGGGTTGGGGTTTGGGTGAGGTTTATGGTTAGTGTTAGTGTTACGGTGAGGGTTAGTGTGAGGGTTAGGGTTAGTGTGACTGTTACTTTTAGGGTTAGGGTGAGGGTGAGTTTGAGGTTAAGGGTTAGTCTTCGTCTTAGGCTTAGGCTTAGTCTGAGCCTAAGGGAGAGGGTGAGGGTTAGGGTTAGGGTGAGGGTTAGGGTTAGGGTGAGGTTTATGGACAGGGTGAGGGTTAGGGTCAGGGTTAGGGTTATTGTTAGGATTAGGGTTAGGTTTAAAGTTAATGTGAGGTTGAGGGTTTGGGTTACAGTTAGGGTTAGAGTGAGGGTTAGGATGAGGGATAGGGTTAGGGTTAGGGTGAGGGTTAGGGTTAATGTGAGGGTTAGGGTTAGGGTGAGGTTTAAGGATACTGTGAGGTTTCATGTTAGGTTTAGGCTTAGTGTTAGGGTGAGTGTAAGGGTTAGGTTGAGGGTTAGGTTGAGGGTGAGGTTTAGGGTGAGATTTAGGGTTAGTATGAGGGTTAGGGCTAGGGTGAGGGTAAGGGTGAGGGTTAGGGTTAGTGTTAGTGTTATCGTTAGGGTTAGGGGTAGAATAACGGTGAGGGTGAGGATTAGGGTTAGGGTTAGGGTGAGTTTTAGGCTTAATGTTATTCATTGTGTTTGGGTTAGGTTTAGGGTGAGAGTTAGGAGGAGGGTTAGGGTTAGGGTTAGGCTTAGGATTAGGGTTAGGGTGAGGGTGATTGTGAGGTTTAGGGATAGGGTTAGGCTTAGGTTAAGGGTTAGGCTGAGGGTGACTGTGAGCTTGAGGGTTAGGGTTATGGTGTGCATTAGGTTTGGGGTTAGGGTGAGGGTAACGGTTGGGGTGAGTTTTAGGGTTTGGGTGAGGGTTAGCGTTAGGTTTAGGGTTAGGGTTAGGTTGGAGGTTAGTGTTAGGATGAGGGTTAGCATTAGGGGTAGGTTTAAGTTGAGGGTGAGGATGAAGGTTAGGGTTAGGATTAGGTTTAAGGTGAGCCTGAGGATGAGGGTGAGGGTGAGGGTTCGGGTTAGGGTGAGGGTTAGTCTAAGGTTTAGGGTGAGGGTTAGGTTTAGGGTGATGTTTAGGTTGAGCGTGAGGGTTAGGTTTAGGGTGAGGGTGAAGTTTCAGTTGAGGTTTTGTGTTAGGGTTAGGTTGAGTGTGAGGTTGTGTGAGTGGGTTAGGTTTAGGGTTAGGATTCGGTTTAGGGTGAGGTTGAGTGTGAGTGTTAGGGTTAGGTTTATTGTTAGGCTTAGGTTTAAGCTGATGGTGAGGGTGATTGTGAGGTTTAGGGTTATGTTGAGTGTGAGAATTAGGGTTAGGATTAGGGTGAGGGTGTGGTTGAGGGTTAGGGTCAGGGTTAGGGTTTGGGTTAGGGTGAGGGTTACATGAGGGTGAGGGTTAGGGTTAGGGTCAGGGTTAGGGTTAGGGTGAGGGTGAGGGTTAGGGTTAGGGTGAGGGTTCGGGTTATGGTTTGGATTAGGGTGAGTGTTAGGATTACGGTGATGTTTATGTTGAGGGTGAGGGTTGGTTTGAGGGTTTGCGTTAGGTTTAGGGTGAGGTTGAGGGTGTGGGTGACGCTTAGCGTTTGGCTTAGGGTGAGGGTGACTCTGAGGGTTAGGGTTAGGCTTAGGCTTTAGGCTGAGGGTTACCCTGAGGGTGAGCGTGAGGGTTAGGGTTAGGGTGAGGATTAGGTTTAGGGTTAATGATAGGGTGATAATTAGGGTGAGGGTTGGTGTGAGAGTTAGTGTTAGGGTTAGGTTTATTGTTAGAGTGAGGGTATGGGTTAGGTTTAGTTTTAGGGTTAGTGATACTGTGAGGGTTGGGATGAGGGTTAGGGTGAGGGTAAGGTGTAGGGTGAGGGTTATGGTGGGTGTGAGGGTTAGTGTTAGGGTTAGGGTTAGGGTGAGGGTGAGGTTTAGGTTCATGGTAAGGGCTAGGGTCAGGGTTAGGATGAGGGTTAGGGAGAGGGTTAGGATGAAGGTTAGGGTGAGGGTTCGGGTTAGGGTTCAGGCTAGTGTTAGGGTGAGGGTTAGGGTTAGGGTTAGTTTTAGGTTGAGGGTGATGTTTAGGGTTATGGTAAGGGCTAGGGTTAGGGTTAGGATGAGGGTTAGGGAGAGGGTTAGGATGAGGGTTAGGTTGAGCGTTTGGTTTAGGGTGCGGGTTAGGGTTAGGGTGAGGGTTTGGGATAGGGTTAAGTTTAGGATGAGAGTTAGTTTGAGGGGTATGGTTACGGTTAAGATGAGCGTTAGGGTTATGGTTAGGGTTAGGGTTAGGGTGAGGGTTAGGGTCAGGGTGAGGGTTAGGGTTAGTGATAGCTTTATGGTGAGAGTAAGGGTTAGCGTGAGGTTTAGGGTGAGTGTGAGGGTTAAAGTTAGCATTAGGTTTAGGGTGAGGTTTAGGGTAAGGTTTAGGGTTAGGGTGAGGTGAGGGTGAGGGTGATTGTGAGGTTTATGGTTAGGGTGAGAGATAGGTTTAGCGTGAGGGTTACGGTTAGGGTTACGGTGAGGGTGAGCCTGAGGGCTTAGGGTGTGGGTGAGGGTGAGTGTGAGGGTTAGGGTTAGGGTTAGTGTGAGGGTGAAGTTGAGGTTTAGTTTTAGGAGTAGCGTTAGGTTTAAAGTTAGGCTGAGGGTGAACGTGAGGGTGAGGGTGACGGTTAGGGTTAGGGTTAGGTATAGGTTGAGAGTTAGGGTTAGTGTGAGGGTTATGGTGAGGGTCAGGGTTAAGGTTAAGGTTAGGGTTACAGTGAGGGTTAGGGTTAGGGTTAGGGTTATTTTTAGTGTTAGGTTAGTGTTACGTTTGCGGTGAGGGTGAGGCTGAGGGTGAATTTCATGGTTAGATTTAGGGTTAGGGTTTTTGTTAGGGTTAAGGTTAGTGTGAGGTTTATGGTGAGGGTTAGGTTTAGGGTTAGGATTAGAGTTATGGTGAAGGTGAGAGTGAGGGTTAGTGTTAGGGTGAGGGTTGGGGTTAGGGTTAGAGTGAGGCTAAGGGTGACGGTTAGGATTAGGCTTAGGGTTAGGGTATGGCCTAGGGTGAGGGTGAGGGTTAGGTTTAGGGTTAGTGTTAGTTTAAGGGTTGGGGTTAGGGATAGGCTTAGTGTTAGGCGGAGGGTGAGGGTGAGGGTGAGGGTTAGGGTTAGGGTGCGGGTGAGGTTTAGGGTTAGTTTTAGCATAGGGTGAGGTTTAGTGTAAGGGTTAGGGTTAGGGTGAGTGTTACTGTTAGGGTTAGGGTGCGGGTGAGGTTTAGGGTTAGTTTTAGCATAGGGTGAGGTTTAGTGTAAGGGTTAGGGTTAGGGTGAGTGTTACTGTTAGGGTTAGGGTGCGGGTGAGTGTGAGGGTAAGGGTTAGTCTTAGGCTTAGGCTTAGGTTTAGGCTGAGCCTAAAGGAGAGGGTGAGCGTTAGGATTAGAGTGAGGGTTATGGACAAGGTGAGGGTTAGCGTTAGGGTTAGGGTTATTGGTAGGTTTAGGTTTAGGTTGAAAGTTACTGTGAGGGTGAGTGTTAGGGTTAGAGATAGGGTGAGATTTAGGTTTAGGGAAAGGGTTAGAGTTAGGGTTAGGGTAAGGGTGAGATTTGGGGTTAGAGTTAGGGTTAGTGTTAGGGTTAGGGTTAGGGTGAGGGTTAGGGTGAGGGTTAAGTTTAGGCTTAGGCTTAGGCTGAGGCTTAGGCTTAGGCTTAGGCTTAGGCCTAGCATGAGGGTGAGTTTTAGGTTTAGGTTTAGTGTGAGGGTTAGGGTTAGGGTGAAATTGAGTGTGAGATTTAGGGTTAGTCTTAGCCTTAGGCTTAGGCCGAGCATATGGGTGAGGGTGAGGGTTAGGGTTAGGGTCAGGGTTAGGGTGAGGGTTAGTGTGAGTGTTAGGTTTAAGGTTAGTGTTAGGGTTAAGGTTGGGGTTAGGGATAGTCTTAGTGTTATGTGGCAGGTGAGGGAGACGGTGAGAGTTAGGGTTATGGTTAGGGTTGGGGTGTTAGGATTTGTGTGAGGGTTAGGATGAGGTTCAGGGTTAGGATTGGGGTTAGGGTGAAGGCTAGTGTGAGGGTGAGGATTAGAGTTAGCATTAGGGTGAAGTTAGGGTTAGGGTTAGGGTTAGGGTTACATTGAGGATGAGTTTTAGGGTTAGGGTGAGGGTTAGGGTTAGGGTTAGGGTGATGGTGAGGGTTAGAATTAGGGATATGGTTAGGGTTATTGTTAGTGTTATGGTTAGGGTTAAGCTTATTTTGAGGGTGAGGCTGTGGGTGAGCGATAGGGTTAGGGTTAGGGTGACGTTTAGGGTTAGGGTTAGGGTTAGGGTTAGGAGGAGGGTTTGGTTTAAAGTGAGGGTGAGGGTAAGGGTTAGGGTTAGGGTTAGTGTTATCGTTATGTTTAGGGTTAGAATAACAGTGAGGGTGAGGATTAGGGTTAGGGTTAGGATGAGGTTAAGGGTTAGTGTTAGTGTTAGGGTTAGGGTTAGGGTTAGGGTGAGAGTTAGGAGGAGGGTTAGGTTTAGGATTAGGGTTAGGATTAGGGTTAGGGTGAAGTTGAGGGTGTCGTTTAGGGTTACGGTTGGGGTTAG
This sequence comes from Dipodomys merriami, assembly GCF_024711535.1. NCBI lineage: Eukaryota > Metazoa > Chordata > Mammalia > Rodentia > Heteromyidae > Dipodomys > Dipodomys merriami. Next base: position 2,688,584 of record NW_027206357.1, on the reverse strand, counting down.
GCTTAGGGTTAGGCTGAGTGTGAGGCTGAGGTTGAGGGTTAGGGTTAGGCTTAGTGTTAGAGTTAGGGTTAGGGTGAGGGTGAGGGTTAAGTTTAGGGTTAGGATTAGCGTTAGGGTGAGTGTGAGGTTTAGGGTTAGTGTTAGGGTTAGGCCTAGGTTTAGGCTGAGGGTGAGCGTTAGGTTGAGGGTAAGGATTAGGTTTAGGGTTAAGGTATGGGCTAGGGTGAGTGTGAGGGTTAGGGTCAGGGTTAGGCTGAGGGTTAGTGTGAGGGTTATGTTTAGGGTTAGTGTTAGGGTTAGGGTTGGGATTAGGGATAGTCTTAGTGTTAGGCGGAGGGTGAGGTTGAGGGTGAGGGTTAGGGTAAGGGTTAGGGTGAGGATGAGGTTTAGGGTTAGAGTTAGCATTAGGGTGAGGTTTAGTGTTAGAGTTAGGGTTAGTGTTAAAGTTAGGGTTAGGGTGAGGGTGAGTGTGAGGGTTAGGGTTATGTTTAGACTTAGGGTGAGGGTGAGGGTTAGGGTGGGGGTTAGGCTTAGGCGTAGGATTAGAGTATGGGCTAGGGTGAGGGTGAGGGTTAGTGTTAGGTTTAGGGTGAGGGTTAGGGTGAGTGTCAGGTTTACAGTTAGTCTTAGTCTTATGCTTAGGCGGAGCATGAGTGTGAGGGAGAGGGTTAGGTTTAGGAAGAGGGTTAGGGTTTTAGGGTTAGGGTGAGGGTTAGGATGAGGTTTAGGGTTAGGATTATTGTTAGTTTGAGGGCTAGAGTGAGGGTGAGGATCAGGGTTAGCGTTAGGGTGAGGTATAGTGTTAGGGTTAGGATTACGTTGAGGGTGAGAGTTAGGGTTAAGGTGAGGGTTAAGTTTAGGGATAGGGTGAGGGTGAGAGTTAGGATTAGGTTTAGGGTTAGGGTTATTTTTAGTTTTATGGTTAGGGTTAAGTTCACAGTGAGGGTGAGGCTGAGGGTGAGGGTTTAGGTTTAGGGTTAGGGTTAGGGTGTGGGTTAGGCTGAGGGTTAGGGTTAGGCTGAGGGTGAGTGTGGGGATGAGGATTAGCTTTTGAGTGATGGTTAGGGTTATGGTTAGGTTGAAGTTTGGGATTAGGATTAGGGTTAGGATTAGGGTTAGGGTGAGGGCTAGGATGAGGGTGAGGGTTAGGGTTAGGGTGAGTGTGAGTTTCGGTTGAGTGTTTGGTTTAGGTTTAGGTTGAGGGTGAGGGTGAGTGAGAGGGTTAAGTTTAGGGTTAGGATTAGGGTTAGGGTGAGGGTGAGTGTGAGGGTTAGGGTTCGGTTTATTGTTAGCCTTAGGTTTAAGCTGAGGGTGAGGGTGAGTGTGAGGTTTAGGGTTATGTTGAGTGTGAGCATTAGGGTTAAGTTTGGGGTGAGGTTGTGGTTGAATGTTAGGGTGAGGGTTAGGGTGAGGGTTAGATGAGGGTGAGGGTTAGGGTTAGGGTGATGCTGAGGGTTAGCGTTAGGGTGAGGGTTAGGGATAGTGTGAGGGTTAGGGTTAGGCTGAGGTTTAGGGTTACTGTGAGGGTTCGTGTTAGGTTTAGCCTTAGTGTTAGGGTGAGGATAAGCATTAGGTTGAGGGTTAGGTTAGGGTGAGGTTTAGGGTTAGTATGAGGGTTAGGGCTAGGGTGAAGGTAAGGGTGAGGGTTAGGGTTAGGGTGATGTTTAGGGTGAGGGTGAGGGTTAGGGTGAGGCTGAGGGTGAGGGTTCAGTTGAGGGTTTGTGTTAGGATTACGGTGAGTTTGAGACTTAGGGTTAGGTTTAGGGTGAGGATGAGTTTTAGGGTTAGGGTTAGTGTTATCATTTGGGTTAGAGTTAGAATAAGGGTGAGGGTGAGGATTAGGTTAGGGTTAGGGTGAGTTTTAGGATAATGTTAGTGATAGTGTTAGGGTTAGGGTTAGGGTGAGAGTTGGGAGGAGCGTTAGGGTTAGCGATAGGTTTACGATTAGGATTAGGGTGAGGGTAAGTGTGAGGTTTAGGGATAGAGTAAGGCTTAGTTTTAGGGTTAGGCTGAGGGTGATTGTGAGCTTGAGGGTTAGGGTTATGGTGAGAATTAGGTTTGGGGTCATGGTGAGCTTAAGGTTAGGTGTGAGTATTAGGGTTTGGGTGAGGGTTAGGGTTCGGGTTAAGGTTAGGGTTAGGTTGGAGGTTAGTGTTAGGGTGAGGGTTAGCGTTAGGGGTAGGGTTAGGTTGAGGGTGAGGGTGAGGGTTAGGGTTAGGATTAGGGTGAGGGTTAAGCTAAGGGTTAAGGTGAGTGTTAGGTTTAGGATGATGTTTAGGTTGAGGGTGAGGGTGAGGGTTAGGGTTAGGGTGAGGGTGAAGATTCGGTTGAGGGTTTGCGTTAGATTTAGGTTGAGCGTGATGGTGAGTGAGAGTGTTAGGTTTAGGGTTAGGATCAGGTTTAGGGTGAGGGTGAGTGTGAGGGTTAGGGTTATGTTGAGTGTGAACATTAGGGTTAGGTTTAGCGTGAGGGTGTGGTTGACGGTTAGGGTGAGGGTTAGGGTTTGGTTTAGGGTGAGGTATAGATGAGGGTCAGGGTTAGGGTTAGGGTGAGTGTTAGGTTTAGGGTGAGGGTGAGGGTTAGCGTTAGGGTGAGGGTTCGGGTTATGGTTTGGATTAGGGTGAGTGTTAGAATTACGGTGATGTTTATGGTGAGGGTGAGGGTTAGTTTGAGGGTTTGCTTTAGGTTTAGGGTGAGGTTGAGGGTGAGGGTGAGGCTTAGGGTTAGGATGAGGGTGAGGGTGACTCTTAGAGTTAGTGTTAGGGTTAGGCTTTAGGCTGAGTTTTAGGCTGAGGGTGAGGGTGAGGGTTACGGTTAGGTTGAGTGTTAGGATTAGGGTTAATGATAGGGTAATATTTAGGGTGAGGGTTAGTGTGAGAGTTAGTGTTAGGGTTAGGCTTAGTGTTAGAGTGAGTGTAAGGGTTAGGTTGAGGGTTAGGGTTAGGGATATGTTGAGGGTTGGGATGAGGGTTAGGGTGAGGGTAAGGTTTAGGGTGAGGGTTATGGTGAGTGTGAGATTTAGATTTAGGGTTAGGGTTACGGTGAAGGTGAGGTTTAGGGTTATGATAAGGGATAGGGTTAGGGTAAGAATGAGGGTTTGGGAGAGGGTTAGGATGAGGGTTAGGGTGAGGGTTCGTTTTGGGGTTCGGGTTAGGGTTCGGGTGAGGGTGGGGGTAAGGTTGAGGGTGAAGTTTAGGGTTACAGTTAGGATGAGGGTGAGGATTAGTTTAAGATTAGGGTTAGGGTTAGGTTTAGGCTGAAGATGAGTCTGAGGGTGTGGGTGAGGATTACGGTTAGGTTGAGTGCTATGGTTACGGTTAGGGTGAGGGTTAGTGTTAGGGATAAGTTTAGGATGAGAGTTAGTTTGAGGGGTACAGTTATGGTTAGGATGAGCGTTAGGGTTAACGTTAGGGTTGGGGATAGGAATAGGGTTAGGGTGAGGTTTAGGATGAGGGTTAGGGTTAGGTTTAGGGTTAGGGTCAGGGTTCGGGTGAAGGTTATGGTTAGGGTAAGGGTTAGGGTGAGAGTTAGGGTCAGGGTGAGGGTTAGGGTTAGGGTTAGATTTATGGTGAGAGTTAGGATTAATGTGAGATTTAGGATGAGTGTGAGGGTTACAGTTAGCATTAGGGTTAGGGTGAGGTTTAGGGTGAGGGTTAGGATTAGGTTTAGGCTTTGGTGAGGTGAGGGTGAGGGTGATTGTGAGGTTTATGGTTAGGGTGAGAGATAGGTTTAGTGTGAGGGTGAGGGTTAGTGTTAGGGTGAGGGTGAGCGTGATGGTGACAGTGAGGCTTAGGGTGTGGGTGAGGGTGAGTGTGAGGGTTAGGGTTAGGGTTTGGGTTAGTGTTAGGGTGAGGGTGAAGTTGAGGGTTAGTTTTAGGAGTAGCGTTAGGTTTCAATTTAGACTGAGGTTGAGCGTGAGGGTGAGGGTGACGGTTAGGGTTAGGGTTAGGTTGAGGGTTAGGGTTATTGTGAGGGTTATGGTGAGGGTAAGGCTAAAGGTTAAGGTTAGGGTTACAGTGAGGGTTAGGGTTAGGGTTAGGGTTATTGTTAGTGTTAGGTTAGTGTTAATTTTTGCGGTTAGGGTGAGGCTGAGGGTGAGGTTTATGGTTAGGTTTAGGGTTAGGGTTAGGGTTAGGATTAGGCTTATGGTTAAGGTATGGGCTAGGGTGAGGGTGAGGGTTAGGGTGAGGGTTAGTTTTAAGTTTAGGGTTGGGGTTAGGGATAGGCTTAGTGTTAGGTGGAGGGTGAGGGTGAGGGTGTGGGTTAGGGTTAGGGAGAGTGTTACTATTAGAGTTAGGGTGAGGGTGAGTGTGAGGGTAAGGTTGGTCTTAGGCTTAGGCTTAGGTTTAGGCTGAGCCTAAGGGTGAGGGTGAGGGTTAGGGTTAGGTTGAGGGTTATGGACAGGGTGAGGGTTAGCGTTAGGGTTAGGGTTATTGGTAGGATTAGGCTAGGTTGTAAGTTACTGTGAGGGTGAGTGTAAGGGTTAGGGTTAGGGTGAAGTTCAGGGTTAGGGATAGGGTTAGAGTTAGGGTTAGGGTAAGGGTGAGGTTTAGGGTTAGAGTTAGGTTTAGTTTTAGGGTTAGGTTTAGGGTGAGGATGAGTGTGAGAGTGACAGGCTTAGGGTTTGGGTTAGGTTTAGTGTGAGGGTGAAGTTGAGGGTTAGTTTTAGGAGCAGCGTTAGTTTTAAAGTTAGGCTGAGGGTGAGCATGAGGGTGAGAGTGAGGGTTAGGGTTAGGTTTAGGTTGAGGGTTAGGGTTATTGTGAGGGTTATGTTGAGGGTAAGGCTAAAGGTTAAGGTTAGGGTTACAGTGAGGGTTAGGGTTAGGGTTAGGGTTATTGTTAGTGTTAGGTTAGTGTTAAGTTTACAGTGAGGGTGAGGCTGAGGGTGAGGTTTATGGTTAGGTTTAGGGTTAGGTTTAGTGTTAGGGTTAGGGTTAGGCATAGGGTTAGGGTATCGGCTAGGGTGAGGTTGAGGGTTAGGATGCGGGTTAGGTTTAGCGTTAGTGTTAAGTTTAGGGTTGGGGTTAGGGATAGGATTAGTGTTAGGTGGAGGGTGAGGGTGAGGGTGAGGGTTAGGGTTAGGGTGCGGGTGAGGGTTAGGGTTAGGGTGCGGGTGAGGTTTAGGGTTAGTGTTAGCATTAGGGTGAGGGTTAGTGGGAGGGTTAGGGTTAGGGTGAGTGTTACTGTTAGGGTTAGGTTGAGGGTTAGTGTGAGGGTCAGGGTTAGTCTTAGGCTTAGGGTTAGGTTTAGGCTGAGCCTAAGGGTGAGGTTTAGGGTTAGGTTTAGGGTTAGGGTTATGGACAGGGTGAGGGTTAGCTTTAGGGTTAGGGTTATTGGTAAGATTAGGGTTAGGTTGAATGTTACTCTGAGGGTGAGGGTTAGCGTAAGGGATAGGGTGAGGTTTAGGTTTAGGAATAGGGTTAGAGTTAGGTTTAGGTTAAGGGTGAGGTTTAGGGTTTGAGTTTGGGTTAGTTTTAGGGTTAGGGTGAGGGTTAGAGTGAGGGTTAGTCTTAGGCTTAGGCTTAGGCTTAGGCCGAGCATAAGGGTGAGTATTACGGTTAGGGTTAGTGTGAGGGTTAGGGTTAGGGTTAGTCTTATGGTTAGGGTTAGGGTGAAGGTGAGTGTGAGGTTTAGGGTTAGTCTTAGGCTTAGGCTTAGGCTTAGGCCGAGCTTAAGGGTGAGGTTGAGGGTTAGGATTAGGGTGAGGGTTAGGGTGTTAGGATTTGTGTGAGGATTAGGATGAGGTTTAGGGTTAGGATTAGGGTTACAGTGAGGGTTATAGTGAGGGTGAGGGTTAGGGGTAGCATTAGGGTGAAGTTAGGGTTAGGGTCAGGGTTACATTGAGGGTGAGGTTTAGGGTTAGGGTGAGGGTTAAGTTTAGGGTTAGGGTGATGGTGAGGGTTAGGATTAGGGATATGGTTAGGGTTATTGTTAGTGTTATGATTAGGGTTAATCTTATGTTGAGGGTGAGGCTGAGGGTGAGGGTTAGGCTTATTGTTAGGGTGACGTTTAGGGTTAGAGTTAGGGTTAGGTTTAGGAGGAGGGTTTGGGTTATGGTGAAGGTGAGGGTTAGGGTTAGGGTTAGGGTTAGTGTTATGGTTAGGGTTAGGGTTAGAATAACGATGAGGGTGAGGTTTAGGTTTAGGGTTAGGATGAGGTTAAGGGTTAGTGTTAGTGTTAGTGTTAGGGTTAGGGTTTGGGTGAGAGTTAGGAGGAGGGTTAGGGTTAGGGTTAGGGTTAGGATTAGCGTTAGGGTGAGTGTGAGGGTGTGGTTTAGGGTTATGGTTGAGGTTCGGCTTAGGGTTAGGCTGAGGGTGAGGTTTAGGGTGAATGTGAGGGTTAGGTTTAGGTTTAGGGTTAGGTTTAGGGATAGGATGAGGGTGAGGGTGAGTGTGAGGGTGAGGGTTAGGGTTAGTGTTATCATTAGGGTTAGGGTTAGAATAACGGTGAGGGTGAGGATTAGGGTTAGGGTTAGGATGATGTTAAGGTTTAGTGTTCATATTAGTTTTAGGGTTAGTGTTATGGTGAGAGTTAGGAGGAGGGTTAGGTTTAGGGTTAGGGTTAGGATTAGGGTTAGGGTGAAGGTGAGGGTGTGGTTTAGGGTTAGGTTTGGAGTTAGGCTTAGAGTTAGGCTGAGGGTGAGTTTGAGGGTGAGGGTTAGGGTTAGGCTTAGTGTTAGAGTTAGGGTTAGGGTGAGGGTGAGTGTTAAGTTTAGGGTTAGGATTAGGGTAAGGGTGAGTGTGATGTTTAGGTTAGGGTTAGGCTTAGGTTAAGGCTGAGGGTGAGGGTGAGGGTGAGGGTTAGGGTTACGGTGAGGGTTGGGGTTAGGGTTAGAGAGGGTCAGGGTGAGGGTTATGATTAGGCTTAGGGTTAAGGTATGGGCTAGGGTGAGGGTGAGGTTTAGGGTCAGGGTTAGGGTGAGGGTTAGTGTGAGGGTTAGGCTTAGGGTTAGTTTTAGGGTTAGGTTTGGGGTTAGGGATAGTCTTAGTGTTAGGCGGAGGGTGAGCGTGAGGGTGAGGGTTATGGTTAGGGTGAGGATGAGGTTTAGGGTTAGAGTTAGCATTAGGGTAAGGGTTAGTTTTAGGGTTAGGGTTAGTGTTACAGTTAGGGTTAGGGTGAGGGTGAGTGTGAGGGTTAGGTTTAGGATTAGACTTAGGGTGAGGGTGAGGGTTAGGGTGAGGGTTAGGCTTAGGCGTAGGGATAGAGTATGGGCTAGGGTGAAGGTGAGGGTTAGTGTTAGGTTTAGGGTGAGGGTTAGGGTGAGTGTGAGGTTTACAGTTAGTCTTAGTCTTAGGCTTAGGCTTAGTCTGAGCATGAGTGTGAGGGAGAGAGTTAGGGTTAGCATGAGGGTTAGGGTTTTAGGGTTAGTGTGTGGGTTAGGATGAGGGTGAGTGTTAGGGTTAGCGTTAGGGTGAGGTTCAGGGTTAGTGTTAGGGTTATGTTGAAGGTGAGGGTTACAGTTAGGGTGAGGGTTAGGGTTAGTATTAGGCTGAGGGTGATGTTTAGGATTAGGTTTAGGGTTAGGGTTATTGTTAGTTTTATGGTTAGGGTTAAGTTTACAGTGAGGGTGAAGGTGAGGGTGAGGGTTACGATTAGGGTTAGGGTTAGGGTGTGGGTTAGGCTGAGGGTTAGAGTTAGCCTGAGGGTGAGTGTGGGGATGAGGGTTAGCTTTTGAGTGATGGTTAGGGTTATGGTTAGGTTGAGGGTTAGGATGAGGGTTAGGGTTAGGATTAGGGATAGGGTGAGGGCTAGGGTGAGGGTGAGTGTTAGGGTTAGGGTGAGGGTTAGGGTTAGGGTTATGTTGAGGGTTAGGGATAGTGTGAGGGTTATGGTTAGGGTGAGGTTTAGGGTTACTGTGAGAGTTCGTGTTAGGTTTAGGCTTAGTGTTATGGTTAGGGTAAGGGTTAGGTTGAGGGTTAGGTTAGGGTGAGGTTAGGGTTACTTTGAGGGTTAGGGCTAGCCTGAGGGTAAGGGTGAGTGTTAAGGTTTGGGTGATTTTTAGGGTGAGGGTGAGGGTTATGGTGAGGGTGAGGGTGAGGGTTCAGTTGAGGGTTTGGGTTAGGGTTAGTGTGAGCTTGAGGGTTAGTGTTATGTTGGGGGTTAGGATGAGGGTTAGGGTTAGGATTAGGGTTAGGGTGAGGGCAAGGATGAGGGTGAGGGTTTGGGTTAAGGTTAGGCTTAGGCTTAGGGTTAGGCTGAGGCTGAAGGTGAGTGTGAGGGTTAGGGTTAGGGTGATGGTTAGGGTTACAGTTAGGGTGAGGGTTAGGATGAGTATTAGGGTTAGAGTGAGGGTTAGGGTGAGGGGGACAGTAAGGGTTAAGGTGAGGGTTAGGCTGAGGGTGAGTGAGTGTTATGTTAATGTTGAAGGTTAGGGTTAGGGTGAGGGTTAGGGTGAGGGTTAGGTTTAGGGTTAGGGTTAGGGTTAGCGTTAGGGTGAGGGTTAGTGTGAGGGTTAGGGTTAGGGTTACGGTTACGGTTAGGGTTAGGGTGAGGTTGATTGTGAGGGTTAGGGTTAGTCTTAGGCTTATGCTTAGGCTAAGGCCCAGCTTCAGGGTGAGGGTGGGGGTTACGGTTAGGGTGAGGGTTAGGGTTAGGGTAATGGTTAGGGTTAGGGCGAGGTTGAGGGTTAGGGTTAGGGTTAGGGTGAGTTTTAAGTTTAGGGTGATGATTAGGGTTAGTGTGAGGGTTAGGGTTCGGGTTAAGTTTAGTTTTAGTGTGAAGGTAAGTGTTAGGATGAGGTTTAGGGTTAGGGTGACGTTTAGGTTTAGAGTTAGTGTTAGGGTGCGGGTTAGGGTTAGGGTTAGGTTTAGGGTTAGAGTGAGGGTTAGGGTGAGGTTTAGTGTTACTGTTAGGTTTAGGGTTAGGTCTTGGGTTAGGGTGAGGGTAAGGGTTAGAGTGAGGTTTAGGGTTAGGTTTAGGGTTATGGTGAGTGTTAGGGTTAGGGTGATGGTGAGGGTAAGTTTTAGGATGAGAACTAAGGTTAGGGTTAGGGTTAGGGTTAGGGTAAGGTTTACGTTTAGGGTAAGTGTGAGTGTGAGAGTTAGGTTTAGGATTAGGCTTAGCTGTAGGGTTAGGCTTAGGGTGAGCGTGAGGGTGAGTGCCAGAGTTAGGTATAGGGTGAGGGTGAGCCTTAGGGTGAGGGTGAGTGTGAAGTTGAAGGTGAGGTTGAGGGTTAGGGTTTGGTTGAGTGTTAGGTTTAGGGTTAAGGTTAGGGTGAGGGTTAGGGTTAGGGTTAGGGTAAGGATGAGGGTTAGGCTTGGGTTAGGTTTAGGGTTAGGGTGAGGGTAAGTTTTAGGGTCAGTGTGAGGGTTAGGTTTAGGATTAGGTTTAGGATTAGGGTGAGGGTTAGGGATAGGGTTAGTTTTAGGGTGAACGATTTGGGTATGGTTAGGCTTAGGATTATGTTGAGGGTGAGGGTGAGGGTTAGGGTTAATGTGACGGTTAGGGTTAGTGTTAGGGTTAGGATGAGGGTTAGACTGAGAGTTAGGGTTAGGTTTGGGTGATGGTAAGAGTTAGGGTGAGGGTTAGGGTGAGGGTGAGGTTTAGGTTTAGGCTTGGATTAGGGTGTGGGTTAGTGTTAGGGTTAGGGTTGGGGTTAGGGTGTGGTTTAGGGTGTGGGTAAGGGTTAGGGTGTGGGTAAGGGTTAGGGTGTGGGGAAGGTTTAGAGTGAGGGTTAGGGTGAGGGTGAGTGTTAGGGATAGCATTCGGGTTAAGGTTAGGTTTAGGGTGAGGGTTAGGGTTAGGGTTACAGTGAGAGTGAGGGTTAAGGTTAGCATTAGGGTTAGGTTTAGCGTAAGGGTGAGGTTTAGGGTTAGGTTGAGGGTGAGGGTGAGGCTTAGGGTTACGTTTAGTGTGAGGGTTAGGGTTAGGGTGAGGGTTATGGTTAACTTTAGGGTGAGAGTTAGGTTTAGGATTAGGCTTAGATGTTGGGTTAGGCTTAGGGTGATGGTGAGGGTGAGGTTCAGAGTTAGGTTTAGGATTAGGGTTATGGTATGGTTAGGGATAGGTTGAGGATGAGGGTGAGGGTTAGGGTGAGGGTGATGGTGAGGGTGAGGGTGAGGGTAAGGGTTAGGTTCAGGGTGAGGAATAGGGTTATGGTTAGGGTAAGAGTGAGGGTGAGTGTGAGGGTGAGGTTGAGGGTGAGAGTGAGTGTTAAGGTTTAGGTGAGGGTCAGGTTTAGGGTTAGGGTGAGGGTTAGGGTTAGGGTTCGGGTTAGGATGAGGGTTAGGCTGAGAGTTAAGTTTGGGGTTAGGATAAGGATGAGGGTTTTGGTTAGGGTTAGGTTTAGAGTTAGGGTGAGGGTTAGGGTTAGTGTTTGGATGAGGGTTAGGGTTAGGCTGAGGGTGAGGTTGAGGGTGAGGGTGAGGTTAGGGTTAAAGTGAGGGCTAGGGTTAGGGTTAGCGTTAAGGTTAGGGTGAGGGTTAGGTTTAGGGTTAGGGTTAGGATGAGGGTTAGTCTGAGAGTTGGGGTTAGGATTTGGGCGAGGGTAAGGGTTAGGGTGAGGTTTAGGGTGAGGGTGAGGGTTAGGTTTAGGCTTAGGGTTAAAGTGAGAGTTATGGTTAGGGTGAGAGTGAGGGTTAGGGTTAGGGTTAGTGTGAGTGTTAGGGTTAGGTGAGGGTTAGGGATAGGGTGGGGGTTAGGGTTAGGGTCAGGGTTAGGGTAAGGGTTAGAGTTACGGTGAGGGTGAATGTGAGGGTTAGGGTTAGGTTTAGGATTAGGATTAGGGATAGGATGAGGGTGAGGGTGAGTGTGAGGGTGAGTTTTAGGGTTAGGGTGAGGGTTAAGGTTAGGTTTAGGGTTAGGGTTGGGTTAAGGTTTAGGGTTAGCGTAAGGAAGAGGGTTTGGCTCAGGGTTAGTTTTATGATTAGGGTGAGGTTTAGCGTTATTGTGAGGGTTAGGATGAGGGTTAGGCTGAGTGTGAGGTTGAGGCTGAGGGTGACGGTTAGGGTGAGGGTTAGGGTTTGGGTTAGTCTTAGGATGAGGGTTAGGCTGAGGGTTAGGGTTAGGGTTCGGGTACGGATAAGGGTTCGGGTGAGAGTGAGGGTTAGGGTTAGGCTTAGGGTTAGGGTGAAGGATAAGGTGAGGTTTAGTGTTAGGTTTAGGGTTAGGGTTGGGATTAGATTGAGCGTTACGTTGTGGGTAAGGTTTAGGTTGAGGTTGAGGATGATGGTGATGGATAGGTTTAAGGAGAGGGTAAGGGTTATGGCGAGGCTTATGGTGAGGCTGAGGGTTAATGTAGCATTAGGGTTACGGTGAGGGTGAGGGTTAGGGTGAAGGATAGGGTTAGGGTTAGGGATAGGGTGAGGATTAGGTTTAGGGTTAGGTTTAGGGTGATGGTTAGGCTGAGGGGTAGGGTTAGTGTTAGTGTTAGGGTGTGGGTTAATGTTAGGGTTAGGGTTAGGGTGAGGTTGAGGGTGAGGGTAAGGGTTAGGGTGAGGGTGATGGTGAAGTTGAGGTTTAGTGTTAGCATTAGGGTTAGGTTTAGGGTTAGGGTTAGGAGTAGGGTTAGGGTGAGGGTGAGGGTTAGGATGAGGGTGAGTTTTAGGGTGTATGTGACGGTTGGGGTTAGGGTGAGGATTAAGGTGATGGTGAGGGTTAGGGTGAGGGTTAGGTTTAGGGTGATATTTAGGGTGAGGGTGAGGTTTAGGGTGAGGATTAGTGTAAGGGGGAGGATTACAGTTAGGGTTAGGATGAGGGTTATGTTTAGGTTTATGTTTAGGGTGAGGGTGAGGGTTAGGATGACCGTGAGGCTGAGGGTGAATATTTAGGTGAGGTTTAGGGTTAGGGTTAATGTTAGGGTGAGGGTGAGGGTTAGAGTTAGGGTTATGGACATTGTTCGGGTTACCGTGAGGTTTAGGGTTAGGTTTAGGTTGAGGGTGAGGCTGAGGGTTACGGTTACGGTGAGTTTTAGGGTGAGGGTTAGGGTGAGTTTATGTGTGAGGATTAGTGTTAGGGTTAGGGTTATGTTGAGGGTAAGGGTTAGGGTGAGGTTTAGGGTGAGAGTGAGGGTTAGGGTTAGCGTTAGGGTTAGGGTGAGGGTTAGGGTTAAGGTTAGGTTGAGGGTTAGGGTTAGGGTGATATTTAGGCTGACAGTGAGGTTTTGGCTGATTATTAGGGTTAGGGTGAGGATTATGGTTAGGGTGAGGGTGAGGGTGAGGATTAGGGTTATGTTTAGGGTGAGGGTAAGGGTTAGGGTGATGGTGAGGATGAACGTAAGTGTGAAGGTGTAGGTGAGGGTTAGGGTTACGGTGAGGGTAACGGTGATGGTGAGGTTTAGGGTGAAGGTGATGGTTAGGGTTAGGTTTAGGGTGAGGGTTAGGGTTAGGTTTAGGCTGAGGGTTAGGGTGAGGGGTAGGGTTAGGGTTAGGGTGAGGATTATGTTTAATGTGACAGTTAGGGTTAGGGTTAGGGTTAGGGTTAGTGTGAGGTTAGGTGGGGCTTAGGGTGAGAGTGGGGATTAGGGTTAGCTTTAGTGTTAGGGTGAGGGTTAGGGTGAGGGTTAGGATGAGGGTGAGGCTTAGGTTGAGGGTGAGGGTTAGAGTTAGGTTTAAGTGAGGGTTAGGATTATGGTGAGGTTTAGGATTAGGTTTAGGGTGAGGATTAGAGTTCAGGTGAGCTTGAGTGTTAGGTTGTGGGTGATGGTTAGGATTAGGTTGAGGGTTAAGGTGACGGTTAGGGTTAGGGTGAGGGTAACAGTTACGGTTAAGGTGAGCATTAGGGTGAGGGTTAGGATTAGGGTATGTGTGAGGATTAGGGTTAGGGTTAGCGTTATGGTGATGGTAATGGTTAGGGTGAGGTTTATGGTGAGGTTGAGGTTGAGGGTTAGGGTTAGTTTTATGTTTAGGGTGATGTTACGGTGAGGTTTAGGCTTATGGTGAGGGTGAGGATTACGGTTAGGGTTAGGGTGAGGGTTGGAGTTAGTGTGAGTGTTCGGGATAGGGTTGGGTTTAGGGTGAGGGTCAGGGTTATGGTGAGGTTTAGAGTTAGGTTGAGCGTGAGGGTGAGGTTTAGGGTTAGGATTAGGGTTAGGGTTAAGGTTAGGCTGAGGGTGAGTCTGAAGGTGAAGGATAGGGATAGGTTGAGGATTAGGGTTAGTGTAAGGGTCAGGTTGAGGCTTAGGGTTAGAATTAGGAAGAGGGTTTGGTTGAGGGTTAGGGTTAGGGTGAGGGTGAGGGTGAGGGTTAGGGTTAGTGTGGGGGTTAGGGTGAGGGTTAGTTTGAGAGGTAGGTTTAGGGATAGGGTTAGGGTGAGGTTTAGGTTTAGGGTCAGGGTTAAGGTTAGGGTTAGGGTGAGGGTTAAGTTGAGCATTAGAGTGAGGGTTAGGGTTAGGTTTAGGGTTAGGGTGAGGGTTAGGGTGAGGTTTAGTGTTAGTGTTAGGGTTAGGGTTAGTGTGAGAGTTAGGGGGAGGTTTAGGGTTAGAGTGAGGGTTAGGGAGAGACTGAAGGTTAGGGATAGTGTAAGGGTTAGGATTAGGTTTACAGTTAAGGTTAGGGTTAGGTTTGGGATTAGGTTGAGGGTGAGGGTTATGGTTATCCTTATGGTTAGGGTTAGGTTTAGGATGAGGGTTAGGGATAGGGTTAGGGTTAGGATGAGGGTGAGGGTGAGGGTTAGGGTTAGGTTTAGGGTGAGGGTTAGGATTAAGGTGAGGGTTAAGGTTAGGGTGACGGTGAGGGTAAGGGTTAGGGTGAGGGCTAGGTTTAGGGTTAGGGTTAGGTTGAGGTTAAGGTTTAGGGTGAGTGTGAGGTTGAGGGTTTGGTTTAGGATGAGGCTTAGGTTTAGGGTTAGGCTTTGGGTGAGGGTGAGGTTGAGGGTAAGAGTTAGGTTTAGCGTGAGGGTTAGTGTTATGTTTAGGGTTACGGTGAGGGTGAGGGTTTGGGTGATGGTAAGGGTGAGGGTGAGGTTGAGGGTTAGGTATAGGGTGAGGGTTAGGGTTATGGTTAAAGTGAGGGTGAGGTTTAGGGTGAGTGTTAGGGTGAGTTTGAGGTTTAGGGTTTGCATTAGGATAAGGGTTAGAGTTAGGCTGAGTTTTAGCGTTAGGATTAGGGTGAGGGTGAAGTTGAGGATGAGTGTGAGGTTTAGGCTGAAGTGTAGGGTTAGGGTTAGGGATAGGGTAAGGATTAGGGTTAGGGTTATGTTTAGGGTGAGTGTTACGCTGAAGGTTAGGTTTCGGGTTAGGGTTAGGGTTAGGGTTAGGGTTAGCGTTAGGGTGAGGTTGAGGGTGAGGGTAAGGTTTAGGGTGATGGTTAGGGTGAGGTTGAGGTTTAGGGTTAGCATTAGGTTTAGAGTTAGCCTTAGGCTAAGTTTTAGGGTTAGGATTAGGGTTGGGGTGTGGGTGAGGGCTAGTGTTAGCAATAGGGTTAGGTTTAGGATTAGGGTTAGTGTGAGGGTTAGGGATAGGCTTATGGTAAGGATGAGGGTAAGGGTTAGGGTTATGGTGAGGGTGAGGGTGAGAGTTATGGTTAGGGTTAGTTTTAGCCTGAGGGCTAGGGTGAGGGTGAGGGTTTGGTTGAGGGATATTGTGAGGGTATTGGTTTCGGTTAGGAAAGGCTTAGAGTTAGGGTTAGGGTGAGGATTTGGGTGAGGCTGAGGTTTAAGTTGAGGATTAGGGTTAGTGTGAGGATTAGGGTTAGGGTTAGGTTAAGGGTGAGAATTAGGGTGATGTTTAGGGTGAGGGTAATGTTTAGGGCGTGGGTGAGGGTGAGGGTGAGGGTTAAGTGTAGGTGAGGGTTAGGGTTAGGGTGAGGGCTAGGGTTAGTGTTATGGTTAGGGTGAGGTTTAGGTTTAGCGTGAGGGTGAGGGTGAAGGTTAGGTATAGAATTATGCTTAGGTGTAGGGTTAGGCTTAGTGTGAGGTCAGAGTTAGGGTTTAGGATGAGGTTTAGGGTTATGGTTCGGGTTAGGGTGAAGGTGAGGGTTAGGGTTAAGGTTTGGGTTAGGGTGAGGTTTAGGGTGAGGGTGAGGGTTAGAATTGGGATAATGGTTAGTTTTAGGGTGAGGGCAAGTGATAGGGTTAGGGTTAGTCTGAGGGTGAGGGTTAGGGTTAGGTTTAGAGTTAGGGTGAGGGTGAGGGTTAGGGTTAGGTTTTGTATTAGGTTTAGGGTTAGTGTAAGGCTGAGGGTGAGGTTGAGGATGAGGGTGACGGTTAGGGTGAGGGTTAGGTTTAGGGTTAGGTTTAGGATGAGGGTTAGGCTGAGCGTTAGGGTTATTGTTCGTGAAAGGATTAGTGTTAGGGTGGGAGTGAGGTTTAGGGTTAGGCTTAGGGTTAGAGTGACGGTTAGTGTGAGGTTTAGTGTTAGGTTTAGGTTTAGGGTTAGTGTTAGTGTTAGCGTTAGTGTAAGGGTTAGGATGAGTGTTAGGGTGATGGTGAGGGATAGGGTTGAGGGTAAGGGTTACGGCGAGTTTTAGGGTGAGGCTGAGGGTTAATGTAGCATTAGGTGTACGGTGATGGTGAGGGTTATGGTGAGGCTTAGCATAAGTGTTAGGGATTGGGTGACTATTAGGGTTAGGGTTAGGTTTAGGGTGACGGTTATGCTAAGGGGTAGGGTTAGGGTTAGTGTTAGGGTGAGGGTTAGGGTGTGGGTTAACGTTAGGGTTAGGGTTAGGGTGAGGTTGAGGGTGAGGGTAAGGGTTAGGGTGAGGGTTATGGTGAGGTTGAGGTTAAGGGTGAGCATTAGGGTTAGGTTTAGGGTTAGGGTTAGGGTTAAGATTAGGGTTAGGGTGAGGGTGAGGGCTAGTGTTACCATTAGGGTTAGGATTAGGGTTAAGGTGAGGGTGAGGTTTAGGGTGAGGGAGAGGGTTAGTTTGAGGGTTAGGGTGAGGGTGAGGTATTTGGTTAGGAAAGGCTTAGTGTTAGGGTTAGGGTGAGGATTAGGGAGAGGGTGTGGTTTAAGTTGAGGATTAGGGTTAGGGTGAGGATTGGGGTTAAGGTTAGGGTTTGGGTTAGGGTTAGGGTGATGTTTAGGGTGAGGGTGATGGTTAGGGTGAGGGTGAGGCTGAGAGTGCGTGTGAGGGTGTAGGTGAGGGTTAGGGTGATGTTGATGGTTGGGGTGATGGTGAGGGTTAGGGTAAAGGTGAGGGTGAGGGTTCGGTTAGGGTTAGGGTGAGGGTTAGGGTTAGGGTTAGGGTTAGTGTGAGGATACGTGTTAGGGCGAGGGTTAGGGTGAGAGTGAGGGTTAGGGTTAGCGTTAGGGTTAGGGTTAGGTTTAGGATGAGGGTTAAGGTGAGGTTTAGGGTTAGTATGAGGTTGAGGGTTAGAGTTAGGTTTAGGGTGAGGGTTAGGTTTATGGTTAGGGTGAGTATGAGGGTTAGTGTGAGGGTTAGGGTTAGGATGAGGGTTAGGCTGAGAGTTAAGTTTTGGGTTAGGGTGAGGGTGAGGGTTCGGTTTTGGATTAGGGTTAGGGTTAGGGATAGGGTTATGATTAGTGTGAGGGTTTTGGTTAGGTTTAGGTTTAGAGTTAGGGTGAGGGTTAGAGTTAGTGTTTGGATTAGTGTTAGGATTAGGGTTAGGCTGAGGGTGAGGTTGAGGGTGAGGGTGAGGGTTAGCGTTAATGTGAGGTTTAGGGTTAGGATTAGCTTTAAGGTTAGGGTGAGGGTTAGGTTTAGGTTTAGGGTTAGAATGAGGGTTAGGCTGAGTGTTAGGTTTAGGTTTCAGGTGAGGGTAAGGGTTAGGGTGAGTTTTAGCGTGAAGGTGAGGGTTAGGTTAAGGCTTAGGGTTAGGTTGAGGGTTAGGGTTAGGGTAAGGGTGAGGGTGAGGTTTAGGGTGACGGTTTGGGTGAGGGTTAGATTTAGGTGAGGTTTAGGGATAGGGTTGGGGTTAGGTTGAAGTTTAGGGTTAGGGTTAGGGTTAGAGTTAGGGTGAGGGTGAGTGTGAGGTTTAGGGTTAGGTTTAGGGTTAGGTTAGGATTAGGCTGAGGGTGAGGGTGAGGGTGAGGTTTAGGGTTAGGATGAGGGTTAGATTTTGGGTTAGGGTTAGGGTTGGGTTGAGGGTTTGGTTTAGGGTTAGGAAGTGGGTTTGGCTGAGGGTTATGTTTATGGTTAGGGTGAGGTTTAGGGTTAGTGTGAGGGTTAGGATGAAGGTTAGGCTGAGTGTTAGTGTTAGGGTTGGAGTGAGGGTAAGGGTTAGGGTGAGAGTGAAGTTTAGTTTTAGGATTAGGTTTATGATTAGGGTGAGGGTAAGGGATAGGGTTAGGATTAGGGTGAGGGTTAGGGTTAGGGTTAGGATTAGGGTGAGGGTGAGGTTTAAGGTGAGGGTTAAGGTTAGGATGATGACTAGGATTAGGTTTAGGGTGAGGTTTATGATTAGGGTGATACTTAGGGTGAGGGTGAGGTTTAGTGTGAGGGTGAGGGTGAAGGTGTAGTTGAGGGTTAGGGTTAGGGTGAGGGTTAATGTGACAGTGACGGTGAGGGTTAGGGTGAAGTTGAGGGTTTGGGATAGGGTTAGTGTGTGGGTTAGGATTAGGGTTAGGATTAGGGTGAGGGGTAAGGTTCGGGTTAGGTTGAGGGATAGGGTTAATGTGAAGATTACGGTTAGGGTTAGTGTTAGTGTGAGGATAAGGATAATATTGAGGTTTAGGGTGACAGTGAGGTTTAGGGTGAGCATTAGGGTTAAGGTGAGGGTTATTGTGAAGATTAAGGTGAGGGTTAGGTTTAGTATGAGGGTGAGGGTTAGAGTTAGGTTTAGATTGAGGGTTAGGGTTAGGGTGAGGTTTAGGTTCCGGTTAGGGTGAGGGTTCGGGTTCGGGTTCGGGTGAGTTTTAGGGTGTGGGTGACGGTTAGGGTTAGGGTGAGGGTTAGGGTTACGGTGAGGATTAGGGTTAGGGTTAGGGTTAGGGTTATAGTGAGGGTAAGGGTTGGGATGAGGTTTAGGGTGAGGGTGAGTTTTAGGGATAGCGTTAGTGTTAGGGTGAGGGTTAGGATCCAGGTTAGGTTAGGTGAGGGTAAGGGTTATCGTTAGGTTTAGGGTTAGGTTTAGGGTGAGGGTAAGGTTTAGGGTGAGCGTTAGGGTGAGGGTGAGGGTTAGGGTTAAGTTGAGGGCTAGGGTGAGCGTTAGGGTGAGATTTCAGTTGAGGGTTAGGGTTAGGGTTAGGGTGAGTTTGAGGTTGAGGGTGAGACTTAGGGTTAGGTTTAGGGTGAGGATGAGGTTTAGATTGAGGTTTAGTGTTATTGTTAGGGTTAGGGTTAGGGTGAGGGTAAGGGTTAGAGTGAGGTTTTTGGTGAGGTTGAGGGTTAGGGATAGCATTAGCTTTAAGGATAGGTTTAGGATGAGGGTTAGGGTTAGTGATAGGGTTACGGTGAGGGTGAGGGTTAGGGTTAGGGTTAGGGTGAGGGTTAGGGTTAGGGTTAGGGTGACGGTGAGGGTAAGGGCTAGGGTGAGGACTAGGATTAGGGTTAGGTTTAGGGTAAGGTTTAGGTTTAGGGTGAGGGTGAGAGTGAGAGTTAGGTTTAGGATTAGGCTTAGGTGTAGGGTTCGGCTTAGGGTGAGGGTGAGCTTGAGTGTCAGAGTTAGGTTTAGGGTAAGGGTTAGGGTTAGTGTTAGGGTTACGGTGAGGGTGAGAGTTAGGGTTAGGGTGACGGTGAGGGCAAAGGTCAGAGTGAGGGCTAGGTTTAGGGTTAGGGTTAGGTTGAGGTTTAGGTTTAGGGTGAGTGTGAGGTTGTGGGTTTGGTTTAGGATGAGGCTTAGGTGTAGGGTTCGGCTTAGGGTGAGGGTGAGGGTGAGTGTCAGAGTTAGGTTAAGGGTGAGGGTTAGGGTTATGGTTATTTTTAGGGTGAGGGTGAGGGTGAGGGTTAGGGTGAGGTGAGGGTCAGGTTGAGGGTGAGGGTGAGGGTTAGGGTTTGGGTGAGGGTTAGGGTTAGGGTTAAGTTTAGGGTGAGGGTTTGGGTTAGTGTTAGTGTTAGGATTATGATTAGGCTGAGGGTTAGGTTTAGGTTTAGGGTGAGGGTAAGTGTTAGGGTGAGGGTGAGGGTTAGGTTTAGGATTAGGGTTAGGGTTAGGGCGAGGGTTAGGGATAGGGTTAGGATTAGGGTGTGCGTTTTATTTAGGGTTAGGTTTAGAGTTAGGGTGAAGGTGAGGGTGAGGGTTAGCGTTTGGATTAGGGTTAGGGTTAGGCTGAGGTTGATGTTGAGCGTGAGGGTTAGGGTTAATGTGAGGGTTAGAGTTAGGGTTAGCTTTAAGGTTAGGGTGAGGGTTAGGGTTAGGGTTAGGATGAGGGTAAGGGTTAGGGTGAGGGTTACGGTGAGGGTGAGGGTTAGGGTTAGTCTTAGGGTTAGGGTGAGGGTTAGTGTTAGGGTTAGAGTTAGGGTTAGTGTGAGGGTAAGGGTTAGGGTGACGTTTTGGGTATGAGTGAGGGATAGGCTTAAGGTCAAGGGAAGGGTTAGGGGCGAGGTTTCGTGTGAGGTTGAGGGCTATTGTTAGCATTAGGGTTATGGTGAGTGTGAGGGTTAGGGTTAGATTTAGGTTTATGTTTTGGGATATGGTGAGGATTAGGGTTAGGATTAGTTTTCCGGTGAGGGGTAGGTTGAGGGGTAGGGTTAGGGTTACAGTTAGGGTAAGGGTTAGAGTTAGGGTGACAGTAAGGGTAAAGGAGAGGTTTAGGATGAGGATTAGGGTTAGGGTTAAGGTGAGGGTGAGGGTTAGATTGAGGATTAATGTTAAGTTTAGAGTGAGGTTTAGGGTGAGGATGAGGGTTAGGGTTAGGGTGAGGGCTAGGGTGAGGGTGAGGTTAGGGATAGGGTTAGGTTTAGGTTTAGGGTTAAGGTGAAGGTTAGGGTTAGTGTGAGGGTTAGTGTTAGGACTAGGTTTAGACTTAGGGTGAGGGTAAATGTTAGGGTGAGGGTTAGCGTTAGGGTGAGGGTTATAGATAGGGTTAGTGTTAGGTTTAGGTTCAGGGTTATTGTTAGGATTAGGGTTAGGGTTACAGTTACGGTGAGGGTGAGGGTGAGGGTTAGGGTTATGTGCAGGTTAGGGTTAGGGTGAGGGCTAAGGTTAGGTTTAGGGTTATGGTGTGGTTTAGATTTAGTGTGAGAGTGAGGGTGAGGGTCAGAGTTAGTTTAGGGTGAGGGTTAGGTTTATGGATAGCGTTAGGGTGAGGATGAGGGTTAGGGTGAGGGTGATGGTGAGAGTGAGGGTGAGGGTTAGGTTTAGGGGGAGGGATAGGCTTATGGTTACGGTTAGGGTGAGTGTGAGGGTGTGGGTTACGGTGAGCTTGATGGTGAGGTTGAGGGTAAGGGTGAGGGTTAGGATTTGGGTGAAGGTTAAGTTTAGGGTTTGGGTTAATGTTAGCTTGAGGGTTAGGGTTAGGGTTAGGATGAGGGTTAGGCTGAGGGTTAGGTTTAGGGTTAGGGTGTGGGTAAGGGTTAGGGTGAGGGTGAGGGTTAGGATTAGGGTTAGGGTTAATTTTAGGGTGAGGGTTTTGGTTAGGGTTAGGTTTAGAGTTAGGGTGAGGTTGAAAATTAGGTTTAGGTTTTGGATTATGGTTAGGGTTAGGCTGAGTGTGAGGTTGAGGGTTAGGGTGAGGGTGAAGGTTAGGGTGAAGGTTAGGGTTAGGGTTAGTGTTAGGATGAGGGTTAGGCTGAGGGTTAGGGTTAGGTTTCGGGTAAGTGTAAGGGTTCGGGTGAAAGTGAGGGTTAGGGTTAGGCTTAGGGTTAGGGTGACGTTTAGGGTGAGGTTTAGTTTTAGGGTTAGTGTTAGGGTTAGATTGAGCTTTAGGGTGTGGGTAAGGGTAAGGGTGAGGTTGAGGATGATGGTGAGGGATAGGGTTAAGGTGAGGGTAAGGGTTACAGCGAGGCTTAGGGTGAGGCTGAGTGTTAATGTAGCATTAGGGGTACGGTGAGGGTGAGGGTTAGGGTGAAGTTTAGGGTTAGGGTTAGGGATAGGGTGAGGATTAGGGTTAGGGTTAGGGTTAGGGTGACAGTGAAGCTGAGGGGTAAGGGTTAGGGTTAGTGTTAGGGTGAGGGTTAGGGTGTGGGTTAATGTTAGGGTTAGGGTTAGGGTGAGCTTGAGGGTGAGGGTAAGGATTAGGGTGAGGGTTATGGTGAGGTTGAGGTTTAGTGTTAGCATTAGTTTTAGGTTTAGTGTTAGGGTTAGGGTTAGGATTAGGGTTAGGGTGAGGGTGAGGGTTAGGATGAGGGTGAGTTTTAGGGTATATTTGATGGTTATTGTTAGGGTGAGCGTTAAGGTGACGGTGAGGGTTAGGTTTAGGGTGAGGATTAGTGTAAGGGGAAGGATTAGGGTTAGGGTTAGGTTGAGGGTTAGGTTTGTGTTTAGGGTGAGGGTGAGGGTTAGGATGAGGGCGAAGGTGAGGGTGAAGGTTTAGGTGAGGATTAGTGTTAGGGTTAATGTTAGGGTGAGGGTGAAGTTTAGAGTTAGGATTAGGGACAGGGTTAGGGTTAGGGTGAGGGTGAGGGTGAGGTTTACGGTTACGGTGAGCTTTAGGGTTATGGTTAGGGTGAGTTTATGTGTGAGGATTAGTGTTAGGGTTAGGGTTATGTTGAGGGTAAGGGTTAGGGTGAGGTTTAGGGTGAGAGTGAGGGTTAGGGTTAGGGTGAGGGTTAAGATTAGGGTAAGGGTTAGGATGATGGTTAGGCTGAGGTTTAGGGTTAGGGTTAGGGTGAGGTTTAGGGCTAGGTTTAGGGTTAGAATAAGTGTTAGGCTGAGGGTTATGGTTAGACTTAGTGTGAGCGTTAGGTTTAGGGTTAGGGTGAGGGTAAAGTTTAGGGTGACGGTTAGGGTGAGTGTGAGGGTTATGGTTAGGGTGACGGTTAGGGTGAAGGTTAGGTTTAGGGTTCGGCTTAGCGTGAAGGTTAGGGTGTGCCTAAGTGTTTGGGTGAGGGTTAGGGTGAGGGTGAGGGTTAGGGTTAACATTAAGGTTAGGGTGAGGGTGAGGGTTAGGGTGAGGGTTTGGGTTAAGGTTAAAGATAGGGTGAGGATTAGGTTTAGGTTTAGGTTTAGGGTGAGTGTTAGGCAGAATGGTAGCCTTAGGGTTAGGGTGAGGGTTAGGTTTAGTGTTAGGGTTAGGGTTAGGGTTAGAGTTTCGGTAAGGGTTAGGGTGAGGTTTAGGGTGAGTGTGAGGATTAGGGTTAGCATCATGTTTAGCCTTAGGGTTAGGATGAATGTTAGGGTTAAGGTGAAGGAGAGGGTGAAGGTTAGTATTAGGGTGAGGTTTAGGGTTAGGGTTAGGGTGAGGGTGAGGTTTAGGGTGAAGGTAAGTGTTACGGTGAGGGTTAGGGTGAGGCTGAGGTTTAGGGTTAGCATTAGGGTGAGGGTGAGGGTGAGGGTTAGTGTGACGTTTTGGGTTAAGTTTATGGATAGGGTTAGGAATAGGGTTAGGGTTAGGTCGAGAGTGAGGGTTAGGTTCAGGGGTAACATTAGAATTTGGGTGAGGGTTAGGTTTAGTGTGAGGGTTAGGGTTAGGGTTAGGGTGACGGTAAGGGTTAGGGTGATGGTTAGGGTGAGTGTGAAGTAGGGTGAGGGTTAGGGTTAGGGTGAGAATTAGGGATAGGTTTAGGGTTAGGTTGAGGGTTAGGGTTATGGTTAGGATTAGAGTTAGTGTGAGGGTAAGGCTTAGGGTGAGGGTTAGGGTGAGGTTGAGGTTTAGGGTTAGGGTGAGGGTGAGGGTAAGTGTTATTGTGAGGACTAGGGTTAGGGTTAGGGTTAGGGTGAGTGTTAGGGTAATGGTGAGGGAGAGGGTGACGGTTAGGTTCAGTATTAGGGTTAGGGTTAATGTGAGGGTTAGTGGTAGGGTTATGGTTATTGTGAGGGTTAGAGTTAGGGTTAAGGTGAGGGTTAGTCTGAGAGGTATGGTTAGGGTTAGGGTGAGCGTTAGGCTTAGTGTGAGGATTATGGTTAGGGTGAGCGTTAGGGTTAGGTTCAGGGTTAGGGTGAGGGTGAGTGTGAGGGGGAGGGCTAGGTTGAGGGTTTGGGTATGGGTGAGGGTGAGGTTTTCCGTTAGGTAAGGTTTAGGGTTAGGTTTAGGGTGAGGATTATGGTGAGTTTGTGGGTTAGGGTTAGGGTGAGGGTGAGGGTGAGGGTTAGTGTTAGGATGAGGGTTAGGGTTAGGGTTAGGGTGAGGGTGAGGGTGAGGGTTAGGCATAGGGTTAGTGTGAGGGTTAGGGTTATGGTGAGGGTTATGGTTAGGGTGAGGGTTAGGGTTAGGGGTAGTGTGAGGGTTAGGTTTAGGGTGATGTTTAGTGTGAGGGTGAGGGTTAGGTTGAGGGTGAGTGTTCGGGTGAGAGTTAGGGTTAGGGTTAGCTTTAGGGATAGGGTTAGGTTGAGGGTAAGGTTTAGAGTGAGAGTTTGGGTGAGGGTGAGAGTTAGGTTGAGGGTGAGGTTTAGGGTTAGCGAGAGAGTTAGGGTTATGTTTAGGTTTAGGGTAGTGTGAGGGTTCAGGTTAGGTTGAGGGTTAGGGTTATGTTTAGGGTTAGTATAAAGGATAGGGTGATGATTAGGGTTACGGTTAGTGTGATTGTTAGGTTTATGGTTAGGATTTGGGTTAGGTTGAGGGTAAATGTTAGGGTGAGGGTTAGGGTGATGCTGAGGGTTAGGGTTAGGGTGAGGGTTAGGTTCAGGTTTAGGATTAGAGTTACAGTTAGGGTAAGGCTGAGGGGGAAGGGGAGGTTGAGGGTGAAGGTTAGGGTTAAAGTTAGGGATAGGGTGAGGATTTGAGTTACAGTTAGATTTAGGTTTAGGGTTAGGCTGAGGGGTAGGGTTAGGGTTAGGGTTGAGTGTTAGGTTTAGTGTGAGGTTTAGGGTTAGGGTTAGGGTGAGGGTTAGGTTTAGTGTGTTGGTTAGGGATAGGGTTAGTGTGAGGGTAAGGGTTAGGGAGAGGGTGAGGTTTAGGGTTAGCATTAGGTATAAGGTTAGGATTAGGATGAGGTTTAGGGTTATGGAGAGTGTGAGGGTGAGGTTTAGGGTTAGGATGAGGGTTAGGGTTAGTGTGAGGGTGAGGTTTAGGTTTAGGGTGAGGGTTAGGGTTAGGGTGAGGGTTAGGGTGAGGGTTAGGCTTAGGGTGAGAGTCAGGGTGAAGGTTAGGTTTATGTTGAGGCTTAGGGTTAGGGTGAGCGTTAGGGTTAGCGTTAGGCGAGAGTTATGGTTAGGGTGATATTTATTGTGAGGGTTAGTGTTCTTGTGAGGGTGGGTGTTCGTGTGAGGGTGAGGGTTCTGGTTAGGGTGAGGATTAGGGTGTGGTGAGGGTTAGGTTTAGGATGAGAGTCAGGGTGAGGTGTAGGGATAGGGTTAAGGTTAGGGTTAGTGTGAAGATTAGGGTTAGGGTTAGGGTTAGGGTTAGTGTGAGGATAAGATTTAGGGTGTGGTTTAGTGTGAGGGTGAGCGTTAGGGTTAGCTTTAGGGTTAGGGTGAGGTTTAGGATGAGATTTAGGGTAAGGGTGAGTGTTATGTTTAGGGTTAGTGTGAGGGTTAGGGTTAGGGTGATGTTTAGGGTGAGGTTGAGGATTAATGTGAGGGTGAGGGTGAGGGTGTGGGTGCGTGTGAGGCTGAGGGTGAGGGTGAGAGTTAGGTTTAGGTTTAGGGTGAGTGTGAGGGTTAGTGTTAGGATTAGGGTTAGAGTTAGGCTGAGGGTGAGGATGAAATTGAGGGTGAGGTTTAGGGTTAGAGTTAGGGTGAGGTATCAGGTTAGTGTGAGGGTTAGGGTGAGACTGAGTGTGAGGTTGAGGGTTAGGATTATGGTTAGGGTGAGGGTGAGTGGTTTAGGTTTAAGGTGAGGGTTAGGGTTAGTGTGAGGGTTAGGGGGAGGGGGAGGGTTAGTGTGATGTTGAGGGTCAGGCTGAGGGTGAGTGTTAGAATGAGGGTGAGGGTGAGGGTGAGGGTAAGGGTTAGGATTAGGTTAGGGTGAGTTTTAGTGTTAGGGTTAGGGTTATTGTTAGGGTTGGGAATAGGGTTAGGTGAGGGTAAAGGTGAGTGTTAGCGTTTTGGTTAGGGTTAGGGTTAGGGTGAGGGTGTGGTTGAGGGTTAGGGTTAGGATTAGGGTTAGGGTTAGGGTAAGGCTGAGGGGGAAGGGGCTGTTGAGGGTGAGGTTTACGGTTAGGGTTAGGGTTAGCATGAAGGTTACTGTTAGGTTAAGGGTTAGTATAAGGGTTAGGCTGAGGGTGAGGGTTATGGTTGGTGTGAGTGTTAGGTTTAGGGTTAGGGTTTGGGTTAGGTTGAGGGTAAAGATTAGGGTGAAAGTTAGGGAGAGGGTGAGGTTTACGGTTATGTTGAGGGTTCAGGTGAGGGTTAGGGTTAGGGTTATGGTTAAGGTTAGCGTGAGGGTTAGGGTGAAGGTTAGGTTTAGGTTTAGGGTGAGGGTGAGACTTAGGTTTATGATGAGGGTTAGGGTGAGTGTTCGGGTTTGGGTTAGGGTTAGGGTGAGAGTGAGTGTGAGGTTTAGGGTTAGGGTTTTTGTTAGGCTGAGGTGAGGGTGAGGTGAGTGTTAGGGTTGGGGTTAGGTTGAGGGTTGTGTTAGTGTGATTGTTAGTGTGAGGGTGACTATAACGGTTAGGGTGATGATTAGGGTGAAGTGAGGGTTAGGTTTAGGGATATGGTTAGGGTGAGGTTTTGTGTTAGGGTGAGTGTTAGGTTGCATGTGAGGGTTAGGGTTAGGGTTAGGTTTAGGATGAGGGTTATGGTTGGTGAGAGGGTTAGGGTGAGGTTGAGGGTTAGGGTTAGCATTAGGGTTAGGATGAGGGTGAGGGTTAGGGTTAGGTTAGGGTGAGGGTGAGGGTGAGGGTGAGAGTGAGGGTTAGGATTGGTGTTAGTTTTAGTGTTAGGGTTAGGGTGAGGGTTAGGGTGAGGTTGAGTGTTAGGGTTAGCATTAGGGTTAGGGTGAGGGTGAGGGTTAGGGTTAGCATTAGGGTTAGGGTGAGCGATAGGGATAGGTTTAAGGTTAGGGTTAGGGTGAGGGTGAGTTTTAGGGTGAGGCTGAGTGTGAGGTTGAGGGTTAGGATTATGGTTCGGGTGAGGGTGAGGGTGTAGGTGAGGGTTAGGGTTAGGATTAGTGTTAGCGTTAGGGTTAAGCTGAGGGTGAGCTTGCGGGTGAGGGTGAGGGTTTGGTTTAGGTTTAAGTTGAGGGTTAGGGTTAGTGTGAGCGTTAGGCTGAGGGGGAGGGTTAATGTTACGGTTAGGGTGAGTGTTAGTGTGAGGGTTAGGGTTAGGGTTAGGGTTAGGTTGTGGATAAGTGTTAGAGTGATGGTTAGGATGAGGGTTAGGGTTAGTTTGAGGGTTAGAGTTAGGTTTAGGGTTAGGGTGAGGGTTAGGGTTAGTGTGAGCGTTAGAGTTAGGATTAGGGCTAGGATGAGGGTAAGGCTTAGGGTTAGGTTTAGGGTGAAGTTGAGGGTTAGTGTGAGGGTTATTGTTAAGTTTAGGGTAAGGTTTATGGTGAGGTCTAATGTGAGGTTGAGGGTTAGGGTGAAGGTGAGGGTGAGGGTGAGCTTTTCGGTTAGGTAAGGGTTAAGATTAGGGTTAGGGTGAGGATTAGGGTGAGGGTCAGGGATAGGATGAAGTTTAAGGTTAGAGTGATGGTTAGGGTTAGTGTGAGGTTTAGGATTAGGGTTAGGGTTAGGGTGAGTTTTAGGGTTCGGGTTTGCATTAGGGTTAGGGTGAGGGTTAGGGTGTTTTTGAGGGTTAGGGTTAGGGTTAGGATTAGTGTTAGGGTGAGGGTGAGGGTTAGGGTTAGGGTTAGGATGAGGGTTAGGATAAGGGGTAGGGTTAGGATTAGGGTGAATGTTAGGATTAGGGTGAAGTTTAGGGTAATGGTAAGGGATAGGGTTAGGGTGAGGTTAAGGATTAGAGTGAGGGTTAGGGTTAATGTTAGGTTTAGGGTGATGGTGAGGGTTAAGGGTGAGGGTGAGGCTGAGGGTGAGTGTTAGTGATAGGGTAATGTTTAGTGTTAGGGTTAGTTTGAGGATTAGGCTGAGGGTGATGGTGAGGGTGAGGGTGGGGTTGACGTTAAGTGTGAAGGTTAGGGTTAAGGTTAGTTTTAGGGTGAGGGTAGGGTGAGGATGAGGGTTAGGGTGAGGTTTAAGGTAGGGTTATGGTGAGCGTGAGGGTTCGGTTAGTGTGAGTTTTAGGGTGTGGGTGACAGGGTTAGGATGAGGGTTAAGGTGATGTTGAGGGTTAGAGTGAGGGTGAGGGTTACGGTTACGGTGAGGACTAGTGTTCGGGTTGGTTTTAGGGTTATTGTGAGGTAAGGGTTAGTATGAGGTTTAGGGTGAGGCTGAGGTTTAGGGATAGCGTTAGAGTTAGGGTGTGGGTTAGGGTGAGGGTTAGATTAGGGTGAAGGTGAGGGTTAGAGTTAGGGTTAGTGTTATGGTTAGGTGAGGGTTAGGTTTAGGTTTAGGTTTAGGGTGAGGGTTAAGGTGAGGTTTGGTGTTAGTGTTAGGATGAGGGTTAGGCTGAGGGTTAAGGTTAGGATTAGTGTGAGGGTAAGGGTTAGGGTGAGGGTGAGGGTTAGGTTTAGGATTAGGGTTAGGCTAAGGATGAGGGTGGGGAATTGGGTTAGGTTTAGGGTGAGGGTTTTGGTTATGGTTAGGTTTAGAGTTAGGGTAAGGTTGAGGGTTTGTGTTTGGATTAGTGTTAGGGTTAGGGTTAGGCTCAGGGTGAGGTTGAGGGTGAGGGCGAGGGTTAGGGTTAAGGTGAGGGTTAGGGTTAGGGTTAGAGTTAAGGTTAGGGTGAGGGTTAGGGTTAGGTTTAGGTTTAGGATGAGGGTTTGTCTGAGGGTGAGAGTTTGGGTTCGTGTGATGGTAAGGGTTAGGGTGAGGTTTAGGGTGAGGGTGAGGGTTAGGGTGAGGGTGCAGTTGAGTGTTAGTGTTAGGGTGAGGGTTAGGGTGAAGGTTAGGGTTAAGGTTAGAGTGAGGGTTAGGGTGAGGGGAAGCGTTAGGTTGAGGGTTAGTGTGTGGGTAAGCGATAGGATTAAGGTGAGTGTAAGGGTTAGGGCGAGGTTTAGTGTGAGGTTGAGGATTAATGTTAGCATTTGGGTTAAGGTGAGGGAGAGGTTTAGAGTGAGTGTTAGGGTTATGGTTAGGGATACCTTGAGGATTAGGGTTAGGGTTAGGTTTAGGGTGAGGGTTAAGCTGAGGGTTAGGGTTAGGGTTAGGTTGAGGGTTAGGGTGAGGTTTAGGGTTAGGGTTAAAGTTATGGTGAGGCTGAGGTTGAGGGTGAGTGTAAGGGTTAGGATGAGGGTTAGGGTGAGTTTGAGGTTTAGTGTTAGCATTAGGGTTAGGTTAAGGGTTAGGGTGAGGGTTAGGGTTATGATTAGGGTTAGGGTGAGGGTGAGGGATTGTGTTAGCATTAGGGTTAGGGTTATGGTTAGGGTTAGAGTGGGGTTCAGGGTGAGGGTTAAGGTTAGGGTTAGGATTAGTTTTAGGGTTAAACTGGGGTGGGTGAGGTTGAGGGTGAGGATTAGGTTTAGGCTTATTTTTAGCCTGAGGGCCAGGGTGAGGGTGAGGTTTAGCGTGAGGGTTAGGTTGAGGGTTTGGGTTAGGAAAGGCTTAGGGTTAGGGTTAGTGTGAGGGTGAGGATTAGGGTGAGCTTTTAGGTGAGCATTAGTGTTAGGGTGAGGGTTGCGGTTAGGTTTAGGGTGATTGTTAAGATTAGGGTAACGTTTAGGGTGAGGGTATGGGTTAGGGTGAGGGTGAGGGTGAGGGTGAGGGTGATATTGAGGGTAGTGCGAAGGGGAGGGTTAGGGATAGGGCTAGGCTGAGGGTTAGATTTACGGTTAGGGTGAGGGGTAGGATGAGGGGTAGGGTTAGGGTTAGGATGAGGATTAGGGTGAATTTGAGGCTTTGGGTTAGGGTAAGTGAGAGGATAAGGTTTAGTGTGAGGGTTAGGGTGAGAGTGAGAGTTAGGTTAGCCTTAGGGTTAAGGGTGAGGGTTAGGGTGAGGTTTATGGTGAGGTTTTGGGTTAGTATGAGGGTGAGGTTTAGAGTTAGGTTTAGGGTGAGGGTTAGGGTTAGGGTGAGGTTTAAGGTAGGGTTAGGGTGAGGGTCGGGTTCTGGAGAGGGTGAGTTTTAGGGTGAGAGTGACGGTTAGGGATAGGGTGAGGGTTAAGGTGACGGTGAGGATTAGAGTGAGGTTCAGGGTTAGGGTTTCGGTGAGGATTATGGTTAAGGTTAGTGTTAGGGTTAGGGTGAGGGTAAGTTTTAGGGTGAGGGTTAGGGTGCGGCTGTAGTATAGGTTTAGGTGAGGGTTAGGGTGAGCGTTAGGGTGAGGGTTAGGTTTAGGTTTAGTGATAGTGTGAGGCTTAGGGTGAGGTTTAGTGTTAGTGTTCAGGTTAGATTTAGGGTGAGGGTTAGGGTTAGGGTAAGGGTTAGAGTGAGGATTAGGGTGAGGGTGAGTGTTATGGATAGTATTAGGGTTAAGGTTTGGTTTAGGGTGAGGGTTAGGGTTAGGGTTATGGTGAGGGTGAGTGTTAGGGTTAGCATTCGGGTTAGGGTTAGAGTTAGGGTGAGGGTTAGGTTTAGGGTTAGGTTTAGGGTGAGGGCTAGGTTTAGGTTTAGGGTAAGGTTTACGTTTAGGGTGAGAGTGAGGGTGAAGGTTAGGTGTAGGATTAGGCTTAGGTGTAGGTTTAGGCTTATGGTGAGGATGAGGGTGAGTGTCAGAGTCAGGTTTAGTGTGAGGGTTAGGGTTATGGTTAGGGCTAGGGTAAGGTTGAGGGTGAGGGTTAGGGTGAGGGTGAAGCTGAGGTTGAGGGTAAGTTGAGGGTAAGTTAGGGTTTGTGTGAGGGTTAGGGTTAGGGTTAAATTTAGGGTGAGGGTTAGGGTTAGGGTTAACATTAGGGTGAGTGCTAGGGGGAGGGTATGGTTTAGGTTTAGGTTAAGGGTTAGCGTGAGCTTTAGGGTGAGGGTTAGGTTTAGGTTTAGGGATAGGGTGAGGGTTAGGGTGAGGTTTAGTGTTAGTGTTAGGGTTAGGGTTAGAGTGAGGGTTAGGGTTAGGGTAAGGGTTAGAGTGAGGTTTAAGGTGAGGGTTAGGGTTAAGGATAGTATTAGAGTTAAGGTTACGTTTAGGGTGAGAGTTAGTGTTAGGGTTACGGTGAGGGTGAGTGTTAGGATTAGCATTAGGGTTAGGGTGTGGGTGAGGGTTAGGGTTAGGGTTAGGGTTAGGGTGAGGGTGAGGTTGAGGGTTAGGGTTAGGGTTAGGGTTAGGGTGAGGTTTAGGGTTAAGATTTGGGTTCGAGTTAGGGTTAGGGTGAGGGTGAGGGTGAGGTTTAGTGTTAGAGTTAGTCTTAGGGTGAGGGTTAGTTTGAGGGTTAGGGTTAGGGTTAATGTTAGGGTTAGGGTGAGGGTTAGAGTGAGGGTTAGGGTTAGAGTTAGGGTTAGGGTTAGGGTTAGGGTGAGGGTGTGTCTGTGGGTTAGGGTTAGGTTAAGGTTAGGCTTAGATTTACACTTAGGGGTAGGTTGAGGTTGAGGGTTAGGTTTAGAGTGAGGGTTAGGCTTAGGGTTAGGTTGAGGGTTAGGATGAGGTTTAGGTTTAGGATTATGGTTAGGGTGAGCGCTGGGGTGACATTTCGTGTGAGGGTTAGGTTTAGGGATAGTGCTAGGTTTAGGATTAGGGTTAGGGTGAGGGTGAGTCTGAGGGTTAGGGTTAGGGTTAGGATTAGGCTTAGGCTTAGGGTTAGGGCTAGGGTTTGGTTTAGGGTGAGGGTGAGGTTGAGGATTAGGGTTAGTGTTAGTGTTAGTGTGAGGGTTAGGTTTAGGGTTAGAGTGACGGTTAGGGTTAGTGTTAGGGTTAGGTTTAGGCTTAGGCTTAGGGTTAGGCTTATGGTGAGGGTGGGGATGAGGTTAAGGTTTAGAATGATGGATAGGGTTATGGTAACATTGAGTGTTAAGGTGAGGGTTTGTGTTAGGATTAGGGTTATGGTGACTGCTAAGGTGTGGGTGAGGTTTAGGGTGAGGTTAGGTTTAGGATTAGGGTTAGGCTGAGGCTGAGGCTGAGGGTGAGGGTTAGGTTTAGAGTGATGGTTAGGGTTACCTTTAGGGTGAGGACTAGGATTAAGGTTAGGGTTAGGGTGAAGGTTTGGTTGAGTGTTAAGCTTAGGGTTAGGGTGAGGGTTAGGGTGGGTGTTAGGGTTAGGGTTAGGGTGAGATTGAGGGTTAGATTGAGGGTTAGGGTTATGTTGAGGGTTTTGTTTAGGGTAAGGGTTAGGTTTAGGTTTAGGGTTATTGTTAGCATTAGGGTTAGGGTTACGGTTAAGGTGAGGGTGAGGGTGAGGGTCAGGGTGAGGGTTAGGGTGAGGTTTAGGTTTAGGGTTAGGGTTAGAGTTAGGGTTAGGGTGAGGGTGAGGTTTAGGGTTAGAGTTAGGGTTAGTGTTAGGGTTAGGGTTACGGTGAGGGTTAGGGTGAGGGTTAGAGTTCAGGTTAGGCTTAGGCTTAGGCTGAGCATGAGGGTGAGGGTTAGGGTTAGGTTTAGGGTTACGTTTAGGTTGAGGGTTAGGATGAGGTTTAGGGTTAGGGTTAGGGTTAGTGTTAGGGTTAGGTTTAGGGTTAGGGTTAGGTTTAGGATTAGGGTTAGGGATAGAGTGAGGGTTAGGGTTAGGGTTTGGGTTAGGGTGAGGGTGAGGATCATGGTTAGGGTTAGTGTTAGGGTTAGGGTTAGGGTTAGGGTTACAGTGAGTGTTACGGTTACGTTTAGGGTTATTTTAGTGTTATGTTTAGGGTTAAGTTTGGGGTGAGGGTGAGGCTCAGGGTGAGGGTTATGGTTAGTGTTAGGGTTAGGGTTAGGTTTAGCATTATTGTTGGGTTAGGATTAGAGTTACGGTCAGGGTGAGAGTGAGGGTGAGGTTTAGGGTTAGGGTGAGGTTTAGCGTGAGGTTTAGGGTTAGGGTTAGGGTGCTGGTGAGGTTTAGGTTTAGAGTTAGGGATAGGGGGAGGGTTAGGGAAAGAGTTAGATTTAGGTTTAGTGTTAGCATTAGGGTGAGGGTGAGGGTTAGGTTGAGGTTTAGGGATAGGGTTAGGGTTAGGATTAAGGTTAGCGTGAGATTGAGGGTGAGGGTTAGGGTTAGGATTAGGATTAGGCTTAGGGTTACGGTTAGGCTGAGGGTGAGTGTGGGGGTGAGGATTAGGGTTAGGTTGATGGATAGGTTTAGGGTTAGTGTTATTGTTAGGGTATGGGTTAGAATTACGGTGAGGGTGAAGTTGCAGGTGAGGGTTAGGGTTAGGGTTAGGGTGAGGTTTAGGGTTAGGGTTAGAGATAGGGTTAGGCTGAGTTTGAGGGTGGGGGTGAGGATTAGGGTTAGAGTTTGCTTCAGGGTTAGAGTTATTGTTAGTGTTATGGTTAGGGTTAATTTTGCAGTGAGGGTGAGTTTGAGGTTGAGGTTTATGGTTAGGGTTAGGTTTAGGGTTAGGGTTAGGGTTACTGTTATTGATAGGGTTAGGATTATAGTTATGTTGAGGTTGAGGGTGAGGTTTAGGGTTAGGGTTAGGTTGAGGGTGAGGTTTAGGGTTAGAGTGAGGGTTAGTGGGACAGTTAGTGTGAGGGTTAGGTTTAGAGTTAGTGTTAGTCTTAGGGTGAGGGTGAGTGTTAGGTTGAGGTTTAGGGATAGTGTTCGGGTTAGGATTAGAGTTAGGTGGAGTGTGAGTGTGAGGGTTAGGGATAGGCTTAGGCTTAGTCTTAAGGTTAGGCTGAGGGTGAGGGTGGGGGTGAGGGTTAGTGTTATGGTGAGGGTGAGGATTAGTGTTAGGGTGAGGGTTAGGATGAAGGTAGTGTTAGGGTTAGGATTTTGTTTAGGGTGAGGGTGAGGGTGAGGATTAGGGGTAGGGTTATGGTTAGGGTTAGGGTTACAGTGAGGGTTAGGTTTAGGTTTAGGGGTATGGTAGGCTTAGGTTAGGCTGATGGTGAGTGTGGGTATGAGGATTAGGTTTAGAGTGATGGTTAAGGTTATGGTTACGTTGAGCGTTAGGGTGAGGGTTAGGGTTAGGATTAGGGTTATGGTGAGGGCTAAGGTATGGGTGAGGGTTAGGGTTAAGGGTAGGCTTAGGATTAGGGTTAGGCTGAGACTGAGGTTGAGAGTAAGTGTTAGGGTTAGGGTGATGGTTAGGGTTACGGTTAGGGTGAGGATTAGGATGAGAGTTAGGGTTAGGGGGTGGGTTAGGGTGAGGGTGACAGTAAGGGTAAAGATGAGGGTTAGGATTAGGGTGAGGGTTAAGGTGAGGATGAGGGTTAGGGTTAGGCTGAGGGTTAGGGTGAGTTTGAGGGTTACGGTTAGGGTGAGGGTGAGGTTTAGATTGAGGTTTAGGGTTATGTTGAGGGTTATGTTTAGGGTGAGGGTTAGGTTTAGTTTTAGGGTTATTGTTAGGGTTAGGGTTAGGGTTACAGTTAAGGTGAGGTTGATGGTGAAGTTTGGGTTAGGGTTAGGGTGAGGTTTAGGTTTAGTGTTAGGGTTAGAGTTAGGGTTAGGGTGATGGTGAGGTTTAGGGTTAGGGTTAGAGTTAGGGTTAGGGTGATGGTGAGGTTTAGGGTTAGAGTTAGGGTTAGGTTTAGGGTGAGGTTTAGGGTGAGGATTAGGGTTCAGGTTAGGCTTAGGCTTATGCTTAGGCTTAGGCCGAGCATGATAGTGAGGGTTAGGTTTAGGGTTAGGGTGAGGGTTAGCGTTAGGTTTAGGGTGAGTGTTAGGATGAGGTTTATGGTTAGGCTTAGGGTTAGGTTTAGGTTTAGGATTAGGGTTAGGTTTGGGTTTAGGGTTAGGGTTAGGGTTTGGGTGAGGGTTAGGGTTAAGGTTAGGGTTAGGGTTAGGGTTATTGTTAATGCTATGGTTAGTTTTAAGTTTGCAGTGAGGGTGATGCTCAGGGTGAGGTTTATGTTTAGTGTTAGTGTTAGGGTTAGGTTTAGTGTTAGGGTTATGGTTGGGTTTAGGGTTAGGCTTAGTGTTAGGTGGAGGGTGAGGGTTAGCGTTAGGTTTGGGGTGAGTGTTAGGATGAGGTTTATGGTTAGGCTTAGGGTTAGGTTTAGGTTTAGGATTAGGTTTATTTTTGGGTTTAGGTTTAGGGTTAGGGTTTGGGTGAGGGTTAGGGTTAGGGTTAGGGTTAGGGTTAGGGTTATTGTTAGTGCTATGGTTAGTTTTAAGTTTGCAGTGAGGGTGATGCTCAGGGTGAGGTTTATGTTTAGTGTTAGTGTTAGGGTTAGGTTTAGTGTTAGGGTTAGGGTTGGGTTTAGGGTTACGCTTAGTGTTAGGTGGAGGGTGAGGGTTAGGGTGAGGGTTAGGGTTAGGGATATGGTTAGGGTGAGTGTTAGGGTTCGGGTTACGGTGAAGGTGTGGGTTAGTTTTGAGCTGAGGGTTAGGGTGAGGACTAAAGTGAGGGTGAGGGTTAGGGTTAGGGTGAGGGATAGGTTGGGGTTTAGGTTTAGGTTTAGGGTTAGGGTTAGGGTTAGGATTAGGGTTAGGCTGAGGGTGAGTGTGAGGGTTAGCTTAA
Organism: Dipodomys merriami; assembly: GCF_024711535.1. Classification (NCBI taxonomy): domain Eukaryota; kingdom Metazoa; phylum Chordata; class Mammalia; order Rodentia; family Heteromyidae; genus Dipodomys; species Dipodomys merriami. The sequence goes on along the minus strand of NW_027206357.1, from coordinate 2,654,193 downwards.
GGGTTAGGCTTAGGCTTAGGGTTAGGCTGATGGTGAGGGTGGGGATGAGGATTAGGTTTAGAGTGATGGTTCTGGTTATGGTTAGGTTGAGGGTTAGGATGAGGGTTAGGGTTAGGATTAGTGTTAGGGTGAGGGCTAGGGTGAATGTGAGGTTTAGGGATAGTTTTAGGCTTAGGCTTAGTGTTAGGCTGAGGCTGAAGGTCAGGGTGAGGGTTAGGGTTAGGGTGATGGTTAGGGTTATGGTTAGGGTGAGGGTTAGGATGAGGGTAAGGTTTAAGCTGAGGGTTAGGATGAGGGTGACAGTAATAGTAAAGATGAGGGTTAGGGTGAGGATGAGGGTTATTGTTAGCGTGAGGGTTCGGGTTAGGGTGAGGGTGAGGTTTAGACTGAGGATTAGTTTTAGCATTAGTGTGAGGTTTAGGGTGAGGATGAGTGTTAGTTTTAGGTGGGGCTAGGGTGAAGTTGAGTGTTAGGGTTAGGATTAGGGTTAGGTTTAGGTTTAGCGTGATGGTTAGCATTAGTGTGAGCGTTAGTGTTAGGTTCAGTGTTAGGGTTAGGGTGAGGGTAAGTGTTAGGGTAAAGTTTAGGTTTAGGGTGAGGTTTAGGATTAGTGTTAGTGTTAGGGTTAGGGTGAGGGTGAGGTTTAGGGTTAGAGTTAGGGTTAGGGTGTGGTTTCGGGTTAGGCTTAGGGTTAGGTTTATTGTTAGCGTTAAGGTTAGGGTGAGGTTTAGTGTAGGGGTGAGGGTAACTGTTAGGATTAGGATAAGGGTTAGGGTTAAGGTGAGGGTGAGTATGAGGGTTACAGTTAGGGTTAGGGTTAGGATTACAGTTAGGGTGAGCGTGAGTGTGAGGGTTATGGTTAGGGTGAGTGTTGGGGTTAGGGTTAGAGTGAGGGTTAAGGTGAGGGTTAGGCTTAGGCTTAGGGTTTGGGTATGGGCTAGGCTGATGTTGAGGGTTAGGGTTAGGGTTAGAGTGAGGGGTAGGGTGAGGGTTAGGGTTAGTGTTAGTGTTAATGTTGGGGTTAGGGTAAGGCTTAATGTTAGGCGGAGGTTGAGGCTGAGTGTGAGGGTTAGGGTTAGGGTGAGAGTGAGGTTTGGGGTTAGATTTAGCATTAGGGTGAGGGTTAGTCTGAGGGTTAGGGTTAGGGTTAGTGTTATGGTTAGGGTTAAGGTGAGGGTGAGTGTGAGGGTTAGGGTTAATCTTAGGCTTAGGCTAAGGCTTAGGCTGAGTGTGACGGTGAGGGTGGGGGTTAAGGTTAGGGTTTTAGGGATAGGGTGAGTGTTAGGATAAGGTTTAGGGTTAGCATTAGTGTGAGGGTGAGGGTTAGAGTTAGGGTGAGGGTTAGGGTTAGCGTTAGGGTGAGGTTTATGGTTAGGATTTGGGTTAGGGTTACAGTGAGGGTGAGGGTTAGGGTGAGGGTGAGGGTTAGGATTAGGGTTAGGGTGAGGGTTTGGGTTAGCGTTAGAGTTACGGTGAGGGTCAGGGTTTGGGATAGGGTTAGGGTTAGTGTTACAGTTAGGGTTAGAGTTAGAGTAACAGTGAGAGTGAGGGTGAGGGTGAGGTTTAGGATCAGGGTTAGGTTGAGGTTTAGGATTAGGGTTATGGTTAGGGTGAGGGTGAGGTTTAGGGTTAGAGTTAGGGTTAGGGGGAGGGTCTGGCGGATGGTTAGGTTTAGGTTTAGAGTTAGAATTAGGGTGAGGTTTAGGTTGAGGTTTAATATTAGAGTTAGGGTTAGGTTTAGGATTAGTTTTGCAGTGAAGGTGAATGTGAGGGTTAGGGTTAGGGTTTGGCTTAGGCTTAGGGTTAGGCTTAGGGTGTGGGTGGGGATGAGGATTAGGTTTAGAATGATGGTTAGGTTTAGGGTTAGGTTGAGGGCTAGGTTGAGGGTGATGGTTAGGGTTAGGGTGAGTTTTAGGGTTAGGGTGATGGTTAGGGTTATTGTGAGGGTGGGTGTTAGGGTGAGGGTTAGGTTTAGGGTGAAGGTTATGGTTAGGATGAGGGTTGTTAGGGTTAGGGTTAGGGTTAGGGTTATGGTGAGGGTGAGGCTGAGGGTTAGGTTTAGGTTTCGGGTTAGGGTTATAGTTAGGGTTATGGTGAGTGTGAGGTTTAGGGTTAGAGTTAGGGTTAATGTTAGTATTAGGGTTAGGGTGAGGGTTAGGGTTAGGGTTAGGCTTATGCTTATGCTTAGGCTTAGGCTGAACATGAGGTTGAGTGCTAGGGTTAGGGTTAGGGTGGGGTTTAGGGTTAGGGTTAGGGTGAGGGTGAGGGTCAGGTTGAGGGTTAGATATAGGGTTAGGGGGAGGGTTAGGGTGAAGGTTTGTTTTTGGGTTAGAGTTTGTGTTAGGGTGAGGGTAAGTTTTTGGTTGAGGGTTTGGTTTTGGGTGAGGTTTATGGTTAGGGTGAGGGTTAGGAATAGGGTTAGGTTTATTGTTAGGGTTAGGTTTAGGGTTAAGGGTAGGGTGAGGGTGAGGGTAAGGATGCGGTTTAGGATTAGGGTTAGGGTGAGGTTTAAGGTTTGGGTTAGGGTTAGAGTTAGGGTTTGGCTGAAGGTGAGATTTAGGGTTAGAGTAGGGTCAGGATGAGGGTTAGGTTGAGGGTTAGGGTTAGTGTTAGTGATAGCGTTAGGGGTAGGGTGAGAGTTAGGGGGATGGTTAGAGTTAGGGTTAAGGTTAGCGTTAGGTTTAGGATTAGGGTGAGGGTGAGTGTGTGTATGAGCGTTAGATTTAGCGTTCGGTTTAGGGTTAGGCTGAAGGTGAGGTTGAAGTTGAGGGTTAGGGTTAAGGTTAGTGTTAGGTTTAGGGTTAGTTTGAGGGTTAGGGTTAGTGTTAGGCTTAGGCTTAGGGTAATGCTGAGGGTGAGAGTGAGGGTGAGTTTTAGGGTTAATGTGAGGGTTAGTGTTAGGGTTAGGGTGAAGTTTAGTGTTAGGGTTAGGGTTATAGTTAGGGTTAGTGTGAGGGTGATGTTTATGGCTAGAGTTAGTGTTAGGGTGAGGGTTAGGGGTAGGGTGAGGTTTAGATTGAGGATTAGTGTTAGGATTAGGGTGAGGTTTAGGGTGAGGATGAGGCTTAGTGTTTAAGGTGAGGGCTTGGGTGAGGGTGAGGGTTAGTGTTAGGGTTAGGGTGAGTTTTAGGGTTAGGGTGATGGTTAGGGTTAGTTTGAGAGTTAGTGTGAGTGTTAGGATTAGTGTTAGGGTGAGGGTTATTGTTCGGGTGAGGGTTACTGTTAGGGTTAGGGGTACTGTTAGGGTTAGGGTTAGGGTTACGGTTCAGGTTAGGTTGAGGGTGAGGGTTTGGATGAGGTTTAGGGTTAGGGTTAGATTTAGGGTTAGCATGAGAGTGAGGTTTAGGGTTAGAGTTCGGGATAGTGGTAGGTTTAGGGTTCTGATGAGGTTTAGGGTTAGGGTTTGGCTTAGGTTTAGGCTTAGGCCGAGCATGAGTGTGAGGGTTAGGGTTAGGGTTAGGGTGAGAGTTAAGATGAGGTTTAGGGTTAGGATTAGGGTTAGGGTGAGGGCTAGGTTGAGGGTTACAGTGAGGGTTAGGTTTAGGGATAAGGTTAGGTTTAGGATTAGGTTTAGGGTAGAGTTTGTTTGAAGGTTAGGATTAGGGTTAGGGTTAGGCTTAGGGTTAGGGTGAGGGTTCGGATTAGGGTTTGCATTAGGGTGAGGGTGAAGCTGAGGATTAGGGTTAGGTTTAGTGTCAGGGTTAGGTTTAGTGTTAAGGTTAGGTATAGGGTTAAGGTTAGGGTTAGGTTTATGGTGAGGGTTAGGGTTAGGGTTAGGCTTAGGGTTAGGCTGAGGATGAGGCTGAGGGTGAGTTTTATGGTTACCCTTAGGGTTACTGTTACGGTTAGGGTTAGTGCTACTGTTAGGGTTAGTGTTATTGTTAGGATTAGGTTTCGAGTTACGGTAAGGTGGAGGGTGAGGTTTAGGGTTAGAGTGAGGTTTAGGGTGAGGTTTAGGTTTAGGGTGAGGGTGAGGTTTAGGGTTAGAGTTAGTGTTAGAGGGAGGGTTAGGGTGAGGTTTAGGGATAGGATTAAGTTTAGGATTAGGGTTAGGGTGAGGTTGACTGTGAGGGTTAGGGTGAGGGTTAAGTTTAGGCTTAGGGTTAGGCTGAGGGTGAGGTTTGGGGTGAGGATTAGGGTTAGGGTGATGGTTAGGGTTAGGGTTAATGCTATTGTTAGGGTTAGGGTTAGAGTTACAGTGAGCCTGAGGGTGAGGGTTCGGGTTAGGTTTAGGGTTAGGGTGGGGTTTAGGGTTAGGTTTTGAGTGAGGGTGAGGGTGAGGTTTATGGTTAGATATAGTGTTAGGGGGAGGGGGAGGGGGAGCTTTAGGGATAGGGTTAGTGTTAGGTTTAGGGTGAGGGTGAGGGTTACAATGAAGTTTAGGGTTAGGCTTAGGGTTAGAGTTAGTGTGAGGGTTAGTTTTAGGGTTAGGTTTAGTGTTAGTGTGAGTGTAAATGTTAGGGTGATGTTTTTGTTAGGGTGATGTTTATGGTTAGGGTGAGGGTTAGGATTTGTGTTAGGGTTATTGTTGGGGTTAGGTTTAGGGTTTGGGTTAGGGTTAGAGTTAGGTTTAGGGTGAGGGTGAAGTTTAGGGTTAGTATTAGCGTTAGGGTGAGGGTCAGGGTTAGGGTTAGTGTTAGGGTTAGGGTTAGTATTAGGGTGAGAGTTAGGGGGAGGGTTAGGGTAAAGGTTAGGTTTAGGGTTATGATTCAGGTAAGGGTGAAGGTGAGTGCAAAGTTTAGGGTTAGGTTTAGTGATAGGTTTATTGTTAGTGTCAGGGTTAGAGTGAATTTGAGGGTAAGGGTGAGGGTGAGGATTAGGTTTAGGGTTAGGGTGAGGTTTAGGGTTAGGTTTAGGGTTAGGGTGAGGGTTAGGTTTAGGGTTAGGGTTAGTGTGAGGGTTAGGATGAGGATTAGGGTTACAATTAGGGTTAGGTTGAGGGCTAGGGTGAGGGTGAGGATTAGGGTTAGTGTTAGGGTAAGGTTTAAGGTTAGGATTAGGTTTAGGGTGAGAGTTAGTATGAGGGTTAGGGTTACTGTGAGGGTGAGGGTTAGGGTGAGGATTAGGGTTAGGGTGAGGGTGAGTGTTAGCATTATGGTTAGGGTTAGGGTTAGGTTTAGGGTAAGGATTAGTGTTATTGTCAGTGTTAGTGTTAGAGTTATGGTGAGGGTGAGGGTGAGGTTGAGGCTTAGATTTAGGGTTAGGGTGAGGTTTAGTTTTAGGGTTAGGATTAGGGTGAGGCTGAGGGTGAGGTTTAGGGTTAGGTTTAGGGTTAATTTGAGGGTTAGGTTGAGGGTTAGGGTTAGGGTTAGTTTTAGGATTAAGGTTAGGGTGAGGGTTAGGTTGAGGTTTAGGGTTAGTGTTAGAGTTAGGGCTAGGATTAGGGTTAGGGTTAGGGTGAGTGTGAAGGTTAGGTTGACGGTTAGAGTTAGGGTGATGTTTAGGATTAGGGTTAGGGTGAGTATTACGGTTAGGGTGAGGGTGAGGGTTAGGATTAGGGTTATGTTTAGTGTGAGGGTAAGGGTTAGGGTGAGGGTTATGGAGAGGTTGAGGTTTAAGGTTAGCATTAGTGTTAGGTTTAGGATTAGGGTTAGGGTTCTGATTAGGGTTAGGGTGAGGGTGAGGGATTTGCTTAGGAAAGGCTTAGGGTTAGGGTTAGGTTGAGGATTAGGTTGAGGGTGAGGTTTAAGTTGAGGATTAGGGTTAGGGTGAGGATTAGGGTTAACGTTAGTGTTTGGGTTAGGGTTAGAGTGATGTTTAGGGTGAGGGTGGTGGTTAGGGTGGGGGTGAGCCTGAGAGTGAGTGTGAGGGTGTAGGTGAGTGTTAGGGTGGTGGTGATGGTTGGGGTGATGGTGAGGGTTAGGGTAAAGGTGAGGGTGAGGGTTCGGTTAGGGTTAGGGTGAGGGTTAGGGTTAGGGTTAGGGTTACTGTGAGGATAAGTGTTAGGGTGAGGGTTAGGTTGAGAGTGAGGGTTAGGGTTAGCGTTAGGGTTAGGGTTAGGTTTAGGATGAGGGTTAAGGTGAGGTTTAGGGTTAGTATGAGGGTGAGGGTTATAGTTAGGTTTAGGGTGAGGATTAGAGTTAGGGTTAGGGTTAGAGTGAGGGTTAGTGTGAGGGTTAGTGTGAGCATGAGGGTGAGGGTGAGGGTGAGGTTGAGGGTTAGGGTTTAGGTGAGGGTCAGGTTTACGGTTAGGGTTAATGTTAGGGTGACAGTTAGGGTTAGGATGAGGGTTAGGCTGAGGGTTACGTTTAGGGTTATGGTAAGGGTAAGGTTTAGAGTGAGGGTAAGGGTTAGAGTAAGGGTGAGGGTTAGGTTTTGGATTAGGGTTAGGGTTAGGGTGAGGGTTTAGGGTTAGATTTATGATTAGTGTGAGGGTTTTGGTTTGGTTTAGAGTTAGGGTGAGGGTTAGAGTTAGTGTTTGGATTAGGGGTAGTGTTAGGGTTAGGATGTGGGTGAGGTTGAGGGTGAGGTTGAGGGTTAGGGTTATTGTGAGGGTTAGGGTTAGGATTAGCGTTAAGGTTGGGGTGAGGGTTAGGTTTAGGGTTAGGGTTAGGATGAGGGTTAGGCTGAGGGTTAGGTTTAGGGTTCAGGTGAGGGTAAGGGTTAGGGTGAGGTTTAGGGTGAGGGTGAGGTTTAGTTTAAGGCTTAGGTTTAGGGTGAGTGTTAGGGTTAGGATTAGGGTGAGAGTGAGGTTTAGGTTTAGGGTGAGGGTGAGGGTTATTGATAGGGTTGGGGTTAGGGTCAGGGTCAGGGTTAGGGTTAGCGTTAGAGTAAGGGTGAGGATGAGTGTGAGGGTTAGGTTTAGGTTTAGGTTTAGGGTTAGGGTTAGGCTGAGGGTGAGGGTGAGGGTGAGGGTGAGGTTTAGGGTTAGGATGAGGGTTAGGGTTAGGGTTAGGGTTAGGGTTGGGTTGAGGGTTAGGGTTAGGTTTAAGAAGTGGGTTTGGCTGAAGGTTACGGTTATGGTTAGGGTGAGGTTTAGGGTTAGTGTGAGGGTTAGGATGATAGTTAGGCCCAGTGTTAGTTTTAGTGTTAGGGTGAGGGTAAAAGTTAGGGTGAGGGTGAGGGTTAGGGTTAGGGTTAGGGTGAGGGTTAGGTTTAGGGTTAGGGTGACGGTGAGGGTAAGGGTTAGGGTGAGTACTAGGGTGAGGTTTAGGGATAAGGTAAGGTTTAGGTTTAGGGTGAGGGTGAGAGTGAGAGTTAGGTTTAGGATTAGGCTTAGGTGTAGGCTTAGGCTTAGGTTGAGGGTGAGGGTGAGTGTCAGAGTTAGGTTTAGTGTGAGGGTTAGGGTTATGTTTATTTTTAGGGTGAGAGTGAGGGTGAGGGTTAGGGTGAGGTTGAGGGTGAGGTTGAGGGTTAAGGTTTTGGTGAAGGATAGTATTAGGGTTAAGGTTAGTGTGAGGGTTAGGGTTATGGTTAGTGTTAGGATGAGGGTTAGGTTTAGGGTTAGGGTGAGGGTAAAGTTTAGGGTGAGGGTGAGGGTTAGGGGTAGGATTAGGGTTTGGGTTAGGGTGAAGGTCAGGGATAGGGTTAGGATAAGGGTGAGGATTTTGTTTAGGGTTAGGTTTAGCGTCAGGGTGAGAGTGAGGGTGAGGTTAGCGTTTGGATTAAGGTTAGGGTTAGGGTTAAGCTGAGCTTGATGTTGAGGATGAGGGTTAGGGTTAATGTGAGGTTTAGCGTTAAGGTTAGGGTGAGGGTTAGGTTTAGGCTTAGAATGAGGGTAAGGGTTAGGGTGAGGGCTAGGGTGAGGGTGAGGGTTAGGAATAGGTTTAGGTTGAGGTTTAGGTTTCAGGTGATGGTTAGGGTTAGTGTGAGTGTTAGTGTTAGGACTAGGGTTAATTTTAGGGTGAGGGTTAGTGTTAGGGTGACTTATAGCGTTAGGGTGAGTGTTATGGTTAGGGTTAGGGTTAGTGTTAGCTTTAGAGTTATTGTTTGGGTTAGGGTTAAGGTTATTTTGAGGGTGAGGGTGAGGTTAATTGTTAGGGTGAGGGTTACCATTGGGGTGAGGGTTATGGTTAGCATTAGGGTTAGTGTTGGGTTAAGGGTTTTTGTTAGGGTTAGGGTTAGGGTTAAGGTTACGTTGAGGGTGAGGGTGAGGGTAAGTTTTAGGGTTAGGTTGAGGTTTAGGTTTAAGGTTAGGGTTAGAGTTAGGATTAGGGTGAGGGTGAGGGTGAGGGTGAGGTTTAGAGTTAGTGTTATGGTTATGGTTAGGGTTAGTTTTAGGGTTACGATTAGGGTTAGTTTTAGGGTTTGGGTTAGGGTGAGGTTTTGGGTTAGGTTTAGGGTTAAGTTTAGGATTAGGGTTAGGGTTAGGGTTATTGTTAGTGTTATGGTTAGTGTTAAGTTTGCGGTGAGGGTGAGGCTCAGGGTGAGAGTTATGGTTAGTGTTAGGGTTTGGGTTAGGGTTAGTATTATTGTTAGGGTTCGGGTTAGAGTTACGGTCATGGTGAGAGTGAGGGTGAGGGTTAGGGTGAGGTTTAGGGTGAGGTTTAGGGTTAGGGTAAGGGTTAGGGTGCTGGTGAGGTTTAGGGTTAGAATTAGGGTGAGGGGGAGTATTAGGGTGACGTTTAGGGTTAGGTTTAGTGTTAGCATTAGGGTGAAGGTGAGGGTTTGGTTGAGGTTAAATATAGGGTTAGTGTTAGGATTAGGGTTAGGGTGATGGTGAGGGTTAGGGTTAGGCTTAGACTTAGGGTTAGGGTTAGGCTGAGGGTGAGGCTGGGGGTGAGGATTAGGTTTAGGTTGATGGTTAGGGTTAGGGTTAGTGTTATTGTTAGGGTTAGGGTTAGAGTTAAAGTGAGGGTGAGGGTGCGGGTAGGGTTAGGGTTAGGGTTAAGCTGAGGTTTAGGTTTAGGTTTAGAGATAGAGTTAGGGTGAGGGTGAGGTTTAGGGTTAAAGTTAGGATTAATGTTAGGGTTAGGCTTAGGGTTAGAATGAGACTGAGCGTGGGCGTGAGGATTCGGGTTAGGGTTAGGGTTGGGGTTAGATTTAGGGTTAGGGTTAGGGTTAGGGAAAGGGTTAATATTAGTGTTATGGTTAGTGTTAGGTTTAAGTTTGCAGTGAGGGTGAGGCTGAGTGTGAGGTTTATGGTTAGGGTTAGGGTTATGGTTAGTGTTATTGTTAGGGTTAGGGTTAGAGTTACGGTGAGGGTGAGGGTGAGGGTGAGGGTTAGGGTTAGGTGACATTTAGGGTGAGGTTTAGGGTTAGGGTTAGGTTGAGGGTGAGGATTAGGTTTAGAGTTAGGGTTAGTGGGAGGGTTAGGGTGAGGGTTAGGGTTAGGTTGATTTTAAGGGATAGGGTTACGGTTAGGATTAGGGTTAGGGCGAGGGTGAGTGTGAGGGTTAGGGTTAGGGTTAGGCTTAGGCTTAAGATTAGGCTGAGGGTGAGGGTGGGAGTGACCGTTTGTGTTACAGTGACGGTGAGGATTAGAGTTAGGGTGAGGGTTAGGATGAGGGTTAGGGTTACAGTGAGGGTGAAGGTTAGGGTTAGAGTGAGGGTTACGTTTAGGATTAGGGTTAGGGTGAGGGTGAGGGTTAGGATTAGGGTTAGAGTTAGGTTAATTGTTAGTTTTATGGTTAAGGTTACTTTTGGAGTGAGTGTGAGGCTGAGGGTGAGGGTTAGGGTTAGGATTAGGTTTAGGGTTAGGATTAGTGTTAGGGTGAGGGTGAGATTGAGGGTGAAGTTTAGGGTAAGAGTGACGTTTAGTGTTACAGTTAGCTTGAATTTTACGATGAGGGTTAGGGATAGATTGATTGTTAGGGTGAGGGTGAAGGTAAGGGTAAAGTTGAGGGTTAGGCTATGGGTGAGAGTTAAGAAAAGGGTCAGGGTTAGGGTTAGGGTGAGGGTTAGGGTAAGTGTGAGGGTTAGGGGTTAGGGTGAGGGTGAGGGTTAGATTGAGGATTAGGGTTAGGGTTAGTGTGAGGTTTAGGGTGAGGATAAGGGTTTAGGGTTAGGTGAGGATAAGAGTTAGAATTAGGGTTAGGGTGAGGCTGGGGGTTAGGGTTAGGTTTAGGGTTAGGGTGAGGTTTAGGGTTAGGATGAGTTTTAGGGTTAGTGTGAGGGTTAGTGTTAGGGTTATGGTTAGTGTTAGGGTGGGGGTATGTGTTAGGTGATGGTTAGGGTTAGGGTGAGGGTTGCAGTTAGGTTGAGGGTTAGGGTTCGTGTTAGGGTTATTTTTAATTTTAGGTTAAGGGTTAGGTTGAAGGTGAGGGTGAGGGTGAGGGTTAGGGTTAGTGTGAGGTTTAGGGTTAGGATTAGGGTTAGAGTTAGGGTTAGGGTTAGGGTGAGGGTTAGCGTTAGAGTTAGGGTTAAGGTTAGGGTGAGGGTTAGTGTGAGGGTTAGGGTTAGAGTTAGGGTTAGGGTTAGGGTTAGGATTATGGTTAGGGTGAGGGTGAGTGTGTGGGCTAGGCTTAGGTTTAGAATAAAGCTTAGCATTAGGCTGAGGGTGAGGTTGAAGATGAGGGTTAGGTTAAGGGTGAGTGTTAGGATTAGGGTTAGGGTGAGGGTGGGTGAGAGTTAGGGTTAGGATTAGGGTTAGGCTGAGGGTGAGGTTTAGGTTTATGGTTAGGGTGAGGTTTAAGGTTAGGTTTAGGTTGAGGGTGAGGTTTAATTTTAGAGTTAGTGTTAGGGTGAGGGTTAGTGTTAGGGTTAGTGTTAGGGTAAGGGTGAGGGTTAGGGTTATGGTTAGGATTAGGATTAGAGTTACTGTGAGGGTGAGTGTGAGGGTTACGGTGAGGGTTAGGGTTGGTCTTAGGGTTAGGCTGAGGGTGATGATGAGGGTGAGGGTTAGGGTTAGGGTGAGGTTTAGGTTTAGGGTTAGAGTTAGTGTTAGTGTGAGGGTTAGTGTGAGAGTGAGTGTTAGGTTTAGGTTGTGGGTGAGGTTTAGGATTAGGGTGATGCTTAGGGTTATGATCAGGGTGAGGGTTAGGATGAGGGTTAGGGTTAGTGTGAGGGTTAGGGTGAGAGTGACAGTAAGGGTAAAGTTGAGGGTTAGGCTGAGAGTGAGGATTACGGTAAGGGTGAGTGTTGGGGCTAGGGTGAGGGTTAGGGTTAGGGTTAGTGTTAGGGTGTGGTTTAGATTGAGGATTCGTTTTTGGGGTTAGTGTGAGGTTTAGGGTGAGTATGAGGGTTAGGGTTGGGTTGAGGGCTAGGGTGAGGATGAGGGTTAGGATTAGGGTTAGGGTGAGTGTTAGGTTTTGGGTGATCGTTAGGGTTAGTGTGAGGGTTAGTGTTAGGTTTAGGGTTAGTGTTAGGGTGAGGGTAAGTGTTCGGTGAGGTTTAGGGTTAGGGTGAGTGTTATGGTTAGAATGAGGGTTAGGGTTAGGTTTAGGGTTATTTTTAGGGTTAGGGTTAGGGTTAGGATGAGGGTCAGGGTTAGGATTAGGGTTACCGTGAGCGCTAGGGTGAGAGTGAGGATTAGGTTTAGGGTTAGGCTTAGGCTTAGGGTTAGGCTGAGGCTGAGGGTCAGGTTGAGGGTTCGGGTTAGCATGATGGTTAGGGTCATGGTTAGGGTGAGGGTTAGGATGAGGGTTAGGTTTAGGGTGAGGTTTAAGGTGAGGGTGACAGTAAGGGTCAAGATGAGGGTTAGAGTGAGGATTAGGGTTAGGGTTAGGGTGAGGGTGAGGATAAGATTGAGGATAGTGTTAAGGTTAGAGTGAGTTTTAGGGTGATAATGAGGGTTAGGGTTAGGGTGAGGGCTAGGGTGAGGGTGAGGATAAGATTGAGGATGGTGTTAAGCTTAGAGTGAGTTTTAGGGTGATAATGAGGGTTAGGGTTAGGGTGAGGGCTAGTGTGAGGTTGAGGGTTAGGGATAGGTTTAGGTTGAGGTTTAGGGTTAAGGTGATGATTAGGGCTAGTGTGAAGGTTAGTGTTAGGACTAGGGTTAGTTTTAGGGTGAGGGTTAGTGTTAGGGTGAGTTATAGCATTAGGGTGAGGGTTATGGTTATGGTTAGGGTTAGTGTTAGCTTTAGGGTTATTGTTTGGGTTAGGGTTAAGGTTACGTTGAGGGTGAGAGTTAGGGTAACTGTTAGGGTGAGGGTTACCGTTAGAGTGAGGGTTATGGTTAGGGTTAGGGTTAGTGTTATGTTCAGGGTTATTGTTAGGGTTAGGGTTAGGGTTAAGGTTATGGTGAGGGTGAGGGTGAGGTTAAGGTTTAGGGTTAGGTTGAGGTTTAGGTTTAGGGTTAGGGTTAGAGTTAGGTTTAGGGTGAGGGTGAGGTTTAGGTTATAGTTAGTGTTAGGGGGAGGGTTAGGGTGAGGGTTAGGGTTAGGGTTAGGGTTAGTGTTAGGATTAGGTTTAGGGTGAGGTTAGGGTTAGGGTTAGGGTTAGGGTTAGTCTGAGGGTGAGGGTGAGGGATAGGTTTAGGATTTGGGTGAGGTTTAGGATGAGGTTAAGGTTAGGATTAGGGTTAGGATGAGGGTAAGTGTGAGGGTGAGAGTTAGGGTTAGCATTATGGTGAGGTTTAGGATTAGGGTTAGGTTTATGGTTAGGGTGAGGGTTACTGTTAGGGTTACAGTGAGGGTGAGGTTTTGGGTTAGGGTGAGGGTTAGATTTAGGGTTAGGGTGAGGGTGAGTTTAAGGGTTAGAGTTAGGGTTAGTGTTAGAGTTAGGGTTAGGGTGAGGGTTTGTGAGGGTTAGGGTGAGGGTTAGGGTTCGGGTTAGGCTTAGGCTTAGGCTTAGGCCGAGCGTGGGGGTGAGGGTTAGGGTTAGGTTTAGGGTGAGGGTTAGGGTTAGGTTTAGGGTGAGGGTTAAGATGAGGTTTGTGGATATGGTTATGGTTAGGGTTAGTTTTAGGGTTACGATTAGGGTTAGTTTTAGGGTTAGGGTTAGGGTGAGGGTTTGGGTTAGGGTTAAGGTTAAGTTTAGGATTAGGGTTAGGTTTAGGGTTATCGTTATTGTTTTGGTTAGTGTTAAGTTTGCGGTGAGGGTGAGTCTCAGGTTGAGGGTTATGGTTAGTGTTAGGGTTTGGGTTAGGGTTAGTATTACTGTTAGGGTTAGGGTTAGAGTTACTGTCATGGTGAGAGTGAGGGTGAGGGTTAGGGTTAGGATTAGGGTTAGGGTGAGGGTGAGGGTTAGGGTTAGGCTTAGGCTTAGGGTTAGGCTGAGGGTGAGGCTGGGGGTGAGGATTAGGGTTAGGGTGATGGTTAGGGTTAGGGTTAGTGTTATTGTTAGGGTTAGGGTTAGAGTTAAAGTGAGGGTGAGGGTGCGGGTAGGGTTAGGGTTAGGGTTAAGCTGAGGTTTAGGGTTAGGTTTGAGATAGGGTTAGGGTGAGGGTGAGGTTTAGGGTTAAAGTTAGGGTTAATGTTAGGGTTAGGCTTAGGGTTAGAATGAGGCTGAGCGTGGGCGGGAGGATTAGGGTTAGGTTTAGTGTTAGGGTTAGAGTTAGGCTTCGGGTTAGAATGAGGCTGAGCGTGGGCGTGAGGATTAGGGTTAGGTTTAGGGTTAGGGTTAGAGTTAGGGTTAGGGTTACGGTTAGGGTTAGTGTAAGGGCAAATGTTAGTGTTATGGTTAGTTTTAGGTTTGAGTTTGCAGTGAGGGTGAGGCTGAGGGTGAGGTTTATGGTTAGGGTTGGTGTTATGGTTAGTGTTATTGTTAGGGTTAGGGTTAGAGTTACGGTGAGGGTGAGGGTGAGGGTGAGGGTGAGGGTGAGGGTGAGGGTTAGGTGAGATTTAGGGTGAGGTTTAGGGTTAGGGTTAGGTTGAGGGTGAGGATTAGGTTTAGAGTTAGGGTTAGTGGGAGGGTTAGGGTGAGGGTTAGGGTTAGGCTGATTTTTAGGGATAGGGTTAGGGTTAGGATTAGGGTTAGGGTGAGGGTGAGTGTGTGGGTTAGGGTTAGGGTTAGACTTAGGTTTAGGGTTAGGCTGAGGGTGAGGGTGGGAGTGAGCGTTTGTGTTATAGTTTGAGTGAGGATTAGAATTAGGGTGAGGGTTAGGATGAGGGTTAGGGTTACTGTGAGTGTGAGGGTTAGGGTTAGTGTGAGGGTTAGGGTTAGGATTAGGGTTAGGGTGAGGGTGAGGGTTAGGATTAGGTTTAGAGTTAGGTTTATTGTTAGTGTTATGGTTAAGGTTATTTTTGGAGTGAGGGTGAGGCTGAGGGTGAGAGTTATGGTTCGTATTAGGGTTAGGGTTAGGATTAGGGTTAGGGTGAGTGTGAGATTGAGGGTGAGGGTGAGGGTTTGGGTTAGGGTTAGGGAGAGATTTAGGTTTAGGATTAGGGTTAGAGTTAGGGTTAGGGTTAGGGTGAGGGTAAGTGTTAGGGTGAGGGTTAGGTTTAGGGTTAGGGTTACAGATAGGTTGAGGGTTAGGTATCCTGCTATGATTATTTTTATTTTTAAATTTAGGGTTACGCTGAGGGTGAGGGTGAGGGTGAAGGTTAGGGTTAGTGTTAGGGTGAGGTTTAAGGTTAGGATTAGGTTAGAGTTAGGGTTAGGGTTAGGGTCAGGTTTAGAGTTAGTGTTAGGCTTAGCGTGAGGGTTAGTGTGAGGGATAGGGTTAGAGTTAGTGTTAGGTTATGGTTAGGGTGAGGGTTAGTGTGAGGGTTAGGGTTAGGTTTAGGTTGAGGTTTAGGTATAGGGTTAGGGTTAGAGTTAGGCTTAGGTTGATTGTGAGGTTTAGGGTTAGAGTTAGGGTTAGTGTTAGGGTTAGGTTTAGGGTGATGATCAGTGTGAGGGTTAGAGTTCGGGTTCGGCTTAGGCGGATTGTGAGGGTGAGGGTTAGGATTAGGTTGAGGGTTAGCGTTAGGTTTAGGGTGAGGTTTTGGATGAGGTTTTTGGTTATGGTTAGGGTTAATGTTACTTTTAGGGTTAGGGTTAGTGTTAGGTTTAGGTTTATGGTTAGGGTTAAGGAGAGGTTTAGGGTTAGGGTTAGGCTTAGGGTTAAGGTTAGGTTTATTGTTAGTGTTATGGTTAGTGTTAATTTTGCAGTTAGGGTGAAGTTCAGGTTGAGGGTTATGGTTAGTGTTAGGGTTAGGTTTACGGTTAAGGTTAGTGTTATTGTTAGGGTTAGGGTTAGAGTTACGGTCACGGTGAGAGTGAGGGTGAGGGTGAGGGTTAGGGTGAGGTTTAGGGTGAGCTTTAGTTTTAAGGTTAGGATTAGGGTGCTGGTGAGGTTTAGGTTTAGATTTAGGGTTAAGAGGAGGGTTAGGGTGAGGGTTAGGTTTAGGATTAGGGTTAAAGATAGGTTGAGGGTTAGGGTTCCTGCTAGGGTTATTTTCAATTTTATGTTTAGGGTTATGTTGAGGGTGAGGGTTAGGGTTAGGGTTAGGGTTAGGGTTACGCTTAGAGTGAGGGTTAGTGTGAGGGTTAGGGTTAGGGTTAGTGTTAGGTTAGGGTTAGGGTGTGGGTTAATCTGAGGGTTAGGGTTAGGTTTAGGTTGAAGTTTAGGTATAGGGTTAGAGTTAGAGTTAGGGTTAGGTTGATCGTGAGGTTTAAGGTTAGAGTTAGGGTTAGTGTTAGGGTAAGGTTTAGAGTTCAGGTTAGGCTTATGAGGATTTTCAACGTGAGGGTTAGGGTTAGGGTGAGGGTTAGCCTTAGGTTTAGGGTGAGGTTTTGGATGAGGTTTTTGGTTATGGTTAGGGTTAGTGTTACTTTCAGGGTTAGGGTTATGTTTATGGTTAGGGTTAAGGTGAGGGTTAGGTTTAGGTTTAGGTTTAGGGTTAAGGTTAGGGTTATTGTTAGTGCTATGGTTAGTGTTAATTTTGCAGTGAGGGTGAGGCTCATTTGAGGGTTATGGTTAGGGTTAGGTTTAAGGTTAGTGTTATTGTTAGGGTTAGGGTTAGAGTTACGGTCACGGTGAGAGTGAGGGTGAGGGTGAGGGTTACGGTGAGTTTTAGGGTGAGGTTTAGGTTTAAGGTTAAGGTTAGGGTGCTGGTGAGGTTTAGGTTTAGAGTTAGGGTTAAGGGGAGGGTTAGGGTGAGGGTTAGGTTTAGGTTTAGTGTTAGCATTAGGGTGAGGGTGAGGGTTAGGTTACGGTTCAGGGATAGGGTTAGGTTTAGGGTTAGGGTTAGGGTCAGTGTGAGGGTGAGGGTTAGGGTTAGGCTTAGGCTTAGGCTTAGGCTTAGGCTAAGGGTGAGAATGGGAATGATGATTAGGGTTAGTGTGATGGTTATTCTTAGGGTTAGTGTTATTGTTAGGGTTAGGGTTAGAGTTACGGTGAAGGTGAAGGTGCGGGTGAGGTTTAGGGTTAGGGTTAAGGTGAGGTTTAGGGTTAGGTTTAGAGATAGAGTTAGGGTGAGGGTGAGGTTTAGGATTAGAGTTAGGGTTAGTGTTAGGGTTAGGCTTAGGTTTAGGCTGAGGCTGAGGGTGGGGGTGAAGATTAGGGTTAGGTTTAGGGTTAGGGTTAGAGTAAGGGTTAGGGTTAGGGTTAGGGTTAGGGTTTGGGATATTGGTAGTGTTATGGTTAGGGTTAAGTTTGCAGTGAGAGTGAGGCTGAGGGTGAGGTTTATGGTTAGGGTTAGGGTTAGGATTAGTGTTACTGTGACTGTGAGTGTGAGGGTTAGGGTTAGGGTTAGGCTTAGGCTTAGGGTTAGGCTGAGGGTGAGGGTGGGGTTTAGGGTTAGTGTCATGTTGAGGGTGAGGATTAGGGTTAGGGTGTTAGGATGAGGGTTAGTGTTATGGTGAGGGTAAGGTTTAGGGTTAGTTTGAGGGTTAGGGTTAGGATTAGGGTTAGGGTGAGGGTGAGGGTTAGGGTTAGGGTTAGGGTTAGGGTTATTGTTAGTGTTATAGTTAAGGTTACCTTTGAAGTGAGGGTGAGGGTTAGGGTTAGAATTAGGGTTAGGGTGAGGTTGAGGGTTAAGGGTGAGGTTGAGGGTTAGGGTTAGGTTTAGGGTGAGATTTAGGTTTAGGGTGAGGGTTAGGGTTAGTGTTAGGGTTATGGTTAGGTTTAGGGTCAGGGTTAGGGTTAGGGTCAGGGTTAGGGTTAGGGTTAGGCTTAGGCCGAGGGTGAGGGTGGGTGTGAGGATTAGTGTTTGGTGATAGTTAGGTTTAGAATTAAAGTGACGGTTAGGATGAGGTTTAGGGTTACGATTAGGGTGAGGGCTAGGGTGAGGGTGAGGGTTAGTGTTAGGGTTAGGCTTAGGCTGAGGTTTAGGCTGAGGGTGAGATTGAGAGTGAGGGTTACGGTTAGGTTGATGGTTAGGGTTACTGTTAGCTTGAAGGTTAGAATGAGGTTTAGGGATAGGGTGAGTGTTAGGGTAAGGGGAAAGTTGAGGGTTAAGGTGTGGGTGAGGGTTAAGATAAGGGTGAGGGTTAGGGTTAGGGTGAGGGTTAGGGTAAGTGTGAGGGTTAGGGGTTAGGGTGAGGATGAGGGTTAGGTTTAATGTGAGGTTTAGGATGAGGATGAGGGTTAGGGTTAGGTGAGGATAAGGGTTAGAATTAGGGTTAGGTTGTGGGCTAGGGTGAGGGTGAGGGTTAGGGTAAGGGTTAGGGTTAGGGTGAGGTTTAGGGTTAGGGGGAATGTTATGGTTAGTGTGAGGGTTAGTGTTAGGGTTAGGGTTAGGGTTAGGGTGAGGGTAAGTTTTAGGGTGAGGGTTAGGATTAGGGTGAGGGTTACAGTTAGGGTGAGGTTTAGGTTTAGTGTTAAGGTTATTTTTAATTTTAGGTTTAGGGTTCCATATAGGGTGAGGGTCAGGTTGTGGGTTAGGGTTAGGGTTAGGGTGAGCTTTAGGGTTAGGATTAGTGTTAGAGTTAGGGTTAGGTTTAGGGTGAGGTTTAGGGTTAGAGTTAGGCTTAGGGTGAGGGTTAGTGTGAGGGTTAGGGTTAGGGTTAGTGTAATGTTACGGTTAGAGTGGGGGTTAGTGTGAGGGTTAGGGTTAGAGTTAGGGTTAGTGTTAGGATTAGGGTTAGTGTGAGGGTGAGTGTGTGGGTTAGAGTTCGGTTTAGGGTTAGGCTTAGGTTTAGGCTGATGATGAGTTTGATGGTGAGGTTTAGGTTTAGGGTGAGTGTTAGGATTAGGGTTAGGGTGAGGGTTAGGATGAGGGTTAGGGATAGGATGAGGGTTAGGGTGATTGCTGGGGTGAAGGTGAAGTTTTGGGTTAGTGTTAGGGTGAGGTGTAAGGTTAGGGTTAGGTTGAGGGTGAGGTTTAATTTTAGAGTTAGGGTTAGGGTAAGGGTTAGGGTTAGGGTTAGTGTTTAGGTTAGGGTTAGGTTTAGTGTTAGTGTTAGGTTGAGGGTTAGGGTTATGGTTAGGATTAGGTTTAGGGTGAGGGTGAGGGTGAGTGTGACGGTTAGGGTTATGGTTAGGCTTAGTGTTAGGTTGAGGGTTAGGGTGAGTGTGAGGTTTAGGGTTTGGGCGAGGTTTTGGGTTAAAGTTAGTGTTAGTGTGAGGGTTAGTGTTAGGGTTAGGTTTTGTGTGAGGTTTAGGGTTAGGGTGATGCTTAGGATAACGGAAAGGGTGAGGTTTAGAAGGAGCGTTAGGGTTAGTGTGAGGGTTAGGGTGAGGGTGACTGTAAGGTTAAAGGTGAGGGTTAGGCTGAGAATGAGGATTACAGTAAGGATGAGGGTTAGGTTTACCGTGAGGGTTAGGGTTAGGGTGAGGTTTATGGTTAGAATGAGGGTTAGGGTTAGGTTTAGTGTTATTTTTAGGGTTAGGGTTAGGGTTAGGTTTGGGGTTAGGCTGAGACTGAGGGTGAGGTTGAGGGTTAGGGTTAGCATGATGGTTAGGCTTATGGTTAGGATTATGATGAGGTTTAGGGTTAGGGTGAGGGTTAGGATGAGGTCTAGGGTTAGGATTAGGGTTAGGATGAGGGCAAGGGTGAGTTTGAGGGTTTGGGTTGGAATTATGGCAAGGTTTAGGATTAGGTTTAGGTTTAGGGTTAGGGTGAGTGTTAGGGTTAGGGTTATGGTGAGGTTGAGGTTTAGGGTTAGGGTGAGGGTTAGGGTTAGGGTTAGGGTGAGGGATTGGGTTAGGTTTAGGTTTACAGTGAGGATGAGGGTTAGGGTTAGTGTTAGGGTTAGGTTTATTTTTAGGGTTTGGGTTAGAGATAGGGTGAGCGTGAGGGTGAGGGTGAGGTTTAGGATTAGGGTGATGGTGAGGTTTCGGGTTAGAGTTAAGGTTAGGGGAAGAGTTAGGGTGAGGGTTATGGTTAGGGCTAGTGTTAGTGTTAGGTTTAGGGTTATTGTTAGGGTTAGGGTTAGCGTTAAGTTTACGGTGAAGGTGAGGGTGAGGGTAAGGGTTAGGATTAGGGTGAGGCTTAGGTTTAGGATTAGGGTTAGAGTTAGGGTTAGGGTGAGGGTGAGGTTTAGGTTTAGAGTTAGGGTTAGGGTGAGCGTTAGGGTTACTGTAAGGGTTAGCGTTAGGGTTAGGTTTAGTGTTAGGATTAGGGTTAGGGTGAGGTTGAATTTGAGGGTTAGTGTTAGGGTTAGGCTGAGTGTGAGGTTGAGGGTTAGGGTTAGGGTGAGGGATTGGGTTAGGGTTAGGATTAAGGTGAGGTTTAGGATGAGGTTTAGTGTTAGGATTAGGGTTAGCATGAGGGCAAGTGTGAGGGTGAGGGTTAGGGTTAGAATTATGTTGAGGTTTAGGATTAGGGTTAGGTTTAGGGTTAGGGTGAGGGTTAGGGTTGGGGTTAGTGTTAGGGTGAGTGTGAGGGTTAGGATTAGGTTTAGGGTTAGGGTTATTGTTAGTGTTATGATTAAGGTTAAATTTAAGGTGAGGGTGAGGCTCAGGGTGAGGTTTAGGGTTAGGGTTATGGTGAGGTTTCGGGTTAGGTTTAAGGTTAGGTTTAGGGTGATGGCTTGGGTTAGGGTTAGGTTTATGGTGAGGGTGAGGTTTAGGGTTAGGGTTTGGGTTAGGGTTATTTTAGGGTTTGGGTAACGGTTAAGCTGAGGGTAAGGGTGAGGGTTAGGTTAGGGTTAGGGTGAGGTTTAGGTTTAGGGTTAGGGTTAGAATTAGGTTTAGGGTGATGGAGAGGTTTAAGGTTAGAGTTAGGGTTAGTGTTAGGGTTAGGGTTAGTGTGAGGGTTAGGGTGTGGGTTAGAGTGACGGTTATGGTTAGCTTTAGGGTGAGGGTTAGGGTTATGTTTAGGGTGAGGTTTAGGATGAGGTTTAGGGTTAGGTTTAGGGTTAGGGTTAGTTTTAGGGTTAGGATTAGGGTTAGGGTTAAGGTTAGGGTGAGGGTTAGGGTTAGGGTAAGGGTTAGGGTTTGGCTTAGGGTTAGGGTTAGGGTTATTGTTAATGTTATGGTTAGTGTTAAGTTTGCGGCGAGGGTGAGGCTCAGGGTGAGGGTTATGGTTAGTGTTAGTGTTTGGTTTAGGGTTAGTATTATTATTAGGGTTTGGGTTAGAGTTACGGTCATGGTGAGAGTGAGGGTGAGGGTTAGGGTGAGGTTTAGGGTGAGGTTTAGGGTTAGGGTTAGGGTTAGGTTTAGGGTACTGGTGAGGTTTAGGGTTAGAGTTAGGCGGAGGGGGAGGTTTAGGGTGAGGGTTAGGGTTAGGTTTAGTGTTAGTATTAGGGTGAGGGTGAGGGTTAGGTTGTGGTTTAGGGATAGGGTTAGGGTTAGGATTAAGGTTAGGGTGAGGGTGATGGTGAGGGTTATGTTTAGGCTTAGGATTAGGGTTAAGCTGAGGGTGAGACTGGGGTTGAGGATTTGGTTTAGGGTGATTGTTAGGTTTAGGGTTAGGGTTAGGGTAAGGGTTAATGTTAATGTTATGGTTAGGTTTAAGTTTGCAGTGAGAGTGAGGCTGAGGGTTAAGTTTATGGTTAGGGATAAGGTTATGGTTAGTGTTATTGTTAGGGTTAGGGTTAGAGTTTGGTAAGGGTGAGGGTGATGGTGAGGGTTAGGGTTAAGGTGAGATTTATTGTAAGGTTTAGGGTTAGGCTTAGGTTGAGAGTGAGGATTAGGTTTAGAGTTTGGGCTATTGGGAAGGTTAGGTTGAGGGTTAGGGTTAGGTTGAATTTTAGGGATAGGGTTAGGGTTAGGATTAGGGTTAGGGTGAGGTTGTGTGTGAGGGTTAGGGTTAGGGTTAGGGTTAGGCTCAGGCTTAGGCTGAGGGTGATGTTGGGGGTGAGGGTTAGTGTTACACTGAGGGTGAGGATTAGGGTTAGTGTGAGGGTTAGGATGAGGGTTAGAGTTACAGTGAGGGGGACCGTTAGGGTTAAGGTGAGGGTTAGGGTTAGGATTAGGGTTAGGGTGAGGTTGAGGGTTAGTATTTGGGTTAGGGTTAGGTTTATTGTTAGTGTTATGGTTAAGGTTACTTTTGGAGTGTGCATGAGGCTGAGGGTGAGGGTTATGGTTAGGATTAGGGTTATGGTTAGGATTAAGGTTAGGGTGAGGGTGAGATTGAGGGTGAGGTGTAGGGTTAGGGTGATGGTTAGTGTTATGATTAGCTTGAAGGTTAGGATGAGGTTTAGGGATACATTGAATGTTAAGTTGAGGGTGAAGGTAAGGGTAAAGTTGAGGGTTAGGCTGTAGGTGAGGGTTAAGATAAGTGTGAGGGTTAGGGTGAGGGTTAGGGTAAGTGTGAGGGTTAGGGGTTAGGAGGAGGGGGAGGGTTAGATTGAGGATTAGGGTTAGGATTAGTGTGAGGTTTAGGGTGAGGATAAGGGTTGAGTGTTAGGTGAGGGTAAGAGTTAGAATTAGGATTAGGGTGAGGGCTAGGGTGAGGTTGATGGTTAGGGTTAGAGTTAGGGTTAGGGTGAGGTTTAGGGTGAGGGTGAGTGTGAGTGTTAGGGTTACAGTGAGGGTTAGTGTTAGGGTTACGATTAGTGTTAGGGTGATGGTTAGGGTTAGGGTGAGGGTTACAGTTAGGTTGAGGGTTAGGGTTCGTGTAGGGTTATTTTTAATTTTAGGTTTAGGGTTACGTTGAGGGTGAGGGTGAGGGTTAGGGTTAGGGTTAGTGTGAGGTTTAGGGTTGTGATTAGAGTTAGAGTTAGGATTAGGGGTAGGGTGAGGTTTAGGGTTTGATAGGCTTGTGGTGAGGGTTAGGTTGACGATTAGGGTTAGGGTTAGTGTTGGGTTAGGGTTAGGATGAGGGTTAGTGTGAGGGTTAGGGTTAGAGTTAGGGTTAGAGTTAGGATTAGGGTAAGGGTGAGGGTGAGTGTGTGGTTTAGGGTTAGGTTAAGGGTTAGGCTTAGGGTTAGGCTGAGGGTGAGGTTGAGGGTGAGGTGTAGGTTTAGGATGAATGTTAGAATTAGGTTTAGGGTGTGGGTTAGGGTGAGGGTTAGGGTGAGGTTTAGGGTGAGGGTTAGGTTTAGGATTAGTGTTAGGCTGAGCGCTAGGTTGAGGATGAGGTTTAGGGTTAGGTTTATGGTGAGGTTTAGGGTTAGGGTTAGGTTGAGGGTGAGGTTCAATTTTAGAGTTAGTGTTAGGGTGAGGGTTAGGGTTAGGATTAGTGTTAGGGTTAATGTTATGGTTAGTGTTAAGTTTAGGGTGAGGGTTAGGGTTATGTTTAGGATTAGGTTTAGGGTTACTGTGAGGGTGAGTGTGAGGGTTAGGGTGAGGGTTAGGGTTAGGTTTAGGGTTAGGCTGAGGGTGAGTGTGAGGTTGAGGTTTAGGGTTAAGGTGAGGGTGAGGTTTAGGGTTAGAGTTAGTGTTAATTTGAGCGTTAGTGTGAGAGTGAGTGTTAGGGTTAGGTTGTGGGTGAGGGTTAGGATTAGGGTGATGCTTAGGGTTATGATCAGGGTGAGGGTTAGGATGAGGGTTAGGGTTAGTGTGAGGGTTAGGGTGAGGGTGACAGTAAGGGTAAAGGTGAGGGTTAGGCTGAGAATGAGGATTACAGTAAGGGTGAGGGTTAGGGTTAGGGTGAGGTTTAAGGTTAGGGTTAGGGTGTGGTTTAGATTGAGGATTCGTTTTTGGGGTTAGTGTGAGGTTTAGAGTGAGGATGAGGGTTAGGATTAAGTTGAGGTCTAGGGTGACGATGAGGGTTAGGTTTAGGGTTAGGGTGAGTGTTAATGTTAGGGTGATTGTTAGGGTTAGTGTGAGGGTAAGTGTTAGGGTGAGATTTAGTGTTAGAGTGAGGTTTATGTTTAGAATGAGTGTTAGGGTTAGGTTTAGGGTTATTTTTAGGGTTAGCGTTAGGGTTAGGATGAGAGTCAGGGTTAGGATTAGGGTTAGGGTGAGGGCTAGGGTGAGGGTGAGGATTAGGGTAGAGTTAGGCATAGGCTTAGTGTTAGGCTGAGGCTGAGGGTGAGGTTGAGGGTTAGGGTTAGCATGATGGTTAGGGTCATGGTTAGGGTGATGGTTAGGATGAGGATTAGGGTTAGGGTGAGGGTGACATTAAGGGTCAAGTTGAGGGTTAGGGTGAGGATTAGGGTTAGGGTTAGGGTGATGGTGAGGATTAGATTGAGGAGTAGTGTTAAGGTTAGAGTGAGGTTTAGGGTGAGGATGAGGGTTAGGGTTATGGTGAGGGTTAGTGTTAGGACTATTGTTAGTTTTATGGTGAGGGTTATGGTTATGGTTAGGGTTAGTGTTAGGTTTAGGGTTATTGTAAAGGTTAGGGTTAGGGTTAAGGTTACGGTGAGGGTGAGGTTAAGGGTAAGGTTTAGGGTTAGGGTGAGGTTTAGGTTTAGCGTTAGGGTTAGGGTTATTGTTAGTGTTATGGTTAGTGTTAAGTTTGCGGTGAGGGTGAGGCTCAGGGTGAGGTATACGGTTAGTATTAGGGTTAGGGTTAGTGTTAGGGTTAGTATAATTGTTAGGGTTAGGGTTAGAGTTAAGGTCATGGTGAGAGTGAGGGTGAGGGTTTGGGTGAGTTTTAGGGTGAGGTTTAGGGTTAGGGTTAGGGTTATGGTTAGGGTGCTCGTGAGGTTTAGGGTTATAATTCGGGTGAGGGTGAGGATGAGTGTGAGGGTTAGGGTTAGGTTTAGTGTTAGCATTAGGGTGAGGGTGAGAGTTAGGTTGAGTTTTAGGGATAGGGTTATTGTTACAATTACGGTTAGGGTGAGGGTGAGGGATAGGTTTAGGCTTAGGCTTAAAGCTAGGCTGCGGGTGAGGCTGTGGGTGAAGATTAGGGTTAGGGTTATGGTTAGGGTTAGGGTTAGTGTTATTGTTAGGGTTAGAGTTAGAATTACCATGAGGGTGAGTGTGCGGGTAGGGTTAGGGTTAGGGTTAAGCTGAGGTTTAGGGTTAGGTTTGAGATAGGGTTAGGGTGAGGGTGAGGTTTAGGGTTAAAGGTAGGGATAGGGTTAGGGTTAGACTTAGGGTTAGGCTGAGGGTGAGGGTGGGGTGAGGATTAGAGTTAGGGTTAGGGTTAGAGTTACTGTTAGTGTTAGGGTTAGGGTAAGGGTTAATATTAGTGTTATGTTTAGATTTAAGTTTGCAGTGAGGGTGAGGCTGAGGGTGAGATTTATGGTTAGGGTTAGGGTTATGGTTAGTGTTATTGTTAGGGTTGGGGTTAGAGTTATGGTGAGGTTGAGGGTGAGGGTGCGGGTTAGATTTACGGTGAGATTTAGGGTGAGGTTTAGGGTTAGGGTTAGGTTGAGGGTGAGGATTAGGTTTAGAGTTAGGGTTAGTGGGTGGGTTAGGGTGAGGGGTAGGCTTAGGGTTAGGGTTAGGCTTAGGGTTAGGCTGAGGGTGAGGATGAGGGTGAGGGTTAGGGTTAGGTTGAGGGTGAGGTTTAGGTTTAGTGTTAGGTTTGGGGGAGGGTTAGGGGGAGGGCTAGTGTTAGGGTTAGTGTTAGTGTTAGGATTAGGATTAGGGTTAGGATGAGGTTGAGTGTGAGGGTTAGGGTTAGGGTTAGGCTTAGGGTTAGGCTGAGGGTGAGGGTGAGGGTTAGGTTTAGGGTGAGGTTTAGGGTTAGGATTAGGGTGAGGGATAGGATGAGGTTTTGGGTTAGGATTAGGGTTAGGATGAGGGCAAGGGTGTGTTTGATGGTTAGGGTTAGCATTATGGCAAAGTTTCGATTAGGATTAGGTTTAGGGCTAGGGTGAGTGTTAGGATTAGGGTTACGGTGAAGTTGAGGTTTAGGATTAGGGTGAAGGTTAGGGTTAGGTTTAGGGTGAGGGTGATGGTTAGGATTAGGGTTAGGATTAGGGTTATTGTTAGTGTTATGGTTAAGTTTTCAATGAGGGTGAGGCTGAGGGTGAGTGTTAGGTTTAGGGTTAGGTTTAGGGTGAGGGCTTGGGTTAGGTTTAGGGTTACGGTGAGGGTGAGGGTTAAGGTTAGTGTTAGGGTTAGGGTTATTGTTAGGGTTAGGTTTAGAGTTATGGTGAGGGTGAGGGTGAGGGTGAGGTTTAGGGTTAAGGTGAGGGTTAGGTTTATTGTTAGAATTAGGGTTAGGGGGAGAGTTAGGGTGAAGGTTAGGGTTAGGTTTAGTGTTAGGGTTAGGGTTTTTGTTAGGATTAGGGTTAGAGTTATGTTGAGGGTGAGGGTGAGTTTGAGGTTTAGGTTGAGGGTGAGGGTAAGGTTTAGGTTTAGAATTAGTGTTAGGGAGATAGTTAGGGTGAGGGTTAGGGTTAGGTTTTGTGTTAGGGTTAGGGTTAGGGTGAGGGTTAAGTTGAGGTTTAGGGTTAGGGTTAGGGTAAGGTTTAGGATTAGGGTTATGGTGAGGGTGAGTGTGAGGGTTAGGGTTAGGGTTAGGCGTAGACTTAGAGTTAGGCTGTGGGTGAGAGTGGGGATGAGGATTAGGTTTTGGGTGATGGTTAGTGTTAGTGTTATGTTTAGGGTTATGATTAAGTTTAGGGTTAGGATTAGGGTTAGGGTGAGGGCTAGGGTGAGGGTGAGGGTTAGTTTTAGGGTTAGGCTCAGGCTTTAGGGTTAGGCTGATGGTGAGGTTGAGGGTCAGGGTTAGTGTTAGGGTGATGCTTAGGATTATGGTCAGGGTGAAGGTTAGGATGAGGGTTATGGTTAGGGTGAGGGATTTGGGTGAGGGTGATGGTAAGGGTAAAGCTGAGGGTTAGGCTGAGTGTGAGGATTAAGGTAAGGTCTAGGGTTAGGGTGAGGGTTAGGGTTAGGGTGAGGGTGAGGTTAAGATTGATGATTAAGTTTAGGGTTAGTGTGAGGTTTAGAATGAGGATGAGGGTTAGGGTTAGGGTGAGGGTAGGTTGAGGGTGAGGGTTAGGGTTAGGCTAAGGGTTAAGTTTAATGTTAGGGTGATGGTTAGGGTTAGTGTGAGTGTTATTGTTAGGGTTAGGGTTAATGTTAGGGTGAGGGTAAGAGTTAGTTTGAGGGTTAGGTTTAGGGTGAGGGTTATGTTTAGAATGAGGGTTAGGGTTAGGGTAAGGGTTATTGTTAGGTCAGGGTTAGTGTTACATTTACGGTGAGGGTGAGAGTTAGGGTTTGGGTCAGGGTGTGGTGTATGTTTAGGGTTAGGGTTAGAGTTAGGTTTAGGGTGAGGGTTAAGTTTAGATTTAGAGTTAGCGTTAGTGATAGTGTTAGGGTTAGGGTGAGGGTCAGTGTGAGGGTTAGGGTTAGGCTTAAGCTTACGGTTAGGCTTAGGCTTAGACCGAGCGTGAGTGTGAGGGTTAGGGTTAGGGTTAGGGTGAGGTTTAGGTTTATGGTTACGGTGAGGATTGGGTTAGGGTTAGTGATAGTGTTAGGGGTAGGGTTAGGGTGAGGGTGACAGTAAGGGTAAATGTGAGGGTTTGGGTTAGGATCAGGTTTAGATTGAAGGTGAGTGTGAGGGTTATGGTTAGGGGTAGGGTTAGGCTTAGGGTTAGGGTGAGAGTTAGGGTTAGGGTTAGGGCTGGTGTTGGTGTTAGGGGTAGGGTTAGGGTGAGGGTTAGGGTGAAGGTGAGGATTAGTGTTCGGATTAGGATTAGGATTAAGTTGAGGGTGAGTGTGAGGGTTCGTGTTAGGGTTAGGGTTAGGGTGAGCTTGAGGGTTAGGGTTAGGGTTAGGGTGAGGTTTAGGGTTAGGGTCAGTGTTAGTGTTAGGGTTAGGGTGAGGGTTAGGGTAAGGGTTAGTGTTAGGGTTAGGGTTAGGGTGAGGGTTAGGATGAGGGTGAGGGTTAGGGTTAGGGTTAGGATTATGATTAGTGGTAGTGTTAGGGTGAGTGCTTGGGTTAGGCTTAGGGTTAGGATTAGGCTTAGCATTAAGCTGAGGGTGAGGGTGAGTGTTAGGTTTAGGGTTCAGGTTAGGGTTAGCATTTGGGTGACAGTTAGTGTTCGGGTTAAGTTTAGGGTTAGGGTGATGGTTTTGAATTAGGTTTTCAGTTAAGGCTTAGGGGGAGTGTTAGGATGAGGATTAGGTTTAGGATTAGGGTTAGGGCGATGGCTAGGTTGAGGGTGAGGATTAGGGTTATTGTTAGGGAGAGGTTAAGGGTTAGGGTTAGGGTTAGGGTGAGGGTTAGGATGAGGGTTAAGGTTATGGTGAGGGAGAGGGTTAGGGTTAGGGTGAGAGTTAGGTTGAGGATGAGGGTTAGGGTGAGGGTGAGGGTTAGGATTAGGGTTATGGTTAGGATTATTGTTAGTGTTATGGTTCTGGTTACCTAGGCAGAGATGGTGAGGCTGAGGGTGAGGGTTAGGGATAGGATTAGGGTTAGGTTTAGGTTTCGAGTTAGGATTAGTGTTATTGTTAGGGTTAGGGTTAGAGTTCCGGTGAAGGTGAGGGTGAGGGTAAGCATGAGGGTTAGGGTTAGGGTTAGGGTGAGGTTTAGTGTCAGGGTTAGGATTAGGTTTAGGGTGAGGGTGAGTATGAGGGTTAGGGTTATGATTAGGGTTTGGCTTAGGTTTAGGCTGAGGGCGAGGGTGAGTGTGAGGGTTGGTGTTAGTTTGAGTTTTAGGGTTAGGATTACAGTGAGTGTCAGGTTTAGCATTAGTTTGAGGGTTACAATTAGGTTTAGGATTAGGTTGAGGTTTAAGGTTAGGGTTAGGGTTTGGGTTAGAATGAGTTTTAGGGTTACAATTAGGGTTAGGGTGAGGGCTAGGGTGAGGGTGAGGTTTAGTGTTAGGGTTAGGGTGAGGTTTAGGTTTAGGGGGAGGGTTAGGGGGAGGGTTAAGTTTCGGGTTACATTGAGGGTGTGGGTTAGGTTTGAGGTGAGGGTTATGTTGAGTACTAAAGTGAGGGTGAGGGTTAGGATTACGGTTAGGGTGAGGGTTAGGTTGAGGTTTAGGTTTAGGGTTAGGGTTAGGTTTAGGAATAGGGTTGTGTTGAGGGTGATGTTGAGGATGAGGATTAGGTTTAGAGTGATGGTTCCGTTAATGGTTAGGTTGAGAGTTAGGATGAGGGTTAGGGTTAGGCTTAGGCTTAGCGTTAGGCTGAGGCTGAAGTCGAGGTTGAGGGTTAGGGTTAGGGTGATGGTTAGGGTTACGGTTAGTGTGAGGGTTAGGATGAGGGTTAGCTTTGGGGTGAGTGTTAGGATGAGGGTGACAGAGTAAAGGTGTGGGTTAGGCTGAGGGTGAGGGTTATTGTAAGGGTGAGGGTTCTGGTTAGGGTTAGGGTGAGGGTGAGGGTTAGATTGAGGATTAGTGTTAGGGTTAGTGTGAGGTTTAGGTTGAGGATGCGTGTTAGGTTTAGGGTGAGGGCTAGGGTGAAGTTGAGGGTTAGGGTTTGGGTTAGGGTGAGGTTTAGGTTTAGGGTGATTGTTAGCGTTAGTGTGAGGGTTAGTATTAAGGTTAGTGTACATGTTAGGGTAAGGGTAACTGTTAGGGTAAGGTTTAGTTTTAGGGTGAGGTTTAGGATTAGCGTTAGGGTTAGGGTTAGGGTGAGGGTGAGGTTTAGGGTTAGAGTTAGGGTTAGGGTGAGGCTGAGGTTTAAGGTTAGGGTTAGGGTTAGTGTTAGGGTTAGAGTTAGGGTGAGGTTTAGTGTGGGTGTGAGGGTTAGTGTTAGGGTTAGGATTAGGGTTAGCGTTAAGGTGAGGGTGAGTGTGAGGGTTAGGGTTAAGGTTAGGTTTAGGTTTAGAATTAGGGTGAGGGTGAGAGTGAGGGTTACGGGTAGGGTGAGTGTTGGGGTTAGGGTTAGAATGAGTGTTAGGTTGAGGTTTAGGCTTAGGCTTAGGGTTTGGGTATGGGCTAGGTTGAGGGGGAGGGTTAGTGTTAGGGTTAGTGTGAGGGGTAGGGTGAGGGTAAGGGTTAGTGTTAGGGTTAGGGTTAGGGATAGGGTGAGTTTTAGTGTGGGGTTGAGGGTTAGTGTTAGTTTGGATTAGGGTTAGGGTTAAGGTGAGGGGGAGTGTGAGGGTTAGGGTTAGGGTTAGGGTTAGGTTTAGAGTTAGGGTGAGGGTGAGGGTGAGGGTTACGGTTAGGGTGAGTGTTGGGGTTAGGGTTAGAGTGAGGCTTAGGGTGAGTGTTAGGCTTAGGCTTATGGTTTGGGTATGGGCTAGGGTGAGGTTGAGGGTTACGGTTTGGGTGAGGGGTAGGTTAAGGGGTAGGGTTAGTGTTAGGGTTAGGGTTGGGGTTAGGGTTAGGCTTAATGTTAGGCGGATGGGGAAGGTGTGGGTGAGGGTTAGGGTTAGGGTGAGGGTGAGGTTTAGGGTTAGAGTTAGCATTAGGGTAAGGGTTAGTGTGAGGGTTAGGGTTAGGGTTAGTGTTACTGTTAGGGTTAGGATGAGGGTGAGTGTGAGGGTCAGGGTTAGTCTTAGACTGAGGCGGAGGCTTAGGCAGAGCGTGACGGTGAGGGTGAGGGTTAGGGTTTGGGTGAGGGGTAGGTTAAGGGGTAGGGTTAGTGTTAGGGTTAGGGTTGGGGTTAGGGTTAGGCTTAATGTTAGGTGGATGGGGAAGGTGTGGGTGGGGGTTAGGGTTAGGGTGAGGGTGAGGTTTAGGGTTAGAGTTAGCGTTAGGGTAAGGTTTAGTGTGAGGGTTAGGGTTAGAGTTATTGTTACTGTTAGGGTTAGGATGAGGGTGAGTGTGAGGGTCAGGGTTAGTCTTAGACTGAGGCGGAGGCTTAGGCAGAGCGTGAGGGTGAGGGTGAGGGTTAGGGTTAGGGTTTTAGGGTTAGGGTGAGTGTTAGGATGAGGTTTAGGTTTAGCATTAGGGTTAGGGTGAGGGCTAGAGTTAGGGTGAGGGTTAGGGTTAGCCTTAGGGTGAGATTTAGGGTTAGGGTTAGGTTAAAGGTTGAGGTGAGGCTGAGGGTAAGGATTAGGGTTAGAGTTACAGTGAGGGTCAGGGTTTGGGTTAGGTTTAGGGTTAGTGTTATAGTTAAGGTTAGGATTAGATTTACAATAAGGTGAGGGTGAGCGTGAGGGTTAGGATCAGGGTTAGGGTGAGGTTTAGGGTTAGGATTATTGTTAGGGTGAGGGTGACGATTAGGGTTAGAGTTATGGTTAGGGGGAGGGTTAGGTTGAGGTTTAGGTTTAGGGTTAGTGTTAGGCTTAGGCTTAGGGTTAGGCTGAGGCTGAGGGTGTTGTGAGGGTTAGGGTTAGGGTGATGGTTGGGTTTGCCTTTACGGTGAGGGTTAGGATGAGGATTTAGGTTATGGTGAGGATTAGGGTGAGGGTGACCGTAAGGGTAAAGGTGAAGGTTAGGCTGAGGGTGAGGATTACGGTAAGGGTGAGGTTTAGGGTTAGGGTGATGGTTAGGGTTAGTGTTATGGTTAGGGTTAGTGTTAGGGTGAGGGTAAGTGTTAGGGTGAGGGTTAGGTTTAGGGTGAAGGTTATGGTTAGGCTGCGGGTGAGGGTGAGGGTTAGGGTTAGGTGAGATTTATGGTTAGGGTTAGGGTTATGGTTAGTGTTATTGTTAGGGTTGGGGTTAGAGTTATGGTGAGGTTGAGGGTGAGGGTGCGGGTTAGATTTACGGTGAGATTTAGGGTGAGGTTTAGGGTTAGGGTTAGGTTGAGGGTGAGGATTAGGTTTAGAGTTAGGGTTAGTGGGTGGGTTAGGGTGAGGGGTAGGCTTAGGGTTAGGGTTAGGCTTAGGGTTAGGCTGAGGGTGAGGATGAGGGTGAGGGTTAGGGTTAGGTTGAGGGTGAGGTTTAGGTTTAGTGTTAGGTTTGGGGGAGGGTTAGGGGGAGGGCTAGTGTTAGGGTTAGTGTTAGTGTTAGGATTAGGATTAGGGTTAGGATGAGGTTGAGTGTGAGGGTTAGGGTTAGGGTTAGGCTTAGGGTTAGGCTGAGGGTGAGGGTGAGGGTTAGGTTTAGGGTGAGGTTTAGGGTTAGGATTAGGGTGAGGGATAGGATGAGGTTTTGGGTTAGGATTAGGGTTAGGATGAGGGCAAGGGTGTGTTTGATGGTTAGGGTTAGCATTATGGCAAAGTTTCGATTAGGATTAGGTTTAGGGCTAGGGTGAGTGTTAGGATTAGGGTTACGGTGAAGTTGAGGTTTAGGATTAGGGTGAAGGTTAGGGTTAGGTTTAGGGTGAGGGTGATGGTTAGGATTAGGGTTAGGATTAGGGTTATTGTTAGTGTTATGGTTAAGTTTTCAATGAGGGTGAGGCTGAGGGTGAGTGTTAGGTTTAGGGTTAGGTTTAGGGTGAGGGCTTGGGTTAGGTTTAGGGTTACGGTGAGGGTGAGGGTTAAGGTTAGTGTTAGGGTTAGGGTTATTGTTAGGGTTAGGTTTAGAGTTATGGTGAGGGTGAGGGTGAGGGTGAGGTTTAGGGTTAAGGTGAGGGTTAGGTTTATTGTTAGAATTAGGGTTAGGGGGAGAGTTAGGGTGAAGGTTAGGGTTAGGTTTAGTGTTAGGGTTAGGGTTTTTGTTAGGATTAGGGTTAGAGTTATGTTGAGGGTGAGGGTGAGTTTGAGGTTTAGGTTGAGGGTGAGGGTAAGGTTTAGGTTTAGAATTAGTGTTAGGGAGATAGTTAGGGTGAGGGTTAGGGTTAGGTTTTGTGTTAGGGTTAGGGTTAGGGTGAGGGTTAAGTTGAGGTTTAGGGTTAGGGTTAGGGTAAGGTTTAGGATTAGGGTTATGGTGAGGGTGAGTGTGAGGGTTAGGGTTAGGGTTAGGCGTAGACTTAGAGTTAGGCTGTGGGTGAGAGTGGGGATGAGGATTAGGTTTTGGGTGATGGTTAGTGTTAGTGTTATGTTTAGGGTTATGATTAAGTTTAGGGTTAGGATTAGGGTTAGGGTGAGGGCTAGGGTGAGGGTGAGGGTTAGTTTTAGGGTTAGGCTCAGGCTTTAGGGTTAGGCTGATGGTGAGGTTGAGGGTCAGGGTTAGTGTTAGGGTGATGCTTAGGATTATGGTCAGGGTGAAGGTTAGGATGAGGGTTATGGTTAGGGTGAGGGATTTGGGTGAGGGTGATGGTAAGGGTAAAGCTGAGGGTTAGGCTGAGTGTGAGGATTAAGGTAAGGTCTAGGGTTAGGGTGAGGGTTAGGGTTAGGGTGAGGGTGAGGTTAAGATTGATGATTAAGTTTAGGGTTAGTGTGAGGTTTAGAATGAGGATGAGGGTTAGGGTTAGGGTGAGGGTAGGTTGAGGGTGAGGGTTAGGGTTAGGCTAAGGGTTAAGTTTAATGTTAGGGTGATGGTTAGGGTTAGTGTGAGTGTTATTGTTAGGGTTAGGGTTAATGTTAGGGTGAGGGTAAGAGTTAGTTTGAGGGTTAGGTTTAGGGTGAGGGTTATGTTTAGAATGAGGGTTAGGGTTAGGGTAAGGGTTATTGTTAGGTCAGGGTTAGTGTTACATTTACGGTGAGGGTGAGAGTTAGGGTTTGGGTCAGGGTGTGGTGTATGTTTAGGGTTAGGGTTAGAGTTAGGTTTAGGGTGAGGGTTAAGTTTAGATTTAGAGTTAGCGTTAGTGATAGTGTTAGGGTTAGGGTGAGGGTCAGTGTGAGGGTTAGGGTTAGGCTTAAGCTTACGGTTAGGCTTAGGCTTAGACCGAGCGTGAGTGTGAGGGTTAGGGTTAGGGTTAGGGTGAGGTTTAGGTTTATGGTTACGGTGAGGATTGGGTTAGGGTTAGTGATAGTGTTAGGGGTAGGGTTAGGGTGAGGGTGACAGTAAGGGTAAATGTGAGGGTTTGGGTTAGGATCAGGTTTAGATTGAAGGTGAGTGTGAGGGTTATGGTTAGGGGTAGGGTTAGGCTTAGGGTTAGGGTGAGAGTTAGGGTTAGGGTTAGGGCTGGTGTTGGTGTTAGGGGTAGGGTTAGGGTGAGGGTTAGGGTGAAGGTGAGGATTAGTGTTCGGATTAGGATTAGGATTAAGTTGAGGGTGAGTGTGAGGGTTCGTGTTAGGGTTAGGGTTAGGGTGAGCTTGAGGGTTAGGGTTAGGGTTAGGGTGAGGTTTAGGGTTAGGGTCAGTGTTAGTGTTAGGGTTAGGGTGAGGGTTAGGGTAAGGGTTAGTGTTAGGGTTAGGGTTAGGGTGAGGGTTAGGATGAGGGTGAGGGTTAGGGTTAGGGTTAGGATTATGATTAGTGGTAGTGTTAGGGTGAGTGCTTGGGTTAGGCTTAGGGTTAGGATTAGGCTTAGCATTAAGCTGAGGGTGAGGGTGAGTGTTAGGTTTAGGGTTCAGGTTAGGGTTAGCATTTGGGTGACAGTTAGTGTTCGGGTTAAGTTTAGGGTTAGGGTGATGGTTTTGAATTAGGTTTTCAGTTAAGGCTTAGGGGGAGTGTTAGGATGAGGATTAGGTTTAGGATTAGGGTTAGGGCGATGGCTAGGTTGAGGGTGAGGATTAGGGTTATTGTTAGGGAGAGGTTAAGGGTTAGGGTTAGGGTTAGGGTGAGGGTTAGGATGAGGGTTAAGGTTATGGTGAGGGAGAGGGTTAGGGTTAGGGTGAGAGTTAGGTTGAGGATGAGGGTTAGGGTGAGGGTGAGGGTTAGGATTAGGGTTATGGTTAGGATTATTGTTAGTGTTATGGTTCTGGTTACCTAGGCAGAGATGGTGAGGCTGAGGGTGAGGGTTAGGGATAGGATTAGGGTTAGGTTTAGGTTTCGAGTTAGGATTAGTGTTATTGTTAGGGTTAGGGTTAGAGTTCCGGTGAAGGTGAGGGTGAGGGTAAGCATGAGGGTTAGGGTTAGGGTTAGGGTGAGGTTTAGTGTCAGGGTTAGGATTAGGTTTAGGGTGAGGGTGAGTATGAGGGTTAGGGTTATGATTAGGGTTTGGCTTAGGTTTAGGCTGAGGGCGAGGGTGAGTGTGAGGGTTGGTGTTAGTTTGAGTTTTAGGGTTAGGATTACAGTGAGTGTCAGGTTTAGCATTAGTTTGAGGGTTACAATTAGGTTTAGGATTAGGTTGAGGTTTAAGGTTAGGGTTAGGGTTTGGGTTAGAATGAGTTTTAGGGTTACAATTAGGGTTAGGGTGAGGGCTAGGGTGAGGGTGAGGTTTAGTGTTAGGGTTAGGGTGAGGTTTAGGTTTAGGGGGAGGGTTAGGGGGAGGGTTAAGTTTCGGGTTACATTGAGGGTGTGGGTTAGGTTTGAGGTGAGGGTTATGTTGAGTACTAAAGTGAGGGTGAGGGTTAGGATTACGGTTAGGGTGAGGGTTAGGTTGAGGTTTAGGTTTAGGGTTAGGGTTAGGTTTAGGAATAGGGTTGTGTTGAGGGTGATGTTGAGGATGAGGATTAGGTTTAGAGTGATGGTTCCGTTAATGGTTAGGTTGAGAGTTAGGATGAGGGTTAGGGTTAGGCTTAGGCTTAGCGTTAGGCTGAGGCTGAAGTCGAGGTTGAGGGTTAGGGTTAGGGTGATGGTTAGGGTTACGGTTAGTGTGAGGGTTAGGATGAGGGTTAGCTTTGGGGTGAGTGTTAGGATGAGGGTGACAGAGTAAAGGTGTGGGTTAGGCTGAGGGTGAGGGTTATTGTAAGGGTGAGGGTTCTGGTTAGGGTTAGGGTGAGGGTGAGGGTTAGATTGAGGATTAGTGTTAGGGTTAGTGTGAGGTTTAGGTTGAGGATGCGTGTTAGGTTTAGGGTGAGGGCTAGGGTGAAGTTGAGGGTTAGGGTTTGGGTTAGGGTGAGGTTTAGGTTTAGGGTGATTGTTAGCGTTAGTGTGAGGGTTAGTATTAAGGTTAGTGTACATGTTAGGGTAAGGGTAACTGTTAGGGTAAGGTTTAGTTTTAGGGTGAGGTTTAGGATTAGCGTTAGGGTTAGGGTTAGGGTGAGGGTGAGGTTTAGGGTTAGAGTTAGGGTTAGGGTGAGGCTGAGGTTTAAGGTTAGGGTTAGGGTTAGTGTTAGGGTTAGAGTTAGGGTGAGGTTTAGTGTGGGTGTGAGGGTTAGTGTTAGGGTTAGGATTAGGGTTAGCGTTAAGGTGAGGGTGAGTGTGAGGGTTAGGGTTAAGGTTAGGTTTAGGTTTAGAATTAGGGTGAGGGTGAGGGTGAGGGTTACGGGTAGGGTGAGTGTTGGGGTTAGGGTTAGAATGAGTGTTAGGTTGAGGTTTAGGCTTAGGCTTAGGGTTTGGGTATGGGCTAGGTTGAGGGGGAGGGTTAGTGTTAGGGTTAGTGTGAGGGGTAGGGTGAGGGTAAGTGTTAGTGTTAGGGTTAGGGTTAGGGATAGGGTGAGTTTTAGTGTGGGGTTGAGGGTTAGTGTTAGTTTGGATTAGGGTTAGGGTTAAGGTGAGGGGGAGTGTGAGGGTTAGGGTTAGGGTTAGGGTTAGGGTTAGGTTTAGAGTTAGGGTGAGGGTGAGGGTGAGGGTTACGGTTAGGGTGAGTGTTGGGGTTAGGGTTAGAGTGAGGCTTAGGGTGAGTGTTAGGCTTAGGCTTATGGTTTGGGTATGGGCTAGGGTGAGGTTGAGGGTTACGGTTTGGGTGAGGGGTAGGTTAAGGGGTAGGGTTAGTGTTAGGGTTAGGGTTGGGGTTAGGGTTAGGCTTAATGTTAGGCGGATGGGGAAGGTGTGGGTGAGGGTTAGGGTTAGGGTGAGGGTGAGGTTTAGGGTTAGAGTTAGCATTAGGGTAAGGGTTAGTGTGAGGGTTAGGGTTAGGGTTAGTGTTACTGTTAGGGTTAGGATGAGGGTGAGTGTGAGGGTCAGGGTTAGTCTTAGACTGAGGCGGAGGCTTAGGCAGAGCGTGACGGTGAGGGTGAGGGTTAGGGTTTGGGTGAGGGGTAGGTTAAGGGGTAGGGTTAGTGTTAGGGTTAGGGTTGGGGTTAGGGTTAGGCTTAATGTTAGGTGGATGGGGAAGGTGTGGGTGGGGGTTAGGGTTAGGGTGAGGGTGAGGTTTAGGGTTAGAGTTAGCGTTAGGGTAAGGTTTAGTGTGAGGGTTAGGGTTAGAGTTATTGTTACTGTTAGGGTTAGGATGAGGGTGAGTGTGAGGGTCAGGGTTAGTCTTAGACTGAGGCGGAGGCTTAGGCAGAGCGTGAGGGTGAGGGTGAGGGTTAGGGTTAGGGTTTTAGGGTTAGGGTGAGTGTTAGGATGAGGTTTAGGTTTAGCATTAGGGTTAGGGTGAGGGCTAGAGTTAGGGTGAGGGTTAGGGTTAGCCTTAGGGTGAGATTTAGGGTTAGGGTTAGGTTAAAGGTTGAGGTGAGGCTGAGGGTAAGGATTAGGGTTAGAGTTACAGTGAGGGTCAGGGTTTGGGTTAGGTTTAGGGTTAGTGTTATAGTTAAGGTTAGGATTAGATTTACAATAAGGTGAGGGTGAGCGTGAGGGTTAGGATCAGGGTTAGGGTGAGGTTTAGGGTTAGGATTATTGTTAGGGTGAGGGTGACGATTAGGGTTAGAGTTATGGTTAGGGGGAGGGTTAGGTTGAGGTTTAGGTTTAGGGTTAGTGTTAGGCTTAGGCTTAGGGTTAGGCTGAGGCTGAGGGTGTTGTGAGGGTTAGGGTTAGGGTGATGGTTGGGTTTGCCTTTACGGTGAGGGTTAGGATGAGGATTTAGGTTATGGTGAGGATTAGGGTGAGGGTGACCGTAAGGGTAAAGGTGAAGGTTAGGCTGAGGGTGAGGATTACGGTAAGGGTGAGGTTTAGGGTTAGGGTGATGGTTAGGGTTAGTGTTATGGTTAGGGTTAGTGTTAGGGTGAGGGTAAGTGTTAGGGTGAGGGTTAGGTTTAGGGTGAAGGTTATGGTTAGGCTGCGGGTGAGGGTGAGGGTTAGGGTTAGGTGAGATTTATGGTTAGGGTTAGGGTTATGGTTAGTGTTATTGTTAGGGTTGGGGTTAGAGTTATGGTGAGGTTGAGGGTGAGGGTGCGGGTTAGATTTACGGTGAGATTTAGGGTGAGGTTTAGGGTTAGGGTTAGGTTGAGGGTGAGGATTAGGTTTAGAGTTAGGGTTAGTGGGTGGGTTAGGGTGAGGGGTAGGCTTAGGGTTAGGGTTAGGCTTAGGGTTAGGCTGAGGGTGAGGATGAGGGTGAGGGTTAGGGTTAGGTTGAGGGTGAGGTTTAGGTTTAGTGTTAGGTTTGGGGGAGGGTTAGGGGGAGGGCTAGTGTTAGGGTTAGTGTTAGTGTTAGGATTAGGATTAGGGTTAGGATGAGGTTGAGTGTGAGGGTTAGGGTTAGGGTTAGGCTTAGGGTTAGGCTGAGGGTGAGGGTGAGGGTTAGGTTTAGGGTGAGGTTTAGGGTTAGGATTAGGGTGAGGGATAGGATGAGGTTTTGGGTTAGGATTAGGGTTAGGATGAGGGCAAGGGTGTGTTTGATGGTTAGGGTTAGCATTATGGCAAAGTTTCGATTAGGATTAGGTTTAGGGCTAGGGTGAGTGTTAGGATTAGGGTTACGGTGAAGTTGAGGTTTAGGATTAGGGTGAAGGTTAGGGTTAGGTTTAGGGTGAGGGTGATGGTTAGGATTAGGGTTAGGATTAGGGTTATTGTTAGTGTTATGGTTAAGTTTTCAATGAGGGTGAGGCTGAGGGTGAGTGTTAGGTTTAGGGTTAGGTTTAGGGTGAGGGCTTGGGTTAGGTTTAGGGTTACGGTGAGGGTGAGGGTTAAGGTTAGTGTTAGGGTTAGGGTTATTGTTAGGGTTAGGTTTAGAGTTATGGTGAGGGTGAGGGTGAGGGTGAGGTTTAGGGTTAAGGTGAGGGTTAGGTTTATTGTTAGAATTAGGGTTAGGGGGAGAGTTAGGGTGAAGGTTAGGGTTAGGTTTAGTGTTAGGGTTAGGGTTTTTGTTAGGATTAGGGTTAGAGTTATGTTGAGGGTGAGGGTGAGTTTGAGGTTTAGGTTGAGGGTGAGGGTAAGGTTTAGGTTTAGAATTAGTGTTAGGGAGATAGTTAGGGTGAGGGTTAGGGTTAGGTTTTGTGTTAGGGTTAGGGTTAGGGTGAGGGTTAAGTTGAGGTTTAGGGTTAGGGTTAGGGTAAGGTTTAGGATTAGGGTTATGGTGAGGGTGAGTGTGAGGGTTAGGGTTAGGGTTAGGCGTAGACTTAGAGTTAGGCTGTGGGTGAGAGTGGGGATGAGGATTAGGTTTTGGGTGATGGTTAGTGTTAGTGTTATGTTTAGGGTTATGATTAAGTTTAGGGTTAGGATTAGGGTTAGGGTGAGGGCTAGGGTGAGGGTGAGGGTTAGTTTTAGGGTTAGGCTCAGGCTTTAGGGTTAGGCTGATGGTGAGGTTGAGGGTCAGGGTTAGTGTTAGGGTGATGCTTAGGATTATGGTCAGGGTGAAGGTTAGGATGAGGGTTATGGTTAGGGTGAGGGATTTGGGTGAGGGTGATGGTAAGGGTAAAGCTGAGGGTTAGGCTGAGTGTGAGGATTAAGGTAAGGTCTAGGGTTAGGGTGAGGGTTAGGGTTAGGGTGAGGGTGAGGTTAAGATTGATGATTAAGTTTAGGGTTAGTGTGAGGTTTAGAATGAGGATGAGGGTTAGGGTTAGGGTGAGGGTAGGTTGAGGGTGAGGGTTTGGATTAGGTATAGGTTTAGGGTTAGGGAGAGTGTGTGGTTTAGGGTTAGCGTTAGTGTTAGGCTTAGGGTTAGGCTGAGGGTGAGGGTGAGGGTTATTGTTAGAGTGAGGGTTAGGGTTAGGGTTAGGGTGAGAGTTAGGTTTTGGTTTAAGTTTAGTGTTAGAGTGAGGATTAGGGTAAGGGTTACAGTAAGGGTGAGGGTTAGTTTTAGGTTGAGGGTTAGGGTTAAGGTTAGGGTGAGGTTTAGGATGAGGATTAGGGTTTGGATTAGGTTTAGGGTGAGGGGTAGGGTGAGGGTGAGGTTTAGGGTTAGGGTTAGGGTGAGGTTTAGGTTTAGGTTTAGGGTTACGGATAGGGTGAGGGTGAGGTTTAGGGTTAGAGTTAAGGTTGAGGGGAAGGTTAGGGTTAGGTTTAGGGTTTGGGTTAGAATGAGGGTAAGGGTTAGGTTGAGGTTTAGGCGTAGGGTTAGGTTTAGGATTAGGGTTAGAGTGAGGGTGAGTATGAGGGTTAGGGTGAGGCTTAGGGTTAGGCTGAAGGTGATGTTGGGGGTGAGGATTAAGGTTAGGTTGATGGTAAGGGTTAGGGTTAGTGTTAATTTTAGGGTTAGGGTTAGAGTTAGGAATAGGGTGAGTGTGAGGTTTAGGGGTAGATATAGGGTTAGGGTGAGTGATAGGCTTAGGGTGAGGTTTAGGGTGGTTGTGAGGATAAGGGTAAAGGTGAGGGTTAGGCTGAGGGTGATGGTTACGGTAAGGGTTAGTGTTAGGGTTAGAGTGAGGGATAGGGTTAGGTTTAGTGTGAGGGTGAGGGTTAGATTGAGGATTAGTGTCAGGGTTATCGTGAGGTTTAGGGTGAGGATGAGGGTTAGGATTATGGTGAGGTCTAGGGTGAGGATGAGGTTTAGGGTTAGTGTTAGGGTGAGGCTTAGGGTTAGGGTGATGGTTAGAGTTAGTGTTATGGTGAGGTTTAGTGTTAGGGTTAGGGTTAGGATTAATGTTAGGGTTAGGCTTAAGGTGAGGGTTAGGGTGAGGGTGAGGTTTAGGGTGAGGGTTAGGATGAGGGTTAAGGTTAGAATTAGGGTTAGGGTGAGGGCTAGGGTGAGGTTGAGGTTTAGGGTTAGGGTTAGGGTGACGTTTAGGGTTAGGGTTACTGTTACTGATGGGGTGACGGTGAGGTTAAGGGTTATTGTTAGGGTTAGGGTGAGGCTGAGAGTGAGTGTTAGGTTTAGTGTTAGTGTTAGAAATAGGGTCACATTGAGGATTACAGTGAGGGTGAGGGTTAGGCTTAGTGTTAGGATTAGGTTTAGGGTAAGGTTTAGGGTGAGTGTGAGGGTTAGGGTTACAGTGATCGTGATTGTTAAGTTTAGGTTGAGGGTTAGGGTTAGGCTTAGGATTAGGGTGACGGTGAGGGTGAGGGTTAGGGTTATGGTAAGGGATTGGGGTAGGGTTAGGGTGAGACTTAGGTTTCGGGTTAAGTTTATGGTTAGGGTGAGGATTACGTTTAGGATTAGGGTGAGCATGAATGTTAGGGTCAGATTGAGGTTAGGGTTAAGCTTAGGATTATTGTGAGGGTTAGGGTCAGGGTTAGGGTGAGGTTTAAGGTGAGTTTTTGGATTAGGGTTAGGGTTAGGTTTAGGGTGAGGGTGAGGTTCAGGGATAGAGTTAGGTTTAGGGGCAGGGTTAGGGTGAGGTTTAGGATTAGGGTTAGTGTTAGGGTTAGGGTGAGGGTTAGGGTTAGTGTTATTGTTTGGGTTATTGTTATTATTAGTGGTATGGTTAGGGTTAACTTTGCAGTGAGGGTGAGGCTGAGGGTGAGGTTTATGGTTAGGGTTAGGGTTAGGGTTAGTGTTATTGTTAGGGTTAGGGTTAGAGTTAAGGGTAGGTTGAGGGTTAAGGTGAGGGTTAGCTTTAGGGTGAAGTTTAGATTGAGGTTTAGGGTTAGGGTTAGGGTTAGGGTTAGGGTGAGGGTGAGGTTTAGGGGTAGAGTTAGGGTTAGGGGGAGGGTTAGGGTGAGGTTCAGGTTTAGGGTTAGGTTGAGGATGAGGTTTCGCTTGAGGTTAAGGGATAGGGTTAGGTTTAGGATTAGGGTTCAGGTGAGGGTGAGTGTGAGGGTTAGGGTGAGGGTTAGGCTTAGGCTGAGGATTAGGCTGAGGGTGAGGGTGGGGGTGAGGATTAGGGTTAGCGGGATGATAAGGGTTAGTGTTAGTGTTATTGTTAGGGTTAGGGTTAGAGTTACTCTTAGTGTGAGGGTGGGGGTGAGGTTAGTCTTAGGGTTAGTGTGAGGTTTAGGTTTAGGGTTATTGTTAGGGTTATTGTGAGGGTGAGGTTTAGGGTTATTTAAAGGGTTAGGGGGAGGGCTAGGGTGAGGGTGAGGGTTAAGGTTAGTGTTAGGTTTATGGTGAGGTTGAGGGTTAGGTTGAGGTTTAGGGTTAGGCTTAGGGTTAGGGTTAGTGTGAGGGTTAGTGTTAGGATTAGGGTTAGTGTTAGTGTGAGGGTTTGGGTTAGGGTGAGGGTTATGGTTAGGTTGAGGGTTATGGTTAGGTTGAGGGTTAGGGTTAGGATTATTGTTAGGGTTAGGTTTAGGGTTATTCTGAGGGTGAGGGTGAGTGTGAGGGATAGGGTTAGGGTGAGGGTTTTGGTTATGGTTAGGGTTAGGGTTAGTGTTAGTGTTATTGTTAGGGTTAGGGTTAGAATTAAGGTTAGGTTGAGGGTGAGTATGAGTGTTAGGGTTAGGGTGATTTTTAGGGTGAGGTTTAGGTTTAGGGTTAGGGTTAGGGCTCGAGTGAGTGTGAGGTTTACGGTTAGAGTTAGGGTTGAAGAGAGGGTTAGGGTGAGATTTAGGGTTAGGTTTAGGATGAGGGTGAGGGTTAGGTTGAGGTTTAGGGATAGGGTTAGTTTTAGGATTAGGGTTAGGGTGAGGGGGAGTGTGAGGGTTAGGGTGAGGTTTAGGCTTAGTCTTAGGGTTAGGCTGAGGGTGATGGTGGGTGTACGGATTAAGGTTATGGTGACGGTAAGGGTCAAGTGAGGTTTAGGCTGAGGGTGAGGGTTACGCTAAGGGTTAGTGTTAGGGTTAGGGAGAGGGATAGGGTTTGGGTTAGGGTGAGGGTGAGGGTTAGATTGAGGATTAGTGTTAGGGTTAGTGTGAGGTTTAGGGTGAGCATATGGGTTAGGATTATGGTGAGGTCTAGGGTGAGGATGAGGGTTATGGTTAGTGTTAGGGTGAGGCTTAGCGTTAGGGTGATGGTTAGGTTAGTGTCAGGTTGAGGTTTAGTGTTAGGTTTAGGCATAGGATTAATGTTAGGGTTAGGCTTAAGGTGAGAGTTAGGGTGAGGGTGAGGTTTAGGGTTTGGGTTAGGATTAGGAATAGGGTTAGGGTTAGGGTGAGTGTGAGATTTAGTGTTAGCGTTATGGTTAGGCTTAGGGTTAGGCTGAGGGTGAGTGTGAGGGTGAGGGTTATTGTTAGGGTGAAGGTTAGGTTTAGGGTTAGGGTGAGAGTTAGGGTTCCGGTTAAGTTTAGGGTTAGAGTGAGGATTAGGGTAAGGGTTACAGTGAGGATGAGGGTTAGGGTTAGGTTGAGGGTTAGGGTTAGGCTTAGGATTAGGGTTAGGGTTCGGATTAGGTTTAGGGTGAAGGCTAGGGTGACGGTGAGATTTAGGTTTAGGGTTAGGGTGAGGTTTAGGTTTAGGTTTAGTGTTAGGGATAGGGTGAAGGTGAGGTTTAGGGTTACAGATAGGGTTATGTTGAGGCTGAGGGTGAGGGTTAGGTTTAGGGTTAATGTTAGAGTTAGGGATACGGTGAGGTTTAGGGTGAGAGTGAGGTTTAGGCTTAATGTTAGGATTACGATTAGGGTAAGGGTTTGGGTGAGGTTGAGGGTGAGGTTTAGGGTTAGGGTAAAGTTTAGGGGTAGGGTTAGGGTGAGATTTAGGGTTCTGGTTAAGTTTAGGGTGAGGGTGAGGATTACTGTTAGGGTTACGGTGAGCGTGAGGGTTAGGGTTAGGTTGAGGGTTAGGGTTAAGCTTAGGATTAGGGTTAGGGTTAGGGTTAGGGTTAGGGTGAGGTTTAGGGTGAGGTTTTGGGTTAGAGTTAGGTTTAGGGGCAGGGTTAGGGTGAGGTTTAGGGTTAGGGTTAGTGTTAAGGTTAGGGTGAGGGTTACGGTTAGGGTTAGGGTTTGGGTTATTGTTAGTGTTATGGTTAGGGTGAAGTTTGCGGTGAGGCTGAGGCTGCGGGTGAGGGTTATGGTTATGGTTATGGTTATAGTTAGTGTTAGTGTTATTGTTTGGGTTAGGGTTAGATTTAAGTTTAGGTTGAGGGTGAGGATGAGTGTTAAGGTTATGGTGAGTTTTAGGGTTAGGTTTAGGGTTAGGGTTAGGGTTAGGGTTAGGGTGAGGGTGAGGTTTAGGGTTAGAGTTAAGGTTAAGGGGAGGTTTAGGGTTAGGTTTAGGCTTAGGGTTAAGATGAGGGTGAGGGTTAGGTTGAGGTTTAGGGGTAGGGTTAGGTTAAGGATTAGGGTTAGGGTGAGGGTGAGTATGAGGGTTAGGGTGAGGCTTAGGGTTAGACTGAGGCTGATGTTGGGGGTGAGGATTAAGGTTAGGGTGATGTTAAGGGTTAGGTTTAGTGTTATTGTTAGTGTTAAGTTTAGAGTTAGGATTAGGCTAAGGGTGAGGTTTAGGGGTAGAGATAGGGTTAGCGTGAGGGTTAGGCTTAGGGTGAGGGTTAGGTTGTATGTGAGGGTAAGGGTAAAGGTGAGGGTTAGGCTGAGGGTGAGGTTTACGGTAAGGGTTAGGGTTAGGGTTAGGGGGAGGGATAGGGTTAGGGTGAGGGTGAAGGTTAGGGTTAGATTGAGGATTAGTGTTAGGGTTAGTGTGAGGTTTAGGGTGAGGATGCGGGTTAGGATTAGGGTGAGGTCTAGGGTGAGGATGAGGTATAGGGTTAGTGTTAGGGTGAGGTTTAGGGTTAGGGTGATGTTTAGGGTTAGTGTTAGGGTGAGGTTTAGTGTTAGGGTTTAGGTTAGGATTAATGTTAGGGTTAGGCTTAAGGTGTGGGTTAGGTTGAGGGTGAGGATTATGGTGAGGGTTAGGACGAGGTTTAGGGTTAGAATTAGGGTTAGGATGAAGGCTAGGGTGAGGGTGAGGTTTAGCGTTAGGGTTAGGGTGACGTTTAGGGTTAGGGTTACGGTTAGGGATAGGGTGATGGTGAGGTTTAGGTTTTCAGTTAGGGTTTGGGTGAGGCTGAGGGTGAGTTTTAGGTTCAGTGTTACTGTTAGACATAGGGTTTCAGGGAGGGTTAGGGTGAGGGTTAGGCTTAGTGTTAGGATTAGGATTAGGGTAAGGCTTAGGGTGCGTGTGAGGATTAGGGTTACTGTGAGCGTGATTGTTAGGTTTAGGTTGAGGGTTAGGGTTAGGCTTAGGATTAGGGTGAGGTTGAGGGTGAGGGTTAGGGTTATGGTAAGGTTTAGGGGTAGGGTTAGGGTGAGAGTTAGGTTTCAGGTTAAGTTTAGGGTTAGTGTGAGGGTTAGGTAGGGTTACCGAGAGCATGAGGGTTAGGGTTGGGTTGAGGGTTAGGGTTAGGCTTAGGATTAGGGTGAGAGTTATGGTTAGGGTTAGGGTGAGGTTTAGGGTGAGGTTTTGGATTAGGGTTAGGGTTAGGGTGAGGGTGAGGTTTAGTGTTAGCGTTAGGTTTAGGGACAGGGTTAGGGTGAGGTTTAGGGTTACGATTACGGTAAGCTTGGGGGTTAGGGTTATTTTGAATTTTAGGGTTAGGCTTTGGATTAGGGTGAGGGTGAGGTTTAGGGTTAGAGTTAGGTTTAGGGGCAG
Organism: Dipodomys merriami; assembly: GCF_024711535.1. NCBI lineage: Eukaryota > Metazoa > Chordata > Mammalia > Rodentia > Heteromyidae > Dipodomys > Dipodomys merriami. The sequence continues at coordinate 2,609,951 of NW_027206357.1, read as the reverse complement.
GGTTAGGGTGAGGTTTACGGTTAGGGTTAGTGTTAGGGTTAGGGTTAGAGTTAGGGTTAGGGCTGTTGTTTTTTTTAGGGTTATTGTTAGTTTTATTGTTAGGGTTAAGTTTGCGGTGAGGGTGAGGCTGAGGGTGAGGGTTATGGTTAGGGTTAGGTTTAGGGTTAGTGTTATATTTAGGGTTAGAGTTAGAGTTAAGGGTAGGTTGAGGGTGAGGGTGAGGGTTAGGGTTAGGGTGAGGTTTAGAGTGAGGTTTAGGGTTAGGGTTAGGTTGAGGATGATGTTTTGGGGTAGAATTAGGGTTAGGGGGAGGTTTAAGTTTAGGGTTAGGGTGAGGATGAGGGTTCCTTTGAGTTTCAGTGTTAGGTTTAGGTTTAGGATTAGGGTTCAGGTGAGGGTGAGTGTGAGGGTTAGGGTGAGGGTTATGCTTAGGCTGAGGGTTAGGCTGAGGGTGAGGGTGGGGGTGAGGATTAGGGTTAGGCGGATGGTAAGGGTGAGGGTTAGTGTTGTTAGGGTTTGGGTTAGAGTTACTCTGAGGGTGAGGGTGGGGGTGAGGGTTAGTTTTAGGGTTAGTGTGAGGTTTAGGTTTAGGGTTATTGTTAGGGTTATTGTGAGGGTGAGGTTTAGGGTTAGGTATAGGGTTAGGGGGAGGGTTAGGGTGAGGGGGAGGGTTAGGGTTAGTGTTAGGGTGATGGTGAGTTTGAGGGTTAGGTTGAGGTTTAGGGTTAGGGTTAGGGTTAGGGTTAGTGTGAGGTTTAGTGTTAGTGTTAGGGTTAGTTTTATGGTGAGGGTAAGTTTTAGAGTGAGGGTTTGGGTTAGGGTGAGGGTTATAGTTAGGGTGAGGGTTAGGGTTAGGATTATTGTTAGGGTTATTCTGAGTTTGAGGGTGAGTGTGAATTTTAGGGTTACGGTGATTTTTAGGGTGAGGTTTAGGGTTAGGGTTAGGGTTAGGGTTGGGGTGAGTGTGAGGTTGAGGGTTAGAGTTAAGTTTGAAGAGAGGGTTAGGGTGAGATTTAGGGTTAGGGTTCGGATGAGGGTTCGTATGAGGATTAGGGTTTGGATTAGAGTTAGGGTGAGGGCTAGGGTGATGGTGACGTTTAGGTTTACTGTTGGGGTGAGTTTTAGGTTTAAGGTGAGGGTTAGGATGAGAGTTAGGGTTACCGTGACATGAGGGTTAGTGATAGGGTGAGGGTGAGGGTTAGAATTAGGGTTAGGGTGAGGGTGAGTTTTAAGATTAGGGTTAGTGTTAAGTTTAGTGTTAGGATTAGTGTTATTGTTAGGGTTAGGGTTAGACTTACAGTGAGGTTGAGGGTGAAAGTGAGGGTGAAGGTGAGGGTTAGGGTGAGGGTTTGGGTGAGGTTTATGGTTAGGGTTATTATTAGGGTTAGGGTGAGGGTTAGGGTTATGTTTGGGGTTAGGTTTAGTGTTATTGTTAGGGTTAGGGTTACAGTTACGAATAGGTTGAGGGTGAGGGTGAGGGTTAGGCTTAGGCTGAGGTTTAGGGTGAGCTTTAGCATTAGGTTGAGGGTTAGGGTAAGGTTGAGGATGAGGTTTAGTGTTAGAGTTAGGTTTAGGGGGAGGGTTAGGGTGTGGATTAGGGTTAGGGTTAGTGTTCGGGTTAGGGTGAGGGTGAGGGTTAGGTTGAGGTTTAGGGATAGGGTTAGGTTTACGATTAGGGTTAGGGTGATTGTGAGTGTGAGGGTTAGGGTGAGGGTTATCCTTAGGCTTAGGTTTAGGCTGAGGCTGAGGTTGAGGGTGAAGGTTAGGGTTAGGATGAGGGTTAGGGTAAGGTTTAGAGGGAGGGTTAAGATGAGAGTTAGGGGTAGGATTAAGGTTAGGGTGAGGGCTAGGGTTAGGGTGAGGTTTAGGGTTAGGGTTAGGGTGAGGGTTAGGGTTAGGTTTAGGGTGAGAGTTAGGATTCGAGTTAAGTTTATGTTTAGGGTGAGGGTTAGGGTAAGGGTTACGGTGAGGGTTAGGGTTAGGGTTCGGTTGAGGTTTAGGGTTTGTGTTAGGGTGAGGGTTAGGATTAGGGTTAGGGTGAGGGTTAGGATGTGGATTAAAGTTACGATTAGGGTTAGGTTGAGGGCTAGAGTGAGAGTGAGGATTAGGTTTAGTGTTAGGGTAAGCATTAAGTTTAGGGTTACGTTTAGGAGGAGGGTTAGGATGAGGGTAAGGGTTACAGTGAGAGTGAGGGTTAGTGTTAGGGTGAAGGTTAGGGTTAGGATTAGGGTTAGGGTGAGGGTGAGTGTTAGTATTAGGGTTAGGTTTAGGGTTAGGTTTAGGGTTAGAATTAGTGTTATTGTTAGGATTAGGGTTAGAGTTATGGTGAGGGTGAGGGTTAGGTTTAGGTTTAGGTTGAGGTTTAGGTTTAGGCTTAGGAGTAGGGTGAGGGTGAGGGTTAGGTTTAGGGTTAGGTTTAGGATTAGTTGGAAGGTTAGTTCGAGGGTTAGGGTTAGGGTTAGTTTTAGGGTTAAGGTTAGGGTGAGGTTTAGGTTGAGGTTTAGGGTTAGTGTTAGAGTTAGGGTTAGGATTGGTGTTAGGGTGTGGGTGAGTGTGAGGGTTAGGGTTAGGCATAGGCTTAGGCTTAGGGTTAGGCTGAGGGTGAGGTTGGGAGTGAGGATTAGATTTAGGGTGATTGTTAGGGTTAGTGTTAGGATGAGGGTTAGGATGAGGGTTAGGGTTAGGATTAGGGTTAGGATGACGGTGAGGGTTAGTGTGAGTGTGAGTGTTAAGTGAGTGTTAGGGTTAGGCTTAGTGTTAGGCTGAGGGTTTCTTTTATGGTGAGGCTTAGGGTTATGCTTAGGGTGAGCTTTAGTGTTAGGGTTAGGGTTTGATTTAGGGTTCGGCTGAGTGTGAGGTTTAGGGGTAGAATTAGGGTTAGGGTGAGGGTTAAGGTTAGGTTGAGGTTTAGGGTGGGGGTGATGGTAAGGGTAAAGGTGAGGTTTAGACTGAGAGTTAGGGTTATGATAAGGGTGAGGGTTAGTGTTAGGGTGAGGGTTAGTGTTAGGGTGAGTGTGATGGTTAGATTGAGGATAAGTGTTAGGGTTAGTGTGAGGTTTAGTGTGAGGATGAGGGTTAGTGTTAAGGTGAGGGTAAGTGTTAGGATGGGGGTTAGGTTTAGGGTGAGGGTTATGGTTAGGGTGAGGGTTCGGGTTAGGATTAGGGTTATTGTTAGCCTTTCGTTTAGCTTTACAGTTACGGTGAGAGTGAGGGTGAGGTTCAGGATTAGGGTTAGGGTTAGTGTTAGGCTGAGGGTAAGTTTTAGGATGAGGGTTAGGATTAGTGTGAAAGTTATGGTAAGGGTGAGGTTTAGGGTTAGGGTTATGGTTACGCTGAGCTTAAGGGTTAGGGTTAGGTTGAAGGTTAGGTTTAGGGTTAGGGTGAGGTTAGGGTTAGTGTGAGGGTTAGAGTTGGAGTTAGGGTTAGTGTTACAGTGAGGGTAAGTGTTAGGGTCAGGGTTTGGGTTAGGGTGAGGGTTATGGTTAGGTGGAGGGTTAGGATTAGGGTTAGGGTTATTGTTAGGGATAGGTTTAGGTTTAAGGTTACAATGAGGGTGAGGGTGAGGGTTAAGTTTAGGGTTAGGGTGAGTTTTAGGGTTTGCGTTAGGGTTAGAGTTAGGTTTTTCGTGAGGGTGAGGTTTAGGGTTAAAGTTAGGGTTAGGGTGAAGGTTAGGTTGAGGGTTAGGGTTAGGGTTAGTGTTAGGGTTAGGGTTAGGGTGAGAGTTAGTAGGAGGGTTAGGGTTAGGGTTAGGTTTAGGATTAGGTTTAGGGTTAAGTTGAGTGTGTGTGTTAGGGTTAGGTTTAGGCTTAGGCTTAGGTTTAGGATGAGGGTGAGGTTGAGGGTGAGGGTTAGGGTTAGGGTGAGGTTTAGGGTAAGGGTTAGTTGGATGGTTAGGATGAGTGTTAAGGTTAGGATTAGGGTTAGGGTGAGGGCTAGGCTGAGGGTGAGGTTTAGTGTTAGGGTTAGGGTGAGGTTTAGGGTTAGGGTTAGGGTGAGAGTTAGGGTTTGGTTTAAGTTTACGGTTAGGTTGAGGGTTAGGGTAAGGGTTATATTCAGGGTAAGGGTTGGGTTAGGTTGAGGGTTAGGGTTAGGATTAGGGTTAGGGTGAGTGTGAGGGTAAGGGTTATGGTTAGTGTTAGGGTGAAGATTAGGATGAGGGTTAGGGTTAGGATTAGGGTTAGGGTGAGGGCCAGGGTGAGGTTGAGTTTTCGTGTTAGAGTTAAGGTGAAATTTAGGGTTAGGGTTAGGGTTAGTGTTAGGTTGAGTGTGAGATTTAAGGTTAGAATTAGGGTTAGGGTGAGGCTGAGCATGAGGGTTGGGTTAGGGTTAGGGTTAGAGTTTGGGTTAGGGTGATGGTTACGTCGAGGTTTAGGGTTAGGGTTAGTGTTAGGTTTAAGTTTAGGGTGAGGGTTAGCTTGAGGTTTAGGTTTAAGGTTAGCGTTAGGGTTAGGATTAGGGTTAGGGTGAGGGTTAGGGTGAGTGTGAGGTTTAGTGTTAGGGTTAGGCTTAGGCTTAGGTTTAGGCTGAGGGTGTGGGTGATGGTTAGGGTTAGGGTGAGTGTTAGGGGCAGGGTTAGGGTGAAATTTAGGGTTCAGGTTAAGTTTAGGGATAGGGTGAGAGTTAGGGTTAGGGTTATGGTGAGGGTTAGCATGAGGATTAGGGTTAGGATTAGGCTTAGTTTGAGGGCTAGGGTGAGGGTGAGGGCTAGGGTTAGTGTTTGGGTGAGGTTTAGGATTAGGGTTAGGGGTAGGATGAGGGTTAGGGTTCCGGTTTGAGTGAGGTTTAGGGGTAGGGTGAGTGTTAGGGTTAGGATTTGGGTTAGGGTTAGGGTGAGTTTTAGGGTTACATTTATGGTTAGGGGGAGTGTTAGGTAGAGGATTAGGGTTAGGTGTAATGTTAGGGTTAAGGTTAGGGTTAGGGTTAGGTTCAGGGTTATGGTTAGGGTTAGGGTTAGGGTTAGGGTGAGGATTAGGTTGAGGTTTAGGGTTAGGGTTAGGTTTTGTGTTAGGGTTAAGGTGAGTGTGAGGGTTAGGGTTAGGGTGACGCTTAGGCTTAGGGTTAAACTGAGGGTGAGGGTTAGGATGAGGATTAGGGTTAGGGTGAGCGTTAGTTTGAGGGTAATATTAAGTGTAAAAGTGAGGGTTAGGCTGAGGGTGAGGGTTAAGATAAGGGTGAGGGTTAGGTTTAGGGTGAGGGTTTGGGTAAGGGTTCGGGTTAGGTTTAGGGTGAGTGTTAAATTGAAGATTAGGGTTAGGGTTAGTGTGAGGTTTAGGGTGAGGATGAGGATTAGGGTTAGCCTGAGGGTGAGGGTTAGAATTAGGGTTAGCGTGATGGATAGTGTGAGGGTGAGGGTTAGGGTTAGGGTTAGGGTGAGGTTTAGGATTAGGGTGAGAGTTAGGGTTAGTGTGAGGGTTAGGGTTAGTGTTAGGCGAGGGTAATTGTTAGGTTGAGGGTTAGGTTTAGGGTGAGGTTTATGGTTAGGGTTAGGTTTGGGGTTACATTTACTTTGAGGGTGAATGTGAGGGTTAGGGTTAGGCTGAGGTTTAATGTTAGGGTTAGATTTAGGGTTAGGGTGAGGGTGAGGTTTAGGGGTAGAGTTAGGGTTAGGGTGGGGGTTAGGGTGAGGGTTAGGATTAGGGTGAGGGTTAGGGTGGGGGTGACGGTAAGGGTAAAATTGAGGGTTAGGCCGAGGATGAGGGTTAGGGTTAGGGTGAGGATGAGGGTTAGGGTTATTGTTAGGGTGAGGTTTAGGGTAAGAGTGATGGTTAGGGTTGGTGTGAGGGTTAGTGTTAGGGTTCGGGTTAATGTTAGGGTGCGGGTTAGTCTTAGGGTGAGGGTTATGGTTAGAGTGAGGGTCAGGGTTAGTGTTAGGGTTAGAGTTAGGGTTAGTGTGAGGGTTAGGGTTATGGAGAGGGTAAGGTTGACGGTTAGGGTTGGGGTTAGGATGAGGTTTAGGTTTAGGTTTGGGGTTAGAGTTAGGTTAGGGTGAGGGTGAGGTTTAGGGTTAGAGTTAGGGTTAGTGTTAGGGTTAGGGTTAGGGTGAGGGTGAGGGTTAGGGTTAGGCTTAGGCTTAGGCTTAGGCTTAGCCTGAACATGACGGTTAGGGTTAGTGTTAGGGTGAGTGTTATTGTTAGGGAGAAGTTTAGGGTTAGTGTTAGGGTTAGAGTTAGGTTTAGTGTTAGCGTTAGGGTTACGGTGTGGGTAAGGGTGAGGCTTACGGTTGGGGTTAGGATTCGGTTTAGGATTAGGTTTAGGGTTAGAGTTTGGTTTAGGGTGAGTGTAAGGTTTAGTGTTAGAGTTAGGGTTAGGGTTAGTGTTAGGGTTAGGCTTAGGATGAGTGTTAGATTTAGCATGAGGTTTAGGGTGAGGGCTATTGTGAGGGTGAGGTTTAGGGTTAGGGTTAGCTGAGGTTTAGGGTTAGGGTTAGGGTTAGGGTTAGGGTGAGGGTTAGGTTTAGGGTTAGAGTTAGGGTTAGAGTGAGGCTGAGAGTGAGGGTTAGGTTTAGGGTTAGTGTTAGATTTAGGGTTCGGGTGAGGGTTAGTTTGAGGTTGAGGGTTAGGCTTAGAGTGGGGATGCGGATTAGGGTTAGGGTTAGTGTTAGTGTTATTGTTAGGTTTAGGGTTAGAGTTACGTTGAGGTTGACGGTGAGGGTGAGGGTGAGGGTTAGGGTGAGGTTTCGGGTGAGGTTTAGGTTTAGGGTTAGGGTGAGGTTTAGGTTTTGGGTGAGGGCTACGGTGAGGGTTAGGGTTAGGGTGAGTGTGAGGGATAAGGTAAGGGTTTTGGTTAGGTAAGTGTTAGGGTTTGGTTTGGGGTGAGGTTTAGGGTTAGGGTTAGGGTGAGGGTGAGTGTTCGGTTTCGGGTGAGTGTGAGTGTTAGGGTGTGGGTTACGGTTAATGTTAGAGTGAGGGTTAAGGTGACAGTAAGGGTTAGTGTGAGGATTAGGGTTAGGGTTATTCTTAGGGTTATGGTGAGATTATGGATTAGGGTAAGTTTTAGGGTGAGGGTGAGGGTTAGGGTTAGCTTTAGGGTTAAGGTGAGAGTTAGGGTGAGGTTGAGGGTTAGGGTGAGGGTGAGGGTTAGGGTTAGGGTTAGGGTTAGGGTTCGGGTGACGTTTAGAGTTAAGGTGTGGGTTAGGGATAGGTTTATGGTTAGGGTGAGGGTTAGGTTTTCGGTTAGGCTTCAAGTTAGGGTGAGTGTGAGGGTGAGCATTAGTATTAGGATTAGGGTTAGGGTTAATGTTAGGCTGAGGGTGCGGGTGAGGGTGAGTATTAGGTTTAGGGTAATGTTTAGGGTTAGGGTTAGGTTGAGGTTTAGGGTTAGGGTTAGGATGAGGGTTAGGGTGAGGATTATGGTTAGGGTTAGGGTGAGGGTTAGGTTTAGTGTGATTGTTAGGGTTAGTGTGAGGGTGAGCGTTAGGGTGAGTTTTAGGGTTACGGTTAGGGATACGTTTAGTGTGAGGGTTAGTGTGAGCGTTAGGTTTAGGGTTAGGGTGAGGGTTAGGGTTAGGTTTGAGGTTAGGGTTAGGGTTAGCGTGAGATATAGGGTTAGGGTTAGGTTCAGGGTGAGGGTGAGGGTTAGGGTTAGTGTGAGGTTTAGGGTTCTGGTTAGGTTTATTGTTATGATAAGGGTTAGGGTGAGGGTTAGGGTGAGGGTGAAGGATAGGGTTAGTGTAAGGGTTAGGGTGAGTGTTTGCTGAGGGTTAGGTTTAGGTTTTAGGTTAGGGTGAGGGTTAGGCTGAGGGTTAGTTTTAAGGTGAGGTTTCTGGTGCGGTTGAGTATTAGGGTTAGCATTAGTCTTAGGGTGAGAGTTAGGGTTAGGTATAGCATTAGGGTTAGGGTGAGGGTTAGTATTAGGTTTATGGTGAGGGTGAGGTTTAGGGTTAACATTAGGTTTAGGGTTAGGGTTATAGTGAGGGTGAGAGTGAGGGTTAGGATTAGGTTTAGGGTTAGGGTGAGGCTGAGGTTGAGAATGAGGTTGAGGGTGAGGTTTAGGGTTAGGGTTAGGTTTAGGGTGAGGTCTACGGTGAAGGTGAGGTTTAGGGTGAGGGTTAGGGTGAGGGTGACGTTGACGGTGAGGTTTAGGCTTAAGGTGAGGGTAAGGGTTAGGGTTAGGCTTGAGGGTTAGAGTTAGGGTGATGTTTAGGGTGAGGGTGAGGGTGAGGGTGAGGGTATAGGTGAGGGTTAGGTTCAAGGTGAGGGCAGGGGTGACGGTGAGGGTTAGGTTGAGTGTGTGGAAAAGGGTTAGGGTTAGGATAAGTGTTAGGGTTAGGGTAAGGTTTAGGGTTAGGCTTAGGGTTAGGGTTAGGGTTAGGGTGAGGGATAGGTTTAGGGTTAGAGTTAGGATGAGGGTTATGGTTAGTGTGAGGGTTAGGGTTAGGGTGATGTTTAGGGTGACGGTGAGGGTTAGGGTGAGGGTGAGGTTGAGCGTGAGGGTTAGTGTGAGGGTGAGCGTGAGTGGGAGTGTGACGGTGAGGGTTAGGGTTAGGGTTAGGTTTAGGGTGAGGGTAAGATTTAGGGTTACTATTAGGGTTAGGGTAATGGTTAGGCTGAGGGTTAGGGTGACGGTGAGGTTCAGGGTGTGCGTTTCTGTTAGGTAAGTGTTAGGGTTATGTTTAGGGTGACGATTAGGTTGAGTGTGAGGCATAAGGTTAGGTTGAGTGTTAGGCTTAGTGTGAAGGTCACGGTTAGGGTTAGGTTTAGTGTGAGGATAAGGATTAGGGTGAGGGTAAGGTTGAGATTCAGGGTTAGGGTTAGAGTTAGGGTTAGGGTGAAGTTTAGGGTGGGGGTTAGGGTGAGGGTAAGGGTTAGAGTTAGGGTTGGGTGAGGGTTAAGATGAGTGTTAGGTTTATGGTTAAGGTTAGGTTTAGGGTGCATGTTAGGGTTAGGGTTAGAGTGAGGGTGAAGGTCAGGGTTAATGTTAGGATTAGGTTTAGGGTTATGGTGGGGATGAGGGTGAGGCTGAGGGTGAGGGTGAGGGTGAGGGTGAGGGTTAATATGAGGGTTAGTTTTAGGGGGAGGGCTATTGTGAGGGTTAAGGTTAGGGTGAGTGTTAGGGTTAGGGTTAGGGTGAGGGTTAGGGTTAGGATTAGGGTAAGGGTTAGGGTGAGGGTAAGGGTTAGGATGACATTTACGGTGAGGGTGAGGGTTAGGGTTAGGTTTAGGGTTAGGGTGAGGGTTAAGGTGAGGGTTAGAGTGAAGCTTAGGGTGAAGGTTAGGGTTAGGGTTAGGGTTTGGGTTAGGGTGAGGGTTAGGTTGAGTGGAAGGGGTAGGTTGAGGTTTAAGGAGAGGGTGAGGGATAGGGTTATTGTGAGAATAATGTTAGGCTTAGGCTTAGGTTGAGAGTAAGCATTTGTGTTAGCATCAGGTTTGGGCTGATGGTGAGGGTTAGGGATAGGCTGAGGGGTAGTTTTAGGGTTAGGGTGAGGGGTAGGGTTTGGGTTAGGGTGAAATTAAGGTTTAGGGTGAGGGTGAGGGTGAGGGTTAGGGTTAGCTTTAGGGTGAGGGTGAGGGTTAGGGTTAGGGTTAGGGTGAGTGTGAGTGTGAGGGTTAGGTTTAGGATTCCGGTTAGGGTTAGGGTTAAGCTGAGGTTGAGGTTATGAGTAAGGGTGAGGGCTAGGGTTAGGTGTAGATGTAGGGTTAGGGTTAGGTTTAGGGTTAGTATTAGTGTTAGGGTTAGAATTAGGCTGAGAGTCATGGTGAGGGTGAGGGTGAAGTTGAGTTTTAGGGTGAGGGTTAGGTTTAGAGTTAGGGTTATGTTGAGTGCTAGGATGAGGGTGAGGGTTAGGGTTACCGTTAGGGTTATTGTGAGGCTTAGGGTGAGGGTTGAGTGTTAGGGTTACTGTTAGCGTGAGGGTGAGGGTTAGGATTAAGGTGAGGGTGAGGGTTCGGTTTAGGGTGGGGTTTAGAGTTACACTGAGGGTGAGGGTGAAGGTTAGGATTAGGGTTAGGTTTAGGGATAGGATCAGGGTGAGGGTTAGGGTATTTTTGAGAGTTAGGGTTAGGTTGAGGGTGAGGGTTAGGGTTAGGGTTAGGGTGAGGTTTAGCTTTAGGGTGAGGGCTACGGTGAGGGTGAGGTTTAGGGTGAGTGTGAGCGTGAGGGTGAGGGATTTTTTTTAGGTAAGGGTTAGGGTTAGGGTTAGGGTGAGGATTAGGTTGAGAGTGAGGCTTAGGTTGAGGGTAACGGGTAGTGTGAGAGTTAGGGTGAGGCTGAGGGTTAGGGTGAGGGTGAGGGTTCAGGTGAGGGTGAGGGTTCGGGTGAGAGTAAAGTTTCGGGTGTGGGTTAGGGTTATGTTTAGGGTGAGGTTTAGTGTGACATTGAGGGTTAGGATGAGGGTGAGGGTTAGGATTAGGGTTAGGGTGAGTGTTAGGTTTAGGTTGAGGGTTAGGGTGAGGGTTAGGGTTAGGGTTAGGGTAAGGGTTAAGGTTCGGGTGACTGTTAGGGTTAGTTTGAGGGTTAGGGTGAAAGTGAGTTTGAGGTTGAGGGTTAGGGTCAGGGTGATGGTGACGGTGAGGGTTAGGGTTAGGATTCGGGTTAGGGTTAGGGTGACGTTTAGGGTTACGGTTAGGGTTAGGGTGAGGGTAAGGGTGAGGGTGAGAGTTAGGGATAGTTTTAGGGTTAGGGTTAGACTTAGGGTAAGGGTTAGGTTTAGGGTGACGGTTAGGTTTAGGGTTAGGGTGAGGGTTAGGGTTTGGGTTTGGTTTAGGGTGAGGGTTAGGGTTAGGATTAGGGTGAGGGTTAGGGTTAGGGTTAGGGTTAGGCTGAGGTTGAGGGTATGAGTGAGTTTCACCCTAGCCCTCACGGCTAGGGTTAGCGTGAGTGGTAGGTTTAGGGTTAAATTTAGGGTGAGGTTTAGGTTTAATGTGAGGGTTAGGGTGATTGTAAGTGTTAGAGTGAGGGTTAGTGTGAGAGTGAGGTTTAGGGTGATGTTTAAGCTGAAGGTGAAACTTAGGGAGTGTGAGAGGTTTTGGGTGAGAGTGAGGGTTATGGTTTGGTTGAGGGTGAGGGTTAGTGTGAGAATAAGTGTTAGGGTTATGTTTAGGTTGAGAGTGAGGTTTAGGGAGAGAGTTATGGTTCAGGGAATGGGTAGGGTTAGGGTGTAGGTGAGGGTTAGTGTAAGGGTGAGGCTTAGGGTGACCGTGGGGGTTAGGGTTCAGGGGAGGATTAGGGTTAGGGTTAGGGTTCTGGTTCAGGTTAGGGTTAGGGTTAAGGTGAGTGTTAGGGTGAGAGGTAGGGTTAGGTTTAGGATGAGGGTTAGGCTTTTTGTGAGGGTTATGGTTAGGATTAGGGTTAGGGTGAGGATAAGGGTTAGGGTGAGGGTTAGGGTGAAACTGAGGGTTAGGGTTAGCCTTAGGTTTAGGGTTAAGGTTAGGATGGGGGTTAGGGTGAGGGTTAGTATGAGGGTTAGGGTTGGGTGAGGGTTAGGGTGATGGTAAGGGTTAGGGTGAGGGTTAGGTTGAGATTGAGGAATAGGGTTTTTGTGAGGTTAAGGTTTAGGGCGACAGTTAGGGTTAGGTTGAGGGTTAGGGTTAGCATTAGTGTTAGGGTGAGGGTGAGAGTTAGGGTGAGGGTGAGGGGTAGACTGAGGGTTAGGGTTAGGTTTATGGTTAGTTTTAGGGTGTGGTTTAGAGTTAGGGTTAGGGTGAGGGTGAGGGTTAGGGTAAAGTTAGGGTCACTGTTAGGGTGAGGGTGAGGTTTAGGGTTAGCATTACGGTTAGGGTTAGGTTTAGGTTGAGTGTTACAGTTAAGGTGAGGTTGAAGGTTAGAGTTAGCATTAGGGTAAGGGTTAGGGTTAGGAAGCAGGTTAGGGTTAGGGTTAGAGTGAGGGTGAGGGTAAGGGTTAGGGTTAGGATTATGTGTAGGATTAGGGTGAGGCTGAGGATGAGGGTGAGCATTAGGGTGAGCATGAAGGTGAGGGTTAAGTTTATGGTTATGTTTAGGGTGAGGTATAGGGTGAGAGTGAGGGCTAGGGTGAGGGTGAGGGTGAAGGTGAGGTTTTCGGTTTGGAAAGGGTTAGGGTTAGGTTTAGGGTGAGGATTAGGGTGAGGGTGAGTTTTAAGGTGAGGGTTAGGGTTAGGGTGAGGGTTAAGGTTAGGGTTAGGGTGAGGGTTAGGGTTAGGGTGATGTTTAGGGTGAGGGTGAGGGTGAGTGTTAGGGTTCCGGTGAGGGTGTGGGTTAGGGTGTTGGTGAAGGTTAGGGTGAGAGTGAGGGTGAGAGTGAGGGTGAGGGTTAGGGTGTTGGTGAGGTTTCGGATTAGGATGAGTTTTAAGGTTAGGGTGAGGTTTAGGGTGAGGGTGAGGGTTAAAGTTAGGGTTAGGATTAGGGTTAGGGTTAGGGTGAGGGTTAGGGTGAGGGTTATGGTTAGGGTTAGGTTGAGGATTAGGGTGAAAGTGAGGGTTAGGATTTGATTAAGGGTTAGGTTGAGGTTTAGGGTAAGGGTTAGGGTTAGGGTTAGGGTGAGTGTGAGGGTTAAAGTTAGGGTTAGGGTGAGGGTCATGGTTGGGGTTAGGGTTAGGGTTAGGGCTAGGGTGAAGGTTATGATGAGGGTTAGGGTGAGTGTGAGTGTTAGGGTGTGGGTTACGGTTAGGTTTATGGTGAGGGTTAAGATGACGGTGAGTGTTAATGTGAGGGTCAGTGTTAGGGTTAGGGTGAGTGATAGGGTGAGGGTTAGGGTCAGATTGAGTGTGAGGATTAGGGTTAGGATTACCCTTAGTTTAACGGTGAGGGTATCAGTTAGGGTGAGATTTAGGGTGAGGGTGATGGTTAGGGTGAGCGTTAGGGTTAAGTTGAGATTAGGGTGAGGGTTAGAGTTAGGGTGAGGATTTGGGCTAGGGTTAGGGTGACGTTTAGGGTTAGGGTGTGGGTTAGGGATAGGTTTATGTATAGGGTGGGAGTTAGGTTTATGGTTTCGGTTCAAGTTAGGGTGAGTGTGAGTGTGAGCGTTAGGGTTAGGATTAGGGTTTGTGTTACTGTTAGGCTGAGGGTGTGGGTGAGTGTGACAGTGAGGGTTAGGTTTAGGGTAATGTTTAGGGTTAGGGATAGTTTGAGGGTTAGGGTTAGGGTTAGGATGAGGGTTAGGGTGAGGATTATGGTTAGGGTTATGGTGATGGTTAGGTTTAGTTTGATTTTTAGGTTTAGTGTGAGGGTAAGCTTTAGGGTGAGGGTTAGGGTGAGGGTAAGGTATAGGTTTAGTGTTAGGGTGAGGGTGAGCGTTTGGGTGACGATTAGGATTGGGTTTAGGGTGAGGGTTAGGGTTAGGGTTGAGTTTAGGGTTAGGGTTAGTGTGAGGTTTAGTGTTAGGTTTTGGGAGAGGATTAGAGTTAGTGTGAGGGTAAGCGTTAGGGTGAGGGTTAGCGTGCGGGTGAGGGATAGGGTGAGTGTAAGGGTTAGGGTGACTGTTTGGTGAAGGTTAGATTTAGGTTTAGGTTTAGGGTTAGGGTGAGGGGTAGGCTGAGGGTAAGTGTTAGGGTGAGGTTTCGGGTGAGGTTGAGTATTAGGCTTAAAATTAGTCTTAGGGTAAGTGTTAGGGTTAGGTATAGCATTAGGGTTAGGGGTAGGGTGAGGGTGAGGGTTAGGATTAGGGTAAAGTTGAGGGTGAGGTTTAGGGTTAGCATTAAGTTTAAGGTTATCGTTAGAGTGAGGGTTAGGGTGAGGATTAGGTTTAGGATTAGGTTTAGGGTTAGGGTGAGGCTGAGGTTGAGGATGAGCTTGAGGGTGAGTTTTTGGGTTAGGGTTAAGTTTAGGGTGAGGGCTAGGGTGAGGGTGAGATTTAGGGTGAGGGTTAGGGTGAGGGTGAGGTTGAAGGTGAGGTTTAGGGTTAGGGTGATGTTTAGGGTGAGGGTGAGGGTGAGGGTGAGGGTGAGTTTTAGGGTACAGGTGAGGGTTAGTTTTAGGGTGAGGGTTAGGGTGACGGTGAGGGTTAGGGTGAGGGTGTGGAAAAGGGTTAGGGTTAGGTTCAGGGTGAGGGTTAGGGTTAGGGTTAGGGTGAGTGTTCTGGTTAGTGTGAGGGTTAGGATTCGGGTTATAGTGAGGAAAAGGTTTAGGGTGAGGATTAGGATGAAAGTAAGAGTTAAGGTTAGGTTTAGTGTTAGGGTTAGGGTGAGGTTTAGGGTTAGGATTAGGGTTAGGGTTAAGTTGAGGGTGAGGGTTAGAATTAGGGTTAGGTTGAGGATTAGGTTTGGGGTGAGTGTTAGGGTTTCGGTTAGGGTGAGGGTGAGGTAGAGGTTTCGGTTTCGGGTGAGGGTTAGTGTGTGTGTGATGGTTAGTGTTCGGGTGAAGTTTAAGGTGACGGTGAGGGTTAGGGTGAGGGTGATGGTTAGAGTTAGTGTGAGTATTAGGTTTAGGGTTAAGGTTATGGTGAGGGTAAGGTTTAGGGTGCGGTTTAGGGTGAGGGTGAGGTATAGGGTTAGCATTAGGGTTACGGTGGGGGATAAGGTTAGGGTTAGGGTGAGATAGAGGGGTAGGTTTAGGGTTAGGATGAGGTTTAGGATTAGGGTGAGAATTAGGGATAGGGTTAGGGTTAGGGTTAGTGTTTGAGTTAGGGTGAGTATGAGGGTGAGAGTTAGGGTTAGGATTAGGGTTACGGTTAGTGTTAGGCAGAGGGTGAGGGTGAGGGTGAGGGTTAGGGTTAGGGTGATATTTAGGGTTAAAGTTAGGGTGAAAGGTAGGGTTAGGTTTAGGGAGATTGTTAGGGTTAGGGTGAGGGTTTGGGTTAGTTTGAGGGTTAGGGTGAAAGTAAGTTTGAGATTGAGGGTTAGGGTGAGGGTGATGGTGATGGTGAGGGTTAGGGTTAGGATTCTGGTTAGGGTTAGGGTGAGGGTTAGGCTTAGGTTTAGGGTTAGGGTGAGGGTAAGTTTGAGGGTAAGGGTTAGGGTTATGGTTAGGTTTAGCGTTAGGGTTAGGTTTCAGGTAAGGTTTAGGGTTAGGATGAGGGTTAGGTTTAGTTTGAGGGTGAGGGTTGAGTTTAGGGTGAGGGTTAGTGTTAGGGTTAGGGTGACGGTGAGGTTTAGGTTGAGGGGTAGGGTTATGAATAGGCTAAACGTTAGGGTTAAGGTGAGGTTTAGGTTTAGGGTGAGGGTTAGGGTGAGGGTTAGGGTGAGGGTTAGTGTGAGGTATAGGTTTAGGGTAAGGGTAAGGGTTAGGTTCAGGGTGAAAGTTAGTTTTAGGTTTAGGTTTAGGGTTAGGGTGATGCTGAGGGTTAGGGTTAGGGTTAGTGTGAGGATAAGGGTTAGGGTGAGGTTTAGGGTGAGGATGAGAGTTAGGGTTAGCATAAGGTTTAGGGCGAGGGTTAGGGTTAGGGTTAGGGTTAGGGTTAGGGTAGGGTAAGGGTTAGGGTTAGCGTGAGGGTTAGGGGTAGGGTGATGTTTAGGTTGACGGTGAGGGTTAGGGTGAGGGTGAGGTTGAGAGTGAGGGTTAGGGTGAGGGTGAGCATGAGTGGGAGGGTGACCATGAGGGTTAGGGTTAGGGTTAGATTTAGGGTGAGGATAAGAGTTAGGGTACTATTAGGGTTAGGGTAAGGGTTAGGCTGTGGGTGAGGGTGAGGGTGAGGTTTCGGTTTCGGTTAGGTAAGGGTTACGGTTATGTTTAGGGTGAGGATTATGGTGAGGGAGAGGATTAGGGTTAGGTTGAGGGTTAGGCTTAGTGTGAGGGTTATGGTTAGGATTAGGGTTAATGTGAGGATAAGTTTTAGGATGAGGGTTAGGTTGAGAGTGAGGGTTAGGGTTAGCATTAGGGTTAGGGTGAAGGTTAGTGTGGGGGTTAGGGTGTGGGTTAGGGTTCGGGTTAGGGTTGGGTGAGGGTTAGGCTGAGCGTAAGGTTTAGGGTGAGGGTTAGGTTGAGAGTGAGGGATAGGGTTATGGTGAGGGTATGGGTTAGGTTTAGGGTGAGAGTGAGGGTGATGGTAAGGGTAAGGGTTAGGGTTCAGGTTAGGGTGAGGGTGACGGTTAGGGTTAGCATTAGGGTTAGGGTTTGGTTTAGGTTGAGTGTTAGGGTTAGGGTTAGGGTTAGGGTTAGGGTGAGGGTAAGGGTTAGGATGACAGTTAGGGTGAGGGTGAGGGTTAAGTTTAGGTTTAGGGTTAGGGTGAGTTTGAGGGTGAGGGTTAAGTTTAGGGTTAGGGTGAGTTTTATGGTGAGGCTTAGGGTGAAGGTTAGGATTAGGGTTAGGCTTTGGGTTAGGGTGAGGGTTAGGGTGAGGGGAGGGGGTAGGGTGAGTGTTAGGGAGAGGGGAGGGATAGGGTTATGGTGAGGGTAAATGTTAGACTGAGGCTTAGGTTGAGAGTGAACATTTGAGTTAGCATCAGGTTTGGGTTGAGGGTGAGGGTTAGAGTTAGGCTGAAGGGTAGTTTAAGGGTTTGGGTTAGGGTTAGGTTTCGGGGGAGGTTAAGGGTTGGGGTGAGGGTGAGGTTTAGGGTTAGACTTAGGGTGAGGGTGAGGATTAGGTTTAGGGTAAGGGTGAGTGTGAGTGTGAGGGTTAGGTTTAGGATTAAGGTTAGGGTTAGGCTGAGGTTGAGCGTATGAGTGAGGGTGAGGGCTAGGGTTCGGGGTAGAGGTAGGGTTAGGGTTAGGTTTAGAGTTAGTATTAGGGTTAGGGTTAGGATTAGGCTGAGGGTGAGGGTGAGGGTGAGGGTGAAGATGAGGTTTAGGGTTAGAGTTAGGATTAGAGTTAGGGTTATGTTGACCGCTAGGATGAGGGTGAGGGTTAGGGTTTGTGTTAAGGTTAGGGTGAGGCTTAGGGTGAGGGTTGAGTGTTAGGGTTTGGCTTAGGTTGAGGGTGACGGTTAGGATTAGGGATAGGGATAGGGTTAGGCTGAGGTTGAGGATGAGGGTGAGGTTTAGGGTTAGGGTTACGGTTAGGGTGAGGGCTAGGGAGAGGGTGAGGTTTAGGGTGAAGGTGAGTGTGAGGGTGAGGGTCTTGGTTAGGAAATGTTAGGGTTAGGGTGATGATTAGGTGAGTGTTAGGGTGAGGGTGTGGGTTAGGTTGATGGTGAGGGTTTGGGTTAGCATTAGTGTTAGGGCTAATGTTAGGTTGAGTGTTAGGGTTAGGGTTAGGGTTAGGGTGAGGGTATGCGTTAGGGTGAGGGTTACGGTGAGGGTGAGGGATAAGGTTAGTGTGAGGGTTAGGGTGAGCATTTGGATGAGGATTAGGTTCAGGTTTATGATTAGGGTGGGGGTTAGTTTTAGGGTTGAGTTAAGGGTTAGCGTTAGTGTGAGGTGTAGGGTTAGGGTTAGGGTTAGTGTGAGGATAAGGGATATGGTGAGGGTTAGGGTGAGGGTGAAGGATAGGGTTACTGTAAGGGTTAGGGTGAGTGTTTGGATGAGGATTAGGTTCTGGTTTAGGGTTAAGGTGAGGGTTAGAATGAGGGTAAGTGTTAGGGTGATGTTTAGGTTGTGGTTGAGTATTAGGGTTAGCATTAGTCTTAGTTTGAGGGTTAGGTTAGGTATGGCATTAGGGTTAGGGTTAGGGTGAGGGTTAGGATTAGGGCTAAGGTGAGGGTGAGGTTTAGGGTTAGGGTAGGTTTTGGTTTAGCCAGAGGGTGAGGGTGAGGTTGATGGTTAGTGTTAGGATTAGGGTGAGGGTGAGGTTTAGGGTGTGGGTGAGGGTTAGGTTTAGGGTGAGGGTTAGGTTGATGGTGAGGATTAGGTGAGGGTGAGATTTAGATTTAGTGTTAGAGTTAGGCTGAGGGTTAAGATCAGGGTCAGGATTAAGGTGAGGGTTAAGGTGAGGCTTAGTGTGAAGTTGAGGGAGAGGGTTTCCTTTACATCAGGGTTAGGGGTAGGTTAGGGATTAGGGTGAGGGTAAGGGTGAGGGTTTAGTTTACATCAGGGTTAGGGTTAAGCTGAGGTTAGGGTTAGGGTGAGGTTTAGGGTTAGTGTTAGGGTTAGGTTTAGGGTGAGGGTGATGTTTAGGGTGAGGGTGAGGGTTAAGGGGAGGGTTAGATTGAGGGTCAGGGTTAGGGTTAGTGTTAGGGTTATGGTGAGGGTGAGGGTTAGGTTGACGTTTAGGGTTAGGGTTATCGTTAGAGTTAGGGTGAGGGTTAGGCTTAGGTTTAGTGTTAGGGTGAGGGTTAGGGTTAGGGTTAGGATTATGGTAAGGGTTAGGGTTAGCGTGAGAGTTAGGTTTAGGGTGATGTTAAGGGTGACTTTGAGGGTTAGGGTTAGCGTAAGGTAGAGCGTGAGGATTAGGGTGCGGGTGAGGGTGAGTGATAGGGTGACGGTGAGGATTAGGGTTAGGGTTAGGTTTAGGTTGAGGGAAAGAGTTAGGGTTTGGATTAGGGTTAGTGTAAGGGTTAAGCTGAGAGTGAGGGCGAAGGTGAGGTTAAGGGTGAGGCTTTCGGTTTGGTAAGGGTTAGGGTTAGGTTCAGGGTGAGGATTAGGGTGAGGGTGAGGTTTAGGGTTAGGTTGAGCATTACGGTTAGGGATAGGGTTAGGGTGAGGGTTTGGGTGAGAGGTAGGTTTAGGGTTAGGATGAGGGTTAGGCTTAGTGTGACCGTTACGGTAAGGGTTAGGGTTAGTGTGAGGATAAGGTTTAGGGTGATGGTTAGGTTGAGACTGAGGGTTAGGGTTAGCGTTATGGTTATGGTGAAGGTTTGGGTGGGGTTTAGGGTGAGGGTTAGGGTTCGGGTTAGGGTTGGGTGAGGGTTAGGGTGAGCGTAAGAGTTAGGGTGTGGGTTAGGTTGAGGGTTAGGTATAGGGTTATGGTGAGGGTAAGGGTTGGGGTTAGGGTGAGAGTAAGGGTGAGGTTTATGGTGAGGCTGAGGGTGAGGCTAAGGGTGAGGGTGAGGGTTAAGTTTAGGGTTAGGTTTATGGTGAGGGCTAGGGTGAGGGTGATATTTTTGGTTAGGAAAGGTTTAGGGTTAGGTTTAGGGTGAGAATTAGGGTGAGGGTGAAGTTTAAGGTGAGGGTTTGGTTTAGGGTGAGGTTTAGGGTTAGGGTTAGGGTGAGGATGACAGTTAGGGTGAGGGTGACGGTTAGGCTTAGATTTAGAGTTAGGGTGAGGGTTAGGGTTAGCGTTAGGGTGAGGATTAGGGTGAGGGTTAGGTGGAAGTTTAGGGTTAGGGTTAGGGTTTGGGTTAGGGTGAGGGATAGGGTGAGGGGAAGGGGTAGGGTGAGGGTTAGGGAGAGGGTGAGGGATAGTGTTATGGTGAGGGTAAGGGTTAGGCTGAGGCTTAGGTTGAGAGTGAACATTTGTGTCAGCATCAGTGTTGGGTTTAGGGTGAGCGTTAGGGTTAGACTGAGGGTTAGTTTTAGGGTTAGTGTGAGGGTTAGGGTTAGGGTTAGGGTTAGGGTTAGGGTGAGATTAAGGGTTAGGGTGAGTGTGAGGGTGAGGGTTGGTTAGGGTTAGCCTTAGTGTGAGGATGAGGGTTAGGGTTAGGTTTAGGGTGAATGTGAGGGTTAGTTTTAGGATTAGGGTTAGGGTTAGGGTTAGGCTGAGGTTGAGGGTATGAGTGAGGCTCACGCTAGCCCTCACGGCTAGGGTTAGGGTGAGGGGTAGATTTAGGGTTAGAGTTAGGGTGAGGCTTAGGTTTAGTGTGAGGGTTTGGGTTTGAGTAAGGGTTAGGGTGATGGTAATTGTTAGGGTGAGGGTTAGGGTGAGAGTGAGGCTTAAGTTTAGCCTAAGTGTTACCTTGTGGGTTAGGGTAAGGGTTAGGGTTAGCGTTAGGGTGAGGGTGAGGGTTATGGTTAGGGTTAGGGTGAGTGTTAGGGTTAGGGTGATGTTTAAGGTGAAAGTGAAAATTAGGGAGAGTGAGAGGTTTCGGGTGGGGGTGAGGGTTAGGTTGTGGGTGAGATTGAAGGTTTGGGTTTGGGTGAGGGTTTGGGTTAGGGTGATGTTTAGGTTGAGGGTGAGGTTCAGGCTGAGGGTTAGGCTTCAGGGAATGGGAAGGGATAGGGTGTAGGTGAGGGTTAGGGTGAGGGTGAGGCTTAGGGTGACCATGAGTTTTAGGGTTCGGGGGAGGATTAGGGTTAATGTTAGGGTTCGGGTTAGGGTTAAGGTTAGGGTTAGGGTGAGTATTAGGGTGAGAGGTAGGGTTAGGCTTAGGATGAGGTTTAGGCTTAGTGTGAGGGTTACAGTTAGGTTTATGTTTAGGGTTAGTGTGAGGATAAGAGTTAGGGTGAGACTGAGGTTTAGGGTTAGCCTTACGGTTAGGGTGAATGTTAGGGTGGGGGTTAGGGTGAGGGTTAGATTTAGGGTTAGGGTTGGGTGAGGGTTAGGGTGAGTGTACGGGTTAGGGTGACAGTTAGGATGAGGTTGAGGGATAGGGTTATGGTGAGGGTAAGGGTTAGGACGACGGTTAGTGTGAGGTTGATGTTTAGGCTTATCATTAATGTTAGGGAGATGGTGAGGGTTAGGGTGAGGATGAGGGTTAGGCTGAGGGGTAGGATTAGGGTTAGTGTTAGAGGTAGGGTTAGGGTGAGTGTTGGGTTACGGATAGGGTGAGGGTGAGGGTTAGGGAAAGGGTTAGGGTCAGGGTTAGGATGAGGGAGAGGGTTAGGGTTACCATTAGGGTTAGGGTTAGGTTTAGGTTCAGTGTTAGGTTTAGGGTTAGGGTTAGGGTGAGGTTGAGGGTTAGGGTTAGCATTACTGTTAGGGTTAGGCTTATGTTGCAGGTTAGGGTTAGGTTTAGAGTGAGGGTGAGGGTCAGGGTTAGGGTTAGGATTAGGTTTAGGGTTAGGGTGAGGCTGAGGGTGAGGGTGAGGGTGAGGGTGAGCATGAGGGTGAGGGTTAAGTTTAGCGTTAGGTTTAGGGTGCAGGCTAGGGTGAGGGTCAGGGCTAAGGTGAGTTTTAGGGTGAAGGTGAGGTTTTCGGTTAGGAAAGGTTTAGATTTAGGTTTAGGGTGCGGATTAGGGTGAGGGTGAGGTTTAAGTTTAGGGTTAGGGTTAGGGGGAGGGTTAGGGTTAGGGTTAAGTTGAGGGTTAGGGTTAGGGTGATGTTTAGGGTGAGGGTGAGGGTGAGTGAGGATTCGTTTGAGGGTGTGGCTAAGGGTGTTGGTGAAGCTTAGGGTGAGAGTGAGGGTTCGGGTGAGGGTGAGAGTTAGGGTGTTGGGGAGGGGTAGGGTTAGGGTGAGGGTTAGGGTGAAGGTGAGGGTTACGGTCAGGTTGAGGGTTAGGATAAGGGTAAGAGTGAGGGTTAGGTTTAAGGTGAGGGGTAGGGTGAGGGGTAGGTTTAGGGTTAGGGAGAGGTTTAGGTTTAGGGTTAGGATTAGGGTGAGTGTTATGTTTAGGGTTAGGGTGAGGGTTATATTTAGGTTTAGGGTGAGGATTAGGTTTAGTGTGAGGGTTAGTGTTAGGGTTATTGTAAGGGTCAGGGTTAGGTTGAGGATTAGGATGAGAGTGAGGGTTAGGGTTAGATTAAGGTTTAGGGTGAGGGTTAAAGTTAGGGTTAGCGTGAGGTTTAGGGTTGGGGTGAGGGTTAGAGTTAGGATTAGGGTGAGGGTTAAGGTGAGGGTGAGGTTTTGGGTGAGGGTGAGGGTTAGGGTTAGGGTGAGTGTGAGCATTAGGGTTAGGGTTACTCAGGGCTATGATGAGGGTTTGGGTTAGGGTGAGGTTTAGGGAGAGGGTGAGGTTTAAGGTTAGCGTTAGGGTTAAGGTGAGTGTTAGGGTGAGAGTTAGCGTTAGGGTGAGGGTGAGGGTTAGGGTTAGGGTTAGGGTAATGTTTAGGGTTAGGGTGTGCGTTAGGGATAGGTTTATGGTTAGGTTTACGGTTAGGGTTCAAGTTAAGGTGAGTGTGAGGGTGAGTTTTAGGGTTAGGATTATGGTTCGGGTTAGTGTTAGGCTGAGGGTAAGTGTGAGGGTTGGGTTAGGGTAATGTTTTAGGTTAGGGTTAGTTTGAGCGTTAGGTTTAGGGTTAGGATGAGGTTTAGGGTGAGGATTATGGTTAGGGTTAGGGTGTGGGTTATGTTTAGTGTGTGGGTTATGGTTAGGTTTAGGGTGAGGGTGTGGGTAAAGGTTAGGGTGAGGGTGAGGTTTAGGGTAAAGTTTAGGGTGAGTGTTTGGGTGAGGTTTAGGTTTAGGTTTAGGGTTAAGTTGAGGGTTAAGATGAGGGTAAGGGTTAGGGTGAGGTTTAGGTTGTGGTTGAGTATTAGGGTTAGCATTATTCTTATTGTGAGTGTTAGGGTTACATATAGCATTAGGGTTAAGGTTAGGGTTAGGGTGAGGGTTAGAATTAGGGTTAAGGTGAGGGTGAGGTTTAGGGTTAGCATTAGGTTTACAGTTAGGGTTAGAGTGAGGGTGAGGGTGAGGGTTAGGGTTAGGAATATGTTTAGGGTTAGGGTGAGTCTGAGGTTGAGGATGAGGTTGAGTTTGAGGGTTAGGGTTAGGGTTTGGCTTAGGGTGAGGGTTAGGGTGAGGGCGAGGGTTAGGGTGAGGGTTAGGTTGAGGGTGCGGTTTTCGGTTAGGAAAGGGTTAGGTTTAAGTTTAGGGTGAGGATTAGGCTGAAAGTGAGGTTGAAGGTGAGGGTTAGGGTTAAGGTGATGTTTAGGGTGAGGGTGAGGGTGAGGGTGAGGGAGAGGTTTAGGGTGTCGGTGAGGGTTAGGGTTAGGGTGAGGGTTAAGGTGATGCTGAGGTTTAGGTTGAGGGTTAGGTTTAGTGTGAGGGTTAGGATTAGGGTTAGTGTGAGGAAAAGGGTTAGGGTGAGGATTAGGATGAGAGTAAGAGTTAGGGTTAGGTTTAGCCTTAGGGTTAGGGTGAGGTATAGGGTTAGAGTTCGGGTTAGGGTTAGACTTAGGGTTAGAGTGAGGGTTAGGGTTGTGGTGAGTCTTAGGCTTACAGTTAGGGTTCGGGTGAGGTTTAGGGTGTGGGTTAGGGTTAAGTTTATGGTTAGGGTAAGGGTTAGGGTGAGGTTTAGGGTGAGGGTTAGGGTTAGGGTGACATTGAGGGTTAGGGTGACAGTGGGGGTTAGGGTGAGGGTGAGGTTTAGGTTTAGTGTTAGTGTTACAGTGAGGGTGAGAGTCAGGGTTAGGATTAGGGTGAGGGTAAAGTGAGGGTTAGGGTTAGGCTTAGGTTTAGGGTTAGTGTGAGGATTAGGGTTAGTGTTAGGTTTATAGTGAGGGTAAGGGTTAAGGTGAGGGTTAGGCTCATGTGTATATTTAAAGTAAGGGTTAGGGAGAGGTTGAGGGTAAGGGTTAGGGTGAGGGTTATGGTGAGGGTGAGGGTTAGGTTTAGCATTAGGGTTAGGTTTTGGGTTAGGGTGAGGGGTAGGGTTAATGTTAGGATGAGGATGAGGGTTAGGGTTAGCATTAGGTTTAGGGTTAGGGTGAGGGTGAGGTTTGGGGTTAGGGTTAGGGTGAGTGTGAGGTTGAGGGTTAGGGTTAAGGGTAGAGTGAGGGTTAAGGTTAAGGTGTGGGTTCCGGTTAGGGTGAGGGTGAGGCTAAGGATTAGGGTGAGGTTTAGGGTCTGGGTGAATATTAGGGTTTGAATTAGAGTTAGGGTTAGGGTGAGGGTGAGGGTGAGGGTTAGGGTTAGGGTTAGGGTGAGGGTCAAGGTGAGGGTTAGGGTGAGGGTAAGGTTTAGGGTTAGGGTTAGGGTTAGGCTTAGTGTTAGTGTGAGGGCTAGGGTGAGGGTGAGGGTTAGGGTTTGTGTTAGGGTGAGGTTAAGTGTTAGGGTGAGGGGTAGTGTGAGCGGTAGGGTTAGGGTTAGGGTGAGGGTGAGGGTTAGGGTTATCTTGAGTGTGAGGGTCAGGGTTAGGTTGAGGGTTCATGTTAGGATTAGGATTAGGATTGGGGGGAGGGTGAGGGTTATGTTTAGGGTTAGGTTGAGGGTTAGGTTTAGGGTGATGTTTAGGGTGAAGGTGAGGGTTAGGGTGACAGTGATGGTTCGGGTGTGGATGAGGGTTAGGGTGAGGGTGAGGGTTAGGGTTAGATTTAGGATGTGGGTTAGGTTTAAGGTTAGGATTAGGGTGAGGGGTAAAGTCAGGGATAGGGTGAGTTTTGGGGTTAGTGTGAGGTTTAGGGTTAGGTTTAGAGTAAGTGTGAGGATAACGGTTAGGGTGAGGGATAGGGTTATTGTTAGGGTTAGGCAGAGGATTAAGGTTAGGTTTAGGGTTAGGGTGAGAGTGAGGGTTAGATTGAGGTGAGGGTTCGGGTTTGGGTGAGGTTTAGGGTGATGGTGAGGGTTAGGGTTAGGGTTAAGTTGAGGGTGAGGATCAGAGTAATGGTTAGTGTTAGGTTTAGGGTGAGGGTGATGTTTTGGTTTAGGATTAGGGTTAGGGTTAGGCTTAGTGTGAGGGTGAGAGTGAGGATGTGGGTGAGGGTTAGGGTTAGGGTGAGGGTTAGGGTTATGGTTATGGTTAGGGTGAGGATTATGGGTATGTTTAGGGTTAAGATGAGCGTTATGCTGAGGGTTAGGGTTAGGGTTAGTGTGCAGGTTAGGTTTAGGGTTAAGGTTAGGGTGAGGGCGAGGGTTTAGTTTAGGTAACGTTTAGGGTAAGATTAGGGTGACGTTTAGGATGAGGTTGAGGGTTAAGGTGAGGGTTTCGGTTAGGGTGAGCGTTAGGGTTATGATTAGGGTGAGGGTTATTGTTAGGGTGATGTTTAGGGTGAGGGTGAGGGTGAAGGTTAGGGTGAAGGGGAGGCTTAGTGTTAGGGTTAGCGTAAGGGTTATGGTTATGGTTAGGGTGATGGTGAGGGTTAGGGTGAGTGTGAGGTTGAGGGTGAGGGTTAGCATGAGAGTTAGGGTGAGGGTTAGAGTGAGGGTGAGCGTTAGGGTGAGAGTGAGGGTTCGGGGGAGGGTGCGGGGGAGGGGGAGGGTTATGGTTAGGGTTCGGTTTAGAGTTAGGGTGAGGGTGTGGGTGAGGGTTAGGTTTAGGATTAGGGTTAGGGTTATGGTAATGCTGAGGGTGAGTGTGAGGGTAAGGGTTAGGGTTAGTGTTACCGGTAGGGTGAGGGTTCAGGTTAGTGTGAGGGTTAGGGTTAGGTTTAGGTCAAGGTGAGTGTAAGGGTTAGAGTGAGGGTTAGGGTGAGGGTGAGGGTTAGGATTAGAGTTAGGGGTAGAATTAGGGTTAGGGTGAGGTTGAGGTTTAGGGTTAGGGCGAGGGTTAGGGTTATTGTTAGGGTTAGGGTGCAGGGGAGGGTGAGGGTTAGGGTTAGGGTAGGGTTAGGTTTAGGCTGAGGGTGAGGGTGAGGGTGAGGTTGATGGTTAGTGTTAGGGTTAGGGTGAGGGTGAGGCCTAAGGTGAGGGTGAGGGTTAGTGTGAGATTGAGGATGATGCTTTCGTTCAAGTCAGGGTTAGGGTTAGCGTGAGGATTAGGGTAAGGGTGAGGGTGAGGGTTTCGTTTACATCAGGGTTAGGATTAAGCTGAGGTTAGGGTTAGGGTGAGGGTTAGGGTTAGGGTTAGGGTATGGGTTAAGTTTAGGGTGATGTTTAGGGTGAGGGTGAGTGTTAGGGTCAGAGTTAGGATGAAGTTTAGGGTTAGTGTTAGGATTAGGGTTAGGGTGAGGGTGAGGTTTAGGGTTAGAGTTAGGGTTATGGGGAGGGTTAAATTGAGGGTCAGGGTTTATGTTAGTGTTAGGGTTAGGGTTAGCATGAGGGTTAGGCTGAGGATTAGGGTTACGGTTAGTGTGAGGGTTAGGGTTAGGTTAGGGTTAGGGTTACGGTTTGTTTAGGGTGAAGGTTAGTTTTAGGTTTAGGGTTAGGATAAGGTTTAGGCTGAGGGTTAGGTTTAGGATTAGTCTGAGGGTTAGGTTTAGGGTTAGGGTGTGGACTATGGTGAGGGTGAGGGTTAGGGTGAGGGTTAGGGTTAGGGCTGAGGTTAGCGTCAGGGGTAGGCTGAGGGTTAGGATTAGGGTATAGACTAGGGTTAGGCTGAAGTTGAGGGTGAGGTTGAGGGTGAGGGTTACTGTTAGAGTGAGGGTTAGAGTGTGGGTGAGGGGGAGTGGCAGTGTTTGGTTTAGGGTTAGAGTTAGGTTGAGGGTGAGTGTTAAGATTAGGGTTAGCACTAGGTTTAGGCTGAGGGCTAGGGTGAGTTTGAAGGTGAGGTTTAGGGTTAGGGTGAGGGTTAGGGTTAGGGTTAGTTTTAGGGTAAGTGTTAGGGTTAGGGTTAGGGTTAGGATGAGCATTAGACTGAGGGTTAGGGTTAGGGTTTGGTTAGGGTGAAGGTTGCTTTTAGGTTTAGGGTTAGGATAAGGTTTAGGATAAGGTGAGGGTGAGGGGTAGGGTGAGGTTGTGGGTTTGGGTTATGGTTAGGTTTAGGGTTAGGGTAAGGGTGAGGGGAAGGGTTAGAGTGAGCTTTAGGCTGAGGGTGAGTTTTAGGGTTAGGGTTAGGATTAGGGTGAGGGCTAGGGTGAGGGTGAAGGTTAGTGTGAGGGTTTCTTTTAGCCAAGGTTTAGTGTTATGGTGAGGATTAGGGTGAGGGTGAGGTTTAGGGTTAGGGTTAAGGTTATGGTGAGAGTTAGGGCAAGGGTTAGGGTGAGGGTTAGTGTTTGGGTGATGTTTAGTGTGAGGGTGAGGATGAGGGTTCGAGTGAGGGTAAGGGTTCGAGTGAGGGTGAGAGTTAGGGTGTGGATGAGGATTAGTGTTAGGTTGAGTGTTAGGGTTAGGTTTAGGATTAGTGTTAGGGTGAGGGTTAGGGCTAGGGATAGGGTTAGGTTGACGGTTAAGATTAGGGTTAGGCTTAGTATGAGGGTTAGGGTGAAGGGTAGGGTTAGGGTGAGAGTGAGGGTTAGGGTGAGGGTGAAGTTTAGGGTGAGGGTGTTGGTGAGGTTTAGGGTTAGGTGTAGGGTTAGGGTGAATTTGAGGGTGAGGCTTAGGTTTAGGATTAGGATTATGGTTAGTGTTAGGAAGAGAGTTTGGGTGTTGGTGAAGGTTCGGGTGAGGGTCTGGGTTAAGGTGTGGGTGAGGGTTAGTTTTAGGGAGAGCATTAATGTTAGAGTTAGGTTTATGGTGAGGATAAGGGTTAGGGTGAGGTTTAGTGTGAGAGTTAAGGTTAGGGTTAGGGTGATGGTGAGGGTGAGGTATAATGTTTGGGTTAGGGTTAGGGTGAGGGTTAGGGATAGGTTTAGGGTTAGGGTGAGGGTGAGGGTGAGGGTTAGGGTTAGGTTTAGTGTTAGAGTTAGGGTGAGGGTGAGGGTTAGTATTAGGGTTAGTATTAGAGTTAACCTGAGCATGAGGGTAAGGTTTAGGTTTAGGGTGAGTGTTAGGGTTAGGGGTACGGTGAAGGTGAGGGTTAGGATTAGGGTAAGGGTTAGGATGAGCGTTAGGCTGAGGTTTAGGGTTTGAGTTCATGTGAGGTTTAGGGTTAGGGTTAGGGTGAGGGTTAGGGTTAGGTTTAGGTTTCGGATAAGGGTTAGGTTGAGGGTTAGGTTTAGGGTTAGTGTGAGGGTTAGGTTTAGGTTTAGGGTTAGGGTTAGGGTCACGGTAAAGTTTAGGGTGAGGGTTAGGGTGATGGTGAAGGTAAAGATCTCGGTGAGGCTTAGGGTCAGGGTGAGTTTCAGGGTGAGTGTGAGGGGGAGTGTGAGGGTTTGGTTTAGGGTTAGAGTTAGGGTGAGTGTGAGGGTTAGGATAAGGGTTAGCACTAAGTTTAGGGTGAGGGTGAGGTTGAGGTTGAGGGTGAGGTTTTGGGTTAATGTGAGGGTTAGGGTTAGGATTAGGTTTAGGTTGAGGGTTAGGGTTAGGATTAGGATGAGCATTAGGCTGAGGGATAGGGTTAGGGTTAGTGTGAGGGTTAGGGTTAGGGTGAGGTTTAGGGTTTGGTTAGGGTGAAGATTTGTTTTAGGTTTATGGTTAGGATAAGGTTTATTCTGAGGGTTATGGTTAGGGTTAGTGTGAGGGTTAGGTTTAGCGTTAGGGTTAGGGAGTGGGCTAGGGTGGGGGTCAGTGTTAGGGTGAGGGTAAGGGTGACGGTTTAGTTTAGGTAAGGGTTAAGGTAAGGTTAGGTTGAGGATTAGGGTGAGGATGAGGGTTAAGGTGAGGGTTAGGGTTAGGGTGAGGGTCAGGGTTACTGTGAGGTTTAGGGTTACGCTTAGGGTGAGGGTGAGGGTAAGGGTTAGGGTGAGGGTTATGGTGAGGTTGACGGTTAGGATTAGAGTTAGGGTTAGAATTAGGGTGAGGGTGAGGGTGAGAGTTAGTTTTAGGGTGAGGTTTAGTGTTGGGGTGAGGGTTAGGGTTGGGGTGAGGGTGAGGGTGAGGTTTAGGGTTAGGGTTAGGATTAGGTTTAGGCTGAGGTTGAGGGTGAGGTTGAGGGTTATAGTTAGGGTTAGGGTGAGGGTGATGGCTCGGGTGAAGGTGAGAGTTAGGGTGAATGTGAGGATAAAGTTTAGTGTGAGGGTTTGGGCGAGGCTGAGGTTTAGGTTTAGGGTGAGGGGTATTGTGAGGGTTAGGGTAAGGGTAAGGGTTAGGGTGATGGAAAGATTGAGTTTGAGGGATAGGATTATGTTGTGGGTAAGTGTTAGGGTGAGGGTTTGGGTTAGAGTGGGGGTTAGGGTTAGGGTTAGGTTGAGGGTTAGGGTTAAGGTGATGTTTAATGTGAGAGTATGGTTTGGGGTTAGGGTGAGTGCTCGGGTCAGCATGAGGTTTAGGATGAGAGTGAGCGTTATGTTTACAGTTAGGGTTAGGGACAGGGGTAGGGTGAGCATTAGGGTTAGGATTAGGGTTACGATTAGGGTTAGAGTGAGGATGAGTGTGAGAGTTAGTGTGTGGGTATGTGTTATGGTTAGGGTTAGTGTTAGGGCTAGGGTAAGGGTGAGTGTTAGTGTGTGGGTGAGGGTTTTGTTTAAGTTAGGGTTAGGGATAGGGTGAGGATTAGGTTGAGGGTGAGGGTTAAGCTGAGGTTAGGTTTAGGGTGAGGGTTAGGGTTAGGGTGATATTTAGGGTGAGGGTGAGTGTTCCGTGAGGTTGAGGGTGAGGGTTAGTGTTAGAGTTAGGTTTAGGTTGAGGGTGATTGTGAGGCTTAGGATTAGGAATAGGGTTAGGGTTTGTGTGAGGGTCAGTGTGGGGGTGAAGCTTAAGGTTAGGGTTAGGGTTATGGTTAGTGTGAAGGTTACGGTTAGTGTGAGGGTTATGATTAGGGTTAGGTTTAGGGTTACAGTAAGGGTAAGGGTTAGGGTGAAGGTGAGTGTTAGGGTTCGGGTTAGGGTTAGGGTGAGGGCTAGGGTGAGGGTAAGGGTGTGAGGGTTTCTTTTAGGTCATAGTTAGGTTTATGGTGAGGATTAGCTTGAGGGTGAGGGTTAGATTTAGGGTAAGGGTTAGGGTTAGGGTTAGGGTGAGAGTTAAGGTTTGGCTGATGTTTAGGGTGAGGGTGAAGGTTAGGGTGTGTTTGAGGATTAGGGTTAGAGTTAGGTTTAGGGTTATGTTGAGGGTACGGTATAGGATGAGGTTTATTGTGAGGGTTAGTGTTAGTGTTTGGTTTAGGATGAGGTTTAGGGTGAGGTTTAGGCTGAGAGGTAGGGTTAAGGATAGAGTGACTGTTAGGTTTAGTGTGAGGATTAGGGTTAGGGTGAGGTTTAGGTTTAGTGTAAGGTTTAGGATTAGGGTTAGGGTAAGGATGAGTGTTAGGGTTAGGTTGAGGGTGAGGGTGAGGTTGAGGGCTAGGGTTAGAGTTAGTGTGAGGTTTAGTGTTAGGATGAGCGTTAGGTTTTGCGTGAGGGTTAGGGTTAAAGAAAGGGTTAGGGTGAGGGTTAGAGTTAGGATTAGGGTTAGGGTGAGGGTCAGGGTGAGGGTTAGGTTTAGGGTGAGGGTTAGGTTTAGGGTGAGGGTTAGAGTTAGGGTGAGCGTTAGGGTGATGGTGAGGGTTACGGTGAGGGTGAGGGTTAGGTTTAGAGTTAGGTTTAAGATGATGTTTGGGGTGAGGTTGAGGGTTAGTGTGAGGGTGAGGGTGAGGGTGAGGGTTAGGGTTAGGATTAGGGTTAGGGTGAGTTTTAGGGTTCGGGTTAGGGTTAGAGTTATTGTTAGGGTTAGGGTTAGGATGAGGGTGAGGGTAATTGTTAGGTTTAGGGTTAGGGTTAGGGTGAGGGTGATGTTGAGCGTTAGTGTTAGGATTAGGGTTATGGTTAAGGTAAGGCTGAGGGGGAAGGGGAGTTTGAGGGTGAGGGTTAGGGTTAAGGTTAGGGTTAAGTTGAGGGCTTGAGTGAGAGTGAGGGTTAGGCTGAGGGTGAGGGTGAGGTTTTATGTTACATAAAGTTTAGGGTTAGGGTCAGGATTAGGGTGAGGATTAAGTTGAAGTTAGGTTCAGGGTTTGGGTTCGGGTTAGCGTTAAGGTGAGGGTTAGGGTTAGGGTGATGTTTATGCTGAGGGTGAGGGTTAGGGTGAGCGTGAGGGCTAGGATTAGGGTTAGGGTTAAGCTTAGTGTGAGGATCAGGGTGAGGGTGAACGTTAGGCTCAGGGTTAGGGTTAGGCTTAGAGTGAGGGTTACGGTTATTATGAGTGTTATGGTTAGGGTTAGGGTGAGGGTAAGGGTTAGGGTGAGGGTAAGGGTTAGGGTGAGGGTTAGGGTGAGTGTGAGGGTTTGGATTAGTGTTTGTGTTAGGGTTAGGGTGAGGGTTAGTGTTTGGGTGATGTTTTGAGTGAGGGTGAGGGTTAGGGTGAGGATGAGGGTTTGGGTGAGCGTGAGGGTTCGGTTGACTGTGAGGGTTAGGGTGTGGGTGAGGAATAGCTTAGGGTGAGGGTAAGCGTTAGGGGTAGGGTTAGGGTTAGGTTTAGGGTTAGGGTAAGAGTTAGGGTGAGGGTAAAGGTAATGGTGAGAGTCAGGGGAAGGGAGAGGTTTAGGGTTAGGGTGAGGGTGAGGGTAAGGGTATGGGTAAGTGTTAGGGTAAGGTTTAGGGTGAGGGTGAGTGTTAGCATCAAGGTTAGGTTTAGGGTTCGGGTTAGGGAGAGGGTTAGGTTTTGGGTAATTGTTAGGGTGAGGTTTAGGTTGAGGGTGAGGGTTATGGTTAGGGTGAGGGTAAGTGTTAGGGTGAGGGTTAGGGTGAGTCTTAGGGTTAGGGTTAGCATTAGGGTGAGGGTGAGGGTTAGTGTTAGGGTTAGGATTAGAGTTAGGGTGAGGGTAAGGCTTAGGGTGAGAGTTAGGGTGAGGTTGAGGGTTAGGGTTAGGGTGAGGGTGAGGGTAAGAGTTAGGGTGAGAACTATGGTTAGGGTTAGCATTAGGGTGAGTGATAGGGTTAGGGTGAGGGTGTGGGAAAGTGTTAGGGTGAGGGTTAGGGCGAGGTTGAGGGTTAGGGTTAGGGTGAGGATAAGGGTTAGGATGAGGGTAAGGGTTAGGTTGAGGGTTAGGTTCAGGGTGAGGGTTAGGGTTAGCATTAGGGTTTGGGTGAGGTTGAGGTTTAGGGTGAGGGTTAGGGTTAAGTTTAGGGATAGGGTGAGGATTAGGGTTAGGGTGTAGTTTAGTTTTAGTGTGAGGTTTAGGTTTTGGTTTAGGCTTAGGATGAGTGTTAGGGTTAGGTTGAGGGTGAGGGTTAGGTTGAGGGCTAGGGTTAGTGTTAGTTTGAGGCTTAGTGTTAGGGTGAGCGTTAGGTTTAATGTTAGAGTTAGGGTTAAAGTAAGGGTTAGGGTGAGGGTTAGCGTTTGGGTTAGTTTTAGGGTGAGGGTCAGGGTGAGGGTTAGGTTTAGGTTGAGGGTTAGGTTTAGGGTGAGGGTTAGGGTTAGGGTGAGCGTTAGGGTGATGTTGAGGGTTAGGGTGAGTGTTAGGGTTAGGGTTAGGGTGAGAGTTAGGGTGAGGTGTCGGGATATGGTTAGGTTGAGGGTTTGGGTTAGTGTGAAGGTTAGGGTTAGGATTAGTGTGAGGATAATGTTTAGGGTGAGGTTTAGTTTTAGGGTGAGAGTTAGAGTGAACGCTCGGGTTAGGTTCAGTGTGAGGGTTAGGGTTAAGGTGATGTTTAGGGTGAGGTTGAGGGTTAGTGTGAGGGTGAGGGTGAGGTTGAGGTTTAGGGTTAGGATTAGGGTTAGGGTGAGTTTTAGGGTTAGGATTAGGTTTAGAGTTATTGTTAGGGTTAGGGTTTGGGTTAGGTTGAGGGTGAGGGTTATTGTTAGGGTTAGGGTTAGGGTGAGGGTGGGGTTGAGGGTTAGTGTTAGGATTAGGGTTATTGTTAGGGTAAGGCTGAGGGGGAAGGGGAATTTGAATGTGAGTGTTAGGGTTAAGGTTAGGGTTAGGGTGAGGGCTTGGGTGAGGGTTAGGGTTAGGCTGAGGGTGAGGGTGAGGGTTTCGGTTAGTTAAAGGTTAGGGTTATGGTGAGGATTAGGGCGAGGGTGAGGATTAAGCTGAGGTTAGGTTCAGGGTGAGGGTTCGGGTTAGGGTTAGGGTGAGGTTTAGGGTTAGGATGATGTTTAGGGTGAAGGTGAAGGTTAGAGTGAGGGTGAGGCTTAGGGTTAGGGTTAGGTTTAATATGAGGCTGAGGGTTAGGAATAGGAATAGGATTAGGGTTAGGGTTCAGCTGAGGGTGAGGATCAGGGTGTGGGTGAAGGTCAGGGTCAGGGTTACGTTTAGGGCTAGAGTGAGGGTTACGGTTATTTTGAGGGTTATGGTTAGGGTTAGGGTGAGGTTAAGGGTTAGGGTGAGGGTAAGGGTTAGGCTGAGTGTTAGGGTGAGTGTGAGGGTTTGGAATAGGGTTTGGGTTAGGGTTAGGGTGAGGGTTAGGTTTTGGGTGATGTTTAGAGTGAGGGTGATGGTTAGGGTGAGGATGAGGGTTCGGTTGAGGGTGAGGGTTCGGTTGAGGGTGAGAGTTAGGGTGTGGGTGAAGATTAGGGTTAGGGTTAGAGTTTGGGTTAGAGATAGGGTGAATTTGAGAGTGAAGGTTAGGTTTAGGATTAGGGTGAGGGTTAGGGTTAGGTTGAGGTTTAGGTATATTGTTAGGGTTAAGGTTAGGGTGAGGGTGGGTGTTAGGGTTAGGTTTAGGGTTAGAGTTAGGGTGAGTGTGAGGGTGAGGGTTATGATTAGGTTAGGATTAGGGTTAGGCTGAAGGTGAAGGAGAGGGTGAGGGTGAGGTTTAGGTTTAGGGTGAGGTTTAGGTTTACGGTTAGGGTTAGGGTGAGAGTTAGGATTAGTGTTAGGCTTAGGATGAGGGTTAGGCTGAGGGTTAGGGTTAGGATTAGGGTGAGGTTTAGGGCTAGGTTTAGGTTTAGGATAAGGGTTAGGCTGAGGGTTAGGGTTAGGGTTAGTTTGAGGGATAGGCTTAGGGTTAGGGTGAGGGTAAAGGTTACGGTGAGAGTTAGAGTGAGGGTGAGGTTTAGGGTTAGGGTGAGGGTTAGGGTAAAATTTAGGTTTAGGGATAGGGTTAGGGTGAGGGTAATGGTGTGAGTAAGTGTTAGGGTGAGGTTTAGGGTGAGGATGAGGGTTAGCGTCAAGGTAAGGTTTAGGGTGATAGTTAGGGTTTGGGTAAGTTTTAGGGTGAGGTTTAGGGTGAGGGTGAGGGTTAGGGTTAGGGTGAGGGTAAGTGTTAGGGTGAGGGTTAGTGTGAGTCTGAGGGTTAGGGTTAGCATTAGGGTGAGGGTGAGGGTTAGGGTTAGGATTAGAGTTAGTGTGAGAGTAAAGCTTAGTGTGAGGGTTAGGGTGAGGTTGAGGGTTAGTGTTAGGGTGAGTGGGAGGGTAAGTGTTAGGGTGAGGACTAATTTTAGGGTTAAGATTAGGGTGAGTGTTAGGTTTATTGTGAGGGTGAGGGTGACGGTTAGGTTCAGTATTAGGTTTAGGGTTAGTGTGAGGGTTTGTGATAAGGTTAGGGTTAGGGTGAGGGTCATAGTTAGGGTTAATGTGAGGGTTAGTCTGAGAGGTAGGGTTAGGGTTAGGGTGAGGGTTAGGCTTAGTGTGAGGGTTAGGTTTAGGTTTAGGATTAGGGTGAGGGTGAGTTTGAGGGTGAGGGTTTGGGTTAGGGTGAGGGTTAGTGTTGGGGGTGGGCTAGGTTGAGGGTAAGGGTTTGGCTGATGGTGAGGATTTCGTTTAGGTAATGTTTAGGGTTAGGGTTAGGGTGAGGATTAGGATGAGGTTGTGGGTTAGGTTTAGGGTAAGGTTGAGGGTCAGTGTTAGTGTTAGGATGAGGGTTACCGTTAGCCTTAGGGTGAGTGTGAGGGTTCGGGTTTGGGTGAGGGTGAGGCTTAGGGTGTGGGTTAAGGTTCGGTTTAGGGTGAGGGTTAGGGTGACGGTGAGTGTTAGGGTGAGGGTGAGGTTGAGGATGAGGGTTAGGGTTTGGTTAGGGGATAGGATTAGGGTTAGGTTTAGGGTAAGGTTTAGGGTCAGGTTGAGGGTTAGGTTTAGGGTTAGGGTTTGGTTTAGGTTTAGGGTGAGGGTTAGGGTTAGGATTAGGGTGACCGTGAGGGTTAGGTTGAGGGGTAGGATTAGGGATAGGGTAAGGGTTAGGGTTAGGGTGAGGGTTAGGTTTAGGGTTAGGGTTAAGATAAGGGTGAGGGTGAGGATTAGGGTTAGGGCTAGGGTTAGGCTTAGGTTTAGGGTAAGGG
Organism: Dipodomys merriami; assembly: GCF_024711535.1. Lineage (NCBI taxonomy): Eukaryota > Metazoa > Chordata > Mammalia > Rodentia > Heteromyidae > Dipodomys > Dipodomys merriami. The sequence goes on along the minus strand of NW_027206357.1, from coordinate 2,575,589 downwards.
TTAGGTTTATGGTGAGGGTTAGTTTCAGGTTTAGGGTTAGGGTGAGGTTTATGCTGAGGGATAGGGTTAGAGTTAGTGTGAGGATAAGGGTTAGGGTGAGGATTAGGGTGAGGGTGAGTGTTAGGTTTAGCATAAGGTTTAGGGTGAGGGTTAGGGTTAGGGTTAGGGTTAGGGTAAGGGTTAGGGTTAGGCTTATTGTTACGGTTAGTGTTAGTTAGGGTGAGGGTTAGGGTGAGGGTTAGGCTTAGTGTGAGGGTTAGGGTTAGGGTTAGGGTTAGGGTTAGGTTTAGGGTAAGTGTTAGAGTTAGGGTGAGGGTTAGGTTTAGGGTTAGCGTTAGGGTTAAGGTTAGGGTTGGGTTTAGGGTGAGTGTCAGTGTTAGGTTTTGGGTGAGTGTGAGGTTTAGGGTGAGGGGTAGGGTTAGGGTTAGAGTAAGGGACAGGGTTAGGGTGAGGGTTATGTTTAGGGTTAGGTTTAGGGTGAGGGTGAGGGTTAGGGTTAGGGTTATGGTTAGGTTGAGGGTTAAGGTTAGATTCAGGCTTAGAGTAAGGGTTACGGTTAGAGTGAGGGTTATGTTTATGGTTAGGGTTAGAGTGAGGGTGAGGTCGAGGTTTAGGGTTAGGGTTAGTTTGAGGATAAGGATTACGGTGAGGTTTAGGGTGAGGTTGAGGGTTAGGGTTAGCATTAGGGTTAGGGTGATTTTTAGGGTGATGGTGAGGGTTAGGGTGAGGGTGAGGTTGAGCATGAGGGTTAGGGTGAGGGTGAGGGTGAGTGTGAGGGTGACGGTTAGGGTTAGGTTTAGGGTGAGGATAATGGTTAGGGTTAGGATTAGGGTTCGTGTAAGGGTTAGGATGAGGGTGAGGGTGAGGGTTAGGGTGAGGGCTATGGTGAGAATGAGGGTTAGGGAGAGGGTGAGGGTGAGGTTGAGTGTTTCGGTTAGGTAAGATTTAGGGTTAGGGTTAGTGTGAGGATTAGGGTGAGGGTGAGGTTTAGGCTGAGGGTTAGGTTTAGGGTGAGGGTTAGGGTGAGGCTGAGGTTTAGGGTGAGGGTTAGGGTTACAGTGAGGGTTAGGGTTAGGGTTAGGTTGAGGATGAGGTTTAGGTATAGGTTAAGGGTTCGGGTTATGGTGAGGGTTAGGGTTAGGGCAAGTGTTAGGGTGAGGATGAGGGTTAAGTTTAGGGTTAGGGTGAGGTTTAGGGTTAGGCTTAGGGTTTGTGTAAGAGTTAGATTTAGGGTAAAGGTTAGGATTAGGGTTAGAATTAGGGTTAGGGTGAGGGTTCGGGTGAGGGTTAGTGTTAAGGTTCAGGTTGGGGTTAGGTTGAGGGTAAGTGTTAGGGTGAGGGTTAATGTAAGGGTGAGAGTTTGGTTTAGGGTTAGGGTTAGGGTAGGGGTTAGGTTAGCGTGAGGGTTAGGTTTAGAGTGATGTTTAGGGTGACGGTGAGGGTTAGGGTGAGGGTGAGTGTGAAGGTGTGGGTTAGGGTGAGGGTGAGGGTGAGTGGGAGGGTGACGGTGAGGATTAGGGTTAGGGTTAGGTTTAGGGTGAGGGTAAGAGTTAGGGTTAGGATTAGGGTTAGGGTAAGGTTTAGGCTGAGGTTGAGGGAGAGAATGAGGTTGTGAGTGAGGGTTTCGGTTAGGTAAGGGTTAGGGTTAAGTTTAGGGTGAGGATTATGGTGGGGGGCAGGGTTAGGTTGTGGGTGAGGTTGAGTTTTAGGTTGAGGGTAAGTGTGAGGGTGATGTTTAGGGTGAGGGTGAGTTTTAGGGTGACAGTTAGGGTTCAGGGAAGGGGAAGGGTTAGGGTGTAGGTGAGGGTTCGGGTTCGGGGGCGAATTAGGGTTAGGGTTAGGGTTCAGGTTAGGGTTAAGGTTAGGGTTAGGGTGAGTGTTAGGGTGAGAGGTAGGGTTAGGGTTAGGATGAGGGTTAGTCTTAGTGTGAGGGTTACGCTTAGGGTTATTGTTAGGGTTAGTGTGAGGATAAGAGTTAGGGTGAGGGTTAGGGTGAGACTGAGGGTTAGGGTTAGCATTAGGGTTAGGGTGAAGGTTAGGGTGGGGGTTAGGGTGAGGGTTAGTGTTAGGGTTAGGTTTGAGTGAGGGTTAGGGTGAGTGTAAGGGTTAGGGTGAGGGTTAGGTTGAGGTTGAGGGATAGGGTTATGGTGAGGGTAAGGTTTAGGGCGACGGTTAGGATGAGGTTGATATTTAGGGTTAGCATTAATGTTAGGGAGAGGGTGAGGGTTAGAGTGAGGGTAAGGGTTAGGCTGAGTGGTAGGATTAGGTTTAGGATTAGAGTTAGGGTTAGGGTGAGTGTTAGTGTTATAGATAGGGTGAGGGTGAGGGTTAGGATAAGGGTTAGGTTCAGGATTAGAGTTAGGTTGAGGGTTAGGGTTAACATTAGGGTTAGGGTTAGGTTTAGTTTCAGGGTTAGGGTTAGGTTTAGGGTGAGGTTGAGGGTTAGGGTTAGCATTAGGGTTAGGGTTATGCTTAGGTGAGGTTTAGAGTGAGGGTGAGGGTCAGGTTTACCGTTAGGATTAGGTTTAGCGTTAGGGTTAGGGTTTGGTTTAGGGTTAGGGTGAGGGTGAGGTATAGAGTGCGTGTTAGTGTTAGGGTGAGGGTTAGGTATATGGTTAGGGTGAAGTTGAGGGTTAGGTTTAGAGTTAGGGTGAGGGTGAGTGTTAGGATTAGGGTTAGGGTTAAGGTTAGGGATAGGGTGAGGATTAGAGTTAGGGTTAGGTTTAGGGTGAGTGCTAGGCTGAGGGGTAGGGTTAGGGATAGAGTGACAGTTAGGTTTAGTGTGAGGATTAGGGTTAGGGTGAAGTTTAAGTTTAGTGTGAGGTTTAGGTTTAGGTTTAGGGTTAGGATGGGTGTTAGGGTTAGGTTGAGGGTGAGGTTGAGGGTGAGGGCTAGGGTTAGGGTTAGTGTGAGGGTTATTGTTAGGGTGAGCATTAGGTTTAGGGTGAGGGTTAGGGTTAAAGTAAGGGTTAGGGTGAGGGTTAGCGTTAGGGATAGGGTCGAGGGTCAGGGTAAGGGTTATGTTTAGGTTGAGGGTTAGGTTTAGGGTGAGGGTTAGGGTTAGGGTAAGCGTTAGGGTGATGGTGAGGGTTAGGGTGAGGGTGAAGTTTAGGTTTAGAGTTAGGGTTAGGGTGAGTGTTATGATTAGGGTTAGGGTTAGGGTGAGAGTTAGGGTGAGGTGTCGGGATACGGTTAACTTGAGGGTTAGGGTTAGTGTGAAGGTTAGGGTTAGGGTGTGGTTTAGTGTGAGGATAATGTTTAGGCTGAGGGTTAGTTTGTGGGTGAGAGTTAGGGTGAGCGTTAGGGTTAGGTTCATTGTGAAGGTTAGGGATAAGGTGATATTTAGGGTGAGGTTGAGGGTTAGTGTGAAGGTGAGTGTGAGGTTGAGATTTAGGGTTAGGATAAGGGTTAGGATGAGTTTTAGGGTTAGGTTTAGGGTTAGAGTTATTGTTAGGGTTAGGGTTAGGGTTAGGATGAGGGTGAGGCTTATAGTTAGGTTTAGTGTTAGGGTTAGGGTGAGGTTGGGTTTGAGCGTTAGTGTTACGATTAGGGTTATGTTTAGGGTAAGGCTGAGGGTGTAGGGGAGTTTGAGGGTGAGGGTTAGGGTTAAGGTTAGGGTTAGGGTGAGTTCTTCGGTGAGGGTGAGGGTTAAGCTAAGGGTGAGGTTGATGGTTTCGGTTAAGTAAAGGTTAGGGTTAGGTTGAGGATTATGCTGAGTTTAGATTCAGGGTGAAGCTTCGGGTTAGGGTTAGGGTGAGTGTTAGGATTAGGGTGATGTTTAGGGTGAGGGTTAGGGTTAGGGTGAGGGTGAGGGTGAGGTTTAGGGTTAGGGTTAGGTTTAGGGTTTAGGGTGAGGGATAGGTTTAGGGTTAGGGTTAAGCTGAGTTTGAGGATCAGGGTGTGGATGAAGGTTAGGGTGAGGGTTAGGGTTAGGGTTAGAGTGAGGGTTACGGTTATTGTGAGGGTTATGGTTAAGGTTAGGGTGAGGATAAGGGTTAGGGTGAGGGTAAGGGTGAGGATGAGGGTTAGGTTTAGAGTTAGGGTGAGGGTGAATGTTAGGATTAGGATTAGGGTTAAGGTTAGGGATAGGGTGAGGATTAGGGTTAGGGTTAGGTTTAGGGTGAGGGTTAGGCTGAGGGGTAGGGTTAGGGATAGAGTGACTGTTAGGTTTAGTGTGAGGATTAGGGTTAGGCTGAAGTTTAAGTTTAGTGTGAGGTTTAGGTTTAGGGTTAGGGTTAGGATGAGTGTTAGGGTTAGGTTGAGGTTGAGGGTGAGGGTGAGGGCTAGGGTTAGGGTTAGTGTGAGGGTTATTGTTAGGGTGAGCATTAGGTTTAGGGTGAGGGTTAGGGTTAAAGTAAGGGTTAGGGTGAGGGTTAGCGTTAGGGTTAGGGTTAGGGCGAGGGTCAGGGTGAGGGTTATGTTTAGGTTGAGGGTTAGGTTTAGGGTGAGGGTTAGGGTTAGGGTAAGCGTTGGGGTGATGGTGAGGGTTAGGGTGAGGGTGAGGGTTAGGTTTAGAGTTAGGGTTAGGGTGAGTGTTAGGGTTAGGGTTAGGGTTAGGGTGAGAGTTAGGGTGAGGTGTCGGGATACGGTTAGCTTGAGGGTTAGGGTTAGTGTGAAGGTTAGGGTTAGGGTTTGGTTTAGTGTGAGGATAATGTTTAGGCTGAGGGTTAGTTTGTGGGTGAGAGTTAGGGTGAGCGTTAGGGTTAGGTTCATTGTGAAGGTTAGGGTTAAGGTGATATTTAGGGTGAGGTTGAGGGTTAGTGTGAAGGTGAGGATGAGGTTGAGATTTAGGGTTAGGATTAGGGTTAGGATGAGTTTTAGGGTTAGGGTTAGGGTTAGAGTTATTGTTAGGGTTAGGGTTAGGGTTAGGATGAGGGTGAGGGTTATAGTTAGGGTTAGGGTGATGTTGGGCTTGAGCGTTAGTGTTACGATTAGGGTTATGGTTTGGGTAAGGCTGAGGGTGTAGGGGAGTTTCAGAGTGAGGTTTAGGGTTAAGGTTAGGGTTAGGGTGAGTTCTTCGGTGAGGGTGAGGGTTAGGCGATGGGTGAGGGTGAGGGTTTCGATTAGGTAAAGGTTAGGGTTAGGTTGAAGTTTATGCTGAGTTTAGGTTCAGGGTGAAGCTTCGGGTTAGGGTTAGGGTGAGTGTTAGGATTAGGGTGATGTTTAGGGTGAGGGTTAGGTTTAGGTTGAGGGTGAGGGTGAGGTTTAGGGTTAGTGTTAGGTTTAGGGTTTAGGGTGAGGGTTAGGTTTAGGGTTAGGGTTAAGCTGAGTGTGAGGATCAGGGTGTGCATGAAGGTTAGGGTGAGGGTTAGGGTTAGGGTTAGAGTGAGGGTTACGGTTATTGTGAGTGTTATGGTTAGGTTTAGGGTGAGGGTAAGGGTTAGGCTGAGGGTAAGGGTGAGGGTGAGGGTTTGGATTAGGGTTTGGGTTAGGGTTAGGTTGAGGGTTAGTGTTTGGGTGACATTTAGAGTGAGTGTGAGGGTTAGGGTGAGGATGAGTGTTTGGGTGAGGGTGAGGGTTCGGTTGAGGGTGAGGGTTAGCTTGTGGATGAGGATTAGGTTAGGGTGAGGGTTAGCGTTAGGGGTAGGGTTAGGGTTAGGTTGAGGGTTAGGGTTAGGATGAGGGTTAGGGAGAGGGGAGGGCTTAGGGTAAGGGTGAGGGTGAGTGTTAGGGTTAGGTTTAGGGTTAGAGTTGGGATTAGGGTTAGGCTGAAGGTGATGGGGAGGGTGAGGGTGAGGGTTAGGGTTAGGGTGAGGTTTAGGTTTACGGTTAGGTTTAGGATGAGGGTTAGGATTAGGGTTAGGGTTAGGATGAGGGTTAGGCTGAGGGTTAGGGTTAGGGTTAAGGTGAGGTTTAGGGCTAGGTTTAGTGTTAGGATAAGTGTTAGGCTGAGGGTTAGGGTTAGGGTTAGTGTGAGGGTTAGGTTTAGGGTTACGGTAAGAGTTAGGGAGAGGGTAAACATTAGGGTGAGAGTTAGGGTGAGGGTTAGGGTCAAGTTTAGGTTTAGGGTTAGGTTTAGCGTGAGGGTAAGTGTTTGGGTAAGTGTTAGGGTGAGGTTTAAGGTGAGGGTGAGGGTTAGCGTCAAGATTCGGTTTAGGGTTAGGGTTAGGGTGAGTGTTAGGGTTTGGGTAAGTGTTAGGGTGAGGTTTAGGGTGAGGGTGAGGGTTAGGGTTAGGGTTTGGGTAAGTGTTAGGATGAGGGTTATGGTGAGTCTGCTGGTTAGGGTTAGCATTAGGGTGAGGGTGAGGGTTAGGGTTAGGATTAGAGTTAGGGTGAGGGTAAGGCTTAGAGTGAGTGTTAGGGTTAGGTTGACGGTTAGGGTTAGGGTGAGTTTGAGGGTAAGTGTTAGCGTGAGGACTATGGTTAGCGTTTGGATTTGGGTGAGTGTTACTGTTATGGTGAGGGTGAGGGTGAGGGTTAGGTTCAGTATTAGGGTTAGGGTGAGTGTGAGGGTTAGTGATACGGTTAGGCTTAGGGTGAGGGTTAGAGTTAGGGTTAAGGTGAGGGTTAGTCTGAGAAGTAGGGTTAGGGTTAGGGTGAGGGTTAGGCTTAGTGTGAGGGTTAGGTTTAGGGTGAGGGTTAGGGTTAGGTTTAGGTTTAGGGTGATGGTGAGTGTGAGGGTTAGGGTTAGGGTGAGCATTAGTGTTAGAGGGAGGTCTAGGTTGAGGGTTAGGGTTAGGGTGAGGGTTACTGTTAGGTTTAGGCTTTGTATATGGCTTAGGCTGAGGGTAAGGCTTAGGGTTAGTTTGAGTGTTAGGTTTAGGGTTAGGGTTTGGGTTACGTTGAGGGTAAAGTTTAGGGTGAGGGTTAGGGAAAGGGTGAGGATTAGAGTTATGGTGAGGGTTGGGGTTATGGTTAGGATTAGGGTTATTTTTAGGGTTAGCGTGAGGGTAAGAGGAAGGTTAGGTTTATTTTTAGTGTTAGGGTGACGCTTAGGGTGTCAGTAAGTGTTAGAGTGAGGGTTAGGGTGAGGTTAGTGTTAGGGGGAGGGGGAGGGTTAGTGTTAGCATTAGGGTTAGGGTGAGGGTGAGGGTTAGGTTGAGGATTAGGGTTGAGTTTAGGGATAGGGTGTGGATTAGGGTTAGGGTTATGTATAGGGTGGGGTCAGGGCTGAGGGTTAGGGTTAGGTTTACGGTGAGGGTTAGGTTTAGTGTGAGGGTTAGGGTTAGGGTTATGGTGAGGGTAAGGGTTAGGTAGAGGTTTAGGGTGAGCCTGAGGTTTAGGGTTAGCATTAGGTTTAGGTTTAAGGTTAGGATGAGGGTTAGGTTTAGGGTGAGGCTGGGTGTTAGAGTTACAGTGAGGGTGAGGGTGAGGATGAAGGTTAGGATTAGGGTTAGGGTTAGGGATAGGATCAGGTTCAGGATGAGGGATAGGGTGTTTTTGAGGGTTAGGGTTAGGGTGAGAGTGAGGGTTAGGATGAGTGTTAGGGAAAGGGGTAAGGTTAGGGTTAGGCTGAATGTTAGGATCAGGGTGAGGGTTAGGGTCAAGGTAAGGGTTAGGGTTAGGGTGAGGTTAAGGATTAGTGTGAGGGTGAGGGTTAGGGTTAGGGTTAGGATTAGGGTGAGGGTTCGGTTGAGGGTGAGGTTGAGGGTGAGGGTGAGGGTGAGGGTGATGTTGAGGGTTAGGGTGTTCTTTAGGGTTCAGTTTAGGGTGAGGGTTAGGGTGAAGGTGAGCGTTAGGTTGAGGGTGAGGGTTAGGATAAGGGTTAGGGTGAGGGTTAGAGTGCGGGGTAGGGTTAAGTTTAGGGAGAGAGTTAGGGTTTGTGTGAGGGTTAGGGTTAGGGTTAGAGTTAGGGTGACTATGAGGATAAAGTTTAGGATGAGGGTTAGGGTGAGGGTTAGGGTTCGGATTAACGTTTGGGTTAGGGTTAGGGTTACATTTAGGGTAAGTGTTAGGGTTACGGTGAGGGTTAGTTTTAGGGTTAGCATTAGGGTTAGGGTTAGGTTTAGGGTGAGGGTCAGGGTTAGGTTTTGAGTCAGGGTGATGTTTAGGTTGAGGGGTAGGGTTAGGGTTAGGGTAAGGGTTAGGATTAGGGTGAGGGTTATATTTAGGCTTAGGTTTATGGTGAGGGTGAGGGTGATGGTTGGTGTTAGGGTTACGGTTAGGGTGAGGGTTAGGGTTAGGTTTGGGTTAGGGTAAGGGTTAGGGTTAGAGTGAGGTTTAGGTTTAGGGTTAGGGTTAGGGTGAGGGTGAGGCTGAGGGTTAGGTTTAGGGTTAGTGTGAGGATAAGGTTTACGGTGAAGTTTAGGTTGAGGTGGAGAGTTAGAGTTAGCATTAGGGTTAGGGTGAGAGTTAGGTTTAGGGTTATGGTAAGGGTTAGGGTTATGGTTAGGGTAAGGGTTAGGGTTAGGGTGAGGGTTAGGGGTAGGGTGATTTTTAGGGTGACAGAGAGGTTTACGGTGAGGGTGAGTTTGAGCGTGAGTGTTAGGGTGAGCGTGAGGTTGAGTGTGAGTTTGACGGTTAGGGTTAGGTTTAGGGTGAGTATAAGAATTAGGATTAGGTTTAGGGTTAGTGTTAGGGTTAGGGTTAGGGTTAGGGTGAGGGTGATGGTTAGGGTTAGGCTTAGTTTTATTGTTAATGTTAGGTTTAGGGTGAGAGTGAGGTTGAGGGTTAACATGTCGGTTAGGGTTAGGTTATGGTTAGAGTGAGGGTGAGGGTGAGGGTTAGGGTTAGGATTAGTGTTAGGGTTAGGTTTAGGATGAGGGTTAGGCTGAGGGTTAGAGTTAGGGTTAGTGTGAGGCTTAGGGTTAGGTTTACATTTAGGTTGAGGACAAGGGTTAGGGTAAGGGTTAGGGTTGGTTAGAGGGTTAGGGTTAGGGTGAGGTTTATGGTGAGGGTTTGGGTGAGGGTTAAAGTTAGGGTGAGGGTTAGGGTTAGCGTTAGTGTTAAGATGACAGTTAGGTTGAGAGTTAGGGTTAGGGTGAGGGTGAGGTTTAGGGTTAGGTTTAGGGTTAGGGTGATGTTTAGGTTTAGGGTGTAGGTTAGGGATAGGTTTATGTTTAGGGTGATGGTTAGGTTTATGGTTAGGTTCGAATTAGGGTGAGTGTGAGGGTGAGTGTTAGGTTTAGGATTAGGGTTAGGGTTAGTGTCAGGCTGAGGTTGAGGGTGAGGGTGAGGGTGGGGGTTAGGGTTAGGGTAATGTTTAGGTTTAGATTTAAGTTGAGGGTTATGTTTAGGGTTAGGATGAGGGATACGGTGAGGATTATGGTTATGGTTCGGGTGAGGGTTAGATTTAGTGTGAGGGTTAGGGTTAGGGTGAGGGTAAGCGTTAGGGTGAGGGTTAGGGTGAGGGTGAGCGATAGGGTGATTGTTAAGGTTAGGTTGAGCGTATGGATGAGGGTTAGGGTGAGGGTGAGGATTAGGGTTTGGGTTAGGGTTATGGTAAGTGTTATTGTGAGGGGTAGAGTTAGGGTAATGTTTAGGGTGAAGGTTAGGATGAGAGTGAGGGTTAGGGTTAGTGTGAGTGTGCGGTGAGGGTTATGGTGAGGGTTCGTGTTTGAGTTAGGATTAGGGTTGGGGTGAGGGTGAGGGTTATGTTCAGGGATAGGGTGCGGGTTAGGTTTAGGGTGATTTTCAGAGAGAGGTGAGTGTTAGGGTGACTGTGAGGGTTCGGGTTTGGGTTCAGATTAGGGTGTGGATGAGGGTTAGGGTGAGGGTGAGGGTTAGGGTTAGGTTTAGGGTGTGGGTTAGGGTTAGGGTTAGGATTCGGGTGAGGTTTAGGGTGAGGGGTAGGGTCAGGTTTAGGGTGAGGTTTAGGTTTAGTGTGAGGTTTAGGGTTAGGTTTAGGGTAAGTGTGAGGATAATGGTTAGGGTGAGGGATAGGGTTATTGTTAGGGTTAGGGTGAGAATGAGGGTGAGGGTTATGGTTAGGGTAAGGGTTCGGGTGAGGGTTAGGGTTAGGGTAAGGCTTAGGATTAAGGTTAGGGTAAGAGTGCGTGTGAGGGTGATGGTTACTGTTAGGTTATGGTGAAGGTGAGGGTTCGGTATAGGATTAGGATTAGGGTTAGGTTTATGGTGAGGGTGAGGGTTGGATTAGGATTAGGTTTAGGGTTAGGCTTTAGGTGAGGTGAGGGTGAAGGTGAGGGATAGGGAGAGGATTAGGGTTAGGTTTATGGTTAGGGTGAGTGTGAAGATTAGGTTGAGGTGAGGGTTCAGGTTTGAGTGAGGGTTAGGGTGACGGTGACGGTTAGGGTGAGGGTGAGGTTTAGGTTTAGTGTTAGCTTTAGGGTGATGGTTAGGATCAGGTTTAGGATTAGGGGGAGGGTTAAGGTGAGGGTTAGGGTTAGGGTTAGGGTTAGGGTGAGGGTGAGGGTTAGGGTTAGGGTTAGATTTAGGGTGAGGGTGAGGGTGAGGGTTAGGTTTATGGTTAGGGTTAGGGTAAGTGTTAGGATTAGGGTAAGGGTGAGGGCTAGGTTTAGGGTGAGGTTTAGGGTTAGGCTGAGGTTTAGGGTGAGGGGTAAGGTTAGGGTTTGTGTGAAGGTGAGGGTTATGTTTAGTGTGAGGCTCATGTTTAGTGTTAGGGTTATGGTAAGTTTAAGGGTTAGGGTGAGGTTTAAGATAAGAGTGAGGTTTAGGGTTAGCATGAGTTTGAGGGGGAGGGTTAGGGTTAGGGTTAGTGTTTGGGTGAGGGTGAGAGTTATGTTTAGGGTTAGGGTGAGAGTTAGGGTTAGGGTGATGTTTAGGGTGAGGGTGAGGGTTAGGATGAGGGTGAGGTTTCGTGTGAGGGTGAAGGTTAGGCTGAGGGTGAGGTTTAGGGTAGGGTTAGGTTTAGGGTGTGGGTTAGGGTTAGGGTTAGGGTTAGGGTGAGGTTTAGGGTGAGGGTTAGGGTTATAATTAGGGTTAGGGTGAGGGGGAGTTTGAGGGTTAGGGTGAGGGTTAGGGTTAGGCTGAGGCTTAGGTTTGGGTTTAGGGTAAGGGTGAGGGTGAGGGTGAAGCTGAGGTTTAGCGTGTGGGTGAGGGTTAGGTTTAGGGTGAGGGTTAGGGTGACGGTGAGGGTTAGGTGTGGGTGAGGTTTAGGTTTAGTGTTAGAGTTAGGGTGACGGTTAGGGTCAGGGTTAATATTAATGTGAGGGTTAAGTTGAGGGTTAGGGTTAGGGTTAGGTATAGGGTTAGTTTGAGGATTAGGTTTAGTGTGAGGGTAAGCGTTAGTGTGAGGGTTAGACTGAGGGTGAGGGTTAGGTTTAGTGTTAGGGTTAGGGTGAGCATTTGGGTGACTGTTAGTTACATGGTTAGGGTTAGGGTGAGGGTTAGGGTGAGGGCAAGTGTTAGGGTCAGGTTTAGGTTGAGGGTGACGGATAGAGTTATGGTAAGGTGATGGTGAGGTTGAGGTTGAGGGTTAGGGTTAGGGTTAGGGTTAGTTTGAGGGTGAAGTATAGCATGAGGGTTAGGACGAGGATTAGGCTGAGTATGAGGGTGAGGTTTAGGGTGAGGTTTAGGGTTAGGGTGAGGGTTAGGGTGAGTGGGAGTCAGAGGGTGAGGGTTAGGTTTAGGGTTAGAGTAAGGGTGAGGTTGAGGTTTAGGTTTAGTTTAGGACTAGGTTTAGGCTGATGGTGAGGTTGAGGTTGAGGTTGAGGGTTAGGATTAGGGTGAGGTTTAGGGTTAGGGTTAGGGTTAGGGTTTGTATAGGGTGAAGGTTAGTTTTAGGTTTAGCGTTAGGATAAGGTTTAGGCTGACGGTTAGGGTTAGGGTTAGTGTGAGGGTTATGTTTAGCGTTAGGGTTAGGGTGTGGGCTAGTGTGAGGGTGAAGGTTAGGTTGATTGTTTAGTTTAGGTAATGGTAAAGGTTATGTTAGGGTGAGGATTAGCGTGAGGGTGAGGGTTAAGGTGAGGGTTAGGATTAGGGTGAGTATTAGGGTTATGATTAGGTTTAGTGTTAGGGTGATGTTTAGGGTGAGGTTGAGTGTGACGGTTCGGGTGAGAGGGAGGGTTAGGGTTAGGGTTAAAGGTAGGGTGAGCGTGAGGGTTAGGGTGAGGGGTAGGTTTATGGTTAGGGTGAGGGTGAGGGTTAGGTTTAGTGTTTGGGTTAGGGTTAGGGTGAGGGTGAGGGTTAGTGTGAGGATTAGGGTTAGTGTGAGCATGAGCGTGAGATTGAGGGTAATGGTTAGGGTTAGGTTTAGGGTGAGGGTGAGCATTAGGGTGAGTGTGAGGGTTCAGTTGAGGGTGAGGGATAAGGGAAGGGTTACGGTTTGGGTTCGGGTTAGAGTTAGGGTGAGGGTGTGGGTGAGGGTTAGGTTTAGGATTAATGTTAGGGTTAGGGTTAGGCTGAGTGTGAGTGTGAGGGTGAGGGTGAGGTTTAGGGTTAGGTTGAGGGTTATGGTTAATGTCAGGGTTAGGGTTAAGTTGAGGAATAGGGTTAGGGTTAGGTTTAGGATGAGGGTTAGGCTGTGGGGTAGGGTTAGGGTTAGGGTGTGGGTTAGGTTCAGTGTGAGTTTTAGGGTTAAGGTTAGGGTCAGGGTTAGGATTAGGGTGAGGGTAAGGTTTAGCTTGAGGGTTACATTGAGGGTGAGGTTTAGGATTAGGGGTAGTATTAGGGTGAGGTTAAGGTGAGAGCTAGGTTGAGTGTGAGGGTTAGGGTTAGGGTTAGGAATAGGGTTAGGTTTAGGTTTAGGGTTAGGGTTAGGGTTAGGGTGAGTCTTAGGCTGAGGTGTAGGGTTAGGTATAGGGTGAGAGTTAAGTTTAGTGTGATGGTTAGGGTTTGGCGTAGGGTTAGGGTGAGGGCTAGGGTGACTGTGAGGGTGAGGGTTAGGTTTAGGGATTGGGTGAGGATTAGGGTTAGGTTTAGGGTTAGGGTGAGGTTTAGGCTGATGGGTAGGGATACAGTTAGTGTGAGGGATAGGTTTAGTGGGAGGGTTAGGTTTAGGTTTAGGGTTAGTATTAGGGTGAGGGTTCGGGTGAGGGTTCGGGTTAAGGAGTGGTTGAGGATTAGGGTTAGTGTGAGGACTAGTTTTAGGGTTAGGGTTACTGTTAGTGTTAGGGTTAGGCTGAGGGTAAGGGTTAGGGTCAGCGCGATTTTGAGGGTAAGGGTTAGGGTTAGTGTTACTGTTAGGGTGAGTGTTTGGGTTAGTGTGAGGGTTAGGGTTAGGGTTAGGTGAAGGTGAGGGTAAGGGTTAGGGTGAGGGTTAGGGTGAGGGTGAGTGTTAGGATTAGAATTAGGGTTAGGTTTAGGGTTAGGGTGAACTTGAGGTTTAGTTTTAGGGTGAGAGTTAGGGGTATTGTTAGGGTTAGGGTGCGGGTGAGGGTGCGGGTGAGGGTGAGGGTTAGGGTTAGGGTAGGGTTAGGTTTAGGCTGAGGGTGAGGGTGATGGACAGTGTTCGGGTAAGGGTGAGGGCTAGGGTGAGGGTGAGAGTTAGTGTGAGGGTGAGGGTGAGGGTTTCGTTTATGTCAGGTTTCGGGTTAAGGTGAGGATTAGGGTGAGGGTGAGGGTGAGGGTTTCGTTTACATCAGGTTAGGGTTAAATGAGGTTAGGGTTACAGTGAGGGTTAGGGTTAGGGTTAAGTTGTGGGTTAAGGTTATTGTGATGTTTAGGGTGAGGGTGAGGGTTAGGGTGAGAGTTAGGGTGAGGTTTAGGGTTAGTGTTAGGATTAGGGCTAGGGTGAGGGTGAGGTTTAGTGTTAGAGTTAGGGTTATGGGGAGGGTTAAATTGAGTGTCAGGGTTAGGGTTAGTGTTAGGGTTAGCGTTAGGATGAATGTTAGGTTGAGGTTTAGGGTTAGGGTTAGGTTTAGGGTTAGGATGAGCGTTAGGCTGAGGGTTAGGGTTAGGGTTAGTGTGAGGGTTAGGTTTCGGTTAGGGTTACGTTTAGGGTTTGTTTAGGGTGAAGTTTAGTTTTAGGTTTAGGGTTAGCATAAGGTTTAGTCTGAGGGTTAGGGTACGGGTTAGTGTGAGGGATATGTTTAGGGTTAGGTTTAGGGTGTGGACTATGGTGAGGGTGAGGGTTAGGGTTAATGTTAGGGTTATAGTTAGGTTCAGGGGTAGGTTAAGGATTAGGATTAGGTTAAGGACTAGGGGTTAGGCTGAGGGTGAGGATGAGGTTGAGGGTGAGGGTTAGGGTTAGAGTGAGAGTTAGATTAAGGGTGAGAAAGAGGGGGAGATTTTGGTTTAGGGTTAGAGTTAGGTTGAGGGTAAGGTTTAGGATTAGGGTTAGCACTAGGTTTAGGCGGAGGGTGAGGGTGAGGTTCAGGGTGAGTTTTAGGGTTAGGGTGAAGTTTAGGGTTAGGGTTAGTTTTAGAGTGAGGTTTAGGGTTAGGGTTAGAGTTAGGGTTTGGTTAGGGTGAAGGTTAATTTTAGGTTTAGGCTTAGATTAAGGTTTAGGCTGAGGTTTAGGGTTATGGTTAGTGTGAGGGTTAGGTTTAGGGTTAGAGTTAGGGTGTGGGCTAGGCTGATGGTGAGGGTTAGGTTGAGGATGAGGGTGAAGGTTTAATTTAGGTAAGTGTTAAGAGTAGGTTAGGGTGAGGATTATGGTGAGGTTGAGGGTTAAGGTGAGGGTTAGGGTTAGGGTGCGGGGTAGGGTTAATGTGAGGTTTAGGATTAGGGTTAGGGTGAGGGTGAGGGTAAGGGTTAGTGTGAGGGTTAGGGTGAGGATGCTGTTTAGGATTAGAGTTACGGTTAGGATTAGGGTGAGGTAGAGGATTAGGGTTAGTGTTAGGGTGAGGGTTAGGGTTGGGGTGAAGGTTAGGGTTAGGGTTAGGGTTAGGGTGAGGGTGAGGTTTAGGGTTAGGGTTAGTGTTTGGAATAGGCTGAAGGTGAGGGTGAGGGTGACGTTGAGCGTTAGGATTATGTTTAGAATGATGGTGAGGGATAGGGTGAGGGTGATGGTTATTGTGAGGATGAGGTTGAGGTTTTCGTTTATGTCAAGGATAAGGTTAATCTGAGGTTAGGTTTAGGGTGAGTGTTAGGTTTAGAGGTAAGGTGAGGTTTAGTGTTAGGTGATGTTTAGGGTGAGGGTGAGGGTTAGGTTGAGGGTGAGGATTACGTTATGGGTGATGGTGGGGGTTAAGATTGGGAATACGGTTAGGGATTTGGTTAGACTGAAGTTGAGGGTGAGGGTGAGGGTGAGGGTTTGGGATAGGTTACGTTTAGGGTTAGGGTGAGGGTTACGGTTTCTGTGAGGGTTAGGGTTAGGGTTAGGGTTAGGGTTAGGGTGAGGGGAAGGGTTCGAGTGAGGTTTAGGGTGAGGGTGAGGTTTAGGGTTAGGGTTAGATTTAGGGTGAGGGCTTGTGTGAGGGTGAGGGTTAGTGTAAAGGTAAGGGTGAGGTGTTCTTTTAGCCAGAGTTTGGTGTTATGGTGAGGATTAGGGTGAGGGTCAGGGTTAGGTTGAGGGTTAGGTTTAGGGTGAGGGTTACGGCAAGGGTTAGAGTGAGGGTTATGGTTTGGGTGATGTTTAGCATAAGGGTGAGGGTTATGGTGAGGATGAGTTTTCGGGTGAGGGTCAGGGTTTGAGTGAGGGTAAGAGTTAGGGTGTGGTTGAGGATTAGTGTTAGGTTGAGTATTAGCATTAGATTTAGGGTTAGTGTGAGGGTGAGGGTTAGGGCTAGGATTAGGTTTAGGTTGACGGTTAGGATTAGGGTTAGGTTTAGTAGGATTGTTAGGGTGCAGGGTAGGGTTAGGGTTAGTGTTAGGAAGAGTGTTAGGGTGTCGGTGAGTGTTAGAGTGAGGATCAGGGTAAGGGTATGGGTGAGGGTTAGGTTTAGGGTAAGGATTAGGGTTACAGTTAGGTTAATGGTGAGGGTAAGGGTTAGGGTGAGGTTTAGTGTGAGGCTTAGGGTTAGGGTTAGGGTTAGGGTGAGGGTGAGGGTGAGGTATAGGGTTTGGGTTAGGGTTAGGGTGAGGGTTAGCAATAGGTTTACGGTTAGGGTGAGAGTGAGGGTGAGGGTTAGGGTAAGGTTTAGGGTTACAGTTAGGGTGAGGGTGAGGGTTAGTATTAGGGTTAATATTTGAGTTAGCCTGAGGGTTAGGGTGAGGGTTAGGTTTAGGGTAAGTGTTAGGGTTAGGGGTACGTTTAGGGTGAGGGTTAGGGTTAGGGTTAGGGTTAGGATGAGCGTTAGGCTGAGGTTTATGTTTAGGGTTAGTTTGAGGGTTAAGAATTAGGGTTAGGGCCCCAAAAATCAATGGCTTTTCTATATGCCAACAATGAGAAAAGTGTGGCTGAAATTAGGAAAGCAACTCCATTTGTAATAGCCCCACAAAAAATAAAATACCTAGGAATTAACTTAACCAAAGAAGTGAAGGACCTCTATGATGAAAACTTTAAAATCTTGAAAAAATGAAATCAACACAGAACTTAAAAAATGGCAAAACCTCCCATGCTCCTGGATTGGCAAGATTAACATCGTGAAAATGGCAATACTTCCCAAGGCTATCTACAAATTCAACGCGATACCTATCAAAATTCCACCCTCATTCTTCAAGGAAATAGAGGAGGCAATCCAAAAATTCATATGGAACAATAAAAGACCCCGAATAGCAAAAACGCTCCTCAACGGAAAGAACACTGCTGGAGGAATATCAATACCAAATTTCAAACTCTACTATAAAGCCATAGTAATCAAAACAGCTTGGTATTGGCATAAGAACAGACCTCAGGACCAATAGAATAGAATTGAAAACCCAGAAATGAACCTACAGACCTATAGCCATCTAATCTTCGATAAGGAAGCTAAAACAATAGAATGGAAGAAAGACAGCCTCTTCAGTAAATGGTGCTGGCAAAATTGGTTAACTACATGTAGAAAACTAAAGCTAGATCCTTATATATCACCCTGCACCAGAATCAACTCCAAATGGATCAAAGACCTTGAACTCAAAGCAGACACTCTGAAAACATTACAGGATGGAATAGGAGAAACCCTAGGTCTCCTTGGCTCAGGTCGAAATTTTCTGAATAGAGACCCGGAAGCACAACAAATCAAAGAAAGGTTGGACAAATGGGATTGCATAAGATTGCAGAGCTTCTGCAGGGCAAATGACATAGCTGGCAAGATCAATAGAAAGCCCACCGATTGGGAGAAGATCTTTACTAGCCATACAACGGACAAGGGTCACATATCTAAAATATACTTGGAACTCAAAAAATTAAACCACCCAACAACAAATCCTCAAAGAAACAACTGCCCAATAAATAAGTGGGCGAAAGACTTAAAGAGAAGCTTCTCTGAAGAAGAAAGAAGGATGGCCAATAGACACATGAAGAAATGTTCAACATCCCTAGCCATAAAAGAAATGCAAATCAAAACAACATTGAGATATCACCTCACTCCAGTTAGAACAGCAAAAATCAAGAACTCTAATAACAACAGATGCTGGAGGGGATGTGGACAGAAAGGAACCTTACTTCATTGTTGGTGGGAATGTAAACTTGTTCAACCACTTTGGAAAGCAGTATGGAGGTTCCTCAAAAGACTTCACATAGATCTCCCCTATGATCCAGCAATCCCACTTTTGGGCATTTACCCAAATGTTTACAAACAAGACCACACTAAAGCTACCAGCACAACTATGTTTATTGCAGCATTATTTACCATAGCTAAGATATGGAACCAACCCAGATGCCCCTCAGTAGATGAATGGATCAAGAAAATGTGGTATATATACACAATGGAATTCTATGCCTCCATCAGAAAGAATGACATTTCCCCATTTGTTAGGAAATGGAAAGGTTTGGAAAAAATTATATTAAGTGAAGTAAGCCAGGCCCAAAGAAGCATAGGTCCCATGGTTTCCCTTATTTGCAATATCTAGTATAGGTATGAGTCAAGCGGAAAAGGCCAGATAATGTGATGTTAGGAAAATGAACCCTTAAATATGTATTTTAATGTTTTCGTTTCTTTCATGCATGTGTTTCTAATGCATTTATAAGATTATTTCTTTGTTGCTTTGTATGTCCCTCCCCCACAGTGTAACCCCCGCTTTCACTATATTTGATGTCAGTATAACATGTGGAGGAGATGGGGACAAACAAGTCGTTTAAGGATTCAGGTGGACCTGTTGCAACAATGAGAAGTACAAAATGTCATGTCAAAACCAGCTTTACAATTTCGGTGTGGGGGGGAGGGGGGTATAATTGGGTGGGGGGAGGGGGGAGGCGGGGAAGGGAAGTGAAGGGTAAACAAAGGAGTAGGCTGCAATGCTTG
The DNA here is from genome assembly GCF_024711535.1 of Dipodomys merriami. Taxonomy (NCBI): domain Eukaryota; kingdom Metazoa; phylum Chordata; class Mammalia; order Rodentia; family Heteromyidae; genus Dipodomys; species Dipodomys merriami. The sequence goes on along the minus strand of NW_027206357.1, from coordinate 2,557,464 downwards.
GTAAGAAATTTATGCATTATCCTGCCCATGTAACTGTAGCCCCTCTGTACAGTATGTTCTCAAATAAAATAAAATACAATTTAAAAAAAAAAAAAAGAATTAGGGTTAGGGTTAGGGTTAGGGTGAGGGCTGGGGTTAGGTTTAGGATTAGCATAAGGTTTAGTTTGAGGGTTAGGTTTAGTGTTAGTGTGAGTGTTAGGTTTAGGGTTAGAGTTAGGTTTAAGGTCAGGGTAAATGTTTGGGTGAGAGTTAGGGTGAGGGTGAGGGTTAGGGTTAGGGTGAGGGGGAGTGTGAGGGTTTGGTTTAGGGTTAGAGTTAGGGTGAGTTTGAGGGTTAGTAGTAGGTTTAGAACTAGGTTTAGGCTGAGGGTGAAGGTGAGGTTGAGTGTGAGGTTTAGGGTTAGGGTGAGGGTTAGGGTTAGTTTTAGGTTTAGGGTGAGGGTTAGTGTTAGGGTTAGGGTTAGGATGAGCGTTAGGCTAAGGGTTAGGGTTAGGGTTAGTGTGAGGGTTAGGATTAGGGTTAGGGTTAGGATTAGGGTTTAGTTAGGGTGAAGTTTTCTTTTAGGTTTAGGGTTAGGATAAGTTTTATCCTGAGTCTTATGGTAAGGATTATTTTGACGGTTAGGTTTAGGGTTAGGGTTAGGGTGTGGTCTAGGGTGAGGGTGAGGGTTTAGTTTATGTAAGGGTTAAAGTAAGGTTAGGTTGAGGATTAGGGTGAGGTTGAGGGTTAAGGTGAGGGTAAGGGTTAGGGTTAGGGTTAGGTTTACTGTGAGGTTTAGGCTTACGCTAAGCGTGAGGGTGAGGGTAACGGTTAGGGTGAGGGTTATGGTGAGGGTGAGGGTTAGGATTAGAGTTAGGGTTAAGATTAGGGTGAGGTTGAGGGTGAGGGTTAGTGTTAGGGTGAAGGTTAGGGTTGGGGTGAGTCATAGGGTTAGGGTTAGGGTTGGGGTGAGGGTGAGGGTGAGGGTGAGGGTGAGGTTTTTGTTTACGTGAGGTTTAGGGTTAAGATGACGTTAGGGTTAGGGTAAGGGTTAGGCTAAGGTTTAACCTGAGGTTTACGGTTAGTGTGATGTTTAGGGTGAGGGTGAAGGTTAGGGTGAGTGTGAGGGTTATGGTAAGTGTCAGGGTGAGGGTTTGGATTGTGAATAGGTTAGGGTTAGGTTTGGGCTGAAAGTGAGGGTGAGGGTGAGGTTGACGCTGAAGGTTAGGTTTAGGGTTAATGTTAGGTTTAGGTTTACGGTGAGGGTAATGGTTACTGTGAAGGTTATGGTTAGGGTTAGGGTTAGGGTTATTGTTAGGGTTAGGGTGAAGGCTAGGGTGAGGGTGAGTGTTAGTGTGAGTTTTAGGTTGAGGGTTTATTTTAGCCAAGGATTTGGGTTATGGTGAGGAATAGGGTGAGGTTGAGAATTATGTTTTGGGTTAGGGTTAGGATGAGGGTTAGGGCTAGGGTTAGGGTGAGCGTTAGGGTTTGGGTGATGTTTAGCATGGGGGTGAGTGTTAAGGTGAGGGTGAGGGTCAGGGGGTGGGTGAGGATTAGGGTTAGGTTGAGTGTTAGTGTTAGGTTTAGTTTTAGTGTGAGGGTGAGGGTTATGGGTAGCATTAGGGTTAGGTTGAGGGTTTGGATTAGGGTTAGGGTGAGTCTGAGGGTGAGGGTGAATGGTAGGTTTAGGGTTTGGGTGAGGTTTAGGGTGAGGGTCAGGGATAGGGTGAGGGTGTGGGTTAGGGATAATGTTAGGTGTAGGGTTAGGGTGAGTTTAAGGGTGAGGTTTAGGTTTAGGAATAGGGTTAGGGTTAGGGTGCGGGTGAATGTTAGGTTTAGGGTGAAGATTAGGGTTAGAGTTAGATTTATGTTGAGGGTAAGGGTTAGGGTGAGGTTTAGTGTGAGGGTTAGGGTTAGGGTTAGGGTGAGGGTGAGGTATGGGTTTTGGGTTACAGTTAGGGTGAGGGTTAGGGATAGGTTTAGGGTTAGGTTGAGGGTGAGGGTGAGGGTGAGGGTTAGGGTTAGGTTTAGAGTTAGAGTTAGGCTGAGGGTGAGGGTTGAGTTAGGCTTAGGGTGATGGTGAGGGTTAAGGTTAATGTGAGGGTTAGGGTTAGGGTTAGGGTGAGGGTTAGGTTTACGTTTAGGGTTAGGATCAGGGTTAGGTTGAGTGTTAGGTTTAGGGTTAGTGTGAGGGTTAAGTTAAGGGTTAGGGTAGGGTTAGGGTCAGGGTAAAGTTAGGGTGAGGTTTAGGGTGAGGGTGAGGGTAAAGGTTAGTGTGAGGGTTAGGGCGAGGGTGAGGGTTAGGGTTAGGGTGAGGGTTAGGATAAGGGTTAGGGTGAGGGTAAGGGTTAGGGTGACGGTAAGGTTGAGGGTGAGGGATAGGATTATGTTGTGGGTAAGGGTTAGGGTGAGGGTTAGCGTGAGGTTTAGGGTTAGGGTGGGGGTTAGGGTTAGGGTTAGATTGAGGGTTAGGGTTAGGGTGATGTTTATTGTGAGAGTATCCTTTAGGGTGAGGGTGAGTTTTCGGGTGAGCATGAGGGTTAGGATGAGGGTGAGGGTTAGGGTTACAGTTAGGGATAAGGTGAGGATTAGGGTTAGAGTTAGGAATAGGTTGAGGGTTAGGCTGAGGGGTAGTGTTAGGTTTAAGGTGAGGGTTAGGTTTAGTGTGAGGATTAGGGTTAGGTTTAGGGTGAGGTTTAGGTTTAGTGTGAGGGTTAGGGTTAGTGTTAGGGTGAGGGTAAGGGTTAGGGTGAGGTTTAGGGTGAGGGTGAGCTTTAGGGTTAGCGTTAGGTTTAGGTTTAAGGTTAGGATGAGGGTTAGGGTTAGGGTTAGGGTGAGGGTGAGGGTGAGGCTGATGTTTAGGATGAGGGTTAGGGTTAAGGTGAGGGTTCGGGTTAGGTTTAGAGTGATGGTTAGGGTAAGTGTTAGGGTGAGGGTTAGGGTTATGGTTAGGTTTAGTGTGAGGGTCAAGGTGAGGTTTAGTGTTAGGTTTAGGGTTAGGGTTAGGGTGACGGTAATTGTTAGGGTGAATGTTAGGGTGATTGTGTGGTTTATGGTTAGCATTAGGTTTAGAGTTAGGGTTAGGATGAATGTTAGGGTTATGTTTAGGGTTAGGCTTAAGGTGAGGGTGAGGGTTAGGGTTAGGTTTAGGGTTAGGGTTAGTTTTAGGGTGAGGGCAAGGGTGAGGGTGAGGGTTAGGGTGAGGGTGAGTTTAAGGGTGAGGGTGAGGGTTAGGGTGAGGTTTTCATTTAATTAAGTGTTAGGGTTAGAGTTAGGGTGAGGTGTAGGGTGAGGGTGTGGGTTGTGGTTAGGGTTAGGGTTAGGGTGAGGCTGAGGGTCAAGGTTAGTGTTAGGATGAGGATTAGGGTTAGGGTTAGGGTGAGGGTGAGGGTAAGTTTTAGGGTTAGGGTTAGTGTGAGATTTAGGGTTTCGGTGAGTGTTAGGGTTAGGGTGAGGAGTAGGGTTAGGGTTACGTTGAGGGTTAGGGTTGGGTGATGTTTAGTGTGAGGGTGACGGTTAGGGTGAGGGTGAGTGTTCTGTTGAGAATTAGGGTTAAGGTTAGGGATTGGGTTAGTGTGAGGGTAAGTGTTAGGGTGAGGGTTAGGGTGAGGGTGAGGTTTAGGGTTAGGGTGAGTGTTAAGTTTAGGGTTATGATGAGGGTGAGGGTTAGGGTGAGCCGTAGGTTTAGGGTTAGGGTTAGTTTGCGGGTTAGGATGAGGGTAAGGGTTAGGGTGAGGTTAAGGGTGAGGGTGAGTTTTAGGGTTAGGGTGAGATTAAGGTTTAGGGTGAGGGTTAGGGTGAGGGTTAGGGTGAGGTTAGTGATAGGTTAAGGATTAGTGTTAGTGTGAGAGTTAGGGTGAGGGTTAGGATTAGTGTCTGTGTGAGGATAAGTGTTAGGGTGAGGGTTAGGGTGAGGGTGAGGGTTAAGGTTAGGGTGATGGTTAGGGTTAGGGTTATGCTTAAGGTGAGGGTTAGGGTGAGCTGTAGGTTTAACGTTAGGCTTATTTTGCGAGTTAGGGCGAGGGTAAGGATTAGGGTGAATTTTAGGTTTAGGATGAGGGTTATGGTTAGGGTGAGGGTAAGGGTTAAGGTTAGGGTTAGGGTGAGGTTTCGGGTCAGGGTTAGGGATAGGGTGAGGATTAGGGTTAGTGTGAGGGTTAGGATTAAGTTTATTGTGAGGATAAGGGTTAGGGTGAGGGTTAGAGTGAGGGTGTGGTTTTGGGTTAGTGTTAGGGATAGGGTGAGCTTAAGGGTGAGGGTTAGGTTTAGGGTGAGGGTTATGGTTAGGTTTAGGGTGAGGGTCAGGGTGAGGTTCAGCATTAGGGTTAGGTTTAGGGTTAGGGTGAGGGTCGGTTGAGGGTTAGGGTTAGGATTAGTGTTAGAGTTAGGGTGAGGGCTAGGGTGAGTGTGAGGTTTGGGTGAGGGTGAGGGTGAGTGTTTCAGTTATGTAAGTGTTATTGTTAGTGTGAGGATTAGGGTGAGGGTGAGGGTTAACCTGAGGTTAGGTTTACCCTGAAGGTTAGGGTTAGGGTGAGGGTGAGGGTTAGGGTTAGGGTGATGGTTAGGGTGAGGGTGAGGCTGAGAGTTAGGATTAGGAATAGGGTTAGTGTTAGGGTCAGGCTGAGGTTAGGGTCAGGGTAAGGGTGAAGGTTCGAGTTAGGGTTATAGTTAGAGTGAGGGTTAAGCTTAGTGTGTGGGTTAGGGTTAGGTTTATGTTTCGGGTGAGGGTTAGGATTTTATTTAGGGTTAGCATAAGGGTTAGGCTGAGGGTTAAGGTTAGGGTTAGTCTGGGGTTAGGTGTAGGGTTAGGGTAAGTCTAATGTTTAGGGTGAGGGTTAGGGTGAGTGTGAGGGTTAGGGTTAGGGTGAGGGTTAGGGTGAAGGTTAGGTTTACGGTTAGGGTTAGGGTGAAGGTTAGAGTGTGGGTTAGTGTAAGGGTGAGGGTTAGGGTGAGGGTTAGGATTAGGGTTAGCATTAAGTTTAGGGTGAGGATGAGGGTTAGGGTGAGGGTTTGGGTTAAGTTTAAAGATAGGGTGAGGATTAGTTTTAGAGTTAGGTTTAAGTTGAGGGTTAGGAGGAGGGGTAGGATTAGGGTTAGGGTGAAGGTTAGGTTTAGTGTGAGAGTTAGGGTTAGGGTTAGGGTGATGGTAAGGTTTATTGTGAGGGTTAGGGTGAGTGTGAGGTTTAGGGTTAGCATTAGCTTTAGCGTTAGGTTTAGGATGAGTGTTAGGGTTAGGTTTAGGGTTAGGATGAGGGTGATGGTGAAGGTTAGATTTAGGATGAGGGAAGGGGTTAGGGGTAGGGTGAGGGTTAGGGTTAGGGTTACTGTGAAGGTTAGGATTATGGTGAGGTTTAGGGTGAGGGTGAGGGTGAGGGTTAGGTTTAGCATTAGGGTGAGGGTTAGCTTTAGGGTGATGTTTAGTGTCCGGGTGAGGGTTAGGATGAGGGTGAGTGTTCTGCTGAGAGTTAGGATTAGGGTTAGGGTCAGGGATAAGTTTAGTGTGAGGGTAAGGGTTAGGGTGAGTGTTAGGGTGAGGGTCAAGTTTAGGGTTAGGGTGATCGTTAGGGTTAGTTTTAGGGTTATGTTTAGGGTGAGGGTTATGGTGAGCGGTAGGTTTAGGGTTAGGTTTACTTTGCGGGTTATGGTGAGGGTAAGGGTTAGGGTGAGGTTTAGTGTGTGGATGAGGGTTAGGGTTATTATTAGGGCTAGGGTGAGGGTTAGGGTGAGGGTTAGGGTTAGGGTTAGCGTTAGGGTGAGGGTGAGGTATAGGGTGAGGTTTAGGGTTAGGGTGAGGGTTAGGGATAGTGTTAGGTGAGGGTGAGTGTTAGGTTTAGGTTTAGGTTTAGAGTTAGGGTGAGGGTGAGGGTGAGGGTTAGGATTAGTGTTAGGGTTAGGGTTAGGATGAGGGTTAGGCTGTGGGTTAGGGTTAGAGTTAGGGTTAGCATAATGTTTAGGCTGAGGTTTAGGGTTAGGCTTAGGGATAGGGTTAGGATGAGGGTTAGGCTGACAGTAAGTGTTAGGGTGAGGTTTAGGGTGAGGTTGAGTATTAGGCTTAGCATCATTCTTAGGGTGAGGTTTAGGTTTAGGTATAGCATTAGGGTTAGGGTTAGGATTAGGGTGAGGGTAAGGTGAGTGTGAGGTTTAGGGTTAGCATTAGGTTTAGGGTTAGGGTGAAGGTTAGGATTAGTGTGAGAGTTAGGGTTAGGGTTAGGGTGATGGTAAGGGTTAGTGTGAGGTTTAGGGTGAATGTGAGTTTTAGGGTTAGCATTAGTTTTAGCGTTAGGTTTAGGATGAGTGTTAGGGTTAGGTTTAGGGTTAGAGTGAGGGTGAGGGTGAAGGTTAGAGTTAGGATGAGGGTAGGGGTGAGGGGTAGGGTGAGCGTTAGGGTTAGGGTTACTGTGAGGGTTAGGATTATGGTGAGTTTTAGGGTGAGGGTGAGGGTTAGGTTTAGCATTAGGGTGAGGGTTAACTTTATGGTGATGTTTAGGGTCCGTGTGAGGGTTACGATGAGGGTGAGTGTTCTGCGAGAGTTAGGATTAGGGTTAGGGTCAGGGATAAGTTTATTGTGAGGGTAAGGGTTAGGGTGAGTGTTAGGGTGAGGGTCAAATTTAGGGTTAGGGTGATCGTTAGGGTTAGGTTTAGGGTTATGTTTAGGGTGAGCGGTAGGTTTAGGGTTACGGTTAGTTTGCGGGTTATGGTGAGGGTAAAGGTTAGGGTGAGGTTTAGGTTGAGGATGAGGGTTAGGGTTAGGGTAAGGGTAAGGGTTATGTTGAGAGTGAGTGTGAAGTTGAGGGTTAGGCTTAGCATTAGAGTTAGGGTGAGTGTGAGGGTTAAGGTGAGGTTTAGTTTGAGGATGAGGATTAGGGTTAGTGTGAGGGTTAGAGTGAGTGTTAGGGTGAGGGTTAGGGTTAGGGTTTGGGTTAGGGTGAGGGTGAGGTATAGGGTGAGGGTTAGGGTTAGGTTTAGGGTGAGTGTGAGGGTGAGAGTTAGGATTAGGAATAGGGTTAGGGTTAGGGTTAGGCTGAGAGTGAGGGTCAGGGTTAGGGTGAGGGTTAGGGTTTGGGTGATGTTTAGGGTGAGGATGAGGGTTAGGGTGAGGATGAGGATTTGGGTGAGGGTGAGGTATCGGGTTAGGGTGTGGGTGGGATTAGGTTATGGTGAGGGTTAGCATTAGGTTTAGCGTTATTGTGACAGTGAGGGTGAGGGGTAGGGGTAGGGTTAGGTTGAGTGTTAGGGTTAGGTTTAGGGTGATGGTTAGGGAGAGGGGTAATGTTAGGGTTAGGGTGAGGTTTAGGATGAGTGTGAGGGTTAGGGTTAGGTTGAGGGTTAGGTTTAGGGTTAGGGTTAGGGTGAGGTTTAGGGTTAGAGTTAGGGGTAAGGTGAATTTGAGGGTGAGGGTTAGGTTTAGGTTTAGGCTTAGGGTTAAGGTTATGGTGAGGGTAAGTGTTAGGGTGAGGTTTAGTGTGTGGATGAGGGTTAGGGTTATTATTAGGGCTAGGGTGAGGGTTAGGGTGAGGGTTAGCATTAGGATGAGGGTGAGGTATAGGGTGAGGATTAGGGTTAGGGTGAGGGTTAGGGATAGTGTTAGGTTAGAGTGAGAGTGAGGGTGAGTGTTAGGTTTAGGTTTAGGTTTAGAGTTAGGGTGAGGGTGAGGGTGAGTGTTAAGATTAGTGTTAGGGTTAGGGTTAGGATGAGGGTTAGGGTTAGGGTTAGGGTTAGCATAATGTTTAGGCTGAGTGTTAGGTTTAGGCTTAGGGATAGGGTTAGGGTGAGGGTTAGGCTGAAGGTAAGTGTTAGGGTGAGGTTTAGGGTGAGGTTGAGTATTAGGCTTAGCATCATTCTTAGGGTGAGGTTTAGGTTTAGTTATACCATTAGGGTTAGGATGAGGGTTAGGTTTAGGGTGAGCATTAGGTTTAGGGTTAGGATGAGGGTTTGGGTTACGGTGAGGCTTACCTTTCATGTGAGGGTTAGGTTTAGGTTGAGGGTTAGGGTTGGTGAGAGGGTTAGGGTGAGAGTACAGGTTAGGGTTAGCGTCAGCGTTAGGGTGAGGGTGAGGGTTAGGGTTAGGTTAGGATGAGGGTCAGGGTGAGGGTGAGGGTTAGGGTTGGTGTTAGTGTTAAGGTTAGGGTTAGAGTTAGGGTTAGGTTTAGGGTTAGCATTAGGGTTAGGGTTAGGGTTAGGGTGAGCGATCGGGATAGGGTTAGAGTTAGGGTTAGGGTGAGGGTGAGTGTTATGTTGAGGCTGAGGGTGAGGTTGAGGGTTAGGGATAGGGTTAGGATGAGGGTGAGGGTGTGTGTGAGGTTTAGGGTTAGGATTAGTGTTAGGGTTAGGGTTCCCTGATGGTGAGCTTGAGGGTGAGGGATAGGGTTAGGTTTAGATTTAGGGTGAGGGTTAGGGTTAGTGTGAGTGTTAGGATTAAGTTGAGGGTTAGGTTTACGGTTAGGGTGCTTGTTAGTGTGAGGTTTAGGGTTAGGGTTAGGTTTAGGTGAGGGTTAAGGTTAGGGTTAGGGTTAATGTTAGGGTTAGGTTGAGGGTGAGGGTTAGGGTGATGGTCAGAGTTAAGGTTAGGTTTTAGGGTTAAGGTTAGTTATAGGGTGAGGCTTAGGGTGAGGGGTAGGGTTAGGAAGAGGGTTAGGTTTAGTGTGAGGTTTAGAGTTAGGGTTAGGGTTAGGGTGAGGGTATGGATTAGGGTGAGGTTTAGTGTGAGGGTGAGGGTTAGTGTGAAGGTTTTTGTTAGGTTTAGTGTAAGGTTTATGGTGAGGTCTAATATGAGGTTGGGGGTTAGGGAGAGCGAGAGGGTGAGGGAGAGCGTGTCAGTTAGGTAAGTGTTAGGATTCGGGTCAGGGTGAGGATTAGGGTGAGAGTTAGGGATAGGATGAAATTTAGGGTTAGGCTGATGGTTAGGGTTAGTGTGAGGTTTAGGGTTAGGGTTAGGGTTAGAGTGAGGTTTAGGGTTCGGGTTTGCATTAGGGTTAGGGTGAGGGTTAGGGTGTTTTTGAGGGTTAGGGATAGGGTTAGGGTTAGTGTTAGGGTGAGGGTTAGGGTTAGGATTAGGTTTAAGATGAGGGTTAGGGTAAGGGGTAGGTTTAGGGGTAGGGTGAATGTTAGGATTAGGTAGAGGGTTAGGGAAAGAGTAAGGGTTAGGGTTAGGGTGAGGTTAAGGATTAGGGTGAGGGTGAGGGTTAGTGTTAGTTTTAGGGTGATGGTGAGCGTGAGGGTTAGGGTTAGGTTTAGGCTTAGTTTGAGGGATAGGATGAGGGTTTTGTTTAGTGTTAGTGTTAGGGTTAGGGTGAGGTTTAATATTAGTTGTGAGGGTTAGGGTGAGGGTGAGGGTGAGATTAAGGGTTTGGGTGAGGGTTAGGGTGAGTTTTAACGTTCTGGTTAGTGCTAGGGTGAGGCTTACGGTGAGGGTCTGGGTTAATGTTATGTTTAAGGTGAGGTTTACGGTTAGAGTTAGGGTTAGGGTGAGGATTAGGGTGAGGGTGAGTGTTAGGATGAAGGTTAGGGTTAGAGTGAGTATTAGGGTTAGGGTTAGGGTTAGATTAAGGTTTAGGGTGAGGGTTAGGGTAAGGGTTAGGGTTAGGGTAAGGGTGAGTATGAGGGTTAAAGTTAGGGTTAGGGTGAGGGTTAGGGTTGGGGTGAGGTTTAGGGTTAGGTTTAGGGTGAGGCTTAGGTGAAGTTTCCGGTGAGTGTGAGTGTTAGGTTGTGGGTGAAGGTTAGGGTTAGGGTGAGGGTTAAGGTGACGTTGAGTGTTAGGTTGAGGGTGAGGGTTAGGGTTAGGGTGAGCGATAGCGTGAGGGTTAGGGTTAGGGTGAGTGTGAGGATTAGGGTTAGGGTTACCCTTAGGGTTATGGTTAGGTTATGGGTTAGGGTGAGGTTTAGGGTGAGGGTGAGGTTTAGGGTTAGTGTTACCCTTAGGTTTATGGTGAGGGTATAGGTTAGTTTGAGGTTTAGGGTGAGGGTGAGGGTTAGGATTAGCGTTAGGGTTAAGGTGAGAGTTAGGGTTAGGGTTAGGCTGAGGGTTAGGTTTAGGTTGATGATTAGGGTGAGGGTAAGTGTGAGGGTGAGGGTGAGGGTTAGGGTATAGGTGAGGGTTATTTTTAGGGTGAGGGTTAGCGTGACGGTGAGGGTTAAGGTGAGGGTGTGGAAAAAAGTTAGGTTCGGTTCAGGGTGAGGGTTAGGGTTAGGTTTAGGGTGAGGGTTTGAGTTTGTGTACGGGTTAGGTTTAGGGTTAGTGTGAAGAAAAGGGTTAGGGTGAGGATTAGGGTGAGAGTAAGATTTAGGGTTAGGTTTAGCTTTAGGGTTAGGGTGAGGTTAGGGTTAGGGTTCAGATTAGGGTTAAGTTGAGGGTGAGGGTTAGAGTTAGGGTTCGGATGAGGGTTAGGTTTGGGGTGAGTTTTAGGGCTACGGTTAGGGTGAGGGTGATGGTGAGGGTTGGGTTTCGGGTGAGGGTTAGGGTGTGGGTGACGGTTAGTGTTAGGGTGAGGTTCAAGGTGACAGTGAGGGTTAGGATGAGGGTGATGGTTAGAGTTAGTGTGAGTATTAGCTTTAGGGTTAGGGTTAAGGTTATGGAGAGGGTAAGGATCAGGGTGAGGTTAAGGGTGAGGGTGAGAGTTAGAGTTAGCGTTAGGGTTAGGGTGATTGATAGGGTTAGGGTTAGGGTTAGGGTGAAGTTGAGGTTTAGGATTAGGGTTAGGATGAGGTTTAGGGTTAAGGTGAGGGTTAGGGATAGGGTTAGAGTTATGGTGAGGGTTAGGGTTAGGGTTACGTTTTGAGTTGGGTGAATATGAGGGTGAGCTTTAGGGTTAGGATTAGGGTTATGGTTAGTGTTAGGCAGAGGGTGAGGGTGAGGGTGAGGGTGAGGTTTAGGGTTAGGGTCAGGTTTAGGGTTAGGGTGAGGGTGAGGGGTAGGGTTAGGGTTAGGGAGAGGAATAGGGTTAGGGTGAGGGATAGGGTGAGGGTTACAGTCACGGGTAGGTTTAGGATTAGGTTGAGGATTAGGGTTAGTGTGAGGGTTAGGGTTAGTGTTAGGGTGAGGGTAAGGGTTACTGTGAGGTTTAGGGTGAGGTTGACAGTTAGGGTTAGCTTTAGTTTGAGGGTGAGGTGAGGTTTTGGGTTTGCATTAGGGTTAGTGTGAGGGTTATGGTGAGGGTTAGGGTTAGGGTTAGGGTGATGGAGAGGGTGAGGGTTAGGATTAGGGTGAGGGTGAGGGTGAGGGTGAGGTTTAGCGTGAGGGTGAGTGTGAGGTTTAGGTTTAGGTTTAGATTTAGGGTTAGGGTTAGATTTAGGGTGAGGGTGAGGGTGAGAGTTAGGATTAGGGTGAGGGTGAGAGTGAGGTTTAGTGTTAGGGTTAGTATCAGTTTGAGGGTTAAGGTTAATGTGAGGTTTAGGGTGAGGGTGAGGGTAAGGGTTAGTGTGAGGGTTAGGGTGAGGGTTAAGTTTAGGGTGAGGGGTAGAGGTAGGGTTAGGGTTAGGTTTAGCGTTAGGATTAGGCTGAAGGTGAGAGTGAGGGTTAGGGTGAGGTTAAGGTTGAGGGTGAGGGTGAGGGTTAGGGCTAGGTTTAGGGTGAGGGTGAGGGTGAAAGTAAGGGTTAGGGTGAGGGTGAGGGTTAGGGTTAGGGTTAGTGTTAGTTTGAGGGTTAGGGTTAATGTGAGTTTAGGGTGACGGTGTGGGTAAGGGTTAGTGTGAGAGTTAGGGTGAGGGTGAGGGTTAGGGTTAGGGTCATGGTTAGCGTTAGGATTAGTTTGAGGATTAGGGTGAGGTTTTGGGTTAGGGTGGCCGTTAGGTATAGGCTGAGTGTTAGGTTTAGGGTTAGGGTGAGGGTTAGGGTTAGTGTGATATTTAGGCTGAGGGTGAGAGTTCGGGTTCTCATGAGGGTTAGCTTTTGTGTGACGGTTAGGGTTCGGGTTAGGGTCAGGGTGAGGTTGAAAGGGTGAGGGTGAGGGGTAGGGTTAGGGTTAGGGTGATTTTTAGGTTTAGGGTTAGTGTTAGGTGAGGGTGAGGGTGAGGGTGAGGGTTAGGGTTAAGTTCATGTTGAGGGTTACGGTGAGGTTTAGGGTTAGGGTTATGGTGAGGGTAAGGTTTAGAATGAGGGTTAGATTGAGGGTGAGGGTTAGGTTAGGGTTTGGGTGAGGGAAAGGGTGAGGGTTAGGGTTAGGTTGATGGTGAGGTTAGGGTGAGAATTTTGGTTAGTGTTAGGGTTTAGGGTTAGTGTTAGTGTGAGGGTGATGGTTATGGTTAGGGTTAGTATTAGGGTGAGGTCTAGGGTGAAGGTGAGGTTTAGTGTTAGTGTTATGGTTAGGTATAGGGTGAATATTAGTGTTATGCTTTGTGTGAGTGTTAGGCTGAGCGGTATGGTTAGGGTTAGGTTTAGTGTGAGGATTCGGATTAGGGTTAGGATTAGGGTTAAGGTGAGGGTTAGGGTTAGGTTGAGGGTTAGGGTGCGGGTGAAGTTTAGGGTTAGCATTAGGGATAGGGTGAGGGTTAGGGTGTGGGTAAGGGTCTGGGTAAGGGGTAGGGTGAGGGTGAGGTGTAGGGTTAGGGTTAGGTAGAAGGATAGTGTTAGGGTGAGGGTTTGGGTTAGTTTGAGGGTTAGGGTGAAGGTGAGTTTGAGGTTGAGAGTTAGGGTCAGGGTGAGGTGACGATAAGGTTTAGGGATAGCATACGGGTTAGGGTTAGGGTTAGGTTTAGGGTTAGGGTGAGGTTGAGGGTGAGGGTGAGGGTTAGGGTTAGGGTTAGGTTTAGGATTAAGGTGAGGTTTAGGGTAAGGGATAGAGTTAGGGTGAGGGTTAGGTTTAGGGTTACGGTGAGTGTTAGGGTTAGTTTTAGGTTTAGGTGAGGGTTAGTGTTAGGATAAGGGTGAGGATGAGGGTTAGGTTGAGGGGCAGGGTTAGGGATAGGGTAAGGGTTAGTGTTAGGGTGAGGGTTAGGGAAAAGATTAGGGTTAGGGTGAGGGTGAGGGTGAGGTTTAGGGAGAGGGGTAATGTTAGGGTTCGGGTGAGGTTTAGGGTGAGTGTGAGGGTTATGGGTTAGGTTGAGGGTTAGGGTTAGGGTGAGGGTTAGGGTTAGAGTTAGGGGTAGGTTGAATTTGAGGGTGAGGGTTAGGTTTAGGTTTAGGCTTAGGGTTAAGTTTATGTTGAGGGTAAGTGTTAGGGTGAGGTTTAGTGTGTGGATGAGTGTTAGGGTTATTGTTAGGGTTAGGGTGAGGGTTAGGTTGAGGGTTAGAGTTAGGGTTAGCGTTAGGGTGAGTGTGAGGTATAGGGTGAGTTTTAAGGTTAGGGTATGGGTTAGGGATATTTTTAGGTTAGGGTGAGGGTGAGGGTGAGTGTTAGGTTTAGGTTTAGGTTTAGAGTTAGGGTGAGCGTGAGGGTAAGGGTTAGGGTTAGAATCAGGATTAGGGTTAGGATGAGGTTTAGGGTTAGAATGAGGTTTAGGGATAGGGTTAGGGTTATTGTGAGGTTTAGGGTTAGGGTTACGGTTTGAGTTAGGGTGAGTATTAGGGTGAGTTTTAGGGTTAGGATTAGGGTTATGGTTAGTGGTAGGCAGATGGTGAGTGTGAGGGTTAGGCTTAGGGTGAGGTTTAGGGTTAGGTTTAGGGTGAGGGTTAGGGTTAGGTTTAGGGAGAGTGATCGGGTTAGGGTGAGGGATAGGGTGAGGGTTAGGGTCACAGGTAGGTTTAGGGTTAGGTTGAAGGTTAGGGTTAGTGTGAGGGTTAGGGTTAGAGTTAGGGTGAGGGTAAGGGTTACTGTGAGGTTTAGGGTGAGGGTGACAGTTTGGGTTAGCTTTTGTTTTAGGGTGAGGTGAGGTTTCGGGTTTGCATTAGGGTTAGGGTGAGGGTTATGGTGAGTGTTATGGTTAGGGTTAGGGTGAGGGTGAGGGTGAGGGTTAGGTTTAGGGTTATGTTGAGTGTTAGGTTTAGGGTGAGGGTTAGGATTAGGGTTAGGATTAGGGTGAGGGTGAGGGTGAGGGTGAGGGTGAGGTTTAGGGTGAGGGTGAGGGTGAGGGTGAGGGTTAGAGTTAGGTTTAGGGTGAGGGTGAGAGTGAGGTTTAGTTTTAGGTATAGGTTTAGGGTTAGGATAAGGGTTAGCGTTAGGGTTAGGGTGAGGGTGTGGGTGATGGTTAGGGTTAGGGTGAGGGTGAGGGTGAGGGTTAGGGTTAGGGTTAGGGTTAGTTTTTGTGTTAGGATTAATGTGAGGTTTAGGGTGAGTGTGAGGGTAAGCATTAGTTTGAGGGTTAGGTTGAGAGTTAGGGTTAGGGTGAGGGATAGAGGTAGGGTTAGGTTTAGGTTTAGGGTTAGGTTTAGGCTGAGGATGAGGGTGAGGGTGAGGGTGAAGGTGAGGTTTAGAGTTAGGGTTAGGGTGAGGGTGAGGGTGAGGGTTAGGTTTAGGGTTATGATGAGTGTTAGGTTTAGGTTGAGGTTTAGGTTTAGGGGTAGGTTTAGGTTGAGGGTGAGTGTGAGGGTGAGGGTCAGGGTTAGGGTTAGGGTGAGGGTGAGGTTGAAGTTTAGGGTTAGGGTGAGGGTGAAGGTTAGGGTTAGGGTTAGGGTTAGGGTTAGTTTGAGAATTAGGGTGAAGTTTTGGGTTAGGGTGACCGTTAGGTATAGGCTGAGTGTTAGGTTTAGGGTTAGGGTGAGGGTTAGGGTTAGTGTGATGTTTAGGGTGAGGGTGAGGCTAAGGGTAAGGGTTCGGTTTCTCATGAGAGTTAACGATTGTGTGACGGTTAGGGTTAGGGTGCGGGTTAGGGTGAGGTTGAAGGTTAGGGTGAGGGTGAGGGGTATGGTTAGGTTGAGGTTTAGGTTTAGGATTAGTGTTAGGTGAGGGTTATGGGTAGGGTTAGGGTTATGGTTAGGGTTAAGTTTAGGGTGAGGGTTATGGTGAGGGTTAGGTTTAGGGTGAGGGTGAGGGTAAGGTTTAGAGTGAGGGTTAGAGTGAGGGTGAGGGTTAGGATTAGAGTTTGGGTGAGGGAAAGGGTGACGGTTAGGGTTTGGGTGAGGGTGAGGGTTAGGGTGAGAGTTTAGGTTAGTGTTAGGTTTAGGGTTAGTGTGAGTGTTAGTGTGAGGGTGATGGTTAGGGTTAGGGTTAGTATTAGGGTGAGGTCTAGGGTGAGGGTGAGTGTTAGGGTTAGGGTTAGGGATAGGGTGAGGATTAGTGTTATGATTTGGGTGAGAGTTAGGCTGAGCGGTAGTGTTAGGTTTAGGTTTAGTGTGAGGATTCGGGTTAGTCTTAGGGTTAGGGTTAAGGTGAGGTTAAGGGTTGGGTGAGGGTTAAGGTTAGATTTAGCATTAGGGATAGGGTGAGGGTTAGGTTGTGGGTAAGGGTCTGGGTAAGGTTTAGGGTGAGGGTGAGGGGTAGAGTTAGGGTTAGGAAGAAGGTTAGTGTTAGGGTGAGGGTTTGGGTTAGTTTGAGGGTTAGGGTGAAGGTGAGTTTGCGGTTGAGAGTTAGGGTGAGGGTGATGGTGACGGTAAGGTTTAGGGATAACATACGGGTTAGGGTTAGGGTGAGGGTTAGGTTTAGGTTTAGGGTTAGGGTGAGGGTGAGGGTGAGGGTTAGGGTTAGGGTTAGGTTTAGGATTAGAGTTAGGTTGAGGGTAAGGGTTAGGGTAAGGTTGAGGTTTAGGTTTAGGGTTAGGATGAGGGTTAGGGTTAGTGTTAGGTTTAAGGTGAGGGTTAGTGTTAGGATTAGGGTGAGGATGAGGGTTAGTTTGAGGGGCAGGGTTAGAGATAGGGTAAGGGTTATGGTTAGGGTTAGGGTTAGGGTGAGTGTGAGGGATAATTTTAGGGTGAGGGTTAGTGTGAGGGTTAGTGTGAGGTTTAGGTTTACGGTTAGGGTAAGGGTTAGGTTTAGGGTGAGCGATAGTTTTACGTTTAGGAATAGGTTGAAGTTAATGCTGAGGGTTATGGTTAGGTTTTGTGTGAGGATAAGGGTTAGGGTGAGGATTAGGGTGAGGATGAAGGTTAGGGTTAGCATAAGGTTTAGTGTGATAGGGTTAGGGTTAAGTTTAGGGTAAGGGTTAAGGTTAAGGTAAGGATTAGGGTTTGGCTTAGGGTAAGGGTTAGGGTTAGGGTTAGGGTGATGTTTAGGCTTAGGGTTAGAGTTAGGTTGAGGTTTAGGGTTAATTTTAGGGTTACGGTAAGGGTTAGGGTTAGTGTGAGGTTTAGGGTTAGGGTGATGTTTAGGGTGACGGTGAGGTTTATGGTGAGTGTGAATTTGAGAGTGAGGGTTAGGGTAAGGTTGAGGGTGAGTGGGGTGGTGACGGTGAGGGTTATGGTTAGGTTTAGGTTTAGGGTAAGGGTAAGCCTTAGGGTTAGGATTAGGGTTAGGGTAAGGGTTAGGCTGAGGGTGAGGGAGAGGGTGCGTTTGAGGGTGAGGTTTTTGGATAGTTAAGCGTTAGGATTAGGTTTAGGGTGAGGATTAGGGTGACGTTAGGGTTAGGGTTAGGTTGAGTGTTAGGGTTAGGGTTAGGGTTAGGGTGAGGGTTAGGGTGTGAGGTAGGGTTAGGGTTACAATGAGAATTATGTTGAGGGTGAGGAATAGGGTTTTGGTTAGGGTAAGTGTTATGGTTATGGTGAGAGTGAGGGTGAGGGTAAGAGTAAGGGTTAGGGTCAGGGTTAGGGTGAGGGTGAGGGTTAGGGTTAGCATTAGAGTTAGGGTTAGGGTAAGGTTGAGTGTTAGGATTAGGGTTAGGGTTAATGTTAGGGTGCAGGTTAGGGTTAGAGTTACGCTGAGAGTGAGGTTCAGAGTTAGGGATAGGATTAGTTTTAGGGTTAGGTGGAGGCTGAGGGTGAGGGTGAGAATGAGGATTAAGTTTAGGGTTAGGTTTAGGGTGAGGGCTAGGATGAGGGTGATATTTTTGTTTAGGAAAGGTTTAGGGTTAGGTTTAGGGTGAGGATTAGGGTGAGGGTGAGGTTTAAGGTGAAGTTTAGGGTTAGGGTTAGGGATAGGGTGAGGGTTACGGTGAGGGTTGGGTTGTTGGTAAGTGTTAGCGTGAGGGTTAGAATGAGGGTGAGGGTTAGGGTTAGGGTGAGGGTAATTGTTATTGTGAGGGTTAGGGTGAGGGTGATGGTTAGGGTTAGCTTTCGGGTTAAGGTGAGGGTGAGGGTTATGGTTAGGGTTATGGTGAGTGTAAGGTTAGGGTTAGGGTGAGGGTTAGGGTTAGGGTGAGTGCGAGGGTGAGGGTGATGGTGAGGTTGTGGGTTAGGTTTAGGTGTAGGGTGAGGGTGAGTGTTTGGTTTAGGGTGAGGATGAGGATTGGAGTTAATGTGAGGTTTAGGGTGAGGGTGAGGTAAGGGTGAGGGTGAGGGTGAGGGTTAGGGTTAGGGGTAGGGGTAGATGTAGGTTGAGTTTTAGGTTTAGGGTTAGTATTAGGGTTAGGGTTAGGATTAGGCTTAGGGTGAGGGTGAGGGTGAGGGTGAAGGTGAGGTTTAGAGTTAGGTTTAGGTTAGAGTTATCGTTAGGTTGAGCGCTAGGATGAGGGTTATGGTTAGGGTGAGGGTGAGGTTGAGGATATGATTGAGACTCACCCTAGCTTTCATGGCTATGGTTAGGGTGAGGGTTAGGGGGACTGGTAGATTTAGTGTTAGATTTAGGATGAGGGTTAGGTTTAGTGTGAGAGTTAGGTTTAGTGGTAGGGTTAGGGTGATGTTAAGTGTTAGAGTGAGGGTTAGGGTGAGAGTGAGGGTTAGGGTGATGTTTAAGGTGAAGGTGAAATTTCGAGACAGTGAGAGGTTTCCGGTGACGGTGAGGGTTAGGGTGTGGGTGAGGGTGAGGTTTAGGGTGAGGGTAAGGGTTAGGGTGATGTTTAGAGTGAGGGTGAGGTTTAGGGTGAGAGTTAGGGTTCAGGGTAGAGGAATTGTTAGGGTGTAGGTGAGGGTTAGGGTAAGGGTGAGGCTTAGGGTGACCGTGAGTGTTAGGGTTCAGGTGAGGATTAGGGTTAGGGTTAGGGCTTGGGTTGGGGTTAGGGTTAGGGTTAGGGTGAGTGTTAGGGTGAGAGGTAGGGTTAGGGTTAGTATGAGGGTTAAGCTTAGTGTGAGAGTTTCGGGTTAGGGTTAGTATTAGTGTGAGGGTAAGTCTTAGGGTGAGGGTTAGGGTGAGACTGAGGGTTAGGGTTACCCTTAGGGTTAGGGTGAAGTTTAGGGTGGGGGTTAGCGTGAGGGTTAGGGTTAGGGTTACGGTTGTGTGAGGGTTAGGGTGAGCGAAAGGGTTAGGGTGAGGGTTAGGTTGAGGTTGAGGGATAGGGTTATGGTGAGGGTAAGGGTTAGGGAAACGGTTAGGGTGAGGTTGAGGATTAGGGTTAGCATTAGTGTTAGGGTGAGGGTGAAGGTTAGGGTGAAGGTGAGGGGTAGGCTGAGGGGTAGGGTTATTGTTAGGGTCAGGGTTAGGGTGAGGGTGAGGGTTAGGGTTAGCATTAGGGTTAGGGTTAGGTTTAGGTTGAGGGTTAGGGTTAGTGTTAGGGTAAGGTTGAGGGTAAGGTTTAGCATTAGGGTTAGGGTTAGGGTTAGGTTGCAGGTTAGGGTTAGGGTTAGAGTGAGGGTTAGGGTTAGGTTTAGGTTTAGGGTTATGGTGAGGCTGAGGGTGAGGGTGAGCGTGAAGGTGAGGGTTAAGTTTAGCATTAGGTTTAGGGTGAGGTCTAGGGTTAGGGGGAGGGCTAGAGTGAAAGTTAGGGTGAAGGTGAGGTTTTCGGTTAGGAAAGGGTTAGGGTTAGTTTTAGGGTGAGGAATAGGGTGAGGGTGAGGTTTAAGGTGAGAGTTAGGGTTAGGGTGAGGGTTAGGGTTAGGGTGAGGGTGATGTTTAGGGTGAGGGTGAGGGTGAGAGTGAGAGTTCGGGTGAGGGTGTGGGTTAGGTTGTTGGTGAGGGTTAGGGTGAGGGTGAGGGTGAGAGTGAGGGTTAGGATGTTGGTGAGGTTTCAGGTTAGTGTGAGGTTTAACGTGAGTGTTATGGTTAGGGTTAGGGTGAGGGATAGGGTTAGTGTGAGGGTTACAGTTAGGCTTAGTGTAAGGATAAGTGTTAGGTTGAGGATTAGGGTGAGAGTGAGTGTTAGGGTTAGATTAAGGGTTAGGGTTAGGGTAAGGGTTAAGGATAGGGTTAGGGTTAGCGTGAGTGTGAGGCTTAAAGGTAGGGTTAGGGTGAGAGTTAGGGTTGGGGTGAGTGATAGGGTTAGGGTTATGGTGAGGGTGAGGGTGAGGTTTCGGGTGAGTGTGAGTGTTAGGGTGTGGGTGAAGGTTAGGGTTAGGGTGAGGGTTAGGGTGACGGTGAGGGTTAGGTTGAGGGTGAGGGTTAGGGTTAACGTGAGTGATAGGGTGATGGTTAGGGTTAGGGTGAGTGTGAATATTAGGTTTAGGGTTACCCTTAGGGTTATGGTGAGGGTATGGGTTAGGGTGAGTTTTAGCGTGAGGGTGAGGGTTAGGGTTATCGTTAGGGTTAAGGTAAGAGTTAGGGTGAGGGTTATGGTTAGGGTGAGGGTGAGGGTTAGGGTTAGGGTTAGGGTGATGTTTAGGGTTAGGGTGTGAGTTAGGGTTAGTTTTATGGTTAGGGTGTGGGTTAGGTTTACGATTAGGGTTCGAGTTAGGGTGAGTGTGAGGGTGAGTTTTAGGGTTAGGATTAGGGTTAGGGTTATTGTTAGGCTGAGGGTCAAGGTGAGTGTTAGGGTTAGTGTTAATGTAATGTTTATGATTAGGGTTAGGTTGAGGGTTAGGGTTAGGCTTAGGATGAGGGTTAAGGTGAGGATTATGGTTAGATTTTGGGTGACGGTTAGGTATAGTGTCACGGTTAGGTTTATTGTGAGAGTAAGTGTTAGGGTGAGGGTTAGGGTGAGGGTGAGTGTCAGGGTTAGGGTTAGGATTAGGTTTAGTGTTATTGTGAGGCTGAGGGTGAGGCTGAGGGTGAGGGTGAGTGTGAGGG
Organism: Dipodomys merriami; assembly: GCF_024711535.1. Taxonomy (NCBI): domain Eukaryota; kingdom Metazoa; phylum Chordata; class Mammalia; order Rodentia; family Heteromyidae; genus Dipodomys; species Dipodomys merriami. Next base: position 2,537,590 of record NW_027206357.1, on the reverse strand, counting down.
TTAAGGTTAGGGTTAGGTTTAGGGTGAAGGCTAGGGTGAGGGTGAAATTTTTGGTTAGGGTTAGGTTTAGGGTGAGGATTAGGGTGAGCATGAGGTTTGAGGTGAGGGAAAGTTTTAGGGTGAGGGTTAGGGTTAGGTTTAGGGTGAGGGTTAGGGTTAGGCTGATGTTTAGGGTGAGGGTGCAGGTGAGAGTGAGGGTTCGGGTGAATGTTAGAGTTAGGGTGAGGGTTAGGGTTTGGGTTAGGGTTAGGGTGAGAGTAAGGGTTAGGATGACAGTTGGGGTGAGGATGAGGGTTAGGGTTAGGTTTAGGCTGAGTATGAGGGTTAGGGTGAGGGTTAGGTTTAGGGTCAGGGTGAGGGTTAGGGTGAGGGTTAGGGTTAGGGTCAGGGTGAGGGTTAGGGTGAGGTTTAGGGTTAGGGTTAGGGTTCAGGTTAGGGTAAAAGTTAGGGTTATGGTGAGTGTTAGAGTGAGTGGTAAGCTTAGGGTTAGGATGAGGGTTAGGCCTATTGTGAAGTTTATGGTTACGGTTAGGGTTAGTGTGAGCATAAGGGTTAGCGTGATGGTTAGGGTGAGACTGAAGGTTAGGGTTAGCCTTAGGGTTATGGTGAAGGTTATGGTGGGGGTTAGGGTGAAGGTTAGGGTTAGGGTTAGGGTTGGATGAGGGTTAAAGTGAGTGTAAGGTTTACGGTGAGGGTTAGGTTGAGGTTGAGGGTTAGGGTTATGGTGAGGGTAAGGGTTAGAGCGAAGGTTAGGGTGAGTTTGATGGTTAGGGTTAGCATTAATGTTAGTGAGAGGGTGAGAATTATTATGAGTGTTAGGGTTAGGGATAGAGTGAGGGTGAGGGTTAGGGTAAGGGTTATGGTTAGGGTTATGGTGAGGGTGAGGGTTAGGGTTAGCATTAGGGTTAGGATTAGGTTTAGGTTGAGTGTTATGGTTAGGGTTAGGGTGAGGTTGAGGGTTAAGGTAAGCATTAGGGTTAGATTTAGGCTTAGGGTGCAGGTTAGGGTTAGGTTTAGAGTGAGGGTGAGGGTCAGGGTTAGGGATAGGATTAGGTTTAGGGTTAGGGTGAGACTGAGAGTGAGGGTGAGGGTGAGGGTGAGCATGAGGGTGAGGGTTAAGTTTAGCGTTAGGTTTAGGGTGAGGGCTAGGGTGAGGGTGAGGGATAGGGTGAGGGTTAGGGTGAAGGTGAGGTTTTCGGTTAGGAATGGTTTAGGATTAGGTTTAGGGTGTGGGTGAGGTTTAAGTTGAGGGTTAGGTTTAGGGTGCGGGTTAGGGTTAGGGTTAAGTTGAGGGTTTGGGTTAGGGTGATGTTTAGGGTGTGGGTGAGAGTGAGCATTCGGTTGAGTGTGTGGCTTAGGTTGTTGGTGAGGGTCAGGGTGAGAGTGAAGGTTAGGGTGAGGGTTAGAGTTAGGGTGCTGGTGAGGATTAGGTTTAGGGTGAGAGTTAGGTTGAAGGTGAGGGTTAGTGTGAGGGTGAGGGTTAGGATTAGGGATAGGATTAGGTTGAGGGTTAGGGTTAGTGTAAGGGTGAGGGTTATGGTTATGGTTAGGGTGAGGATTTGGTTTAGTGTGAGGGTTAGGGTTAGGGTTAGTGTAAGGATAAGGGTTAGGTTGAGGATTAGGGTGAGAGTGAGGGTTAAGTTTAGATTAAGGGTTAGGGTGAGGGTTAGGGTAAGGGTTAGGCTTATGGTTAATGTGAGTGTGAGGGTTAAAGTTAGGGTTAGGGTGAGGGTTAGGGTCGGGGTGAGGGTTAGGCTTAGGGTTAGGGTGAGGTTGAGGGTGAGGGTTCGGGTGAGTGTGAGTGTTAGGGTGTGGGTCACGGTTAGGTTTAGGGTGAGGGATAAGGTGACGTTGAGGTTAAGAGTGAGGGTTAGTGTTATGGTTAGGGTGAGGGTGAGGGTTAGGGATAGGTTTAGGGTGATGTTTAGGGTTAGGGTATGGGTTAGGGATAGGTTTATCGTTAGGTTGAGGGTTAGGTTTACGGTTAGGGTTCGAGTTAGGGTGAGTGTGAGGGTGAGTGTTAGGGTTAGGATTAGTTTAGGGGTAGTGTTAGGCTTAGGGTGAGGGTAAAGGGTGAGGGTTAGGGTGAGGGTGAGGGATACGGTTAGTGTTGGGGTTAGGGTGAGCGTTTGGATCATGGTTAGGTTTAGGGTTAGGGTGAGGGTTAGGGTTAGGGTTGAGTTTAGTGTAAGAATTAGGATGAGGTGTAGGGTAAGGGTTTGGGTTAGTGTGAGGAAAAGGGATATGGTGAGGGTTAGGGTGAGGGTGAGGAATAGGGTTAGTGTAAGGGTTAGGGTGAGTGTTTGGGTGAGCGTTAGGTTTATGTTTAGGGTTAGGGTGAGGGTTAGGATGAGGGAAAGTGTTAGGGTGAGATTTAGGTTGTGGTTGAGTATTAAGGTCAGCATTAGTCTTAGGGTGAGGGTTAGGTTTAGGTATAGCATTAGGGTTAGGATTAGGGTTCGGGTGTGGGTTAGGATTAGTGTTAAGGTGAGGGTGAGTTTTAGGGTTAGCAATAGGTTTAGGGTTAGGATTAGTGTGAGGGTGAGGGTGAGGGTTAGGGTTAGGATTAGTTTAGTGTTTGGGTGAGGCTGCGGTTGAGGATGAGGTTGAAGGTGAAGGTTAGGGTTTGGCTTAGGCTTAGGGTCAGGGTGAGGGCTAGGGTGAGGGCGAGGGTGCGGTTTTCTGTTAGGAAGGGTTAGGGTTAGGTTTAGGGTGAGGATTAGGCTGAGGGTGAGGTTGAAGATGAGGTTTAGGGTTAAGGTGAGGGTTAGGGTTAGCGTTAGGCTGAGCGTTAGGATATGGGTGATGTTTAGGGTGATGTTTAGAGTGAGGGTGAGGGTGAAGGTGCGGGTTAGGGTGTAGGTGAGGGTTAGGGTGAGGGTGAGGGTTAGGGTGATGGTGAGGGTTAGGTTTAGGGTTAGTGTGAGGAAAAGGCTTAGGGTGAGGATTAGGATGAGATTAAGTGTTAGGGTTACGTTTAGAGTTAGGTTTAGGGTGAGGTATAGGGTTAGAGTTCGGGTTAGGGTTCAGTTGAGGGCGAGGGTTAGAGTTAGGGTTAGGGTGAGTGTTAGGGTTGGGGTGAGGGTTAGGGTTAGGTTTAGGGTGAGGGTGAGGGTGAGGGTGAGGGTGAGGGTTCAGGTGAGGGTTAGGGTGTGGGTTAGGATTAAGATTATGTTGAGAGTAAAGGTTAGGGTGAGGTTTAGGGTGAGGTTTAGATTTAGGGTTATGGTTAGGGTTAAGGTTAGGATGAGCAATAGGCTGAGGGTTCGGTTTAGGTTTAGTGTGAGGGTTAGGGTTAAGGTTAATGTTAGGGTTAGGATTTGGTTAAGGTAAAGGTTAGTTTTCGGTTTAGGATAAGTTTTCGGCTGATGGTTAGGTTTAGAGTTAGTGTGAGGCTTACATTTAGCGTTAAGGTTAGGGTGTGGGCTAGGGTGAGGGTGAGGGTTAGGTTGAGGGTTTAGTTTAGGTAAGAGTTAAGGTTAGGTTAGGGTGTGGATTAGGGTGAGATTGAGGATTAAGTTGAGGGTTAGTGTTAGGGTGAGACTTAGGGTTACGATTAGGGTGAGGGTTAATGTTAGGGTGATGTTTAGGGTGAGGGTGAGGGTGAAGGTTCGGGTGAGGGGGAGGGTTAGGTTGAGGGTTAGTGTGAGGGTTAGTGTTAGGTTTAGGGTTAGAGATAGGTTGAGCATGAGGGTTAGGGTGAGGGGTAGGTTGAGGGTTACGGTGAGGGTGAGGGTTAGGTTTAGTGTGAGGGTTACGGTTAGGGTTAGGGTGAGGGTTAGGGTTAGGTTAAGGGTGAGGATGAGGATGAAGGTGATGGTTAGGGCTACGGTTAGGGTTAGGGTGAGGCTTAGGTTTAGGATGAGGGTTAGGATAAGGGTGAGTGTGAGGGTTACGGTTAGGATTAATTTTAGGGTGAGGGTGAGGGTTAGGTTTAGGATTAAGGTTAGGGTCAAGGTGAGGGTGAGGGTTAGGGATAGGGTGAGGGTTAGGGTTATGGTTAGGGTTAGGGTGAGGGTTAGGGTTAGGGTTAGGTTTAGGAGGAACGTTAGGCTTAGGATTAGAGTTAGGGTTAGTTTTAGGTTAGTTTTAGGGTTGGGCTAGGGTGAGGGTGAGGATTTACCTTAGGTAAGGGTTAGGGTAAGTTTAGGGTGAGGATTAGGATGAGGTTGAGGGCTGAGGTGAGGATTTAGGGTTAGGGTGAGTGTTAGGGTTAGGATTAAGGTGATGGTTATTGTTAGGGTGAGGGTGAGGGTGAAGTTTCAGGTTAGGGGAGGGGTTAGGTTTAGGGTTAGCGTGAGGTTTATGGTTAGGGTTAGGGTTAGGGTGGTGGTGAGGGTTAGGGTGAGTGTGAGGTTGATGGTGAGTGTGAGGTTTAAGGTTAGGGTGAGGGTTAGTGATAGGGTTAGGGTTAGGGTGAGGGTGAGCATTAGGGTGAGAGTGAGAGTTCTGGTGACGGGGAAGGGGATGGGGAGGGTTATGGTTAGTGTTCGGGATAGAGTTAGGGTGAGTGTGTGGGTGAGGTTTAGGTTTAGGATTAGGGTTAGTGTTAGGTTTAGGCTGAGGGTGAGTGTGAGGGTGAGGGTGAGGGTTAGGGTTAGTGTGAGAGTTAGGCTTAATGTTAGGGTTAGGGTTAGGGTGAGGGATAGGGTTAGGATTAGTTTTAGGATGAGGGTTAGGCTGTGGGGTAGGGTTAGTGTTAGGGTGAGGGTTAGGGTTAGTGTGAGATTTAGGGTTAAGATTTGGGTCAGGGTTAGTATTAGGGTGAGGGTAAGGGTTAGTGTGAGGGTTAGGATGAGGGTGAGGTTTATGGTTAGGGATATGGTTAGGCTGAGGTTAGGGTGAGGGCTAGGGTTAGTGTGAAGGTTAGGATTAGGGTTAGGGATAGGGTGAGGGTAAGTGTTTGGGTTACTATTAGAGTTATGGTAAGGGTTAGGTTGATTGTGAGGTTGAGGATGAGGGTGAGGGTGAGGGTCTCGGTTACGTAAGTGTTAGGGTTACGTTTAGGTTGATACTGAGGGTTAGGGTTAGCGTTAGTGTTAGGGTGAAGGTTAGGATGGGGGTTAGGGTTCGGGTTAAGGTTCGGGTTAGGGTTGGGTGAGGGTAAGGGTGAGCATAAGGTTTAGGGTGAGGGTTAGGTTGAAGGTGAGGGATAGGTTTATCGTGAGGGTAAGGGTTAGGGTTAGGTTGAGAGTGAGAGTGAAGGTAAGGGTAAGTGTTAGGGTCAGAATTAGGGTGAGGGTGAGGGTTAGGGTTACCATTAGGGTTAGGTTTAGGATTAGGTTGAGTGTTAGGGTTAGGGTTAGGGTTAGGGCTAGGGTGCAGGTTAGGATTACGGTTAGAGTGAGGGTGAGGTTCAGGGTTAAGGTTAGGATTTGGTTTAGGGTTAGGGTGAGGCTGAGGCTGAGGCTGAGGGTGAAGGTGAGGGTGAGGGTTAGTATTAAGGTTAGGGTTAGGTTTAGGGTGAGGACTAATGTGAGGGTGATGTTTTTGTTTAGGAAAAGTTTAGGGTTAGGTTTAGGGTGAAGATTAGGGTGAGGGTGAGGTTTAAGGTGAGGGTTAGGGATAGGGTCAGTGTTAGGATTAGGGTTCGGGTGAGGGTTAGGGTTAAGTTGATGTTTAGGGTGACGGTGAAGGTGAGACTGAGGGTTCGGGTGAGGGTTAGGGTTAGGGTGAGGGTTAGGGTTAGGGTTAGGTTTAGGTTTAGGGTGAGGGTAAGTGTTATGATGATGACAGGTAGGGTGAGGGTGAGGGTTAGGGTTAGGGTTAGGGTTAGGGTGAGGGTTGGGGTGAGGTTTAGGGTTAGGTTTAGGGTGAGGGTTAGGGTGAGGGTTAGGGTGAAGGTTAGGGTTAGGGTTAGGGTTTGGGGTAGGGTAAAGGTTAGGGGGAGGGGAAGGGGTAGGGTGAGGATTAAGGAGAGGGTGAGGGTTAGGGTTATGCTGAGGGTAAGGGTTAATCTAAAGGTTAGGTTGAGAGTGAGCATTTGTGTTAGCATCAGGGTTGGGTTGAGGGTTAGTGTTAGTGTTAGGCTGAGGGGTATTTTTAGGGTTATGTTGAGGGTTAGGTTTAGGGTTACGGTGAGGGTAAGAGTTAGGATGACAGCTAGGGTGAGGGTCAGGGTTAGGGTTAGGTTTAGCGTTAGGGTGAGGGTTAGGGTGAGGGTTAGTTTTAGGGTTAGGGTGAAGTTTAGGGTTAGGGTTAGGGTTTGGGGTAGGGTGAGGTTTAGGGGGAGGGGACGGGGTAGGGTGAGGGTTAAGGAGAGGATGAGGGATAGGGTTATGTTGAGGGTAAAGGTTAATCTAAGGGTTAGGTTGAGAGTGAGCATTTGTGTTAGCATTATGGTTGGGTTGAGGGTTAGTTTTAGTGTTAGTTTGAGGGGTAGTTTTAGGGTTAGGGTGAGGGTTAGGGTTAGGGTTAAGGTGAGGTTAAGGGTTTTGGTGAGGTTGAGGGTGAGGGTTAGTGTTGGCCTTAGGGTGAGGGTGAATGTTAGGGTTAGGGATAGGGTGAGTGTGAGTGTGAGGATTAGGTTTAGGATTAGGGTTAGGGTTAGTGTTGGGCTGAGGTTTAGGCTGATGGGTAGGGTTACAGTTAGGGTTAGGGTTAGGTTTAGTGGGAGTGTTAGGGTTAGGTTTAGGGTTAGGGTTAGGGTGAGGGTTCGGGTGAGGGTTCGGGTTAAGGTGTGGATGAGTGTTAGGGTTAGTGTGAGGACTAGCTTTAGGGTTAGGGTTACTGTTAGGGTTAGGATTAGGGTGAGGGTAAGGGATAGGGTTAGTTTTATGGTTAGTGTGAGGGATCGGGTTAGTGTGCGGATTAGGGTTAGGGTTAGGTGAAGGATCGGGTAAGGGTTAGGGTGAGAGTTAGGGTGAGGGTGAGTATTATGATTAGGTTAAGGACTAGGGTTAGGCTGAGTGTGAGGGTGAGGTTGAGGTTTATGATTAGGGTTAGAGTGAGGGTTAGGTTTAGGGTGATGTTTAGGGTGAGAGTTAGGGTGAGGATGAGGGTTCGGGTGAGGGTGAGGATTAGGGTGTGGATGAGGGTTAGCATGAGTGTGAGGGTTACAGTTAGGTTTAGGGTGTGGGTTAGGGTTAGGGATTGGATTAGGGTGAGGTTTAGGGTGAGGGTTAGGGTCAGGGTTGGGTGAGGTTTAGGGTTAGTGTAAGGTTTAGGGTTAGGATTAGGGTAAGTGTGAGGATAAGGGTTAGTGTGAGGGATAGGGTTATTGTTAGGGTTAGGGTGAGGGTGAGGGTGCGGGTTATGGTTAGGGTTACGGTGAGGGTTAGGGTTAGGCTAAGGTTTAGGTTTGGGGATAGGTTAAGGGTGAGTGTGAGGGTGATGTTTAGAGGTAGGTTTAGGGTGAAGGTGAGGGTTCGGTTTAGGATTAGGGTTAGGGTTAGGGTTAGGGTGAGGGTGAGGGTTAGTTTTAGGATTAGGGTTAGGGTTAGGGTTAAGGTGAGGGTGAGGGTGGGGGTTAGGGAGAGGATTAGGGTTAGGTTTACGGTTAGGGTGAGAGTGAGGGTTAGGTTGAGGTGAGGGTTCATGTTTGGGTGAGGGTTAGGGTGATGGTGGGGGTTAGGGTGAGGGTGAGGTTTAGGTTTAGTGTTAGCTTTAGGGTGAGTGTTAGGATCAGGGTTAGGATTAGGGTAGGGGTGAGGGCTAGGTTGAGGGTGAGGGGTAGGGTGAAGGGTAGGGTTAAGGTTAGGGTGAGGGTGAGGGTTAGGTTTAGTGTGAGGGTTAAGGTTAGTGTGAGTTTGAGGGTGAGGGTTAGGGTTAGTGTGAGGGTTAGGGTTAGGGGTAGGGGCAGGGTGAGTGTTAGCGTTACGTTTAGATTGAGGGTTAGCGTGAGGGTAAGGTTACGGTAAGGGTGAGGGTGAGGCTTAGGTTTAGTGTGAGGGTTAGGGTTAGTGTAAGTTTAAGGGTTAGGGTGAGGTTTATGGTAACAGTGAGGCTTAGTGTTAGCGTGAGTTTGAGGGTGAGGGTGAGGTTTAGGGTTAGGTTGAGGGTTAGGGTTATGGTTAAGGTGAGGGTGAGCCGTAGGGTGAGAGTGAGGGTTCGGGTGAGGGTTTGGGTGAAGGGGGAGGTTTATGGTTAGGGTTGGGTTTAGAGTTAGGGTGAGGCTGTGGGTGAGGGTTAGGTTTAGGATTAGGGTTAGTGTTAGGATTAGGCTGAGGGTGAGTGTGAGGGTGAGGGTAAGGGTTAGGTTTTGGGTGAGGGTTCGGGTTAATGTTAGGGTTAGGGTTAGGTTGAGGGATAGGATTAGGGTTAGTATTAGGATGAGTGATAGGCTGTGGGGTAGGGTTAGGTTTAAGCTGAGGGTTAGGGTTAGTGTGAGTTTTAGGGTTAAGGTTAGGGTCAGGGATAGGATTAGGTTAGGGGTAAGGGTTAGGGTGAGGGTTAGGATGAGGGTGAGGTTTAAGTTTAGGGATAGTGTTAGGATGAAGTTAGGGTGAGGGCTAGGGTGAGTGAGTGGGTTAGGTTTAGGGTTAGGGATAGGGTGAGGATTAGGTTTAGGGTTAGGGTTAGGGTTAGGGTCAGTCTTAGGCTGAGGTGAAGGGTTAGGGATAGGGTGAGGGTTAGGTTTAGTGTGAGGATTAGGGTTTGGGGTAGGGTTAGGGTGAGGGCTAGGGTGAGTGTGAGGGTTAGGGTTTTATTTAGGGATAGGATAAGGATTAGAGTTAGGGTTAGTGTTAGGGTGAGGTTTAGGCTGATGTGTAGGGTTACAGTTAGGGAGATGGTTAGGTTTAGTGGGAGTGTTAGGATTAGGTTTAGGGTGAGGGTTCGGGTGAGCGTTTGGGTTAATGTGTGGGTGAGGTTAGGGTTAGTGTGAGGACTAGGTTTAGGTTTAGGGTTACTGTTAGGGTTAGGGTTAGGGTGAGGGTAAGGGTTAGGGTTAGTGGTATGGTTAGGGTGAGGGTTCGGGTTAGTGTGAGGGTTAGGGTTACGGTTAGGTAAAAGTGAGGTTAAGTGTTAGGGTGAGGGTTAGGGTGAGGGTGAGGGTTAGGATTAGAGTTAGGGTTAGGATTAGGGATAGGGTGAGGGTGAGGTTGAGGTTCAGTGTTAGGGTGAGGGTTAGGGTTATTGTTAGTGTTAGGTTGCGGGTGAGGGTGAGGGTGAGGGTGAGGGCTAGGGTTAGGGTAGGGTTAGGTTTGGCTGAGTGTGCGGGTGAGAGTGAGGGTGAGGGTTAAGTTTAGGGTTAGGTTTAGGGTGAGGGCTAGGGTGAGGGTGATATTTTTGGTTAGGAAAGGTTTATTGTTAGGTTTAGGGTGAGGATTTGGGTGAGGGTGAGGTTTAATATGAGGGTTAGGGTTAGGGTGAGGGTTAGGGTTAGGGTTAGCGTGAGGTTTAGGGTTAGGGTGATGTTTAGGGTGAGGGTGAAGGTGAGAGTAAGGGTTCAGGTGAGGGTTAGGGATAGGGTGAGGGTTAGGGTTAGGGTTAGGGTTAGGGTGAGGATAAGGGTTAGGATGACAGTTAGGGTGAGGGTGAGGGGTAGGGTTAGGTTTGGGTTAGGGTGATGTTTATGGTGAGGGTGAGGGTGAGAGTGAGGATTCAGTTGAGGGTGTGGCTTAGGGTTGTGGTGAGGGTTAGGTTGAGATTGAGGGTTCGGGTGAGTGTGAGAGTTATTGTGTTGGTGAGGGTTAGGTTGATGGTGAATGTTAGGGTTAAGGGTAGGATTAGGATGAGGGTTAGGTTTAGGGTTAGGGTGAGGGTTAGGGTGAGTGTTATGGTTAGAGATAGTGTGAGGTTTAGGGTTAGTGTGAGGGTTAGGTTAGGGTTGGTGTAAGGATAATGGTTAGGTTGAGGATTAGGGTGAGAGTGAGGGTTAGGGTTAGATTAAGGGTTAGGATGAGGGTTGGGGTAAGGGTTAGGGTTAGGGTTAGGGTGAGTGTGAGGTTTAAAGTTAGGGTTAGGGTGAGGGTTAGGGTTGGGGTGAGGGTTAGGGTTAGGGGTTGGATGAGGGTTCGGGTGAGCGTGAGTGTTAATGTGTGGGTGACGGTTAGGGTTAAGTTGAGGGATAAGATGACTGTGAGGGTTAGGGTGAGGGTTAGGTTTAGGGTGAGGGTAGGGTTAGGTTTAGGCTGAGGGTTAGGGTTAGGTTGATATTTATGGTGAAGGTGAGTGTTAGGGTGAGGGTTAGGGTGAAGGTTAGGTTAAGGGTTAGGGTTAAGGTTAGGGTGAGTGTGAGGATGAGGGTTAGGTTTAGGATTAGGGTTAGGGTTTTGCTTAGTGTGAATGTTAGGGTCAGGATGTGGGTTCGGGTGATGGTGAGGGTTAAGGTGTGTGTGAGGGTTAGGGTTAGGCTGAGGATTAGGGTTAGGGTTATGATTAAGGTGAAGGTTAGGGTGAGAGGTAGGCTTAGGGTTAGGATGAGGGTTAGGCTCACTGTGAGGGTTACGGTGAAGATGATGGTTAGGGTTAGCATTAGAGGTAGGATGATGGTTAGGGTGAGGGTTAGGTTTAGGGTTAGGGTTAGGGTGAGTTTGAAGGTGAGGGTGAGATTTAGTGTTAGGATTAGTGTTAGGGTTATTGTTAGAGTGAGGTTGAGGGTTTTGGTTAGGGTGAGGGTTAGGGTTAGGGTGAGGGTTATCGTTAGGGTGAAGTTTAGCGTTAGGGTGATGTTTATTGTGAGGGTGAGTGTTAGGGTGAGGCTGAGTTTCAGGATGAGGTTGAGGGTTTGGTTGATCGTGAGGGTTAAGCTGTGGTTGAGAGTTAGGGTTAGAGTGAGGGTAGGGTGACGGTGAGTGTTAGGGTGTGGGTTAGATTTAGTGTTAGGGTTAGTGTGATGCTGAGGGTGAGCGTGAGGGTGACGGTTAGGGTGAGTGTGATTGTGAGGGTTAGGTTTAGTATTAGGGTTAGGGTGAGTTTTATGGTTACGGTTAGGGTTAGGGTGTGGGTGAGGCATTACGGTTAGGGTTAGGGTTATTTTTAGGGTTAGAGTTAGGGTTAGGGTGAGGGTGAGGGTGAGGTTCAGCATTAGCGTTAGTGTTAGGGTTACCGTGAGGATGGGGGTGAGGGTTAGGGTTAGGATTAGGGTTAGGTTTAGGGTTAGGCTGAGTGGGAGGGGGAGATTTAGGGTGAGGGTTAGGATTATGGTTAGGTTAAGGCCTAGGGTGAGGGTGAGGGTTAGGCTGAGGGTGAGGGTAAGAGTTTCGGTTAGGTAAGGTTTAGGTTTAATTTTAGGGTGAGGATTAGGTTGAGTTTGAGGGTTAGTGTGAGTGTTAGTGTTAGGTTGAGTGTTAGGGTTAGGATTTGGGTGAGTGTTGGTGTTAGGGTTATGTTTAGAGTGAGGTTTAGAGTTAGGGTGGGGTTAGGGGTCCGGTGAGGATGAGGGTTAGGGTGTGGGTGAGGGTTAGGTTTAAGTTGAATGTTAAGGTGACGGTGAGGGTTAGGTTGAATGTGAGGGTTAGGGTTAGGTTGAGGGTGAGGTTAAGGGTTAGGGTGAGGGTTAGGGTGAGGGTTAGTGTGAGGGGGTAGGGTTAGGGTTAGGGTGAGGGTTAGGATTAGTGTGAGGGTTAGGGTTACGGTGAGGGTAAGTGTTAGGTTGAGGGGTATGGTTAGGGATAGGGTGAGGGCTAGGTTGAGGGTGAGGTTTAGGTTGAGTGTGAGGGTGAGTGTTTCGGTAGGCAAGGGATAGGGTTAGGGTTAGGGTGAGGGGTAGGGTTAGGGTTAGGGTGAGGTTTAGGTTTAGTGTGAGGGTTAGGGTTAGCGTTAGGGTTAGGGTTAGTGTGAGGATAAGGGTTAGGCTGAGGGTTAGGTTGTGGGTGAGGTTTAGGCTTATCGTTTGTTTTAGGTTGGGTTAGGGTGAGGTTTTGGGTCAGGGTTAGGGTAAGGGTTAGGGTTAGGGTTAGGGTTAGTGTGAGGGTTAGTTTTAGGGTTAGGGTTTGTGTGAGGATAAGGGTTAGGGTGAGGGTTAGGGTGAGAATGAGGGGTAGGGCTAGCGTTAGGTTTATGGTAATGGTCAGGGTAAGGTTTAGGGTTAGGGTTAGGGTTAGGGTGAGGGTGTGGGTTAGAGTTAGGGTTAGGGTTGGGTGAGGGTTCGGGTTAGGCTTAGGGTGAGAGTGAGGGTTCGGGTGAGGGTTTGGGTTCGGGTGAGGGTGAGTGTGTGGGTGACAGTTAGGTTTAGGGTTTAAGTGATGGTAAGGTTTAGGATGAGGGTGAGGATTAGTGTTAGGGTGACGGTGAGGGTGCCGGTTAGTGTTAGGGTTAGTGTTAGATTTAAGGTTAGGGTTAGGGTTATTGTTATGGTGAGGGTAAGTGCTAGGGTAAGGTTTAGGGTGAGTGTGAGTGTTAGTGTTAGAGTTAGGGTGAGGGTTAGGATTAGGGTGAGTGTTAGTGTTAGGGTGAGGGTGAGGGTAAGGTTTAGGGTTAGGGTTAGTGTGAGTGTTAGGATTAGGGTGAGGGTTAGGGATAGGGTTAGGGTTAGGGTGAGATTTAGGGCTGGGCTTAGGTTTAGAGTCAGGGTATGGGTAAGGCTTAGGGTGAGGGTTAGGTTCAGGTTGAGGGTTAAGGTTAGGTTGAGGTTGAGGGTAAGTTTTAGGGTGAGGGCTAGGGTTAGGTTTACGGTTAGAGAGAGAGTTAGGGTTATGGTGAGGGTGAGCTTGATGGTTAGGTTTAGGATTAGGGTTAGGGTGAGGGTGAGGTTTAGGGATAGGCGTAGGGTTAGGGTTAGGGTTAGATTTAGAGTTAGGGTGAGGTTCAGTGTGAGGGTTAGTGTTTGGATTAGAGTTAGAGATAGGGTTAAGGTGAGGCTTAGACTGAGGGGTAGGATTAGAGTTAGAGTGAGGGAAAGGGGGATGGTAAAGGTTACGGTGAGGGTTAGGGTGAGGGTGAGGTTTAGGGATAGCATTAGGTTTAGTGTTAGGGTTAAGGTGAGGGTTAGTGTTAGAGTTAGGTTGAGGGTGACATTTAGAGTTAGCATTAGGGTTACGATTAGGTTTAGTTAGAGGGTTAGGATTAGGGTAGGGTTAGGATTATGGTTAAGGTTAGGCTTAGCCTGATTATGGGGATGAGGGTGAGGGTTAGGGTTAGGGTTAGGTTTATGGTGTGGGCTAGGGTGAGGGTTAGGGTGAGGGTGAGGTTTTAGGTTAGGAAAGGCTTAGGGTTCGGTTTACGGTGAGGATTAGTGTGAGGGTGAGGTTTAAGGCGAGGATTATGGTTATGGTGAGGATTAGGGTTAGGTTTAGGGTGAGGTTTAGGTTTAGGGTGATGTTTAGGGTGAAGGTGAGGGTTAGGGTGAGGGTGAGGGTGAGGGTGAGGTTGTTGGTGAGGATTAGGGCTAGGGTTAGGGTTAGGGGACAGTGAGGTTTAAGGTGAAGGTGAGGATTACGGTTAGGTTTAGGGTGAGGGTTAGGGAAAGAATTAGGGTGAGAGGGAGGGTTAGGGTTAGGGTGAGGGTTAGGTTTAATGTGACGTTAGGGTTAGGGTTAGGGTTAGTGTGAGGATAAGAGTTCGGGTGAGGGTTAGGGTGAGACTGAAGGTTAGGGTTAGCGTTACGGTTAAGGTGAGATTGAGGGTGAGGGTTAGGGTGAGGGTTAGGGTGAGGGTGAGGGTGTGTTTTACAATGTGGGTGAAGTTTAGGGTTAGGGTGATCGTTAAGGTGATGTTGAGTGTTAGGTTGAGAGTGAGTGTTAGGTTTAGGGTTAGGGTTAGGCGAAATGTGAGGATTAGGGTTAGAGTTATGGTTATGGTGAGGGTACGGGTTAGGGTGAGGTTTATGGTGAGGGTGAGGGTTAGGGTTAGCGTTAGGGTTAGGGTGAGGTTTAGGGTGGGGGTTAGGGTTAGGGTGAGGGTGCCTGTTAGGGTTAGGGTTAGGGTGAGGTTTAGGGTTAGGGTGAGGTCTAGGGATAAGGTTAGGGTTTGGGTGAGGGTCAGAGTTAGGGGTAGGGTTAGAGTTAGGGAGAGGGTGAGGGTTAGAGTTATGTTTAGGATTAGGCATATGCTTAGGCTGAGGGTGAAGGTTAGGTTTAGCGTGAGGGTTAGGGTTAGGTTTAGGGTTAGGGTTATGTTGATTGTTAGGGTTAGGTTTAGGATGAGGGTTTGGCTGAGGGTTAGGTTTAGGGTTAGGGTGAGGCTTAGTGTTAGTGTGATGGTTAGGGTTAGGGTTTTGTTTACAGTGAGAGTGAGGGTTAGGGTTAGGTTTAGGGTGAGGTGAGAGATTGGTTGAGGGTTTGGGTTAGGTTTAGTATTAGGATGATGGTTACGGTGACGGTTAGTGTTAGGGTTAGGGTTTGGGTGAGGGTTAGGGTTAGGGTTAGAGTTAGGATGAGGGTGAGGTTGAGGGTTAGCGTTTGAATTAGGGTTAGGTTTAGGGTTATGCTGAGGGTGAGGTTGAGGGTGAGGGTGAGTTTTAGGGTTTGGGTGAGGGTTAGGGTTATGGTTAGGGTTAAGGTGAGGGTGAGGGTTAGGGTTAGGGTTAGGTTTAGGATGAGGGGTAGGCTGAGTGTTAGTTTTAGGCTTAGGGTGAGGGTAAGGGTTAGCGTGATGTTGAGGGATAGGTTTAGGCTTCAGTTTAGGGTTAGTGTGATGGTTAGGGTTAGGTTTATGCTGAGGGTGAAGGTTAAGGTGAGGGGTAGGGTTAGGGTTAATGTTAGGGTGAGGATTAGGGTTAGGGTGAGGGTAAGGGTGAGGGGTAGGTTTAGGTTTAGGGTTAGTGGGAGGGTAAGGGTTAGGGAGAAGGTTAAGGTGAGGGTGAGGATGAGGGTGAGGGTTAGTTTGAGGGTGATGGTTAGGGTTAGGTATAGAGTTAAGATGAGAGTGAGGGTGAGTATTAGGTTTTGGCTTAGGGTTAGGTTTATGTTTACTCTGAGGGTGAGGATAAGGGTGAGGGTGAGTTTGAGAGTTAGGGGTAGGGTTAGGGTTAATGTTAGGGTGAGGGATAGGGTTAGGGTTAGGGTTTGGATCAGGATTAGGCTGAGGGTTAGGATTAGTGTTAGGGTGAGGGTTAGGGTGAGGGTGAGGGTTAGCGTTAGCTTAGGGATAGGGTGAGGGTTATGGTTAGGGATAGGGTTGGGTGAGGGAAAGTGTTAGGGTGAGGGTTAGTGTGGGGATGAAGGATATGGTTATGGTGAGGGTAAGGGATAGGGCTAGGGTTAGGGTGAGGGTTTTGGTTAGGGTTAGGTTTAGAGTGAGGGTGAGGGTGAGGGTAAGGGATAGGTTTTGTATTAGGGTTAGGTTTAGGGTTAGGCTGAGGGTGACGTTGAGGGTGAGGGTGACGGTTAGGGTGACGGTTAGGTTTAGGGTTAGGATGAGGGTTAGGCTGAGGTTTAGGTTTAGGGTTCGGTAAGCGTAAGGGTTAGGGTGAGAGTGAGGGTTAGGCTTAGGCTTAGGGTTAGGGTGCCGGTTAGGGTGAGGTTTAGTGTTAGTGTTAGGGTTAGGGTTAGAGTGAGGGTTAGGGTGACGGTAAGGGTTAGGGTTAGGGTTAGGTTGATGGTGATGGATAATATTAAAGTGAGGGTAAGGGTTAGGGCGAGGTTTAGGGTGAGGCAGAGGGTTAATATTAGCATTAGGGGTATGGTGAGGGTGAGGGTTAGGGTGAGGGTTAGAGTTAGGGTTAGGGATAGGGTGAAGATTAAGGTTAGGGATAGGTTTAGAGTGAAAGTTAGGCTGAGGGGTAGGGTTAGGGTTAGTGTTAGGGTGAGTGTTAGGGAGTGGGTTAATGTTAGGGTTAGGGTTAGGGTGAGGTTCAGGGTGAGGGTTAGGGTTAATGTGAGGGTTATTGAGAGGTTGAGGTTTAGGGTTAGCATTAGGGTTAGGCTTAGGATTAGGGTTAGGGTGAGGGTGAGGGCTAGTGTTAGTATTAGGGTAAGGGTTTGGGTTAGGGTGAGGATGAGGTTTAGAGTGAGGGTAAGGGTTAGGGCGAGGTTTAGGGTGAGGTTGTGGAATAATGTTAGCATTAGGGTTACTGGGAGGGTGAGGGTTAGGGTGAGTGTTATGGTTATGCTTAGGGATACAGTTTGGATTAGGGTTAGGGTTAGGTTTAGGGTGAGGTTAAGGCTGAGGTCTAGGTTTAGGTTTAGCGTTACGGTGAGGGTTAGGGTTAGTATGAGGGTTAGGATTAGGGTTAGGTTCAGGTTGAGGTTGATAGTGAGGGTAACGGTTATGTTGAGGGTTAGAGTGAGGTTGAGGTTTAGGGTTAGCATCAGGGTTAGAGTGAGGGTTAGGGTTAGGCTTACGGTTAGGGTAAGGGTTAGGGTTAGGGTGAGGTTTAGGGTTAGGGTGATTTTTAGGGTGACAGTGAGGGTTAGGGTGAGGGTGAGGTTGAGCGTTAGGGTTAGGTTGAGGGTGAGGGTGAGTGTGAGGGTGACGGTTAGGGTTAGGTTTAGGGTGAGGATAAGGGTTAGGGTTAGCTTAGGGTTAGTGTAAGTGTTAGACTGAGGGTGAGGGTGAGGGTGAGGGTTAGGGTTAGGTTTAGGGTGAGGGTTAGGGGTAGTGTGAGGGTTAGGTTGAGGTTGAGGGTCAGCGTGAGGTTGAGAATGACGTTGAGGGTGAGGGTTAGGGTTACGGTTATATTTAGGGTGAGGTGAGGGTGAGGGTTAGGGTTAGGGTGAGGGTTAGGGTGAGGTTTAGGGTTAATGTTTCGGTTAGGGTAAGGGTGAGGGTAAGGATTACAGTGAGAGTTATTTTGAGGGTGAGTGTTAGGGTTAGGGTGAGGGTAAGGGTTAGGGTGAGGGTTATTGTGAGGGTTTGGGTTCGGGTTAGCATTAGGGTTAGTTTGAGGGTGAGGGTTTTGGTGAGGGTTAGGGTTACGGTTAGGGATAGGTTGAGGATTAGGGTTAGTGTGAGGGTTAGGGTCTGGGTAAGGGTTAGGGTTAGATTTAGGGCGAGGGTGAGGGTGAGCATTAGAATTAAGATTAGGTTTAGGGTTAGAGTAAGGTGAGATTGAGGGTTAGGGTTTGGGATAGAATTAGGGTGAGGGTGAGCGTGAGGTTTAGGTTTAAGATTAGGGTTAGGGTTATGGTGAGGGTTACGGTGAGGGTGAGAGTGAGGCTTAGGCTTAGAGTTAGGATGAAGGTTAGGTTTACAGTGTGGGCTACGGTGCGGGTGAGTTTTAGGGTGAGTGTGCGGGTGAGGTTGAGGGTTTTGGTTAGGTAAGGGTTATGTTTAGGGTTAGGGTGAGGATTAGGGTGAGGGTGAGGGTTAGGGTGAGGCTCAGGGTTAGGGTGAGAGTTAGGGTTACGGTGAGGGTTACGGTTAGGGTTAGGTTGAGGCTGAGGGTTAGGTATAGGGTAAGGGTTAGGGTTAGTTTGAGGCTGAGGGTTAGGTTTAGTGTAAGGGTTATGGTTAGTTTGAGGCTGAGGGTTAGGTATAGGGTAAGGGTTAGGGTTAGGGTTATGGTGAGGGTTAGGTTTAGGGTAAGTGTTAGGGTGAGGGTGAGGTTTAGGGTTAGGGTTAGGGTTAGTGTAAGGTTTAGTGTTACAGTGAAGAGTTAGGATTAGGGTTACGGTGAGGGTGAGGGTTAGGGTTAGGGTTAGGGTGAGGTTGAGGGTGAGGGTTAGGTTGAGTGTGAGTGTGAGGGTTTCGGTTATGTAAGGGTTAGAGTTAGGGTTAGGGTGAGGATTAGGGTGAGGGTGAGGGTTATGGTTAGGGTCAGGTTTAGGGTGAGGTTAAGTGTTAGGGTGAGGGTGAGTGTGGGTGTGAGTGTGAGGGTGAAGGTGAGGGTTTCGGTTAGGTAAGGTTTAGAGTTATGGTTAGGGTGAGGATTAGGGTGAGAGTGAGGTTTAGGGTGAGGTTAGTTGAGGCTCAGGGTTAGGGTGTGGGTGAGGATTCAGGTGAAGGTGAGGGTTGGGGTGAGTGTGAGAGTTAAAGTTAGGTTTAGAGTGAGGGTTAGGGTTGAGGTGAGGGTTAGGGTTAGGGTTAGGGTGAGGATGAGGATTCGGGTTCGGTGAGTGTGAATGTTAGGGTGTTGGTGACGTTTAGGGTTAGGGTGAGGGTGATGCTGAGGGTTAGGGTTAGGGTTAGTTTGAGGATAAGGGTTAGGGTGAGGATTAGGGTGAGTGTGAGGGTTAGGGTTAGCATAAGGTTTAGGGTGAGGGTTAGGGTTAGGGTTAGGGTAAGGATTAGGGTTAGGTAAGGGTTAGGGTTAGGGTTAGGGTTAGTGTTAGGTTTAGTGTTAGTCTTAGGGTTAGGGTTAGGGTGAGGGTTAGGGTTAAGTTTAGGGTTAGGGTAAGGTTAGGGTTAGCATCAGGTTTTGGTTTAGGGTGATGTTTATGTTGACGGTGAGGGTTAGGGTGATGTTGAGGTTGAGCTCGAGGGTTAGGGTGAGGGTGATGGTTAGGTTTAGGGTGAGGGTAAGATTTAGGGTTAGGATTAGGGTTAGGGAAAGGGTTAGGCTGAGGGTGAGGGTGAGGTTAGGTAAGTGTTAGGGTTAGGTTTAGGGTGAGGATTAGGATGAGGGTGAGGGTTAGTGTTAGGTTGAGGGTTAGGGTTAGGGTTAGGGTGAGGGTTAGGGTGAGAGTTAGGGTTAAGGTTAGGATGAGGGTTAGGCTTAGTGTGAGTGTTCTGGATAGGTTTAGGGTTAGTGTGAGGATAAGGGTTAGGGTGAGTGTTAGGTTGAGACTGATTGTTAGGGTTAGCGTTAGGGTTAGTTTGAAGGTTAGAGTGGGGGTTAGGGTGAGGGATAGGTTTCGGGTTAGGGTTGGGTGAGGTTTAGGATGAGGGTAAGGGTTAGGTTTAGGGTGCGTGAGGGTGAGCGTAAGGGTTAGGGTTAGGGTCAGGGTTAGGGTGAGGGTGAGGTTTAGGGTTTGCATTAAGGTTAGGGTTAGGGTTAGGTTGAGTGTTAAGTTTAGGGTTAGGGTGCAGGTTAAGGTTAGGGTTAGAGTGAGGGTGAGGGTCAGGGTTAGGGTTTGGATTAGGTTTAGTGTTAGGGTGAGGCTGAAGGTGAGGCTGAGGGTGAGGGTGATGGTGAGGGTTAAGTTTAGGGTTAGATTTAGGGTGAGGGCTAGGGTGAGGGTGATGTTTTTGTTTAGGATAGGTCTAGAGTTAGGTTTAGCGTGAGGATTAGTGTGGGGTGAGGTTTAAGGTGAGGGTTAGGTTTAGGGTTAGGGTGAGGGTTAGGGTTTGGGTGAGGGTTAGGGTTAGGGTGATGTTTAGGTTGAGGGTGAAGATGAGAGTGAGGGTTCGGGTGAGGGTTAGGTTTAGGGTGATGGTTAGTGTTAGGGTAACGGTTAGGTTTAGGGGGAGCGTAAGTGTTAGGATGACAGTTAGGGTGAGGGTGAGGGTTAAGTTTAGGTTTAGGATTAGGGTGAGTGTTAGGGTGAGGGTTAGTTTTAGGGTTAGCGTGAGGGTTAGGGTGAAGGTTAGGGTGAAGGTTAGGTTTAGGGTTTGGGTTAGGGTGAGGGTTGGGTGAGAAGGAGTAGGGTGACGGTTAGGGAGAAGGTGAGGAATAGGGTTATGGTGAGGGTAAGATTTAGGCTGAGGCTTAGGTTGAGAATGAGCATTTGTGTTAGCATCAGGGTTGGGTTGAGGGTGAGTGTTAGTGTTAGGCTGAGGGGTAGTTTTAGGGTTAGGGTGAGGGTTAGGGTTAGGGATAGGGTTAGGGTTAGGTTAAGGGTTAGGGTGTGGGTGAGGGTGAGGGTTCAGGCTAGACTTAGGGTGAGGATGAGGGTTAGGTTTAGGGTTAGGGTGAATGTGAGTGTGAGGGTTAGGTTTAGGATTAGGGTTAGGGTTAGGCTGAGGTTGAGGTTATGATTGAGGGTGAGGTCTAGGGTTAGGGGTAGAGGTAAAGTTAGGGTTAGATTTAGGCTTAGTATTAGGGTTAGGATTAGCATTAGGCTGAGGTTGAGGGTGAGGGTGAGGGTGAAGGTGATGTTTAGGGTTAGGGGTAGGGGTAGAGTTAGGGTTAGGTTGAGCGGTAGGATGAGGGTGAGGGTTAGGGTTAGCGTTAGTTTTAGGGTGAGGTTTAGGGTGAGATTTGAGTGTTAGGGTTAGGGTTAGGGTGAGCGTGTGGGTTAGGGTTAGTGTGAGGTTGAGGATCTGTGTTAGGGTTAAGGTTAGGCTTAGATTTAGGATGAGGGTGATGGTGAGGGTTAGAATTAGGATTAGGGTTAGGGTTAGAATTAGGTGAGAGTGAGGATGAGGGTGAGGGTTTGGGTTAGAATTAGGGTGAGGGTGAGCATAAGGGTTAGGGTTAGGATTAGGGTTAGAATTATGGTTAGGGTTAGGGTGAGAGTGAGGGTGAGGCTTAGGTTTAGGATTAGGGTTAGGGTTAGTTTGAGGATCAGGGTTAGGGTGAGAATTAGGGTGAGGGTGAGAAGGAGGTTGAGGGTTAGGGTGAGCTTTAAGGTTAGGGTTAGGGTGAGGGTTAGGGTGAGTTTTAGGGTTATGGTGAAGGTTAGGGTTAGGGTTAGGTTGAGGCTAAGGTTTAGGCTGAGGGTTAGGGTAGGTTTAGGGTGAGGTTTAGGTTTAGGGTGAGGGCTTTGGTGAGGGTGAGTGTTAAGGTGAGTGTGAGGGTGAGGTTGAGGGTTTTGGTTAGGTAAGGGTTACGGTTAGGGTTAGGGTGAGGATTAGGGTGAGGATGAGGTTTAGGTTGAGTGTTAGGTTGAGTGTGAGGGTTAGGGTGAGGGTGAGGGTGAGGGAGAGCATGAGGGTGCGGGTGAGCGTGAGAGTTCGGGTGAGGTTGAGGGCTGGGGTGTGTGTCAGGTTTAGGTTTAGGGTGAGGGTTAGGGTGACGGTGAGGGTTAGGGTGAGGGTGAGGTTTAGGATTGGGGTTAGTGTGAGGGATAGGTTTAGGGTGAGTGTTAGGGTGAGGGGTAGGCTTAGGGTTAGGAAGAGGGTTAGGGTTAGGGTGAAGGTTAGGGTTCGTTTGAGGGTTAGGGTGAAGGTGAGTTTGAGGTTGAGGGTTAGGTTGAGGGTGATGGTGACGGTGAGGGTTAGGGTTAGGATTCGAGTTAGGGTTAGGTTGAGAGTTAGCGTTAGGGTTAGGTTTAGGATGAGGGTGAGGGTGAGGGTGAGGGTTAGGGTTAGGGTTAGGTTTAGGATTAGGTTTACGTTTAGGGTAAGGGTTAGGGTTAGGGTTAGGGTGAGGGTTAGGGTTAGGGTTATGTTTAAAGTGAGGGTTAGGCTTAGAATTAGGACGAGGGTGAGGGTTAGGTTGAGGGGTAGGGTTAGGGATAGGGTAAGGGTTAGGTTTAGGGTGAGGGTTAGGTTTAGGGTTAGGGTTAGTGTGAGGGTGATGGTGAGGGTTAGGGTGAGGGTTATAGTAAGGGTTAGGTTTAGGGTGAGGATTAGTTTTAGGTTTAGGTTTAGGGTGAGGGTGATGCTGAGGGTTAGGTTTAGGGTTAGTGTGAGGATAAGGGTTAGGGTGAGGATTAGGGTGAGGGTGAGGGTTAGGATTAGCATAAGGTTTAGGGTGAGGGTTAGGGTTAGTGTTAGTGTTAGGGTTAGGGTAAAGGTTAGTGTTAGGTTTAGGATTAGGGTTATGGTTAGGGTTAGGGTCAGGGTTAGGCTTAGGGTTTGAGTTAGGGTGAGGGTTAGGGTTAAGTTTAGGGTTAGGGTAAGGTTAGGGTTAGCGTTAGGGTTATTGTTAGGGTGATGTTTAGGATGATGTTGAGGGTTAGGGTGAGGGTGAGATTGAGCGTGAGAGTTAGGGTGAGGGTGAGTTGGAGGGTGACAGTGAGGGTTAGGGTTAGGTTTAGGGTGAGAATAAGAGTTATTGTTAGGATTAGGTTTAGGGTAAGGGTTAGGCTGTAGGTAGGGTGAGGATGAGGTTTTCGGTTAGGGAAGGGTTAGGGTTAGGTTTAGGGTGTGGATTAGTGTCAGGGTGAGAGTTAGGGTTAGAGTTAGGGTTAGGGTGAGGGTTAAGCTTAAGGTTAGGATGAGGGTTAGGCTTACTGTGAGAGTTACGGTTAGGGTTAGGGTTAGTGTGAGTGTAAGTGGTAGGATGAGTGTTAAGTTGAGACTGAGAGTTAGGGTTAGAGTTAGGGTTAGGGTGAAGGTTAAGTTGGGGGATAGGGTTCTGGTTAGGTTTGGGTGAGGGTTAGGGTGAGCGTAAGGGTTAGTGTGAGGGTTAGGTTGAGGGTGAGGGATAGGGTTATGGTGAGGGTAAGGGTTAGGTTTAGGGTGAGAGTGAGGGTGGGGGTAAGGTAAGCGTTAGGGTCAGGGTTAGGGTTAGGCTGAGGCTTATGTTGCGAATGAGCATTTGTGTTAGCATCAGTGTTGGGGTGATGGTGAGGGTTAGGGTTAGGCTGAGGGGTAGTTTTAGGGTTGGGTGAGGGTTAGGGTTAGGGTTAGGGTTAGGGTGAGATTAATGGTTAGGGTGTGGGTGAGTGTGAGGGTTAGGGTTAGCCTTAGGGTGAGTGTGAGGTTTAGGGTTAGGGTTAGAGTGAGTGTGAGTGTGAGGGTTAGGTTTAGGATTAGAGTTAGGGTTAGGATTAGGCTGAGGTTGAGGGTGAGGGTGAGGGTGAAGTTGAGGTTTAGGGTTAGGGTTAGGGTTAGAGTTAGATTTAGGTTGTGCGCTAGGATGAGGATGAGGGTTAGGGTTAGTGTTAGGGTGAGGTTTTTGGTGAGGGTTGAGTGTTAGGGTTAGGGTTAGGGTGAGGGTGAGGGTTAGGGTTAGGGTGAGGGTGAGGATTAGGAATAGGGTGGGGGTTAGAGTTACAGTGAGGGTGAGGGTGAGGGTGAAGGTTAGGATTATGTTTAGGGTTAGGGATAAGGTGAGGGTGAGGGTTAGAGTGTTTTTGAGGGTTAGGGATAGGGTTAGGATTAGTTTTAGGGTGAGGGTTAGGGTTAGGATTAGGGTTAGGATGAGGGTTAGCGTAAGGGATAGGGTTAGTGTTAGGCTGAAAGTTAGGATTAGGGTGAGGGTTAGGGTAAGGGTAAGGGATAGGGTTAGGGTGAGGTTAAGAATTAGGGAGAGGGTGAGGGTTAGCGTTAGGGTTAGGTTGAGGCTTAGCGTTATGGTTAGGGTTAGGGTGAGGGTTAGGGTTAGGGTAAGTGTGAGGTTTAGGTTAAGGGTGAGGGTGAGGGTGAGTGTAAAATTTAGGTTGTGGGTTAGGGTTTGGTTTAGGGTGAGGGTTAGTGTTAAGGTGAGGGTTAGTGTGAGGGTGAGATGTAGGTTATGGTTTAGGGTGAGGGTTAGGGTTAGGGTGAGGGTTATGGTGAGGGGTAGGGTTAGTGTTAGGGAGAGGGTTAGGGTTTGTGTGAGGGTTAGGGTTACGGTTAGAGTCAGGTTTAGTATGAGGATAAAATTTAGGGTGAGGTTTAGGGTTAGGGTTAGGGTTAGGGTTAAGGTTAGGGTTAGGGTTAGGTTTAGGGTAAGTGTTAGGGTTAGGGTGAATGTGAGGTTTAGGGTGAGGGATAGGGTTAGGGTTAGGGTAAGGGTTAGGTTTAGGGTGAGTATTAGGTTTAGGGTTAGGGTTAGGGTGAGGGTGAGGATTAGGGTTAGGTTGAGGGTGAGGGTGAGTTTTAGGGTTAGGGTTACAGTTAGGGTGAGGATTAGGTTTAGGTTTATAGTTGGGCTAAGAGTTAGGATTAGGTTGAGGGTTAGGTTTAGGGTTACGGTTAGGGTGAGGGTGAGTCTGGGGGTTAGGGTTAGTGTGAGGATAAGGGTTAGGGTGAGGATTAGGGTGAGGTTGAGGGTTAGGGTTAGCATTAGGGTTAGGGTGAAGGTTAGGGTTAGTTTTAGTTTAAGGGTTAGGGTTAGGGTTAGGGTAAGGGTTAGGTTTAGGCTTAGGGTTAGGGTTAGCATTAGGGTGAGGGTGAGGCTTAGGGATAGTGTTAGGTGAGGGTTAGGGTTAGGCTTAGGGTTAGGGTAAGGCTTAGGGTTAGGGTGAGGGGGATTTTTAGGGTGACGGTGAGGGTTAGGGTGAGGGTGAGCTTGAGCATGAGGGTTAGGTTGAGTGTGAGTGTGAGTGTGAGGGTGACGATGAGGGTTATGTTTAAGGCTAGGTTTAGGGTGAGGGTAAGGTTTAGGGTTTGGATTAGGGTTAGTGTAAGGGTTAGGCTGAGGGTGAGGGTTAGGGTTAGGGTGATTTTTAGGTTGACGGTGAGGGTTAGGGTGAGGGAGAGCTTGAGCATGAGGGTTAGGTTGACTGTGAGTGTGAGTGTGAGTGTGACGATGAGGGTTAGGGTTAAGGTTAAGTTTAGGGTGAGGGTAAGGGTTAGGGTTGGTATTAGGTTAGTGTAAGGGTTAGGCTGAGGGTGAGGCTGAGGGTTAGGGTTAGGGTTAGGGTGAGGGTTAGGGGTAGTGTGAGGGTTAGGTTGAGGGTGAGGTTGAGGGTCAGGGTGAGGTTGAGGGTGACGTTGAGGGTGAGGGATAGGGTTAGGGTTATGGTTAGGGTGAGGCTGAGGGTGAGGTTTAGGGTTAGGGTTAGTGTTATTGTTATGGTTAGGGTTTTAGGGTTAGGATTAGTGTGAGAGCGAGGGTGAGGGTTAAGTTTAGAGTTACAGTTAGGGTGAGGGTGAGAGTGAGGGTTAGGGTTAGGGTTATGGTGAGGGGTAGGGTGAGGGGTAGGATTAGGGTTAGGGTGAGGGTTAGCATTAATGTGAGGATTAGGGTTAGGGTTTTGGTTAGTGTGAGGATAAGGGTTATGGTGAGGTTTAGGGTGGGAGTGAGAGTTAGGGTTAGCTTTAGGGTTAGGGTGAGGGTTAGGGTGAGGTTTAAGGTGAGGGTTTGGGTTAGTATGAGGGTGAGGTTGATAGTTCGGATTAGGGTGAAGGTTAGGGTTAGGGTGAGGTTTAGGGTATGGTTAAGGTGAGGGTTCGGGTTCAGGAGAGGTTGAGTTTTAGGGTGAGAGTGATGGTTCGGGTTCGGGTGAGGGTTAAGGTGACAGTGATGGTTAGGGTGATGTTCAGGCTTAGGGTTACTGTGAGGATTAGGGTGAGTGTTATTGTTAGGTTTAGGGTGAGTGTAAGTTTTAGGGTGAGGGTTAGGGTGAGGTTGTGGTTTATGTTTAGGTTGAGGGTTAGGTTGAGCGTTAGCGTGAGGGTTAGGTTTAGGTTTAGGGATAGGGTGAGGGTTAGGTTGAGGTTTAGTGTTAGTGTTAGGGTTAGGGTTAGGGTGAGGGTTATGGTTATGGTAAGGGTTACAGTGCGGTTTAGGGTGAGAGTGAGGGTTACATATAGTATTAGGGTTAAGGTTAGGTTTAGGGTGAGTCTTAAGGTTAGGGTTATGTTGAGGGTGATTGTTAGGGTTAGCATTA
Source organism: Dipodomys merriami (assembly GCF_024711535.1). NCBI lineage: Eukaryota > Metazoa > Chordata > Mammalia > Rodentia > Heteromyidae > Dipodomys > Dipodomys merriami. Next base: position 2,512,460 of record NW_027206357.1, on the reverse strand, counting down.
GAGATAGGGTTAATGTGACGGTGAGGGTTAGGGTTAGGGTTAGGGTTAGGATTAGGTGAGGGCTAGGATTATGGTTAGGGTAAGCTTTAGGTTTAGGGTGAGGGTAAGGGTGAGGGTTAGGTGTAGGATTAGGCTTAGGTATAGGGTTAGGCTTAAGGTGACGGTGAGGGTGAATGTCAGAGGTAGGTTTAGGGTGAGGGTTAAGGTTATGGTTACGGTTAGGGTGAGGGTGAGGGTGAAGGTTAGGGTGAGGTTGAGGGTGAGGTTGAGGGTGAGGGTTCGGGTTAGGGTTTGGGTGACAGTTAGGGTTAGGTTTAATGTTAGGGTGAGGGTTAGAGTTAGGGTTAGGTTTAGGAGGAGGGTTAGGCTGAGGGTTAGGGTTAGGGTTAGAGTGAGCATAAGGTATATGATGATGGTGAGGGTTAAGTTTAGGATTAGGTTTAGGGTTAGCATGAGGGTTAGGGATAGGGTTAGGATTAGGGTGAGGGTTTTGGTTAGGGTTAGGTTTAGAGCTAAGATGAGGTTGAGGGTGAGGGTTAGGGTTTAAATTAGGGTTAGGGATAAGGTTAGGCTGAGGGTGAGGTTGAGGGTGAGGGTGAGGGTTAGGGTTAATATGAGGGTTAGGTTTATGGTTAGTGTTAAGGTTAGGGTGAGGGGTAGGGTTAGGGTTAGGGTTAGGATGAGGGTTAGGCTGAGAGTTAGGGTTCGTGTGAGGGTAAGAGTTAGGGTGAGGGTTAGGGTGAGGGTTAGGATTATTGTTGTTGTTAGGTTTAGTGTTATGTTGAGTGTAAGGTTGCGGGTGAGGGTTAGGGTTAGGGTTAGGGTGAGGTTTAGGGTTAGGGTTAGAGTTAGGGTAAGGGTGAGAGTGAGGTTTAGGGTTAGAATTAGGGTTAGTGTTAGGTTTAGGCTTACCGTTAGGCTAGGGATGAAGGTGGGGGTGAGGATTAGGGTTAGGTTTAGGGTTAGGATTAGAGTTAGGGTTAGGGTTAGGGTTCGGGTTATTGTTAGTGTTATGGTTAGGGCTCAGTTTGCGGTGAGGGTGACGCTGAGGATGGTTTATGGTTAGGGTTAGGTTTAGGGTTAGGGTTAGGGTTAGTGTTATGGTTAGGGTTAGGTTTAGAGTTACAGTGAGGGTGAGGGTGTTAGGTTTAGGGTGGGGTTTACGGTGAGGTTTAGGTTTAGGGTTAGGTTGAGGTTGAGGTTGAGGTTTAGGGTTAGAGTAAGGGTTAGTGGGAGGGTTAGGGTGAGGGTTAGGTTTAGGGTTAGTGTTAGACTTAGGGTGAGGTTGAGGTTAGGTTGGGGTTTAGGGATAGGTTTAGGGTTAGGCTTAGGATTAGGGTTAGGCTGAGGGTGAGTGTGGGGGTGAGGGTTAGTGTTACAGTGAGGGTGAGGATTAGGATTAGGGTTAGGGTTAGGATGAGGGTTAGGTATAGGGTTAGGGTTAGGGTTTGGTTTAGGGTGAGGGTTAGTGTTAGGGTTAGGGTTAGGCTTAGGCTTAGGGTTAGGCTGATGGTGAGGGTGGTGATGAGATTAGGTTAGCCTGATGGTTAGGGTTATGGTTACTTTGAGGATTAGGATGAGGGTTAGGGTGAGGTTTAGGGTTACGGTGTGGGCTAAGTTGAGGATGAGGGTTAGGGTATGGTTACTTTGAGGATTAGGATGAGGGTTAGGGTGAGGTTTAGGGTTACGGTGTGGGCTAAGTTGAGGATGAGGGTTAGGGTGAGGGTTAGGCTTAGGATTAGGGTTAGGCTGAGGCTGAGGGTGAGGATGAGGGTTAGGGTTAGCATGATGGTTAGGGTTAGGGTTAGGGTGAGGTTTAGGATGAGGGTTAGGGTTAGGGTGAGGGTTACAATAAGGGTGAGGGTTAGGATTAGTGTGAGGATTAGGGTTAGGTTTAGGGTGAGGGTGAGGCTTTGATTGAGGGTTAGGGTTATGTTGAGTGTTATGGTTAGGGTGAGGGTTAGGTTTAGGGTTAGGGTTAGTGTTAGGGTGAAGGTTAGGGTTACAGTTACGGTGAGGATGAGGGTGAAGGTTAGGGTTAGGGTTAGGGTGAGTTTTAGGTTTAGGGTTAGGGTTAGAGTTAGGCTTAGGGTGAGGGTGAGGTTTAGGGTTAGAGTTAGGGTGATTGTTAGGGTTAGGTTTAGGGTGCGGGTTAGGGTGAGGTTTAGACTTTGGGTTAGGTTTAGGGTTAGGAATAGGCTTAGGCCCAGCGTGAGGGTGAGGGTTAGGTTTAGGGTTAGGGTGAGGGTTTGGGGGATGTTTACGGTGAGGTTTAGTGTTAGGGTTATGTTGAGGATGAGGGTTAGAGTTAGAGTGAGTGTTAGTGAGAGGGTTAGGGAGAGGGTTAGGTTTAGGTTTAGTGTTAGTCTTAGGGTGTGGGTGAGGTTTAGGTTGTGGTTTAAGGATAGAGTTAGGGTTAGCATTAGGCTTAGGGTGAGGGTTAGTGTGAGGGTTAGGGTTAGGTTTTAGGCTCTGGCTAAGGGTTAGGCTGAGGGAGAGGGTGGGTGTGAGGGTTAGTGTTACTGTGAGTGGGAGAATTAGGGTTAGGGTGAGGGTTATGATGAGGGTTAGGGTTAGGGTTAGGGTTTGGTTTAGGGTGAGGGTGAGGGTGAGGATTAGGGTTAGGGTTAGGGTTAGTGTTAGGGTGAGGGCTAGGGTGAGGGTGAGGGTTAGGATTAGGGTTAGTGTTAGGATGAGGGTAAGTATTAGGATGAGGGTTAGTGTTAGGGTGAGGGTTATAGTTAGGGTGAGGGTTAGGGTTTAGTGTTAGGGTTATTGTTATTGTTAGGTTTAGGTTTACTTTGAGGGTAAGGGTGAGCATGAGGTTTAGGCTTAGGCTTAGGGTGAGGTTTAGGGTTTGGATTAGCTTAAGATTTAGGGTTAGGGTTAGGGTGAGAGTTAGGGTTAGGGTTTGGGTTAGGGTGACGGTGAGGGTGAGGATTATGGTTAGGGTTAGTGTTAGGGTTAGGTTTAGTTTTAGGGTTAGTTTTAGTGTTATTGTTAATGTGAGGATTAGGTTTAGGGTTGGGCTTAGTTTTAGCCTGAGGTTGAGGTTGAGGGTGAGGTTTAGGGTTAGGGTGAGTGTTAGGTTTAGGGTTAGTTTGAGGGTTAGGATGAGGGTTAGGGTTAGGATTAGGTTGAGGGTAAGAGCTGGGGTGCCAGTTAATGTGAGTGTTAGGGTTAGGGAAAAGGTTAGGTTTAGGATTAGTGTTAGGTTGAGAGTGAGTGTGAGGGTTAGGGTTAGGGTTAGGGTTAGGGTTAGGTTTAGGGTTAGGTTTTGGTTTAGGGTGATGGTGAGGATTAGGGTTAGGGTTAGGTTTAGGGTTACAGTGTGGGTTAGAGTTAGGGTTAGGAATAGGCTTAGGCTTAGGATTAGGCTGATGGTGAGGGTGGGGATGAGGATTAGGTTTAGAGTGATGGTTAGGGTTATGGTTACATTGAGGGTTAGGATGAGGGTTAGGGTTAGCATTAGGGTTACGGTGAGGGCTAAGATGAGGGTGAATGTTAGGGTTAGGGTTAGGCTTAGGATTAGGTTTAGGTTGAGCCTGAGGCTGAGGGTGAGTGTTAGGGTTAGGCTGATTGTTAGGGTTACGGTTAGGGTGACAGTTAGGATGAGGGTTAGGGTTAGGGTGAGTGTTAGGGTGAGGGTGACGGTCAGTTTGAAGGTGAGGGTTAGGGTTAGGGTGAGAGTTACGGGAAAGTTGAGGGTTAGTGTTAGGGTGAGGTTTAGGGTGAGGGTTAGGGTTAGGGTTAGGGTGAGGGTGAGTGTTAGATTGAGGGATAGAATTATGTTGAGGGTTATGGTTAGGGTGAGGGTTAGTGTTAGGGTTATTTTTAGTGTTAGGGTTAGGGATACGGTTACGGTGAAGGTGAGGTGTAGGGTTAGGGTTAGGGTGAGGTTTAGGTTTAGGGTTAGAGTTAGAGTGAGGGTGTGGTTTAGGGTTAGAGTTAAGGTTAGTGTTAGGTTTAGGTTTAGACTTAGGCTTCGGGTTAGGCTGATGGTGAGGGTGGGGATGAGGTTTATGTTTAGAGTGATGGTTAGGGTTAAGGTTACGTTGAGGGTTAAGATGAGGGTTTGGGTTAGGATTAGGGTTACGGTGTGGGCGAAGGTGAGGGTGAGGGTTAGGGCTAGGTTTAGGCTTAGGATTAGGGTTAGGTTGAGGCTGAGGGTGAGGATGAGGATTAGGGTTAAGTTGATGGTTAGGGTTATGGTTAGGGTGAGGGTTAGGATGAGGGTTAGGTTTAGGGTGAGGGTTTGGTGAGGGTGAAGGTAAGTGTAAAGGTGAGGGTTAGGTTTAGGGTGAGGGTTAGGGTTAGATTGAGGGCTAGGGTTATGTTGAGGTTTATATTTAGGGTGAGGGTTAGGTTTAGGGTTAGAGTTATTGTTAGGGTTATGTTTACGGTGAGGGTGAGGGTTAGGGTTAGGGTTGCGGTGAGGTTTAGGATTAGGGTTAGTGTTAGAGTTAGGCTTAGGGTGAGGGTTAGATGTAGGGTTAGTTAGGTTTAGTGTTAGGAATAGGGTTAGGGTGAGGGTTATGGTGAGAGTTAGAGTTCGATTTAGGCTGAGGCTTAGGTTTAAGCTGAGCGTGAGGGTGAGGGTTAGGGTTAGGGTTAGGGTGAGGGTTAGGGTTAGGTTTAGGGTGAGGGTTAGGATGAGGTTTAGGGTTAGGGTTAGGGTTAGGGTTAGGTTTATGTTTAGCGTTAGGGTTAGGTTTAGGATTAGGTTAGAGTTAGGGTGAGGATTAAGTTTAGGGTTTGGGTTGGGGTGAGGGTGAGAGTGAGGATTATGGTTGGGGTTAATTTTAGGGTTAGGTTTAGGTTTAGGTTTAGGGTTAGGGTTACATTGAGGGCTAGGGTGAGGGTTATTGTTACTGTTTTGGTTAGGGTTAAGTTTGCGGTGAGGGTGAGGCTGAGGGTGAGGGTTATGATTAATGTTAGGTTTAGGGTTAGGGTTAGTGTTATTGTTAGGGTTAGGGTTAGAGTTACGGTGAGGGTGAGAGTGAGGGTGAGGGTGAGGGTTAGGGTGAGGTTTAGGGTTAGGGTTAGGGTAAGGGTTAGGGTGCTGGTGAGGTTTCGGATTAGATTTAAGGTTAGGGGGAGGGTTAGGGGGAGGGTTAGGGTTAGGTGTAGTGTTAGCATTAGGGTGAGGGTGAGTGTTAGGTTGAGGTTTAGGGATAGGGTTAGGATTAGGGTTAGGGTGAGGGTGAGTGTGAGGGTTAGGGTTAGGGTTAGGCTTAGGCTTAGGGTTAGGCTGAGGGTGAAGGTGGGGGTGAGTATTAGGGTTAGGGTGATGGTTAGGGTTAAGGTTAGTGTTATTGTTAGGGTTAGGGTTAGATTTACAGTGAGGGTGAGGGTGCGGGTGAGGGTTAGGTTTAGGGTTAGGTTGAGGTTTAGGATTAGGGTTAGACAAAGGGTCAGGGTGAGGGTGAGGTTTAGGATTAGAGTTAGGGTTAGTGTTAGGGTTAGGCTGAGTGTGTGTGAGGGGGTGAGGATTAGGGTTTGGGTTTGGGTTTGGGTTAGAGATAGGGTTAGGTTTAGGGTTATTATTAGTGTTATGGTTAGTGTTAAGTTTGCAATGAGGGTGAGGCTGAGGGTGAGGTTTATGATTAGGGTTAGGTTTAGGGTCCGTGTTATTGTTAGGGTTAGGGTTAGAGTTATGGTGAGGGTGAGGGTGAGGGTGAGGGTGCAGGTTAGGGTTAGGGTGAGGAATAGTTTTAGGTTAAGTGTTAGGGTTAGGTTGAGGGTGAAGTTTAGGGGTAGAGTGACGGTTAGTGGGAGGGTTAGCTTGAGGGTTAGTTTTAGGGTTTGTGGTTGTCTTAGGGTGAGGCTGAGGGTTAGGTTAAGGTTTAGGGATAGGGTTAGGGTTAGGATTAGGGTTAGGGTGAGGGTGAGTGTGAGGGTTAGTCTTAGGTTTAGGCTTAGGCTTAGGTTTAGGCTGAGGGTGAGGGTGAGGGTTAATATTAGGGTGATGTTTAGGATTATGGTTAGGGTGAGGGTTAAGATGATGGTTAGTGTTAGGGTTATTAGGGTGAGGGTGACGGTAAGCATAAAGGTGAGGGTTAGGGTTAGGTTGAGGGTTACACCAAGGGTGAGTGTTAGGGTTAGGGTGAGTGTTAGGGTGAGGGTGAGGGTGAGGGCTAGATTTAGGGTTAGGATTATGTTGAGGGTTATGGTTAGGGTGAGGGTTAGGTTTAGGGTTAGGGTCATTGTTAGGGTTAGGATTAGGGTTAGAGTTAGGGTGAGTGTTAGAGTTCGGATTAGGTTTAGGCTTAGGCTTAGGCCAAGCGTGAGGGTGAGGGTTAGGGTTAGGGTTAGGGTGAGGGTTAGAGTTAGGTTTAGGGTGAGAGTTAGGATAAGTTTTAGGGTTAGGGTTAGGCTTAGGTTTAGGGTTACCGTGAGGGTTAGGGTTAGGATTAGGGTTAGGGTTAAGGTTATTGTTATTGTTATTGTTATGGTTAGAGTTAAGTTTGGGGTGAGTTTGAGGATGAGGGTGAGTGTTATGGTTAGTGTTAGGGTTGTGGTTAGGGTTAGGGTTAGTGTTATTGTTAGGGTTACGGTTAGAGTTATGTTGAGTGTGAGGGTGAGGGTTAGAGTGAGTTTTAGGGTGAGGATTAGGGTTAGGGTTAGGTTTAGAGTGATGATGAGGTTTAGGGTTAGATTTAGGGTTAGGAGAACGGTTAGGGTGAGGGTAGGTTTAGGGTTAGTGTTAGTCTTAGGGTGAGGGTTAGGTTGCGGTTTAGGGATATGGTTAGGGTGGGATTAGGGTTAGGGTGAGGGTGAATGTGAGGGTTAGGGTGAGGGTTAGGGTTAGGCTTAGGGTAAGGTTTAGGGTGAGGCTGAGGGTGAGTGTCAGCATTAGGTTTAGGGTGAGGTTTACGGTAATGGTTAGGGTTAGGTTGAGGGTGAGGGTGAAGGTTAGGGTGAGAGTGAGGGTGAGGTTTTGTGTGAGGGTGAGTGTTAGGTTTTGGGTTAGGTTTAGGGATAAGTTTAGGGTGAGGGTTATTGTAAGTGTTAGGGTTAGGATGAGGGTTAGGGTGAGGGTTAGGTTGAGGTTAAGGGTTAGGGTGAGGGTGAGGGTTAGTTTTAGGATTAGGGTACGGTTTAGGGTGAGGGTTTGGGATAGGGTTAGGATTAGGGTGAGGGTTTTGGTTAGGGATAGGTTTAGAGTTAGGGTGAGGGTGAGGGTGAGGGTTAGTGTTTAGATTAGGTTTAGGGTTAGGGTTAGGCTGAGGGTGAGGTTGAGGCTGAGAGTGAGGGTTAGGATTAATGTGAGTGTTAGCGTGATGGTTAGGGTAAGGGTTAGGGTTAGGGTTAGGATGAGGGTTAGGTTGAGGGTTACCGTTAGGGTTCGGGTGAGGGTAAGGTTTAGGGTAAGGTTTAAGGTGAAGGTTAGGCTTATTGTTAGTTTTAGGTTTAGGGTGAGGGTTAGGGTGAGGGTTAGTGTTAGGGTTAGGGTTAGCGTTAGGGTGAGGGTTAGGGTGTTGGTAAGGGTTAGAGTGAGGGTTAGGGTTAGGGTGAGGGTTAGGAATAGCATTAGGGTTAGCGTTAGGGTGAGGGTTAGGGAGTTGGTAAGGGTTAGAGTGATAGTTAGGGTGAGGGTGAGGGTTAGGGATAGCATTAGGGTTAGGGTTAGGGTTAGGGTGAGGTTTAGGGTTAGGGTTAGGGATAGCATGAGGGTTATGATTAGGGATAGGGTGAGGGTTAGGCTTAGGGTGAGGGTGAGGGTTAGGGTTAATGTGAGAATTAGGGTTAGAGTTAGGGTTAGTGTGAGGATAAGGGTAAGGGTTAGGGTTAGGGTGAGAGTGAGGTTTAGGGTTAGCATTAGTGTTAGGGTTATGGTTAGGGTGAGGTTTAGGATCAGGGTTATGGTTAGGGTGAGGGTTAGAGTCAGGTTTAGGGTGAGAGTTAGGGTTAGGTTGAGGTTTAGGGTAGGGTTAGGGTGAGGGGTAGGTTTCGGGAGAGGGTGAGTTTTAGGGTGTGGTTGACGGTTAGGGTTAGGGTGAGGTTTTAGGTGAGGGTGAGGGTTAGGGTGAGGGTGAGGGTTAGGGTTACGGTGAGGATTAGTGTTAGGGTTACGGTTAGGGTTATGGTGAGGGTAAGGGTTATGATGAGGTTTAGGGTGAAGGTGAAGTTTAGGGATAGCGTGATATTTAGGGTTCGGGTTACTGTTAGGGTTAGGATCCAGGTTAGGTTAGGTGAGGGTGAAGGTTAGTGTTAGGATTAGGGTTAGGTTTAGGATGAGGGTATGTTTTAGGGTGAGCGTTAGGGTGAGGGTGAGGGTGAGGGTTAGGTTATGGGTTAGGGTGAGCATTAGGGTGAGGGTTAGGTTTAGGTTTAGTGTTAGGGTGAGGGTTAGGGTGAGGTTTAGTGTTAGTGTTAAGGATAGGATTAGGGTGAGGTTTAGGGTAAGGGTTAGAGTGAGGTTTAGGGTGAGGTTGAGAGTTAGGGATAGCATTAGGGTTAATGGTAGGTTTAGAGTGAGGGTTAGGGTTAGGTTTAAGGTTAGGGTAAGGTTTAAGTTTAGAGTGAGGGTGAGAGTGAGAGTTAGGTTTAGGATTACGCTTTAGTGTAGGGTTAGGCATAGGGTGAGGTGAGTGTCAGAGTTAGGTTTAGTGTGAGGGTTAGGTTTATGATTATGGTTAGGGTGAGGGTGAGCGTGAGGGTTAGGGTGAGGTTGAGGGTGAGGTTGAGGATGAGGTTGAGGGTTAGGGTATGGTTGAGGGTTAGGTTTAGGGTTAAAGATAGGGTGTGGGTTAGAGTTAGGATTAGGGTTAGGATGAAGATTAGGCTGAGGGTTAAGTTTAGGTTTAGGATGAGGGTTAGGGTTAGGGTTAGGGTGAGTCTGAGGGTTAGGGTTAGCATTAGGGTGAGGGTGAGGGTGAGGGTTAAGTTTAGGTTTAGGGTTAGGGTTAAGATTAGGGTGAGGGTGAGGTTTAGGTTTAGAGTTAGGTTTACGGTTAGATTTACTGGGAGTGTTAGGGTTAGGTTTAGTGTTACAGTTATGGTTATGGTGAGGGCAAGTGTGAGGGTGAGGTTTAGGGTTAGGGTTAGGCTTAGGTTTCAGCTGAGGGTTAGGGTGAGGGTTAGGGTTAGGTTAAGGATTAGTGTTAAGATTAGAGTTAGGGTGAGGGTTATGTTTAGGGTTAGGTTAGTGTTAGGTTGAGGATTAGGGTTAGGATTAGGGTTAGGGAGAGGACAAGGGTTAGGGTGAGGGTGAGGGTGAGGATGAGGGTTAGGGTTATGGTGAGGGTGAGGGTTAGGGTTAGGGTGAGTGTTAGGGGTAGGATGAGTGTTAGGGTGAGCGTAAGGATTAGGATGAGGGTTATGGTTACAATTATTGTTACTGTTATGGTTATGTTTACGTTTGCAGTGAGGGTGAGACTGAGGGTGAGGTTAGGGCTAGGATTAGTGTTAGGGTTAGGTTTAGGGTTAGGATTAGTGTTATTGTTAGGGTTAGGGTTAGAGTAACAGTGAGGGTGTGGGTGAGGGTACAGTTGAGGTTAGGCTTACGGTTAGGGTGAGGTGAGGGTTAGGGTTAGGATGAGTGTGAGGTTTAGAGTTAGAGTTAGTGTTAGTGGGAGCGTTAGGGTTAGGGTTAGTGTTAGGGTTAGGGATAGGGTGATTGTTAGGTTGAGGTTAAGGGTTATGGTTAGGGTTATGGTTAGGATTAGGGTTAGGGTGACGGTGAGTGTGAGGTTTACTTTTAGGGTTAGGCTTAGGCTTAGGTTAGGCTGAGGGTGCGGTTGGGTGTGAGGATTAGGGTTTGGGTGATGGTTAGGGTTAGGGTTAGGTTGAGGGTTAGGATGAGGGTTAGGGTTAGAATTAGGGTTAGGGTGAGATCTAGGTTGATGTTGAAGGTTAGGTTTAGGTTTAGGCTTAGGCTTATTGTTTGTCTGAGGGTGAGGTTGAGGGTGAGGGTTAGGGTTATTGTGATGGGTAGGGTTAAGTTTAGGGTGAGGTTTAGGATGAGGGTTAGGGTTAGGCTGAGTGTTACGGTGAAGGTGATGGTAAGCGTAAAGGTGAGGTTTAGGCTGTGGGTGAGGGTTAAGATAAGGGTAAGGGTTAGGGTTAAGGGTTTGGGTTAGGGTAAGGGTTACTGTTAGAATTAGGATTAGGGTGAGGGCTAGAGTGAGGGTGAGGGTTAGGGTTAGGGTGAGGTTTAGGGTTTGGTTGAGGGTTAAGATTAATGTGAGGGTTAATGTTAGGGTTAGGGTTAGTGTAAGGTTTAGGGTAACTTTTAGGGAGAGCGTTAGGGTTAGGGTGAGTATTTTGATTAGGGTGAGTGTTAGAGTTAGGGTTAGGGTTATTGTTAGGGTTTGGGTTAGGGTTACCCTTACAGTGAATATGAGGGTTAGTGTTAGAGTTAGGGTTAGTATTAGGGTTAGGGTGATGGTGAGTGTGTGGGTTAGGGTTATGTATAGGGTTAGGCTTAGGGTTAGGCTAAGGGTGAGGTTGAGGGTGAAGGTTAGGGTTAGGGTGAGGGTTAGGTTTAGGCTTAGGGTTAGGCTAAGGGTGAGGTTAAGTTTGAGAGTTAGGGTTAGGGTGAGGGTTAGGTTTAGGTTTAGATTGAGGGTTAGGATGTGGGTTAAGGTTAGGATTAGGGTTAGAGTGAGGGCTAGTGTGAGGGTGAGGGTTAGGGTTACGGTTAGGGCGAGGTTTAGCGTTAGGGTTAGGTTTAGGGATAGGTTGAGGGATAGGGTTAGGGTTATGGTGAGGGTGAGGTTTAGGGTTAGGTTGAGGGTTTGGATTAGGGTTAGGTTGAGGGTGAGGGTTAGTGTCAGGGTTAGAGTGAGGGTTATCATGAGGGTTACGGTTAGGATTAGGGTTAGGATGAGGGCTAGGGTGAGGGTGAGGGTTAGGGTTAGGGTTACGCTGAGGTTTAGGGTTCGGGTAAGGTTTAGGGTTAGGGTTAGGGTGAGGGTTAGGGTTCATGTTAGGTTTAGGGTTAGGATTAGGTTTAGGTTGAGGGTGTGTGTGTGGGTTAGGGTTATGTATAGGGTTAGGCTTAGGGTTAGGCTAAGGGTGAGTTTGATGGTGAGGGTTAGGGTTAGGGTAAGGGTTGGATTTAGGGTTAGTTTGAGGGAGAGTGTGTGGCTTAGGATTAGTTTTAGGGTTAGGCTAAGGGTGAGGTTAAGGGTGAATGATAGGGTTAGGGTGGGGGTTAGGTTTAAGGTTATGGTGAGGGTTAGGATGAGGATTAAGGTTAGGATTAGGTTTAGTGTGAGGGCTAAGGTGAGGGTGATGTTTAGGGTTAGGGTTATGAGGAGGGGGAGGGGGAGGTTTAGCGTTACAGTTACAGTTAGGGTGAGGGATAGGGTGAGGTTTAGGGTTAGGGTTAGTGTTAGGGTTAGGGTTAGGGTGAGGGTTAAGTTTAGGGTGAGGGTTAGGTTTAGGGTTAGGATTAGGATTAGGGTTAGGGTGAGGGTGAGTGTGAGGGTTAGGGTTAGGGTTAGGGTTGGGCTTAGGGATAGGCTGAGGGTGAAGGTGAGGGTGAGTGTTAGGGTGAGGGTGAGGGTGAGGTATAGAGTTAGAGTTAATGTTAAGTTGAGGGTTAGCGTTAGGGTGAGCTTGAGGCTGAGTGTTAGATTGAGGATTAGTGTTAGGGTTAGTGTGAGGTTTATGGTGAGTATGAGGGTTACGGTTAGGTTGAGGGCTAGGTTGAAGTTGAGGATTAGTGTTAGGGTTAGGGTGAGGTTTAGGTTTAGGGTGATGGTTAGTGTTAGTGTTAGTGTTAGGGTTAGGATGTGGGTTAGGGTGAGGGTTAGTGTTAGGTATAGGGTTAGGTTTAAGATTAGGGTTTGTGTGAGGGTGAGTGTGAGGGTTATGGTTAGGATTAGGCTTAGGGTTAGGCTGAGGGTGAAGGTGAGGGTTAGGGTTAGAATGAGGGTTAGGGTTAGGGTTAGGGTGAGGGTTAGGATGAGGGTTAGGTTTAGGATTAGGTTTAGCGTGAGGTCTAGCATGCTGGTGAGGGTTAGTGTTAGGGTTAGGGTGAGGTTTAGGTTTAGGGTTAGGTTGAGATTTAAGATTAGGGCTAGGTAAAGGGTAAGGGTTAGGGTTAGGTTGAGGGTTAGCATGAGGGTTAGGGTTAGGATTAGGGTTAGGATGAGGGCAAGGGTGAGGGTGAGGGTTAGGATTGGGGTTAAGGTGAGGTTTAGGTTTCGGGTTAGGTTTAGGGTTAGGGTGAGGGTTAGGTTTAGGGTTATGGTGAGGGTCAGGGTTAAGGTTTGGTTGAGGGTTAGAATTTGTTTTAGGGTTAGTGTGAGGGTTAGCGTTAGGATTATGATGAAGGTTAGGATGAGGGTTAGGGTTACAATTTGGATTAGGGTGAGAGCTAGGGTGAGGGGGAGTGTTAGTGTTAGGGTTAGGGTGAGGTTTAGGGTTAGGGGTAGGGGTAGGGTTAGGGTGAGATTTAGGGTTCGGGTTACGGTGAGGGTGAGGGTTAAGTTGGGGGTGAGGTTTTGTGTGAGGACTAAGGTGAGGTTGAGGGTTAGTGTTAGGGTTAGGGTTAGGGTGAGGGTTAGGTTGAGGTTTAGGTTTAGGTTTAGGGTTTGGGTTAGGATTAGGATTAGGGTGAGGGTTAGTGTGAGGGTTAGGGTTAGGGTTAGGCTTAGGCTTAGGTTAGGCTGAGGGTGAGGGTGGGGATGAGGATTAGGTTTAGAGTGATGATTCCGGTTATGGTTAGGTTGAGATTTAGCATGAAGCTTTGGGTTAGGATTAGGTTTAGGCTTGAGGGCTAGGATGAGTGTGAAGTTTAGGGTTAGGTTTAGGCTTAGGGTTAGGCTGAGGCTGAAGGTGAGGGTGAGCATTAGGGTTAGGGTGATGGTTAGGATTATGGTTAGGGTGAGGGTTAGGATGTGGGTTAGGATTAGGGTGAGGTTTAGAATGAGTGTGACAATAAGAGTAAAGGTGAGGGTTAGGCTGAGGGTGAGGGTTATGTTAAGGGTGAGGGTTTGGATTAGTGTTAGGGTGAGGGTGAGTGTTAGATTGAGGGTTAGTGTTTGGTTTAGTGTGAGGTTTAGGATTAGGATGAGGGTTAGGGTTTGGGTGAGGGCTAGGGTGAAGTTGAGGGTTAGGGTTAGGGTTACTGTTAGGGTTAGGGTTAGTGTGAGGTTTAGTGTGGGGGTGAGGCTTAGTGTTAGGGTTAGGATTAGGCTTAGGGTTAAGGTGAGGGTTAGTGTGAGGTTTACAGTTAGGGTGAGTGTTGATGTTAGGGTTAGAGTGAAGGTTAGGGTGAGGGTTAGGCTTAGGCTTAGGGTTTGGGTATTCGCTTGGGTGAAGGTGAGGGTTAGGGTTAGGGTTATGGTGAGATTTTGGGTTAGTGTTAGGATTAGGGTTGGTGTTAGGGTTAGGCTTAATGTTAGTCAGAGGGGGAGGGGGAGGGGGAGGGTTAGGTTTAGGGTGAGGATGAGGTTTAGGATTAGAGTTAGCATTAGGGTGAGGGTTAGTGTGAGAGTTAGGGTTAGGGTTAGTATTACGGTTAGGGTTAGGGTGAGGGTGAGTGTGAGGGTCAGGATTAGTCTTAGGCTTAAGCTTAGGCTTAGGCCGAGCAAGAGGGTGAGGGTGAGGGTAAGGGTTAGGGTTATGCTTAGGATGAGGCAGATGTTTAGGGTTAGAGTTACGGTTATTGGGAGGGTTAGGGCGAGGGTTAGGGTTAGGGTTAGTGTTAGGGTTAGTGCTAGTCTTATGGTGAGGGTGAGGGTTAAGTTGAGGTTTAGGGAAAGCTTAGGGTTAGGATTAGGGTTAGGATGAGGGTAAGTGTGAGGGTTAGGATTAGGTTTAGGGTTAGGGTGAGTATTAGGGTTAGTGTGAGGGTGAGGTTTAGGGTTAAAGTTAGGGTTAGAGGGAGGGTTAGGGGGAGGATTAGGGTTAGGGTGAGTGTTAGGTTGAGGTTTAGGGTTAGGGTTAGGGTTAAGTTTAGGATTAGGGTTAGGGTGAGGGTGAGTGTGAAGGTTAGGTTTAGGCTTAGGCTTAGGTTCAGGGTTAGGCTGAGGGTGATGATGGGGGTGAGGATAAGGGTTCAGTTGATGGTTAGGGTTATTATTTGGGTGAGGGTTAGGATGAGGGTGAGGTTGAGGGTGAGGGTTAGGGTTTGGGTGATGTTTAGGGTGACGGTTAGGTTGAAGGTTAGCCTGAGGTTTAGGGATAGGGTGATGGTTAGGGTGAGGACGATGGTAAGGGTAAAGTTGAGGGTTAGGCTAAGTGTGAGAGTTAAGGTTGAGGGTTAGGTTTAGGGTGAGGGTTAGGGTAAGGGTGAGGGTTAGGTGTTAGGGTGAGGGTGAGGGTTAGATTGTTTATGAGGGTTAGGGTTAGGGTGAGGGAAAGGGTTAGAATTAAGGCTTAGGGTGAGGGCTAGGATGAGAGTGAGGGTTAGGTTTAGGGTTAGGGTGAGGTTAAGTGTTCGGGTGAGGGTTAGGGTTAGTGTTAGGGTTATTGTTATTGTTAGGTTTAGGTTTACGTTTAGTCTGAAGGTGAGGGTGAGGTTTAGGGTTACAGTTAGGCTTAGGTTGAGGGTTAGTGTGAGGGTTAGGTTTAGGGATAGGGTTAGGTTTAGGATTAGGTTTAGCTTGAGAGTGAGTGTGAGGGTTCAGGTTAGGGCTAGGCTTAGGTTTAGGGTTAGGGTTTGGTTTAGGGTGAGGGTGAGGTTTAGTTTTAGGGTTAGTGTCAGTGTTAGGGTTAGGGTTAAAGTGATGGTTAGGGTTAGGGTTAGGTTTAGGCTTAGGCTTAGGTTTAGGCTGATGATGAGGGTGGAGATGAAGATTAGGTTTAAAGAGATAGTGTTATAGTTACCTTGAGGGTTAGGATGTGGTTTAGGGTTAGGATTAGGGTTAGGCTGAGGTGGAGGTTGAGGGTGAGGTTTAGGGTTAGGGTGATGGTTAGGGTTACGTTTAGGGTGAGGGTTAGCATGAGGGTTAGGGTTAGGGTGAGGGTGACGGTAAGGGTAAAGGTGAGGGTTAATGTTAGGGTGAGGTTTATGGTAAGGGTGAGGATTAGAGTTAGGGTGAGGGTTAGGGTGAGGGTTAGGGTTAGGGTTAGGGTGAGTGTGAGGGTTAGATTGAGGGTTAGGTTTATGTTGAGGGTTATGGTTAGGGTGAGGTTTAGGTTTAGGGTTAGGGTTATTGTCAAGGTTATGTTTAGGGTTACGGTTACGGTGAGGGTGAGGGTGAGGTTTAGGCTTAGGGTTAAGGTGAGGTTTTGGTTTAAAGTTAGGGTTAGAGTTAGGCTTAGTGTGAGGGTGAGGTTTAGGGTTAGAGTTAGAGTTAGTGTTATGGTTAGGGTTAGGGTGAGGGTTAGGGTGAGTGTTAGAGTTCGGTAAGGCTTAGGCTTAGGCTTCTGCCGAGATTGAGGGTGAGGGAAAGTGTTAGGTTGAGGTTTATGGATAGGGTTAGAGTTAGGATTAGGGTTAGGGTGAGGGTGAGGGTTCGGGTAAGGGTTACGCTTAGGCTCTGGGTAACCTTTGGGTGACGGTGAGTGTGAGGATTAGGGTTAGGGTGATGGTTAGGGTTAGGGTTAATGTTATTGTTAGGGTTAGGGTTAGAGTTAAGGTGAGGGTGAGGGTGCGGGTGAGGGTTAGGGTTAGGGTTAGGGTGAGGTTTAGGGTTAGGGTTAGAGATAGGGTTAGGGTGAGGGTGAGATTTAGGGTTAGAGTTAGGGTTAGTGTTAGGGTTAGGCTTAGGTTTAGGCTGAGGGTTAGGCTGAGGGTGAGTGTAGGGATGAGGATTAGGGTTACGATTAGGGTTAGGGTGAGGTTTAGGTTTAGGGTGAGCGTTAGGTTTAGGGTTAGTTTTAGCCTTAGGGTGAGGGTGAGGGTTAGGTTGAGGTTTAGGGATAAAGTTAGGGTTAGGATTAGGGTTAGTGTGACTGTGAATGTGAGGCTTAGGGTTAGGATTAGGGTGAGGGTTAGGGTGAGGGTGAGGGTGAGAGTTAGGGTTAGGGTTAAGATGAAGTTTAGGGTTAGAATACGTGTCAGTGTTGGTGTTAGGTTTAGGGTTAGGGTTAGGGTTAGTGTTAGGGATACGGGGAGGGTTAGGTTTAGGTTTAAGGTTAGGGTTAGTCTTAGGGTTAGGATTAGGGTAAGGGTTAGTTTAAGGTTCAGGTTTAGGGTTAGGATTAGGTTTATGAATAGTTTTAGTCTGATGGTGAGGTTGAGGGTGAGGGTTAGTTTTAGGGTGATGGTTAGTGTTAGGGTTAGAGTGAGGTTTAGGATGATGGTTAGGGTTAGTATTAGGATTAGGGTGAGGGCTAGTGTGAGGGTGAGGGTGAGGGTTAGGTTTAGGGTGATGGTTAGGGTTACGGTTATCTTGAAAGTTAGGATGAGGTTTAGGGATAGGGTGAGGGTTAGGGTGAGGGTGATGGTAAGGTTAAAGTTGAGGGTTAGGCTGAGGGTGAGGGTTAAAATAAGGGAGAGTGTTACAGTTAGGGTGAGGGTTATGGCAAGGGTGTGGGTTAGGGATTAGGGTGAGGCTGAGGGTTAGATTTTGGATTAGGATTAGGGTTAGTGTGAGCTTTAGGTTGAGGATGAGTGTTAGTGTTATGTGAAGGTAAGGGTTAGAATTAGGGTTAGAGTGAGAGCTAGGGTGAGGGTGAGGGTTAGGGTTAGTGTTAGGGTTAGGGAGAGGTTTAGGCTTAGGGTGAGGTTTAGGGTTAGTGTGAGGGTTAGTGTTAGGGTTAGGGTTAGTTTTAGGGTGAGGGTTAGGGTTAGGGTGAGATTTATAGTTACGGTGCGGGTTAGGGTTAGGTTTAGGGTGAAGTTCAGGGTTAAGATTAGGGTTAGAGTTAGAGTTAGGGTGAGGGTGAGGTTTATGGTTAGATTTAGGCTTAAGGTGAGGGTTACAGTTAGGGTTCGGTTTAGAGTTAGTGTTAGGGTGAGGGTTAGTGTGAGTGTTAGGGTTACAGTTAGGGTTAGGGTTAGGATTAGGGTAAGGTTGAGGGTGAGCGTGTGGGTTAGGGTTAGGTTTAGGGTTAGGCTTAGTGTTAGGATGAGGGTGAGGTTGAGGGTGAGATTTAAGGTTAGGGTGAGAGTTAGGATTAGGTTTAGGTTGAGGGTTAGGATGAGGGTTAGGGTTAGTATTAGTGTTAGGTTGGGCTCTAGCGTGAGAGTGAGGTATAGGGTTAGGGTTAGGGTGAGCTTTAGGTTTAGGATTAGGTTGAAGGTGAGGTTTAGTGTTAGAATTAGTGTTAGGGTGAGGGTTAGGGTTAGGGTGAGTGTTAGGGTAAGGGTTATGGTTATGGTTATGTTTAGGATTAGGATTAGGGTTAGGGTTAGGCTGAGGGTGATGTTTACGGTTAGAGTTAGTGTTACTGTGAGGGTTAGTGTTATGGTGAGGGTGTGTGTGAGGGTTAGAGTTAGGGTGATGCTTAAGGTTATGGTCAGGGTGAGGGTTAGGATGAGGGTTAGGGTTAGTGTGAGGGTTAGCATGAGTGTGATATAAGTGTAAAGTTGAGGGTTAGGCTGAGAATGAGGATTATGGTAAATGTGAGGGTAAGGGTTAGAGTGAGGGTTAGAGTTAGGGTTAGGGTGAGGGTGTGGTTTAGATTGAGGATTAGTTTTAGGGTTAGTGTGAGGTTTAGGGTGAGGATGATAGTTAAGGTTGGGTGAGGGCTAGGGTGAGGGTGAGGGTTAGGTTTAGGGTTAGGGTGAGTGTTAGGGTTAGGGTGAGTGTTAGGGTTAGTGTGAGGGTTAGTGTTAGGGTTAGGGTTAGTGTTAGGGTTTGGGTAAGTTTTAGGGTGAGGGTTAGGGTTACGGTTAGGGTTATGGTTAGAATGAGGGTTAGGTTTAGTTTTAGGGTTATTGTTAGGGTTGGGTTTAGGGATAGGATGAGGGTTAGGGTTAGGATTAGGGTTAGGGTGAGGGCTAGGGTGAGGGTGAGTGTTAGAGTTAGGCTTAGTCTTAGGTTTAGGATGAGGTTGAGGGTTAGGGTTAGCGTGATGGTTAGGGTTACGGTTAGGCTGAGGGTTAGGATGAGGTTTGGGTTAGGGTGAGGGTTTGGTTGAGGGTGACAGTAAGGGTAAATGTGAGGGTTAGGGTTAGGGTGAGGATTAGGGTTAGGGTTAAAGTGAGGGTGAGGGTTAGACTGAGTATTAGTATTAGGGTTAGTGTGAGGTTTAGGGTGAGGATGAGGGGTAGGGTTAGGATGAGGCCTAGGGTGAGGTTGAGGGTTAGGGATAGGGTTAGGTTGAGGTTTAGGGTTAAGGTGATGGTTAGGGTTAGTGTGAGGGTTAGCGTTAGGATTAGGGTAAGTTTTAGGTGGAGGGTAAGTGTTAGGGTGACGGTTAGGGTTACGGTGAGAGTTATAGTTAGGATTAGGATTAGTATTTGGGTTAGTGTTATTTTTAGGTTTAGGGAGAGGGGGAGGGTTAGGGTTAGGGTTAGCGTGAGGTTTAGTTTTAGGGTTATGGTTAGAGTTAGGGTTAGGTTCAGGGTGAGGTTTAGGTTTAGATTTAGGGTTAGGGGAGGGTTAGGGTGAGGGTTAGTGTTATAGTTAGGGTTAGTGTTGGGATTAGTGTTAGGATGAGGGCGAGTATGAGGGTTAGGGTTAGGGTTAGGCTTAGGCATAGGGTTAGGCAGAGGGTGAGGGTGAGCGTGAGGGTTAGGGTTAGGGTGAGGGTTAGGGTTAGGTTTTGGGTGAGGGTTAGGATGAGGTTTAGAGTTAGGATTAGGGTTAGGATGAGGGCAAGGGTGAGGGTGAGGTTTAGAGTTAGCATAATGGTGAAGTTAAGGATTAGGATTAGGTTTATGGTTACGGTGAGGGACAGGGTTATGGTTACTGTGAGGATTAGGGTTAGGGTTAGTGTGAGGGTAAGGGATAGAATTAGGGTTAGGGTTATTTTTAGTGTTAAGGTTAAGGTTAAGTTCACAGTGAGGGTGCGGCTGAGGGTGAGGTATAGGTTTAGGGTTAGGGTGTGGTTTAGGGTTAGGTTTAGGTTTAGGGTTAGGGTGAGGGCTTGGGTTTAGGTTAGGGTTACGGTGAGGGTGAGCGTTAGGGTTAGGGTTAGGGTTAGTGTTATTGTTAGGGTTAGGGTTAGAGTTACGGTGAGTGTGAGGGTGAGGGTGAGGTTTAGGTTTAGGGTGAGGGTGAGGTTTAGGGTTAGAGTTAGGTTCAGGGGGAGGGTTAGGGTGAGGGTTAGGGTTAGAGTTAGTGTTAGGCTTATGGTTAGGGTGAGGGTTAGGTTGTGGTTTAGGGTTGGGGTTAGGTTTAGGACTAGGGTTTTGGTGAGGGTGAGGGTGAGGGTTAGAGTTAGGCTTAGGATTAGGCTCAGGGTTAGGCTGAGGGTGAGTGTGGGGATGAGGATTAGGTTTAGGTTGATGGTTAGGGTTACGGTTAGGTTTAGGGTTAAGATTAAGGTTAGGGTTAGGATTAGGTTTAGGGTGAGGGCTAGGGTGAGGGTGAGGATTAGGGTTAGGGTTAGGCTTAGGGTCAGGGTAAGCGTTAGTGTTAGGGTGAGGGTAAGTGTTAGGGTGAGGGTTAGGTTTAGGCTTAGGGTTAGGGCTAGTGTTAGGGTGAGTGTTAGGGTTAGGGTGATGGTTAGGGTTAGTGTGAGGGTTAGTGTTAGGGTTAGCGTTAGTGTTATGGTGAGGGTAAATGTTAGGGTGAGGGTTAAGGTTTGGGTGAGGCTTATGGTTAGAATGAGGGTTAGGGTTAGGGTTATTGTTTGTGTTTGGTTTAGGGTTAGGATGAGGGTTAGGGTTAGGATTAGGGTGAGGGTGAGGGCTAGGGTGAGGGTGAGGGTTAGGGTTAGGTCTAGGCGTAGGCTTAGGTTAGGGCTGATGCTGAGGGTGAGGTTGAGGGTTAGGGTTAGCGTGATGGTTCGGTTATGGTTAGGATGAGGGTTAGGATGAGGGTTAGGGTTAGGGTTAGGGATAGGTTGAGGGTGACAGTAAGGTTAAAATTGAGGGTTAGGTTTAGCACTAGGGTTAGGGTAAGGGCTAGGTTTAGGGTGAGGGTTTGGGTTAGGGTTAGAGTTACGGTGAGGGTTAGTTTTAAGTTTAGGTTTAGGATTATTGTTCTTCTTAGGGTTAGGGTTAAGTTTAAGGTACGGGTGAGGGTGAGGGTGAGGTTGAGGGTTAGGGTTAGGGTTAGAATGAGGTTTAGAGTTAGGGTTAGTGTTACGGTGAGGGTGAGGTTTAGGGTTATTGTTAGGGTTAGGGTTAGGGTTAGTGTGAGTGTTAGGGTTAGGTTTAATGTTATGGTTTGGGTTATGGTGAGGGCTAGTGTGAGGGTGAGAATTAGGGTTAGGCTTAGGCTTAGGCTTAGTGTTAAGCTGAGGGTTGGGTGAGGGTTAGGGTTAGGCTTAGGCTTAGGGTTAGGCTGAGGGTGAGGGTGAAGGATAGGTTTAGGGTGAGGGTGAGGTTTAGGGTTAGGGTTAGCGTTAGGGAGCGGGTTAGTGTGAGGGGTAGAGTTAGGGTTAGTGTTACGGTTACAGTGAGGGTGACGGTGACTGTGATGGTTAAGCGTAACCTTAGGCTTAGGTTTATGCTTAGGCCGAGCTTGAGGGTGAAGGTGAGGGTAAGGGTTAGGGTGATTTTTAGAGTTTTAGGGTTAGGGTGAGGGTTACGGTTAGGTTTAGGGTGAGGTTAAGGTTTAAGATTAGGGCTAGGGTCAGTGCTAGGGTGAGGTTGAGGGTTAGGGTTAGAGTTAGGGTGAGGTTTAGGGTTAGGGTTAGGGTGAGTGTTAGGGTGAGGATTACGGTGAGCGTGAGTGTTAGGGTTAGGGTGAGGGTTAGGGTTAGGGTGAGGGTGATGGTGAGGGTTAGATTAGGGTTAGGGTTAGTGTTATTGTTAGTGTTATGGTCAGTTTTCAGTTCACAGTGAGGGTGAGGCTGAGGTGAGGGTTAGGTTTAGGGTTAGGGTGAGGTTTAGATTAAGGTTAGGGTAAAGGTTAGGGTGAGGGTTTGGGTTAGGGTTAGGATTAAGGTGAGGGTGAGTGTTAGGGTTAAGGTGATAGTGTTATTGTTAGTGTTAGGGTTAGAGTTACGGCGAAGGTGAGGGTGAGTGTGAGGGTTAGGGTTAGGGGGAGGTTTAGGGTTAGGGTTGGGTTTAGGTTGAGGGTGAGGGTGAGGTTTACGGTTAGATTTAGGGTGAGGGGGAGGTTTAGGGTGAGGTTTAGGGTTAGGGTTAGTGTTAGGGTTAGGGTTAGGGTGAGGGTTAGGATGAGGGTGAGTGTTAGGGTGAGGGTTAGAGTTAGGGTTAGGATTAGGATTAGGTTTAGTGTTAGGGTGAGTGTTTGGGTTAGGCTTAGGGTTAGGGTTAGGCTTAGCGTTAAGCTGAGGGTGAGGGTGAGGGTGAGGTTTAGGGTTAGGGTTTGGGTTAGGGTTAGCGTTTGAGTGAGTGTTAGGGTTAGGGTGAGAGGATGAGGATTAGGGTTAGGATTAGTGTTAGGGTTAGGGTTAGGGTGAGGGTTAGGATGAGGTGATGTTTCAGATTAGGGTTAGGGTGAGGGTGAGGGTGAGTTTGAGTGTTAGTGTAAGGGATAGGGAGAGGTTTAGGGTTAGGGTTAGTGTTAGGTTTAGGGTTAGGGTGAGGGTTAGTGTTAGGGTGAGGGTAAGTGTTAGGGTGAGGGTTAGGGTTATGGTGACGGTTATGGTTACAATGAGGGTTAGGGTTAGGTTTAGGGTTATTGTTAGGGTTAGGGTTATGGTTAATGTGAGGGTTAGTGTTAGGTTTAGGGTGAGGTTTATATTAAGGATTAGGTTTAGAGTTAGTGTTAGGGTGAGGGTGAGGTTTAGAATTAAAGTTAACGTTAGTTTTAATGTTAGGGTTAGCGTGAGGGTTAGTGTGTGGGTTAGGGTTAGGGTTAGGGTGAGTGTTAGGATGAGGTGTAGGGTTAGGATTAGGGTTAGGGTGAGCGCTAGAGTGATGGTTAATGTGAGGGTTAGTGTTAGGGATAGGGTTAGGATTAAGTTTAGGTTTAGATTGAGGGTGAGTGTGAGGGTTAGGGTTAGGGTTAGGGTTAGAGTGAGTGTTAGGGTTAAGATTTGGTTTAGGGTTAGGGTGAGTGTTAGGGTTAGGGTTAGGGTGAGGGTGAGGGTAAGGGTTAGGGTTAGGGTTAGTGTGAAAGTTAGGGTTATGGTGAGGGTTATGTTTAGGGTGAGGGTTAGGGTTAGGGTTAGGGTTAGGGTGAGGGCTAGGGTGAGGGCTAGGGTTAGAGTGAGGTTTAGGTTTAGGGTTAGGGTGAGTTTTAGGGTGAGGGTGAGGTTTTGGGTTAGGGTTAGGATGAGTTTTAGGGTTATGGTTAGGGTTCCGGGTAAGGCGAAGTTGAGGGTAAGGGTTAGATTTAGGGTTAATGTTAGGTTTAGGGTGAGGTTTATCGTTAGGCTTAGGGTCAGGGTTAGGGTTAGGGTGAGGGTTTGGGTTAGGCTTAGAGTTACGGTGAGGGTGAATTTTAAGTTTAGGTTTTGGGTCATGGTTATTCTTAGGGTTAGAGTTAAGGTTAAGGTTAAGCTAAGCGTGAGGGTGAGGGTGATGTTGAGGGTTAGGTTTAGGGTTAGGATGAGGTTTAGAGTTAGGGTTAGTGTTAGGGTGAGGGTGAGGTTTAGGGTTATTTTTAGGGTTAGGGTTAGGGATAGTGTGAGTGTTAGGGTTAGGTTTAGTGTTATGGTTTGGGTTATGGTGAGGGCTAGTGTGAGGGTGAGGGTTAGGGATAGGGTTAGGTTTAGGCTTAGTGTTAAGCTGAGGGTGCGGGTGAGGGTTAGGGTTAACCTTAGGCCTAGGCTTATGCTTAGGCTGAGCTTGAGGGTGAAGGTGAGGGTTAGGGTTAGGGTGATTGTTAGAGTTTTAGTGTTAGGGTGAGGGTTAGGGTGAGGGTTAGGGTGAGGCTTATGGTGAGGTTTAGGTTTAAGATTAGGGCATGTCAAAACCAGCTTTACAATGTCGGTGTGGGGGGGGGAGGGGGTATAATTGGGTGGGAGGCTGGGACGGGAGGTGAAGGGTAAACAAAGGAGGAGGCTGCAATGCTTGGTAAGAAATGTATGCATTATCCTGCCCATGTAATTGTAGCCCCTCTGTACAGTATCTTCTCAAATAAAATAAAATTAAATTAAAAAAAGAAAAAGAAAAACCAAAAAAAAAAAAAGATTAGGGCTAGGGTGAGTGCTAGGGTGAGGGTGAGGGTTAGGGTTGGAGTTAGGGTGCGGTTTAGGGATAGGGTTAGGTTTAGGGTTAGGGTGAGTGTTACATTGAGGGTGAGGGTTAGGGTTAGGGTGAGGGTTAGGGTTAGTGTGAGGTTGAGGGTAAGATTAGGGTAGGGTTATTGTTATTGTTAGTGTTATGGTTAGGTTTAATTTTACAGTGAGGGTGAGGCTGAGGGTGAGGGTAAGATTTAGGGTTAGGGTTAGGTTTAGGTTAGGGTTAGGGTAAGGGTTAGGGTGAGGGTTTGGGTCAGGTTTATGATTATGGTGAGGGTGAGTGTTAGGTTTGGGGTGAGGGTTAGTGTTATTGTTAGGGTTAGGGTTAGAGTTACGGTGAAGGTGAGGGTGAGGGTGAGGGTTAGGGTTAGGGTGAGGTTTAGGGTTAGGGTTAGGTTTAGGGTGAGGGTGAGGGTGAGTTTTAGGGTTATATTTAGGGTTAGATTGATGGTTAGGGTGAGGTTTAGGGTTATGGTTAGTGTTAGGGTGAGGGTTAGGATGAGGGTGAGAGTTAGGGTGAGCTTTAGAGTTAGGGTTAGGATTAGAATTAGGGTTAGTGTTAGGGTGAGTGTTTGGGTTAGGCTCAGGGTTAGGGTTAGGCTTAGCGTTAAGCTGAGGGTGAGGGTGAGGGTGAGGATTAGGGTTAGGGTTTGGGTTAGGGTTAGCGTTTGGGTGAGAGTTAGTGTTAGGGTTAGGATGAGGATTAGGGTTAGGATTAGTGTTAGGGTTAGGTTTAGGTTGAAGTTTAGGATGGGGGTAATGTTTAGGATTAGGGTTAGGGTGAGGGTGAGGGTGAGTTTTACGGTTAGAGTTAGGGTTAGGGTAAGGGATAGGGTGAGGTTTAGGGTTAGGGTTAGTGTTAGGGTTAGGGTTAGGGTGAGGGTTAGTGTTAGGGTGAGGGTTAGGTTTAGGGTTAGGATTAGGATTAGGGTTAGTGTGAGGGTGAGTATGAGGTTTAGGGTTAGGGTTAGGTTTAGGCTTAGGGATAGGCTGAGGGTGAGGGTGAGGGTGAGGGTTAGCGTTAGGGTGAGGGTGAGGTTTAGGGTTAGAGTTAGTGTTATGTTGAGGTTTATTGTGAGGGTTAGTGTTAGGGTTAGTGTTAGGGTTAGGGTTAGGGTGAGTGTTAGGGTTAGGGTGAGGGTTAGGGTTAGGGATAGCGTTAGGTTTAGGATTAGGTTTTGGGTGAGGTTGAGTGTGAGGGTTATGATTAGGGTTATGAATATGCTTAGGGTTAGGCTGAGGGTGAGGTTGAGGGTTAGGGTTAGGGTGAGGGTTATTATGAGTGTTAGATTTAGGATTAGGATTAGGGTAAGGGCTAGAATGAGGGTGAGGTTTAGGGTTAAGGTTAGGGAGAGGTTTAGGGTTAGGATTAAGTTTAGGCATAGGGTGAGGGTTAGGGTTAAGGTTATGATGAAGGTGAGGGTTAGGGTAAGGTTGAGGGTTAGGATTAGGTCTAGGTTTAGGGTGAGTGTTAGGGTTAAGGTGAGGGCTAGGGTGAGGGTGAGGTTTAGGGTTAGGGTGAGGTTTAGGGTTAGAATGATGGATAGGGTTAGTGTGAGTATTAGTGTTAGGGTTGGGGTTAGTGTTAGGGTGAGGGTAAGTGTTAGGGTGAGATTTAGGGTTATTTTGACATTTATGGTTACAATGAGGGTTAGGGCTAGATTTAGGGTTATTGTTAAGGTTAGGGTTAGGGTTTCAGTTATTGTTAGGGTGAGGGTTAGGGTTCGGTTTAGGTTGAGGTTTATATTAAGGGTTAGGGTTAGAGTTAGGGTTAGGGTGATGGTGTGGTTTAAGGTTAGAGTTAGCGTTAGTGTTAGTGTTAGAGTTAAGGTGAGGGTTAGAGTGAGGTTTAGGGTTAGGCTTAATCTTAGGGTTAGGCTTAGGCTTAGGCCAAGACTGAGGGTGAGGGTTAGGGTTAGGGTTAGGTTGAGGGTTAGGGTTAGGGTTAGAGTGAGTGTTAGGATGTGGTGTAGTGTTAGGATTAGGGTTAGGGTGAGCGCTAGGGTGATGGTTAATTTGAGGGTTAGGGTTAGGGATAGGGTTAGGTGTAGGATTAGGTTTAGATTGAGGGTGAGTGTGAGGGTTAGGGTGAGGGTTAGGCTCAGGCTTAGGGTTAGAGTGAGTGTTAGGGTTAGGGTTTGGTTTAGGGTGAGGGTGAGGGTTAGGGTTAGGGTTAGGGTGAGGGTGAGAGTGAGGTTTAGGGTTAGGGTTAGGGTGAGGTTTAGGTTGAGGGTGAGGTTTAGGGTTAGGGTTAGGGTGAGGTTTAGGGTTATGGTTAGGGTTACGGTTAAGGCGAGGTTGAGGGTTAGGATTAGAGTTAGGTTTAGCGTGAGGTTTAGGGTGAGGGTTAGTGTTAGTGTTAGTGTTAGGGGTAGGGTTAGGATGAGGGTTAGTGTGAGGGTGAGGGTTATGGTAAGGCCTAGGTTTAGGATTAGGGTTAAGGTGAGGGTGAGTGTGAGGGTTAGTGTTAGTGTTAGTGTTAGGGTTAGCATTAGGGTTAGGGTGAGGGTGAGGTTTAGCTTTAGGGTTAGGTTTAGAGTGAGGGTTAGGGTGAAGGTTATGGTGAGGGTTAGGGATAGGATTAGCGTTAGGGTATGTGCTAGAACCAGCAACACTGTTAGGGTTAGGGTTAGAGTGAGGGTTGGGGTGAGTTTTAGATTTAGGGTTAGTGTTAGTGTTAGGATTAGGATTAGGGTTACGGTGACTGTGAGTGTGACAGTTAAGGTTAGGGTTAGTGTTAGGCTTAGGGTTAAGCTGAGGCTGAGGGTGAGGTTGAGGGTTAGATTTAGGGTGAGTGTTTGGTTTAGGGTTAGAGTGAGGGTTAGGGTGAGGGTTAGGGTTGGATTAGGGTTAGGGTATGTCCTAGGGTGAGGATTAGGATTAGTTTTAGGTTTAGGGTGAGGTTAAGCATTAGGTTTAGGGTCAGGGTTAGGGTTAGGGTGACGGTTTGGATTAGCGTTAGAGTTACGGTGAGGGTGAGTTTTAAGTTTAGGTTTCGGGTTATGGTTATTCTTAGGGTTAGGGTTAAGTTTAAGGTTAAGGTAAGGGTGAGGGTGAGGGTGATGTTGAGGGTTAGGGTTAGGGTTAGGATGAGGTTTAGAGTTAGGTTTAGTTTTAGGGTGAGGGTGAGGTTTAGGTTTATTTTTAGGGTTAGGGTTAGGGCTAGTGTGAGTGTTAGGGTTAGGTTTAGTGTTATGGTTAGGGTTATGGTTTCGGCTAGTGTGAGTGTAAGGGTTAGTGTTAGGCTTAGGCTTAGGCTTAGTGTTAATCTGAGGGTGAGGATGAGGGTTAGGTTAAGGCTGAGGGTGAGGTTTAGGGTTAGGGTTAGTGTTAGGGTGCTAGTGTGAGGGTTAGGGGTAGGGTTAGTGTTACGGTTACGGTGAGGGTGAGGGTGAGTGTCAGTGTTAGGCTTAGCCTTAGGCTTAGGCTTATGCTTAGGCCGAGCTTGAGGGTGAAGGTGAGGGTTAGGTTTAGGTTGATTTTTAGGGTTTTAGGGTTAGGGTGCGGGTTAGCTTTAGGGTTAGGGTGAGGTTTAGGGTGAGGTTTAGGTTTAAGACTAGGGCTAGGTTGAGTGCTAGGTTGAGGGTGAGGGTTAGGGTTAGAGTTAGGGTGAGTTTCAGGGTTAGGTTTAGGGTTAGGGTGAGTGTTATGGTGAGGGTTACAGTGAGGGTGAGTGATAGGTTTAGGGTGAGGGTTAGGGTTAGTGTGAGGTTGAGGGTAAGTTTAGGGTTACGGTTATTGTTATTGTTATTGTTATGGTGAGGTTTAAGTTTACAGTGAGGGTGAGGCTGAGGGTGAGGGTTAGGTTTAGGGTTAGGGTGAGGTTTAGGTTAGGGTTAGGATAAGGGTTAGGGTGAGGTTTTGGTTTAGTTTTATGATTACGGTGAGGGTGAGTGTTAGGTTTAGGGTGAGGGTTAGTGTTATTGTTAGGGTTAGGGTGAGTTACGGTGAAGGTGAGGGTGAGTGTGAGGGTTAGGGTTAGGGTGAGGTTTAGGGTTAGGGTTAGGTTTAGGGTGAGGGTGAGGGTGAGGTTTAGGGTTAGATTTAGGCTTAGGGTGAGGTTTAGATTGAGATTTAGGGTTTGTGTTAGGATGAGGGTTAGTGTTAGGGTGAGGGTTAGGATGAGGGTGAGGGTTAGGTTGAGGTTTAGAGTTAGGGCTAGGATTAGGGTTAGCATTAGGGTGAGTGTTTGGGTTAGACTTAGGGTTAGGGTTTGGCTTAGCATTAAGCTGAGGGTGAGGGTGAGGGTGAGGATTAGGGTTTGGGTTTGGGTTAGGGTTAGCGTTTGGGTGAGAGTTAGGGTTAGGGTTAGGGTGAGAGTTAGGATGAGGATTAGAGTTAGGATAAGTGTTAGGGTTAGGGTTAGGGTGAGGGTTAGGATGATGTTGATGTTTAGGATTAGGATTAGGGTGAGGTTGAGGGTGAGTTCTAGGGTTAGATTTAGGGTTAGAGTAAGGGATAGGGTGAGGTTTAGGGTTAGGGTTAGGGTTAGTGTTAGGGTTAGGGTGAGGATTAGTGTTAGGGTGAGGGTTAGGTTTAGGGTTAGGATTAGGATTAGGGTTAGTGTGAGTGTGAGTATGAGGGTTATGGTTAGGGTTAGGTTTAGGCTTAGGTATAGGCTGAGGGTGAGGTTGAGGGTGAGGTTTAGGGTTAGGGTGACGGTGAGATTTAGGGTTAGAGTTAGTGTTAAGTTGAGGTTTTGTGTGAGGGTTAGTGTTAGGGTTAGTGTTAGGGATAGGGTTAGGTTTAGGATTAGGTTTTGGGTGAGGTTGAGTGTGAGGGTTATGGTTAGGATTATGATTAGGCTTAGGGTTAGGCTGAGGGTGAGGGTGAGGTTTAGGGTTTGGGTGAGTGTTAGGTTTATTGTTAGGGTGAGGGTTAGGATGAGGAATAGGTTTTGGATTAGGATTAGGGTGAGGGCTAGCATGAGGTTGAGGGTTAGGGTTAGGTTTAGGGTGAGGTTTAGGGTTAGGATTAAGTTTAAGCATAGGGTGGGGGTTATGGTTACGGTTATGATGAGGGTGAGGTTTAGGGTAAGTTTGATGGTTAGGATTAGGTCTAGGTTTAGGGTGAGGGTTAGGGTTAGGTTGAGGGCTAGGGTGAGGGTGAGGTTTAGGGTTAGGATGATGATTAGTGTTAGAGTGAGGATTAGTGTTAGGGTTAGGATTAGTGTTAATGTGAGGGTAAGTGTTAGGGTGAGGGTTAGGTTTATGGTGACGGTTATGGTTACAATGAGGGTTAGATTTAGTTTTAGTGTTATTGTTAGGGTTAGGGTTAGGGTTGCGGTTACTGTGAGGGTGAGGTTTAGGGTTCTGTTTAGGGTGAGGTTTATATTAAGGTTTAGGGTTAGGGTTGGTGTTAGGTTTAGGAGTAGGGTTACGGTGACTGTGAGTGTGACAGTTAGGGTTAGGGTTAGTGTTAGGCTTAGGGTTAAGCTGAGGCTGAGGGTGAGGGTGAGGGTTAGATTTAGGGTGAGGGTTTTGTTTAGGGTTAGAGTGAGGGTTAGTGTGAGGGTTAGGGTTAGATTAGGGTTAGGGTATGTCCTAGGTTGAGGATTAGGGTTAGTGTTAGGTTTAGCGTGAGGGTGAGGTTGAGGTTTAGGGTTAGATGTAGGGTTAAGGTGAGGTTTAGGGTGAGGTTTAGGGTTAGGGTTAGTGTTAGGTTTAGGGTTAGGGTGAGGGTTAGGATGAGGGTGAGGATTAGGGTGAGGTTTAGTGTTAGGTCTAGGATTAGGATTAGGGTTAGCATTAGGGTGAGTGTTTGGATTAGGCTTAGGGTTAGGGTTAGGCTTAGCATTAAGCTGAGGGTGAGGGTGAGGATTAGGTTAGGGTTAGTGTTTGGGTGAGAGTTAGTGTTAGGGTTAGGGTGAGAGTTAGGATGAGGATTAGGGTTAGGATTAGTGTTAGGGTTAGGTTTAGTGTGAGGGTTAGGATGAGGGTGATGTTTAGGGTTAGGGTTAGGGTGAGAGTGAGGGTGAGGTTTAGGATTAGAGTTAGGGTTAGGGTGAGGGATAGGGTGAGGTTTAGGGTTAGGGTTAGTGATAGGGTTAGGGTTATGGTGAGGGTTAGTGTTAGGGTGAGGGTTAGGTTTAGGGTTAGGATTAGGATTAGGGTTAGTGTGAGGGTGAGTATGAGGTTTAGGGTTAGGGTTAGGTTTAGGCTTAGGGATAGGCTGAGGGTGAGGGTGAGGGTTAGAGTTAGGGTGAGGGTGAGTTTTAGGGTTAGAGTTAGTGTTAAGTTGAGATTTACTGTGAGGGTTAGTGTTCGGTTTAGTGTTAGGGTTAGGGTTAGGGTGAGGGTTAAGGTGAGGGTTAGGGTTAGGGATAGGATTAGGTTTAGGATGAGGTTTTGGGTGAGGTTGAGTGTGAGGGTTATGTTTAGTGTAATGATTATGCTTAAGGTTAGGCTGAGGGTGAGGGTGAGGTTTAGGTTTAGTGTGAGGTTTAGGTTTAGGGTTACGGTGAGGGTTAGGATGAGGGTTAGGTTTAGCATTAGGATTAGGGTGAGGGCTAGCATGAGGGTGAGGTTTAGGGTTAGGTTTAGGTTGAGGTTTAGGGTTAGGATTATTTTTAGGCATAGGATGGGTGTTAGCGTTAAGGTTATGGTGAGGGTGAGGGTTAGGGTAAGTTTGAGGGTTAGGATTAGGTCTAGGTTTAGGGTGAGGGTTAGGTTGAGGGCTAGGGTGAGGGTGAGGTTTAGGGTTAGGGTGAGGTTTAGGGTTAGGGTGATGGTTAGGGTTAGTGTGAGGATTAGTTTTAGGGTTAGGGTTAGTGTTAGGGTGAGGGTAAGTGTTAGGGTGAGGGTTAGGGTTATGGTGACGGTTATGATTACAATGAGGGTTAGGTTTAGGTTTAGTGTTATTGTTAGGGTTAGGGTTAGGGTTACGGTTACTGTGAGAGTAAGGGTTAGGGTTCTGTTTAGGGTGAGGTTTATATTAAGGGTTAGGGTTAGAGTTAGGGTTAGGGTGAGGTTTAGGGCTAGAGTTAGCTTTAGTGTTAGTGTTAGAGTTAGAGTGAGGGTTAGTGTGAGGGTTAGGGTTAGGCTTAAGCTTAGGGTTAGGCTTATGCTTAGGCCGAGAGTGAGGGTGAGGGTTAGGGTTAGGGTTAGGGCAAGGGTTAGGGTTAGCGTTAGGCTGAGTGTTAGGATGAGGTGTAGGGTTAGAATTAGGGTTAGGGTGAGTGCTAGGGTGATGGTTAATGTGAGGGTTAGGGTTAGGGATAGGGTTACATTTAGGATTAGGTTTAGATTGAGGGTAAGTGTGAGGGTTAGGGTTAGGGTTAGGCTTAGGTTTAGAGTCAGTGTTAGGGTTAGGGTTTGGTTTAGGGTGAGGGTGAGGGTTAGGGTTAGGGTTAGGTTGAGGATGAGGGTTAGGATTAGGGTTAGTGTGAAATTTAGGGTTATGGTGAGGGTTATGGTTAGGGTGAGGGGTAGGGTTAGGGTAGGGTTAGGGGAGGGCTAGGGTGAGAGTGAGGTTTAGGGTTAGTGTTAGGGTGAGGTTTAGGGTGAGGGTGAGGTTTAGGGTTAGGGTTAGGGTTACGGTGAGGGTGAGTGTCAGGGTTAGGGTGAGGGTTAGTGTTATTGTTAGGTTTAGGGTTAGATTTACTGCGAAGGTGAGGGTGACTGTGAGGGTTATGGTTAGGGTGAGGTTTAGGGTTAGGGTTAGATTTAGGGTGAGGGTGAGGGTGAGGTTTAGTGTTCGTTTTAGGGTTAAGGTGAGGGTTAGCGTAAGGTTTAGGATTAGGGTTAGAGTTAGGGTTTGGGTTTGTGTGAGGGTTAGGATGAGGGTGAGGGTCTTAGGTGAGGGTTTGGGTTAGGGTTAGGATTAGGATAAAGGTTAGTGTTAGGGTGAGTGTTTCGGTTAGGCTAAGGTTAAGGTTAGGCTTAGGGTTAAGCTGAGGGTGAGGGTGAGGTTGAGGGTTAGGGTTAGGGTTTGTGTTAGGGTTAGCGTTTGAGTGAGAGTTAGGGTTAGGGTTAGGGTGAGAGTTAGGATGAGGATTAGGTTTAGGATTAGTGTTAGGGTTAGTGTTAGGGTGAGGGTTAGGATGAGGGTGATGTTTAGGATTAGGTTTAGGATGAGGGTGAGGGTGAGGTTTAGGGTTAGAGTTAGGGTTAGAGTGAGGGATAGGGTGAGGTTTAGGGTTAGAGTTAGTGTTGAGATTTACTGTGAGTGTTAGTGTTAGGTTTAGTGTCAGGGTTAGGGTTAGGGTGAGGGTTAGGGTGAGGGTTAGTGTTAGGGATAGGTTTAGGTTTAGGATTAGGTTTTGGGTGAGGTTGAGTGTGAGGGTTATGGTTAGGGTTATGTTTAGGCTTAGGGTTAGGCTGAGGGTGAGGGTGAGGTTTAGGTTTAGGGTGAGGTTTAGGTTTAGGGTTAGGGTGAGTGTTAGGATGAGGGTTAGGTTTAGGTTTATGGTTATGGTGTGGGCTATCATGAGGATGAGGTTTAGGGTTACAGTTCGGGTGAGGTTTAGGGTTAGGATTAGGTTTAGGCATAGGGTGGGGATTAGGGTTAAGGTTATGATGAGTATGAGGGTTAGGGTAAGGTTGAGGGTTATGATTAGGTCTAGGTTTAGGGTGAGGTTTATGGTTAGGGTGATGTTTAGGGTTAGGGTGAGAATTAGTGTTAGGTTTAGGGTTAGTGTTAACGTGAGGGGAAGTGTTAGGGTGAGGGTTAGGTTTATGGTGATGCTTAGGGTTACAATGAAGGTTAGGGTTAGGTTTAGAGTTATTGTTAGAGTTATGGTTAGGGTTACGGTTACTGTGAGGGTGAGGGTTAGGGTTCGGTTTAGGGTGAGGTTTATATTAAGGGTTACGGTTAGAATTAGGGTTTGGGTGAGAGTGAAGTTTAGGGTTAGAGTTAGCGTTAGTGTTACTGTTAGTGTTAGGGTGAGGGTTATTGTGAGGGTTAGTTTGAGGGTTAGGGTTAGGATTAAGCTTAGGTTTAGGTTTAGGCTTAGGCTGAGATTGAGGGTTAGGGTTAGGGTTAGGGTGAGGGCTAGGGTGAGAGTGAGGTTTAGGGTTAGGGTTAGGGTGAGGTTTAGGGTGAGAGTGAGGTTTAGGGTTAGGGTTAGGGTGAGGTTTAGGGTTAGGGTTAGGGTTACAGTTAAGGCGAGGGTGAGGGATAGGATTAGAGCTAGGGTTGGGGTGAGGGTTAGGGTGAGGATTAGTGTTAGTGTTAGGGGTAGGGGTAGGGTTAGGCTGAGAGTTAGGGTGAGGGTGAGGGTTAGGGTAAGGTTTAGGATTAGAATTAGGGATAAGGTGAGGGTGAGTGTGAGGTTAGTGTTTGTGTTAGGGTTAGGGTTAGCATTAGGGTTAGGGTGAGGGTGAGGGTTAGCTTTAGGTTTAGGTTTAGAGCGAGGGTAAGGTTGAGGCTTATGTTGAGTGTTAGGGATAGCGTTAGGTTATGTGCTATGATGAGCAATAGGTTTAGGGTTAGCTTTAGAGTGAGGGTTAGGGTGAGGGTTAGGTTTAGGTTTAGTGTTAGGGTTAGGGTTGGTGTTAGGGTTAGGATTAGGGTTACGGTAACTGTGAGTGTGACAGTTGTTGTTAGGGTTAGTGTTTTGCTTAGGGTTAGGCTGAGGCTAAGGGTGAGGGTGAGGGTTAGATTTAGGGTGAGGGTTTGGTTTAGGGTTAGAGTGAGGGTTAGGATGAGGGTTAGGTTTGGATTAGGGTTAGGGTATGTCCTAGGGTGAAGATTAGGGTTAGTGTTAGGTTTATGGTGAGGTTTATCGTTAGGGTTGGCGTCAGGGTTAGGGTTAGGGTGAGGGTTTGGGTTAGGGTAAGAGTTACGGTGAAGGTGAAATTTAAGTTTAGGTTTAGGGTTATGGTTATTCTTAGGGTTAGGGTTAAGGTTATGATGAACGTGAGGGTTAGGTTAAGGTAGAGGGTTAGGATTAGGTCTAGGTTTAGGGTGAGGGTTAGGGTTAGGGTGAGGGCTAGGGTGACGGTGAGGTTTAGGGTTAGGGTGAGGTTTAGGTTAGGGTGATGGTGAGGGTTAGTGTGAGGATTAGTGTTAGGGTTGGGGTTAGTGTTAGGGTGAGGGTAAGTGTTAGGGTGAGGGTTAGGGTTATGGTGACGGTTATGGTTACAATGAGGGTTAGGTTCACTTTTAGTGTTATTGTTAGGGTTAGGGTTAGGCTTACGGTTACTATGAGGGTGAGGGTTAGGTTTCGGTTTAGGGTGAGGTTTATATTAAGGGTTAGGGTTAGAATTAGGGTTAGGGTGAGGGTGAGGTTTAGGGTTAGAGTTAGCGTTAGTGTTACTGTTAGGGTTAGGGTGAGGGTTAGTGTGAGGGTTAGGGTTAGGGTTAGTGTGAGTGTTAGGATGAGGTGAAGTGTTAGGATTAGGGTTAGGGTGAGCACTAGGGTGATGGTTCATGTGAGGGTTAGGCTTAGGGATAGGGATAGTTTTAGGATTAGGTTTAGATTGAGGGTGAGTGTGAGGGTTAGGGTTAGAGTTAGGCTTAGGGTTCGAGTCAGTGTTAGGGTTAGTGTTTGGTTTAGGGTGAGGGTGAGGATTAGGTAAGGGTTAGGGTGATGATGAGGGTGACGGTTAGGGTTAGGTTTAGTGTGAAAGTCAGAGTTATGGTGAGGGTTATGGTTAGGGTGAGGGTTAGGGTTAAGGTTAGGGTTAGGGTGAGGGCTAGGGTGAGAGTGAGGTTTAGGGTTAGGGTTAGGATAAGGTTTAGGGTTAGTGTTAGGGTGAGGTTTAGGGTTATGGTTAGGGTTACGGTTAAGGCGAAGGTGAGGGTTAGGATTAAAATTAGGGTTAGCTTGAGGGTTAGGGTGAGGGTTTGTGTTAGTGTTAGTGTTAGGGGTTGGATTAGGATGAGGGATAGGGTGAGGGTTAGGGTTAGGGATAGGGTTAGTTTTAAGATTAGGTTTAGGGTGAGGGTGAGTGTGAGCGTTAGGGTTAGGGTTAGGCTTAGGCTTAGGGTTAGGGTGTTGGTTAGGGTGAGGGTGCGTCTGATGATTAGTGTTAGGTTTAGGGTTAGGGTTAAGGTTATGTTTAGGGTCACAATCAGGATTAGTGTTACGCCTAGGGTTAGGCTTAGGGTTAGGCTGAGGGTGAGGGTGGGGGTTAGGATTAGGGTTAGGTTTCGGGTTAAAATTAGTGTTATTGTCAGTGTTATGGTTTTGGTTATGTTTGCAGTGAGGGTGAGGCTGAGGGTGAGGGTTACGTTTAAGTTTAGGCTTAGGCTTAGGGTTAGGCTGAGGGTGAGATTGGGGGTGAGGAATAGGTTTTGGGTGATGGTTAGGGTGCGGGTTAGGGTGAGGGTTAGGATGAGGGATAGGGTTAGGATTAGGTTTAGAGTGAGGGCTAGGGTGAGGTTGAGTGTTAGGGTTAGGGTTAGGCTTAAACTTAGGTTTAGGCTGAGGGTGAGGGTGAGGGTGAGTGATAGGGTTAGGGTGATGGATAGGGTTAGGGTTAGGGTGAGTGTTAGAATGAGGGTTAGGGTTAGGGTGACTGTTAGGGTGAGCGTGAAGGTCAGAGTAAAGATGAGGGTTAGGCTGAGGTTGAATATTGCCCTAAGGGTGAGGGTTAGGATTAGGGTCATTGTTAGGGTAAGGATTAGGGTTAGGGTGAAGGATAGATTGAGGATTAGGGTTAGGGTTAGTGTGAGGTTTAGGGTGAGGATGAGGGTTAGTGTTAGGGTGAGGGTTAGGGTTAGAATTAAGATTAGGGTGGGGGCTAGGTTGACGCTGAGGGTTAGGGTTAGGGTTAGGGTGAGGTTTAGGGTTAGGGTGACAGTTAGGGTTACTGTGAGGGTTAGTGTGAGAGTTAGGGTTAGCTTTAGGGTGAGGGTAAGTGTTAGGGTGAGGGTTAAGGTTAGGTTAAGGCTTAGGTTTAGGGTGAGGGTTAGGGTTAGGGTTTGGGTTAGGGTGTGGTTGAGGCTGAGGATTAGGGTTATGTTTAGGGTTAGGGTTAGGGTTAGGTTTAGGGTTAAGGTTAGGATTATGGTTAGGGTTAGGCTTAGGCTAAGGGTTAGACTGAAGTTGAGGGTGAGGGTGGGGTTGCGGATTAGGTTTAGGGTTATGGTTAGGTTTAGGTTTATTGTTAGTGTTATGGTTCAGGTTAAGTTTGCGGTGAGGGTGAGGTTGAGGGTGAGGGTTATGGTTATGGTTAGGGTCAGGGTTAGGGTTAGGGTTAGGGTTAGTTTTATTGTTAGGGTTAGGGTTAGAGTTACGGTGAGGTTGAGGGTGAGAGTGAGGGTTTTGTTTAGGGTCGGGGTGAAGTTTAGGGTTAGAGTTAGGGTGAGGGGGAGGGTTAGGGTGAGGGTTAGGTTTAGGTTTAGTTTTAGGGTTAGGGGAGGGAGGAGGGTTAGGTTGAGGTTTAGGGATAGGGTTAGGTTTAGCTTTAGGGTTAGGGTGAGGGTGAGTATGAGGGTTAGTGTGAGGGTTAGGCTTAGGCTTAGGGTTAGGCTGGGGGTATGGATTAGTGTTAGGGTGATTGTTCAGGTTAGGTTTAGTGTTATTGTTAGGGTTAGGTTTAGAGTTACGGTGAGGGTGTGGGTGCGGGTGAGGGTTAGGGTTAGGGTTAGGGTGAGGGTTAGGATGATGATTAGGGTTAGGATTAGAGTTAGGGTGAGTGCTAGGGTTTGGGTGAGGGTTAGGGTTAGTGTTAGGGTGAAGTTTACGGTTAGGATTAGGGTTAGGGTGAGGGTGAGTGTTACTATTAGGGTTGGGCTTAGGGTTAGGGTTAGGTTTAGGGTTAGGATTAGTGTTATTGTTAGGGTTAGGGTTAGAATTATGGTGATAGTGAGGGTACGGGTGAGGAATTTGGTTAGGGTTATGGTGGGGTATAGGGTTAGGGTTAGGGTTAGGGTTAAGGTGAGGGTGAAGTTTAGGTTTAGATCCAGTTTTAGTGGGAGGGTTAGGGTGAGGGTTAAGTTTAGGGTTAGTGTTAGGTTTAGTGTGAGGGTGAGAGTTAGGTTGAGGTTTAGGGTTGGGATTAGGGTTAGTGTGAGGCTTAGTGTTAGGGCTAGGGTTAGTGTTAGGTTGAGGGTATTTGTTAGGGTGAGGGTTTGGGTTAGGGTGAGGGTTATGGTTCAGGTGAGGGTTAGGGTTAGGGTTAGGGTTATTGTTAGGGTTAGGTTTAGTGTTACAGTTACGTTGATGGTGAGAGTGAATGTTATATTTTGGGTTAGGATGAGGTTTAGGTTTAGGGTTAGGGTTAGCGTTAGGGTTAGAGTGAGAGTGAGGTTTAGGGTTAGAATTAGCCTTAGTGTTACAGTTAGGGTTATGGTGAGGGTTAGGGTTAAGATTAGGCTTAGGCTTAGGCTTAGGCCGAGCATGAAGTTGAGGGTTAAGGTTAGGGTTAGGGTGATGGTTAGGGTTAGGGTTAGGGTGAGGGTGAGGGAGAGGTTTAGGGTTAGATTTAGGGTTAGGGGGAGGTTTAGGATGAGGGTTAGGTTTAGGATTAGGGTTAGGGTAAGGGCTAGGGTGAGGGTGAGTTTTAGGGTTAGGGTTAGGTTGAGGTTTAGGTTAGGGTTAGGGTTAGGGTTAGCATGAGGCTGAGTGTGAGGATTAGGGTTAGGGTGAGTGTTAGGGTTAGGGTTACGTTGAGGGTTTAGCTGAGGGTGATGGTTAAGTTTGGATTTAGGATAAGGATTAGGGTTAGGGTTTCAGTGAGTGTGAGGGTTAGGGATAGTATTTTGTTTACGGTTATGGTTAGAGTGAGGGTTATGATTAGGGCTAGGATTACGG
The DNA here is from genome assembly GCF_024711535.1 of Dipodomys merriami. NCBI lineage: Eukaryota > Metazoa > Chordata > Mammalia > Rodentia > Heteromyidae > Dipodomys > Dipodomys merriami. Next base: position 2,475,637 of record NW_027206357.1, on the reverse strand, counting down.
TTATGATGATGGTGATTGTGAGGTTTAGGGTTAGGGTGATGTTTAGTGTTAGGGTTAGGTGTAGAGTTAGGCTTAGGGTGAGGGTGAGGTTTAGGGGTAGAGTTAGGTTTAGGGCGGGGTGTTAGGGTGAGGGTTATGGTTAGCCTGAGGGTTAGGGTTGGGGTGACGGTAAGGCTAAAAATGAAGGTTATGCTGAGTGTGAGGGTTATGGTAAGTGTGAGGGTAAAGTTTAGGATGAGGGTTAAGGTTAGGGTTAAGGTGAAGGTGAGGGTTAGATTGAGGATTAGTGTTAAGGTTAGTGTGAGGTTTAGGGTGAGGATGAGAGTTAAGGTTAGGGTGAGGGCTAGGGTGAGGGTGAGGGTTAGGGTTAGTGTTAGGGTGAGGTTTAGGGTTAGGGTGATGGTTAGGGTTAGTGTGAGTGTTAGGGTTAGGGTTAGTGTTAGGTTGAGGGTTAGGTTTAGGGTGAGGGTTATGGTTATGGTTATGGTTAGGGTGAGGGTTAGGGTTAGGGTTAGGGTTATTTTTAGTGTTAGGGTTATAGTGTTATTTTTACCGTGAGGGTAAGGGTGTGGGTTAGGGTTGGGGTTAGAATGAGGTTTAGGTTTAGGATTAGGTTTAGAGTTTGGGTTAGGGTGAGGGTGAGGTTTAGGGTTAGAATTAGGGTTTGTGTTAGGGTTAGGGTTAGGGTGAGGGTTAGTGTTCGGATTAGTGTGAGGGTTAGGGTTAGGCTTAGGCTTAGGCTTAAGCTTAGGCTTAGGCTTAGCATGAGGGTGAGGGTTAGGGTTAGGGTTAGGGTGAGGGTTAGGGTTAGGGTTAATATGAGGTTTAGGTTTAGACTTAGTGTTAGGGTGAGGGCTACGGTGAGGGTTAGGGTGAGGTTTAGGGTTAGGGATAGGTTGAGGTTTCAGATTAGAGTTAGGGTGGGGTTGAGTTTGAACGTTAGGGTTAGGTTTAGGTTTAGGCTTAGGGTTAGGGTGAGGGTTAGGGTTGGGGTTTGGATTAGGGTGAAGGTGAGGCTGAGGACTAGGTTTAGGTTTAGGGTTAGGTTTAGGGCTATGGTTACAGTGAGGGTTAGGGTTAGGCCTAGGGTTATGCTTAGTGTTAGGCTGAGAGTGAGGGTGGGTGTGAGGATTAGGGTTAGGGTTAGGGTTTAAATTAGGGTTATTGTTAGTGTTATGGTTTGCTTTAAGTTTGCAGTGAGGGTGAGGTTGAGGGTGAGGGTTATGGCTAGGGTTAGGCTTAGGCTTAGGGTTAGGCTGAGGGTGATCTTGGGTGTGAGGAATAGGTTTTGGGTGATATTTAGGATTATGGTTAGGGTGAGGGTTATGATGAGGTTAGGGTTAGAATTAGGTTTAGGGTGAGGGCTAGGGTGAGGTTAAATATTAGGGTTAGGGTTAGGCTTAGGCTTGGGTTTAGGCTGAGGGTGAAGGTGAGGGTGAGGTTTAGGGTTAGGGTGATGGATAGGGTTAGGGGTAGGGTGAGTGTTTGGATGAGGGTTAGGGTTAGGGTGAGTGTTAGGGTGAGGGTGAGGGATAGTTTGAGGATTAGGGTTAGGGTTAGTGTGAGGATTAGGGTGAAGATGAGGGGTAGGGTTAGGGTTAGGGTGAGTGTTAGGTTTAGAATTAAGTTTAGGGTGTGGGCTAGGGTGAGGCTGAGGGTTAGGGTTAGGGTGAGGGTGAGGTTTAGGTTTAGGGTGAGAGTTAGGGTTACTGTGAGGGTTAGTTTTAGAGTTAGGGTTAGTGTTAGGGTGAGGGTAAATGTTAGGGTGAGTTTTACGGTTAGTTTTAGGGTTATTGTGAGGTTTAGGGTTAGGGGTATAGTGAGGGTGAGGATGAGGGTTAGAGTTAGGGGAGGTTTAGGGTTAGGGTTAGAGTCAGGGTTAGGGTGAGTGTGAGGTTTAGGGTTAGATTTAGGGTTTAGGTGAGGGTTAGGATGAGGGTTAAGGTTAGTGTTAGTTTTAGATTTAGGGTTAGGGTGAGGTTAAGTGTTAGGGTTATGGTTAGGATTAGGGTTAGGGTGAGGGTGAGTGTGTGGGTTAGGGTTAGGTTTAGTTTAGGCTTAGGGTTAGGCTGAGGGTTAGGTTGAGGGGGAGGGTTAGGGTTCGAGTGAGGGTTAGGGTTAAGGTTAGTGTGAGGGTTAGGATGAAGGTTAGGTTTAGGATTAGGGTTAGGGTGAGGGCTACGGTGAAGGTGAGGTTTAAGGTTAGGGTTAGGGTGAGGTTTAAGGTTAGGGTTAGGGTCAGTGTGAGTTTGAGGTTTAGGGTTAGAGATAGGGTTAGGGTGTGTGTTAGGGTGAGTGTTTGGCTTAGTGTTAGTGTTATAGTTATGGTTAGGGTGAGGGTTAATGTGATGGTGTGTGTTAGGGTCAGGGTTAGGATTAGGATTAGGGTTAGGGAGAAGGGGAGTGTGAGGGTTAGAATTAGCCTTATGTTTAGGCTGAGGTTGAGGGTGAGGGTGAGTGTTAATGTTAGTTTGAGGGTTAGGTTTGGGTGTGGTTTATTGTTAGGGTTAGTGTTAGAGTTAGAGTTTGGGTGAGCTTTAGGTTGAGTGTTAGGGTTAGGGTGAGGTTTAGGGTGGGGGTGATGGTAAGGGTAAACGTGAGGGTTAGGCTAAGGGTGAGGGTTAGGGTTAGGGTTAGGGTGAGATTTAGGGTTCGGGTTAAGTTTAGGGTTAGGGTGAGGATTAGGGTAAGGGTTAGGGTGAGGGTGAGAGTTAGGGTTAGGTTGGGGTTAGGGTTAGGATTAGGTTTAGGGTGAGGGCTAGTGTGAGAATGAGTGATAGGGTTAGGGTTAAGCTTAGACTTAGGTTTAGGCTGAGGGTAAGGGTGAGGCTGAGGTTTAGGGTTAGCGTGATGGATAGGTTTAGGGTTAGGGTGAGTGTGAGAATGAGGGTTAGGTTTAGGGTGACTGATAAGGGGAGCGTGACAGTAAGAGTTAAGGTGAAGGTTAGGCTGAGGGTGAATGTTCCCCTAAGGGTGAGGGTTAGGATTAGGGTCATTGTTAGGGTAAGGGTTAGGGTGAGGTTTAGTGTGAGGGTGAGGGATAGATTGAGGATTAGAGTTAGGCTTAGTGTGAGGTTTAGGGTGAGGATGAGGGTTAGGGTTAGGGTGGGTGTTAGGGTTAGAACTAAGGTTAGGGTGGGGGCTAGGGTGACGCTGAGGGTTAGGGTTAGGGTTAGGGTGAGGTTTAGGGTTAGGGTGAGAGTTAGGGTTAATGTGAGTGTTAGTGTGAGAGTTAGGGGTAGTGTTAGGGTGAGGGTCATTGTTAGGGGGAGGGTTAGGGTTAGGGTTAGGCTTAGGGTTAGGGTGAGGATTAGGGTTAGTGTTTGGGTTAGGGTGTGGTTGAGGCTGAGGCTTAGGGTCAGGTTTAGTGTTAGGGTTAGGTTTAGGTTTAGGGTTAAGATTGGGATTATGGTGAGGGTCAGGGTTAGGTTTAGGCTTAGGCTTAGGGTTAGGCTGAGGGTGAGGGTGAGGGTGGGGGTGCGGATTAGGTTTAGCATTAGGGTTAGGGTTAGGTTTATTGTTAGTGTTATGATTAGGGTTAAATTTGCGGTGAGGGTGAGGCTTAGGGTGAGGGTTATGGTTAGGGTCAGGGTTAGGGTTAGGGTTAAGGTTAGTGTTATTGTTAGGGTTAGGGTTAGAGTTATGGTGAGGTTGAGGGTGATGGTGAGGGTTTTGGTTAGGGTGAGGTTTAGAGTGAGTTTTAGGGTTAGGGTTAGTGTTAGGGTGAGGGTGAGGTTTAGGGTTAGAGTTAGGGTGAGGGGCAGGGTTAGAGTGAGCGTTAGGGTTAGGTTTTTTGTTAGGGTTAGGGGGAGGGGGAGGGTTAGGTTGAGATTTATGGATAGGATTAGGTTTAGGATTAGGGTTATTGTGAGGGTTATGCTTAGGCTTAGGGTTAGGCTGAGGGTGAGGTTGGGGGTGAGGATTAGGATTAGGGTGATGTTTCGGGTTTGGGTTAGAGTTATTGTTAGGGTTAGGGTTAGAGTTACGGTGAGGGTGAGACTGGAGGTGAGGGTTAGGGTTAGGGTTAGGGTGAGGTTTAGAAGGAGGATTAGGGTTAGGATTAGGGTTAGGGTGAGTGCTAGGGTTTGGGTTAGGGTTAGGGTTAGTGTTAGCTTGAGGTTTAGGGTTAGGATTAGGGTTAGGGTGAGGGTGAGTGTTAGAATTAGGGTTAGGCTTTCCGTTAGGGTTAGGTTTAGGGTTAGGGGTAGTGTTATTGTTGGGGTTAGGTTTAGGGTTATGTTGAGGGTGACGGTACTGGTGAAGGTTTGGGTTATTGTTATGATGTGGTTTAGGGTTAGGGTTAGGGTTAGGGTTAAGGTGAGGGTGAGGTTTAGGTTTAGATAGAATTTTAGTGGGAGGGTTAGGGTGAGGGTTAAGTTTAGGGTTAGTGTTAGAGTTAGTGTGAGGGTGAGGGTTAGGTTGAGGTTTAGGGTTAGGATTAGGTTTAGTGTGAGGGTTATTGTTAGGGTTAGGGTTAGTGTTAGGTTGAGGGTATTTGTTAGGGTGAGGGTTTGGTTTAGGGTGAGGGTTTTGGTTCGGGTGAGGGTTAGGGTTAGGGTTAGGGTTATTGTTAGGTTTAGGGTTAGAGTTACAGTTATGGTGAGGGTCAGAGTGAGGGTTATGTTTTGGGTTAGGATGAGGTTTAGGTTTAGGGTTAGGGTTAGAGTTAAGGTTAGGGTGAGAATGAGGTTTAGGGTTAGAGTTAGCCTTAGTGTTACAGTTAGGGTTACGGTGAGGGTTAGGGGTATGATTAGGCTTAGGCTAAGGCTTAGGCCGAGCATGAAGTTGAGGGTTAAGGTTAGGGTTAGGGTTAGGGTTAGGGTTAGGGTGAAGGTTAGGGTTAGGTTTAGGGTTAGAGATAGGGTTAGGGTTAGGAATAGGTTTAAGGTGAGGGTGAGGGTGAGGGTTAGTGTTAGGTTAAGGATTAGGCTTAGGTTTAGGGTGAGGGTTAAGTTTAGGGTTTCGGTTAGGGTGAGGGTGAGGATGAGGTTTAGGATAAATTTTAGGGTTAGGGTTAGGGTGAGGTTTAGGTTTAGGTTTAGGGTTAGGGTTAGGTTAGGCTTTCATTGAGAGGGTCAGGCTTAGGATTAGGCTTAGGCTTAGGTTAAGGGTGAGGGTGGGGGTGAAGATTAGTGTTAGGGTTAGATTTCGGGTTATTGTTAATGTTGTGGTTAGGGTTAAATTTGTGGTGAGGGTGAGGCTGAGGGTGAGGGTTATGGTTAGGGTTAGGGTTAGGGTTAGTGTTATTGTTAGGGTTATGGTTAGAGTTACGGTGAGTTTGAGGGTGAGGATGAGGATTTTCGTTAGGGTGAGGTTTAGGGTGAAGTTTAGGGTTAGGGTTAGGGTTAAGTTTAGGGTGAGTGTGAGGTTTAGGGTTAGAGTTAGGGTTAGGGGGCAGTTTATGTTGAGGGTTAGGGTTAGAATTAAGGTTAGGGTAAGGGCTAGGATGAGGGTGAGTTTTAGGGTTAGAGTTAGGTTGAGGTTTAGGGTTAGGGTTAGGGTTAGGGTGAGGGTGAGGTTTAGGGTTATAGTGAGGGTTAGCATGAGGCTGAGGGTGAGGATTAGGGTTAGGGTGAGTGTTAGGGTTAGGGTTAGGGTGAGGGTTTAGCTGAGGGTGAGGGTTAGGGTTAGGGTTAAGGTGAAGGTGAGGGTTAGATTGAGGTTTAGTGTTAAGGTTAGTGTAAGGTTTAGTGTGAGGATGAGAGGTAGAGTTAGGGTGAGGGCTAGGGTGAGGGTGAGGTGTAGGGTTATTGTTAGGGTGAGGTTTAGGGTTAGGGTTATGGTTAGGGTTAGTGTGACGGTTAGGTTTAGGGTTAGGCTTAGTGTTAGGTTGAGGGTTAGGTTTACGGTGAGGGTTATGGTTATGGTTAGGGTGAGGGTTAGGGTTAGGGTTAGGGTTATTGTTAGTGTTAGTGTTAGGGTTATGTTTACCGTGAGGGTTAGGGTGGGGGTTAGGGTTGGAGTTAGGATGAGGTTTAGGTTTAGGATTAGGTTTAGAGTTTGGGTTAGGGTGAGGGTGAGGATTAGGGTTAGAGTTAGGGTTAGTGTTAGGGTCAGGGTTAGGGTGAGAGTTAGGGTTAGGATTAGGTTGACGGTTAGGGTTAGGGTTAGGTTTACGCTTAGGCTTAACTTAGGCTTAGGCTTAGCCTGAGGGTGAGGGTAAGGGTTAGGGTTAGGATGAGGTTTAGGTTTAGGCTTAGGGTTAGGGTGAGGACTTCTGGTTAGGGTGAGGGTTAGTGTTAGGGATAGGGTTAGTTTTCGGATTAGGGTTAGGGTGAGGTTGAATGTGAGCATTAGGCTTTGGGTTAGGGTTAGGCTTAGGGTGATCTTGGGAGTGAGGAATAGGTTTTCGCTGATGGTTATGATTAGGGTTAGGGTGAGTGTTATGATGAGAGTTAGGGTTAGGAGTAGGTTTAGGGTGAGGGCTAGAGTGAGGTTGAGTGTTAGGGTTAGTGTTAGGCTTAGGCTTAGGTTTAGGCTGAGGGTGAGGGTGAGGGTGAGGTTAGGGTTAGGGTGATGGATAGGTTTAGGATTAGGGTGAGTGTTTGGATGAGGGTTAGGGTTAGGGTGAGTGTTAGGGTGAGGGTGAGGGATAGATTGTGGATTACGTTTAGGGTTAGTGTGAGGATTAGGGTGAGGATGAGGGTTAGGGTTTGGGTGAGTGTTAGGGTTAGATTTAAGTTTAGGGTGGGGGCTAGGGTGTAGCCGATGGTTAGGGTTAGGGTGAGGGTGAGGTTTAGGGTTAGGGTGAGAGTTAGGGTTACTGTGAGCGTTAGTGTTAGAGTTAGGGTTAGTGTTAGGGTGAGGGTAAGTGTTAGCGTGAGGGTTAGTGTTAGGTTGAGCGTTATGGTTAGGGTGAGGTTTAGGGTTAGTTTTAGGGTTATTGTGAGGCTTAGGGTTAGGGGTAGGGTGAGGGTGAGGATGAGGGTTAGAGTTAGGGGAGGTTTACGGTTAGGGTTAGGGTTATAGTTAGGGTTAGGGTGAGTGTGAGGTTTAGGGTTAGAGTTAGGGTTCAGGTGAGGATTAGGATGAGGGTTAGGGTTAGTTTTAGGTTTAGGTTTAGGGTTAGGGTGAGGTTAAGTGTTACGGTTATGGTTAGGATTAGGGTTAGGGTGAGAGTGAGTGTGTGGGTTAGGGTTAGGTTTAGGTTTGGGCTTAGGGTTAGGCTGAGGGTTAGGTTGAGGGGGAGGGTTAGGTGTCGGGTGAGGGTTACGGTTAGGGTTAGTGTGAGGGTTAGGATGAAGTTTAGGTTTAGGATTAGGTTTAGGGTGAGGGCTAGGGTGAAGTTGAGGTTTAGGGTTAGCGTTAGGGTGAGGTTTAGGGTTAGGGTTAGGGTCAGTGTGAGTTTGAGGTTTAGGGTTAGAGATTGGTTTAGGGTGAGTGTTAGGGTGAGGGTTTGGCTTAGTGTTAGTGTTATAGTTAGGGTTAGGGTGAGGTTTAGGATGAGGGTGTGTGTTAGGGTTACGGTTAGGTTTAGGATTAGTGTTAGGGAGAGGGGGAGTGTGAGGGTTAGAGTTAGCCTTAGGTTTAGGCTGAGGGTGAGGTTGAGGGTGAGTGTTAGGGTTAGTTTGAGGTTTAGTGTTAGGGTTAGGGTGTGGTTTCGTGTTAGGGTTAGTGTTAGAGTTAGGATTAGGTTGAAGGTGAGGTTTAGGGGTAGAGTTAGGGTTAGGATGAGTGTTATGTTGAGTGTTAGGGTTAGGGTGAGGTTTAGGGTGGGGGTGACGATAAGGGTAAACGTGAGGGTTAGGCTAAGGGTGAGGGTTAGGGTTAGGGTTAGGGTTATGGTTAGGGTGAGATTTAGGGTTCGGGTTAAGTTTACGGTTAGGTTGAGGGTTATGGTAAGGGTTAGGATGAGGGCTAGGGTGAGGGTGAGGTTTAGGTTTAGAGTTAGGGTGAGGTTTAGGGTTAGGGTTAGGGTTAGGGTTAGGATGAGTGTGACTTTTAAGGTTAGATTTAGGTTTAGGTTGAGACTGAGGTTGAGCGTTAGTGTTTGGGTTAGTATTAGAGTTAGGGTTAGGGTGAGGGTTAGGTAGAGGGTGAGGGTTAGGCTTAGGGTTAGGATTAGGATTACGGTAAAGGTTATTGTGAGTGTGAGTGTTAGGGTTAGGGTTAGGGTTAGGCTTAGATTTAGGCTGATGGTAAGGGTGAGGGTGAGGGTTAGGGTAAGTGTGAGGGTTAATGTTAGGATTAGGGTGAGAGTTAGGGTTCGGTTAAGTTTAGGGTTAGGATGAGGGTTAGGGTTAGGGTTAGGATGAGGTTTAGGTTTAGATTTAGGGATGGGGTGAGGGCTAGGGTGAGGCTGAGGGTGAGGGTTAGGGTTAGGGATAGGGTTAGGTTTAGGAATAGGTTTAGGGTGAGGGTGAGTTTGAGCGTTAGGTTTTGGGTAAGGTTTAGGCTTAGGGTGAGGGTGAGGGTTAGGGTTAGTATTTCGGTTAGGGTGAGGGTGCGGCTGAGGATTAGGGTTAGGTTTAGGGTTAGGGTTAGGGTTAGGGTTACAGTGAGGATTAGGGTTACGTTAAAAATCAGGGTTATGCTTAGGGTTAGGGTGAGGGTTAGGGTTCGGATTAGGGTTACAGTTACATTGAGGGTGAGGGTTAGGGTTATGTTTAGAATGAGGTTTAGTTTTAGGGTTAGGTTTAGAGTTAGGTTTTGGATGAGGGTGAGATTTAGGGTTAGAGTTAGGGTTAGTTTTAGGGTTAGGTTTAGGTTGAGGGTTAATGTTAGGGTTAGGCTTAGGCTTAGGCTTAGGCCGAGCATGAGGGTGAGGGTTAGGCTTCGGGGTATGGTGAGGGTTGGAGTTAGGTTTAGGGTGAGGTTTAGGATGAGATTTAGGGTTTGGATTAGGGTAAGGGTGAGGGCTAGAGTGAGGGTTATGGTGAGGCTAGGTATAGGGGTAGGGTTAGGTTTAGGAATAGGGTTAGGGTGAGTGTGTGAGAGTTAGGGTTAGGTTTAGGATTAGGCTTAGAGTTAGGGTGAGGGTTAGGGTTAGGGTTAGGGTTAGGTTGAGGGTGAGGCTGAGGATTAGGGTTAGGTTTAGGGTTACGCTTAGGGTTATGTTTAGGTTTTGGGTTAGTGTTAGTGTTAGGGTTAGGGTTAGGGTTACGGTGAGGGTTAGGGTTAGGGGTAGGGTAAGAGTTAGAATTAGGCTTAGGTTTAGGCTGAGGGTGAGGGTGAGGGTAAGGGTTAGGGTTAGGTTTATTGTGAGGGTTAGGTTTAGGTTTAGGGTTAGGGTGAGGGTTAGGATTAGGGTTAGGTTTAGGGTGAGGTTTAGGGTTTGGGTTAGGGTTAGAGTTAGGTTTAGGGTGAGCGGGAGGTTTAGGGTTAGGGTTAGGGTTAGGGTTAGAGTCACGGTTAGGTTGAGGGTTAGGTTTAGTGCTAGGGTTAGGGTTACAGTGAGAGTTAGGTGGAGGGTTAGGGTTTGGGTTAGGTTTAGGTTTAGGATTAATTTTAGGGTGAGGGTTCCTGTGTGTGTTAGGGTTAGGTTTACGTTTAGGCTTATGGTTAGGCTGAGGGTGAAGTTGAGGTTGAGGGTTAGGTTTAGGGTGAGGGGTAGGGTTTGGGTTCAGTTTAGGGATAGGGTGATGGTTAGGGTAAGGGTTATGGTGAAGTTGAGGGTTAGGGTTAATTTGAGGGTTAGGGTTAGAATTAGGGTGATGGTGAGGGTGAGGTTTAGCGTTAGGTTAAGAGTGAGGGTTAGAATGATTGTTAGGGTTAGGATTAGGTTATGGTGAGGGCTATAGTGAGGGTGAGGTTTAGGGTTAGGGTTAGGGTGAGGTTTAGGTTTAGGGTTAGGGTTAAGGTGAGGGTGAGGTTTAGGGTTAGAATTAGGGTTAGGGTGAGGCTGAGGGTGAGGGTTAGGGTTAGGATTAGGATTAGAGTAAGGGTTCGGGTGAGTGTGAAGGTTAGGTTTAGGATTAGGGTTAGGATAGTTTTAAACCGAGGGTGAGGGTGAGGGTGAGAGTTAGGGTTAGCGAGAGGGTTAGGTTTAGTGTTAGGGTGAGACTTAGGGTTCGGGTTAAGTTGAGGGTTAGGGTGAGGATTAGGGTTAATAATAGGGTTAGGGTGATGGTTAAGGTTTGGCTTAGTGTGAGGGTTAGGATGAGGATTAGGGTTAGGATTAGGGTTAGGGTGAGGGCTAGGGTGAGGGTGAGGGTGAGGATTAGTGTTAGGATGGGGTTTAGGTTTAGGGTTAGGGTTAGGGTGAGGGTTAGGATGAGTGTTAGGGGTACGGTGATGTGAGTGTTAGGGTTAGGGTGAGGTTTAGGGTTAGTGTTAGGTTTAGGTTGATGGTGAGTTTTATTATTAAGGTTAGGGTTAGGGTTGGGTTTAGGTTTAGGGTTAGGATTAGTGTTATTTTTAGGTTTATGGTTAGAGTAACAGTGAGGGTGAGGATGAGGGTGAGGGTGTGGGTTAGGGTGAGGGTTAGGGTGAGGTTTATGGTTAGGGTTAGGATTAGGGCTAGGGTGAGGGTGAGGTTTAGGGTTAGATTTAGGGTTAGGGGGAGTGTTAGGTCGAGGTTTAGGGTTAGGGTTAGTGTTAGGGTTAAGGTTAGGGTGAGGGTTAGGTTGAGGTTTAGGGTTAGGGTTATGGTTAGTGTTAGGATTAGGGTGAGGGTTAGGGTTAGGTTTCAACTTAGGCTTAGGGTTAGGCTGAGGGTGAGGGTGGGGGTGAGGATTAGGGTTAGGGTGATGGTTAGGATTAGGGTAAGGGTGAAGGCTCGGGTGAGGGTGAGGGTTAGGGTAAGGCTTAGGCTAAGGCTTAGGTTTAGGCTGAGGGTGAGGTTGAGGGTGAGGGTTAGGGTTAGGATGATGGTTAGGTTTACCCTTAGGGTGAGGGTTGGGATGAGGTTTAGGGTTAGGGTGAGGTTAGGGTGATATTGATGGTAAGGGTAAAGGTGAGGTTTACGCTGAGTGTGAGTATTAAGATAAGGGTGAGTGTTAGGGTTAGGTTTAGGGTTAGTGTAAGGGTTAGGGTTAGCGATAGGATGAGGGTTAGATTGAGGATTAGTGTTAGGGTTAGTGTGAGGTTTAGTGTGAGGATGAGGGTCAGGTTTAGGGTGAGGGTGAGGGTTAGAATTAGGGTTAGGGTGAGGGCTAGGGTGAGGGTGAGGATTAGGGTTAGTGTGAGGGTTCGTGTTAGGGTTAGGTTTAGTGTTATGGTGACGATAAGTGGTAGGGTGAGGATTAGGGTTAGGGTGAGGGTTATGGTTAGGGTGAGGGTGAGGGTTTGGTTGAGGGTGAGGGTGAGTGTGAGAGTTAGTGTTAAGGTTAGGCTTAGGGTTAAGCTGAGGGTTAGGGTTAGGATTTGGTTTAGGGTAGGGTTCTGCTTAGGGTTCGCGTAAGGGTGAAGGTTAGATTGAGTTTTAGGGTTACGGTTAGGGTGAGGTCTAGGGTTAGGGATAGGTTTAGGTTTAGGATTAGGGTTAGGGTGAGGGTGTCGGTAAGGTTAAAGGTGAGGGTTAGCCTGAGCGTGAGGGTTACGGTAAGGGTGAGGGTTAGGTTTAGGGTTGGCTTAGGGTGAGGGTTAGGTTTAGGGTTGGGGTGAGAGTTAGGGTTCGGGTTCAATTTAGGGTTAGGTTGGGGGTTAGGGTAATGGTTACGGTGACGGTGAGGGTTAGGGTTAGGTTCAGGGTTAGTGTTAGGATTAGGGTTAGTGTGAGATCATGTTTAAGGTTAGTGTTAGGGTGAGGGTTAGGATGAGGGTTAGGGATAGGATTAGGGTTAGGGTGAGGGCTAGTTTGAGGTTGAGGTTTAGGGTTAGCATTAGGGTGAGGTTTAGGGTTAGGGTTAGGGTTCGGGTTAGGATGAGGTTGAGGTTTACGGTTAGAGTTATGGTTAGGGTGAGGCTGAAATTGAGGGTTAGGGTTAGGTTTAGTGTTAGAGTTAGTGTTAGGTTGAGGGTTAGGTTGAGGCTGAGGGTTAGGCTAAAGGTTAGGATTAGGATTAGCATAAGGGTTAGGGTGAGTGTGAGGGTTAGGGTTAGGGTTAGGCTTAGGGTTAGGCTGAGGGTGAGGTTGAGAGTGAGGGTTAGGGTTAGGTTTACGGTGAGAGTTAGGGTTCGGGTAAATTTAGGGTTATGGTGAGGTTTAGGGTTAGGTTTATGGTGAGCTTGAGTTTTAGGGTAAATTTGAGGCTTAGGGTTAGGATTATGGTTAGGGTAAGGGTTAAGGTTAGGGTTAGGGTAAAGTTAAGAATGAAGATTAGGGATAGGGTGAGGGCTAGGTTGAGGGTGAGGCTTAGTGTTAGTGTTAGATTAAGGTTTAAGGTTAGAGTTAGGCTTAGGGTGAGGGTTAGGTTGAGGGTTAGGTTTATGGTGAGGGTGAGGGTTAGGGTGAGGTTGATGGTAAGGGTAAAGGTGAGGTTTAGGCTGAGTTTGAGTGTTAGGGTGAGGGTTAGGGTTAGGTTTAGGGTTAGGGTAAGGGTTAAGGTTAGGTTCAGGGTTAGTGTTAGATTGAGGATTAGGCTTAGGTTTTAGGGTGAGGATGAGGATTAGGGTGAAGGTGAGGGTTAAAATTAGGGTTATGGTGAGGGCTAGGTTGAGGGTGAGTGTTAGGGTTCGGGATAGGGTTATGGTGAGGTTTAGGATTAGGTTGAGGGTTAGGGTTAGTGTGAGGGTTAGTGTTCGGCTTAGGGTCAGTGTTAGGGTGAGGGTAAGTGTTAGGGTGAGTGTTAGGTTTTGAGTGAGGGTTATGGTTGGGTGAGGGTTAGGGTTAGGGTTATTTTTAGGGTTAGGTTTAGAGATACGTTTACGGTGAGTGTAAGGGTGAGAGTTAGGGTTAGGTTTAGGGTGATGTTTAGTGTTAGTGTTGGGTTAGGGTTAGGGTTAAGGTGAGGGTGAGGTTTAGGAGTAGAGTTAGGTTTAGGGTGAGGGTTAGGGTAAAGGTTATGGTTAGGGTGCGGGTTAGGGTGGGGTTGAGGGTAAGGGTAAATTTGAGGGTTTGGCTGAGGGTGAGGGTTACAGTAATGGTGAGGGTTAGGGTTAGGGTGAGGGTTAGTGTTAGGGTTAGGATGAGGATGAGGGTTAGATTGAGGATTAGTGTTAGGGTTTGTGTGAGTTTTAGGGTGAGCTTGAGGGTTAGGGTTAGTGTTAGGATGAGGTTTACTGTTAGGGTGATGCTTAGGGTTAGTGTGAGCGTTAGTGTTAGCGTTAGGGTTTATGTTAAGGTGAAGGTAAGTGTTTGGGTGAGGGTTAGGTTTAGGGTTAGAGTTATGGTTAGGGTGAGTGTGAGGGTTAGGGTTAGGGTTATTGTTAGGGTTAGGTTTAGGGTTATGGTTAGTGTTAGTGTTAGTGTTAGGGTTAGGGTTAGGATGAGGTTTAGTTTTAGTCTTAGGATTAGAGTTAAGCTTAGGGTGAAGGTGAGATTTAGGGATAGAGTTAGCTTTAGTGTTAGTGTTAGTGTTAGGGTGAGGGTTAAGGTTAGGTTTAGGCTTAGGCTTAGGCTTAGGCATTGGCTTAGGCCGAGCATGAGGGTGAGGGTTAGGGTTCGGGTTAGGGTTCGGGTTAGTGTGAAGTTTAGATTGAGGTATAGGGTTAGGATTAGGGTAAGGGTGAGGGCTAGGGTTAGGGATAGGGTTAGGTTTAGTATTAGGGTTAGGGTGAGGGTGAGTGTGAAGTTTATGGTTAGGGTTAGGCTTAGAATTAGGGTGAGGGTTACGGTTAGGGTTTGGGTTAGTGTGAGGTTGAGGTGAGGATTAGGGTTAGTTTTAGGGTTAGGTTTAGGGTTAGAGTTATGGTTAGGCTTAGGCTTAGGATGAGGGTGAGGGTGAGGTTGAGGATTAGAGTTAGGGTTTGGGTTAGGCTTAGTGTTAGGTTTATTGTTATTGTTATGGTTAGGGTTAAGTTTGCGGTGAGCATGAGGCTGAAGGTGAGGGTTATGGGTAGGGTTAGGGTTAGGGGGAGGGATAGGGGGAGGTTTAGGGTTAGGGTTAGTGTTAGGGTAAGAGTGAGGGTGAGGGTTAGGTTGAGGTTTAGGGATAGGGTTAGGTTTAGGATTAGGGTTAGGGTGAGACTGAGTGTGAGGTTTAGGGTGAGGATTAGGCTTAGGCTTATGGTTAGGCTAAGAGTGAGGGTGGGGGTGAGGATTAAGGTTAGGGCTAGGCTTGGGCTTATGGTTAGGCTGAGTGTGAGGATGGAGGTGAGGATTAGGGTTAGTGTGATCGTTTGGATTAGGGTAAGGGTGAGGGCTCGGGTGAGGGTAAGGGTTAGGGTAAGGCTTAGGCTTAAGCTTCCAGTTAGGCTGAGGGTGAGTTTGAGGGTGAGGGTTAGGGTTAGCGTGATGGCTAGGTTTATTGTTAGGGTGAGGGTTAGGATGAGGTTTAGGGTTCGGGTGAGGTTAGGGTGAGGATGATGGTAAGGGTAAAGGTGAGGTTTACGCTGAGGGTAAGGGTTAAGATGAGGGTGAGGGTTAAGGTGAGGGTGAGGGTTAGGATTAGGGTTAGGGTGTGGGCTAGTATCAGGTGAGGTTTACGGTGAGGGTTAGGGTGAGGTTTACGGTTAGGTTAGGGTTAAGTTTAGGGGGAAGTTGAGTTTAGGGTTAGAGTTAGGGTTAGGGTGAGGCTGAGGTTGAGGGTTAGGGTTAGGGTGAGGTTTAGTGTTAGTATTAGTGTTAGAGTTAGGGTTAGAACAAGGGTTAGGTTGTGGGTGAGGGTTATGCTTAGCATTAGGATTAGGTTTAGGCTGAGGGTGAGGGTTAGTTTGAGGGTTAGGGTTAGGTTGAGGGTTAGGGTTAGGTTGAGGGTTAGGGTTAGGATTAGGGTTATGGTGAGGGCTAGTATGAGGGTGAGGGTTAGGGTTAGTGTTAGATTAAGGTTTAGGGTTAGGGATAGCTTTAGGTTGAGGGTTAGGTTGAGGTTAGGGTTACAGTGAGTGTGAAGTTTAATGTTAGGGTGAGGGTTAGGGTTAGGATTAGGGTTAGGGTGAGAGTGAGTGTTAGGATTAGGGTTCAGTTTAGGGTTAGGTTTAGGTTTAGGGTTAGGGTGAGGGTTAGGGTGAGGATGATGGTAAGGGTAAAGGTGAGGTTTAGGGTGAGGGTGAGGGTTAAGATAAGGGTGAGGGTTAGGTTTAGGCTTAGGTTTAGAGTAAGGGGTAGTATTAGGGTCAGGGGGATTGTTAGATTGAGGATTAGGGTTAGCGTTAGTGTGAGGTTTAGAGTGAGGATGAGGGTTAGGGTTAGGGTGAGGGTGAAGGTTAGAATTAGGGTTAGGGTGAGGGCTAGGGTGAAGGTGAGGGTGAGGGTAAGGGTTAGGCTTAGGCTTAGGATTAGGCTGAGCGTGAGATTGAGGGTGAGTGTTAAGGTTAGGGTGATGGTTAGGTTTACAGTTAGGGTGAGGGTTAGGATGAGGTTTAGGGTTAGGGTGAGGGTTAGGTTGAGGTTTAGAGTTAGGGTTAGGGTTAGACTTAGGGTTATGGTGAGGATGAGGTTCAGGGGTACAGTTAGGGTTAGGATGAGGGTTAGGGTTAGGGTGCAGGTTAGTCTAGGGGTGACGGTAAGGGTAAAGGTGAGGGTTAGGCTGAGGGTGAGGGTTCCGGTAAGGGTGAAGGTTAAGGTTAGGGTGAGGGTTAGATTGAGGATTAGTGTTAGGGTTAGTGTGAGATTTAGGGTGAGGATGAGGGTTAGGGTTAGGGTGAAGGCTAGGGTGAGTGTGAAGGTTAGGGTTAGGTTTAGGGTGAGGGTAAGTGTTAGGGTGAGGGTTAAGGTTAGGGTGAGGGTTATGCTTAGGGTGAGGGTTAGGGTTAGGGTTAGGTTTATTGTTAGGTTTCGGGGTAGGGTTACGGTTGCTGTGAGGGTGAGGGTGAGGATTAGGGTTAGGGTTAGGATGAGGTTTAGGTTTAGGTTTAGGTTTAGAGTCAGGGTTAGGGTGAGGGTTAGGCTTAGGCTTAGGCTTAGGCTTAGGCTTTGGCCGAGCATGAGGTTGAAGGTTCGGGTTCGGGTTCGGGTGAGGGTTAGGGTTAGGTTTAGGGTTAGGTTGAGAATTAGGTTGAGGTTTAGGGTTAGGATAAGTTTAAGGGTGAGGGCTAGGCTGAGGTTTAGGGTGAGGGTTAGGGTTAGAGATAGGGTTAGGTTTAGGATTAGGGTTAGGGTGAGGGTGAGTGTGAGGTTTAGGATTAGGGTTAGCGTTAGGGTTAGGGTGAGGTTTAGGGTTAGGATTTCGGTTAGGGTGAGGATTAATGTTAAGTGAAGTTTATTTTTAGGGTTAGGCAAAGTGTTAGGTTGAGAGTTAGGGTTAGGTTGAGGGTTATGGTTAGGTTGAGGGTTAGGGTTATGGTTAAGGTTATTGTTAGGGTTAGGGTTAGGCTTAGGGTTAAGGTGAGGGTGAGGGTGAGGGTTACGGTTATGGTTATGTTGAGGTTAAGGTTTAGGGTTAGGCTTAAAATTAGGGTTAGGGGGACAGTGAGTTTTAGGATTAGAGTTAGGGATTGTGATAGGGTTAGGGTTAGGGTGAGGTTTAGGGTTAGGGTTAGGCTTAGGCTTAGGCTTAGGCCGAGCATGAGGGTGAGGTTTAGGGTTAGGGTGATGGTTCTGGTTAGGATTAGTGTTATTGTTAGGGTTAGGTTTAGAGTTACAGTGAGGTTGAGGGTGCAGGTGAGGGTTAGGGTTAGGGTTAGGGTGGGGTTTACGGTTAGGGTTAGGGTTAGTGTTAGGTTGAGGGTGAGGTTTAGGGTTAGATTTAGGGTTAGTGTTAGGTTGAGGGTTAGTGTTAGCGTTAGGTTTAGTTTTAGGGTGAGGCTAAGGGTTATGGTGAGGGTTTGGGTTAGGGTGAGGGTTATGGTTAAGCTGAGGTTTAGGAATTGGTTTAGAGTTATTGTTAGGGTTCGGTTTAATTTTACGGTTACAGTGAGGGTGAGGATGAGGGTTAGGTTTAGGCTTAGGGTGAGGTTTAGTGTGAGGGTGAGGTTTAAGGTTAGAATCAGTGTGAGGGTTAGGTTGAGGGTTTGGGTTAGGGTTAGTGTTAGTGTTAGGGTTAGGGTGAGAGTTAGGGGGAGGTTTAGGGTTAGGGTTAAGTTTAAGATTAGGTTTAGGATGAGGGTGAGTGTGTGTGTTAGTGTTTGGTTTAGGGTTAGGCTTAGGGTTAGGCTGAGGGTGAGGTTGAGGGTGAGGGTTAGGGTTAGGGTTAGCGTTAGGATTAGGTTTAGGGGGAGGGTTAGGATGAGGGTTAAGGTTAGGATTAGGGTTAGGGTGAGGGCTAAGGTGAGGGTAAGGTTTAGGGTTAGGGTAAGTGTGAGGGTTAGGGTTTTGTTTAGGGTGAGCGTTAAGGTTTGGCTTAAGTATAGGGTTAGGGTGAGCGTTACGGTAAGAGTTACACTGAGGGTGAGGTTTAGGATTAGGTTGAGGGTTAGCTTTAGGATTAGGGTTAGTGTGAGGGTGTGGATAAGTGTTAGGGTTAGGTTTAGGGTGATGGTTAGGATGAGGTTTAGGGTTAAGATTAGGGTTAGGGTTAGGGCTAGATTGAGGGTGAGGGTTAGGGTAGTGTAAGGCTTACTCTTAGTGTTAGGCTGAGTGTGAGGTTGAGGGTGAGGGTTAGGGTTAGGGTGATGGTTATGTTTACAGTTAGTGTTAGAGTTAGTATGAGGTTTAGTGTTTGGAGGATTTTTAGGGTGATGATGATGGTAAGGGTAATGGTGAGGTTTAGGCTGAGGGTGAGGGTTAAGATAAGGGTGAGCGTTAGGGTTAGGTTTAGGGTTAGATTAAGGGCTAGAGTTAGGGTTAGGGTGAGGGTTAGATTGAGGATTAGGGTTAGGGTTAGTGTGAGGTTTAGAGTGAGGATGAGGGTTAGGGTGAGGGTGAGGGTTAGGGTGAGAGTTATTGCTAGGTTGAGGGTTAGGGTTAGGGTGAGGGTGAGGTTCAGTGTTAGGGTTAGGGTTAGAGTTAGGGTTAAGGTGAGGTTGAGGTTTAAGGTGGAGTTAGGGTTAGGGTGAGGGTTAGGATGAGGGTTAGTGTTAGTGTTAGGGTTAGGGTGAGAGTTAGGAGGAGGGTTAGGGTTAGGGTTAAGTTTAAGATTAGGGTTAGGATGAGGGTGAGTGTGTGTGTTAGGGTTTGGTTTAGGGTTAGGCTTAGGGTTAGGCTGAGGGTGAGGTTGAGTGTGAGGGTTAATGTTAGGATTAGGGTTAGGGGGAGGGTTAGTATGAGGGTTAAGTTTAGGATTAGGTTTAGGGTGAGGGCTATGGTGAGGGTAAGGTTTAGGGTTAGGGTTAGGGTGAGGGTTAGGGTTTTGTTTAGGGTGAGCGTTAGGGTTCGGGTTAATTTTAGTGTTAGTGTGAGCGTTAGGGTAAGGGTTACAGTGAGGGTGAGATTTAGGGTTAAGTTGAGGGTTAGGGTTAGGATTAGGGTTAGTGTGAGGTTGTGGGTGAGGGTTAGTGTTAGGGTTAGGGTGAGGGTTTGGATGAGGGTTAGGGTTAAGATTAGCGTTTGGGGGAGGGCTAGGGTGAGGGTTAGGGTAAGTGTAAGGCTTAGTCTTAGTGTTAGGGTGAGTGTGAGGTTGAGGGTGAATGTTAGGGTTAGGGTGATGGTTAGGTTTACAAGTAGTGGTAGAGTCAGTATGAGGTTTAGGGTTAGGGGGATTTTTAGGGTGAGGATGATGGTAAGGGTAATGGTGAAGTTTAGGCTGAGGGTGAGGGTTAAGATAAGGGTGAGCGTTAGGGTTAGGTTTAGGGTTAGATTAAGGGCTAGAGTTAGGGTTAGGATGAGGGTTAGATTGAGGATTAGGGTTAGGGTTAGTGTGAGGTTTAGAGTGAGGATGAGGGTTAGGGTGAGGGTTAGGGTTAGGGTGAGAGTTATTGTTGGTTGAGGGTTAGGGTTAGGGTTAGGGTGAGGTTCAGTATTAGGGTTAGGGTTAGAGTTAGGGTTAGGGTGAGGGTGAGGTTTAGGGTGGAGTTAGGGTTAGGGTGAGGGTTAGGATGAGGGTTAGTTTTAGAGTTAGGGTTACCGTGAGGTTTAGGGTTAGGGTTAGTGTTAGTGTTAGGTTGAGAGTTAGGGGGAGGTTAGAGTTAGGGTTAGGGTTAGGGTTAGGTTTAGGTTTTCGGTGAGGGTGAGGGTGAGGGTTAGGATTAGGGTTAGGGTGAAGATGAGGTTTAGGGTTAGAATTAGGGTTAGGGTGAGGCTGAAGGTGAGGGTGAGGGTTAGGGTTAGGGTTAGGATTAGGATTAGGGTTAGGGTTAGGGTGAGTGTGAGGGTTAAGTTTAGGGTTAGGGTTAGCATTAGGTTTAGGCTGAGGGTTTGGTTGAGGGTGAAGTTTAGGGTTAGTTTGAGCGTTAGAGTTAGGGTTAAGGTGAGGTTTAGTGTTAGGGTTAGGGTTAGAGTTATGTTTTGGGTGAGGGTGAGGTTTAGGCGTAGAGTTAGTTTTAGGGTGAGGGTTAGGGTGAGTGTTTGGGTTAGGGTGAGGGTTAGGGTAGGGGTGACGATAAGGGTAAAAGTGAGGGTTTGGCTGAAGGTGAGGGTTACGGTAAGGTTGAAGCTTAGGGTTAAGGTGTAGGTTAATGTTAGGGTTAGGGTTAGAGTTAAGGTTCGGGTTAAGTTTAGGGTTAGGGTGAGGGTTAGAGTAAGGGTTACGGTGAGGGTGACGGTTAGGTTTAGGTTGATGGTTAGGGTTAGGATTATGGTTAGGGTGATGGTGAGGTTTAGGATTAGTGTTAGGGTGAGGGCTAGGAAGAGGTTTAGGGTTAGGATTAGGGTTAAGGTGAGGGCTAGGGTGAGGGTGAGGTTTAGGGTTAGGATTAGCGTGAGGTTTAGGGTTAGGGTTAGGGTTAGGGTGAGGGTGAGGTTTAGGGTTAGATTTAGGGTTAGGGTTAGGCTGACGTTGAGGGTTAGAGTTAGGGTTAGTGTTAGAATTAGGGTTAGGGTGAGGGTTTGGATGAGTTTTCGGGTTAGGATTAGGGTAAGGGTGAGGGCTAGGGTGAGGGTTAGGGAGAGGGCTAGGGTTATGGATAGGGTTAGTTTTAGGATTAGGGTTATGGTGTGGGTGAGTGTGAGGGTTAGGGTTAGGCTTAGGTTTAGGCTTAGAGTTAGGGTGAGGGTTAGGGTTAGGGTTTGGTATATGGTGAGGCTGAGGCTGAGGATTATGGTTAGGTTTAGGGTTAGGGTTAGTGTTAGTGTTAGGGTTAGGGTTAGGGTGAGAGTTACGATTAGGGTGAGGGTTGGGGTTAGGACTAGGATTAGGGTTAGGGTTAGGCTGAGGGTGAGAGTGAGGGTGAGGGTTAGGGTGAGGATGAGGGTTAGGGTTAGAGTGAGGGCTAGGGTGAGGTTGAGGGTTAGGGATAGGGTTAGCTTGAGTTTTGGCGTTAGGGTGATGATTAGGGTTAGTGTGAGTGTTAGTGTTAGGGTTAGGGTTAGTGTTAGGGTTAGGGTAAGTTTTAGGGTGAGGGTTAGGTTTAGGGTGAGTTTAGGGTTAGGATGAGGGTTAGGGTTAGGGTGAGGGTGAGGTTTAGATATAGGGTTAGTTGGAGGGTTAGAGTGATGGTTAGGTTTAGGGGTAGTGTTAGGGTTAGGTTGAGGGTGAGGGTTATGTTGAGGTATAGGGTTAGTGTTAGGGTTAGTGTGAGGGTTAGTGTTAGGGTTAGGGTTAGTGTTAGGGTGAGAGTAAGTGTTAGGGTGCGGTTATGGGTTAGGGTGGGAGTTATGTTTAGGGTGAGGGTTTGGGTTAGGAATAGGGTTATTGATAGATTTAGGGTTACGGTTACGGTAAGGGTGAGGTTGAGGGTTAGGCTTAGGGTTAGGTTGAGGTTTAGGGTTTGGGTTAGGGTTAGAGTTAGGGTTAGGCTGAGGGTGAGGTTTAGGGTTAGAGTTAGGGTTAGGGTGAGGGATAGGGTTAGTGTTAGTTTGAGAGTTAGTTGGAGGGTTATGGTTATGATTAGGTTTAGGGATAGGATTAGGTTTAGTGTGAAGGTGAGTGTGTGTGTTAGGGTTAGGTCTAGGGTTAGGCTTAGGGTTAGGCAGAGGGTGAAGTTGAGGGTGAGGTTTAGGGTTAGGGTGAGGTTTAGGGTTAGGATGAGGGATAGGGTTAGCATTAGGGTTAGGGCAAGGGCTAGGTTGAGGGTGAGTTTTAGGGTGAGGATTAGGGTGAGGTTTATGGTTACGGTTAGGGTGAGAGTGAAGTTTAGGGTTAGATTTAGGGTTAGGGTGAGGCTGAGCTTGAGGGTTATTGTTAGGGTTAGTGTTAGGTTTAGGGTTAGGGTTAGGGTGAGGGTTAGGTTTAGGGTTAGTGTTACGTTAAGGGTTACGGTTAGGGTGAGGGTTAAGGTTAGGGTGAGGATTATGCTTAGGATTAGGATTAGGGTTAAGGTTAGGCTGAGGGTGAGGGTGAGGGTGAGAGTGAGGGTTAGGGTGAGGATGAGGGTTAGGGTGAGGGTGAAGGCTAGGGTGAGGGTGAGGTTTAGGGATACGGTTAGCGTGAGGTTTGGGTTTAGGGTGATGGTTAGGGTTAGTGTGAGGTTTAGTGTTAGGGTTAGGGTTAGTGTTAGGGTTAGGGTAATTGTTAGGGTGAGGGTTAGGGTTTGGTTTATGGTTAGGATTAGGGTTAGGGTTTAGGTTTTAGTGAGGATGAGGGTGAAGTTTCGGGTTAGGTTTAGGATGAGGTTTAGGTTTAGGTTTATGGTTAGAATTAGGGTTAGGTTGATAGTGATGTTTAGGGTTAGAGTTTGGGTTTGTGATAGGGTTAGGGTTAGGGTGGGGTTTACAGTTAGGGTTAGGATTAGGGTTAGGTTGAGGGAGAGGTGTAGGGTTAGATTTAAGGTTTGTGTTAGGTGGGGGTTAGTGTTAGGGTTAGAGTTAGTGTTAGGGTTAGGTAAAGAGTTAGGGTGAGGGTTTGGGTTAGGGTGAGGGTTATGGTTAGGGTGAGGGTTAGGATGAAGGTGAGGGTTATTGTTAGGGTTCGGTTTAAGGTTAAGTTTACTGTGAGGGTGAGGATGAGAGTTAGGTTTAGGGTGAGGTTTAGGGTGAGTGTGAGGTTTAGGGTTAGTGTTAGGTTTAGGGTGATGGTTAGGTTGAGGGTTAGGGTTAGGGTTAGGGTTAGGGTGATAGTTAGGGGGAGGGTTAGCGTTAAGGTTAGGGTTAGGGTTAGGGTGAGGGTGAAGGTGAGTGTGTCTGTTATGTATAGGTTTAGGTTTAGGCTTAGGGTTGGGCTGAGGGTGAGGTTTAGGGTGAGGGTTAGTTTTAGGGTGAGGGTTAGGTTTAGGGTTAGGGTTAGGGTGAGGGTTAAGTTTAGGATTAGGGTTAGGGTGAGGGTTAGAGTGAGGGTGAGGGTAAGGGTTAGGGTTAGGGTGAGGGTTAGGGTTAGATTTAGGGTGAGAGTTAGGGTTCGGGTTAGGTTTAGGTTTAGGGTGAGGGTTAGGGTAAGGGTTATGGTGAGGGTGAGGTTTAGGGTTAGGTTGTTTAGGGTTAGGATTAGGATTAGGGTGAGTGTGAGTGTGAGGATTAGGTTTAGGGTTAGGGTGAGGGCTAAGGTGAGAGTGAAGGTTAGAGTAAGTGTTAGGCTTAGTCTTAGGTTTAGGCTGAGTGTGAGGTTGAGGGTAAGGGTTAGGGTTAGGGTGATGGTTAGGATTACGGTTTGGGTTAGGATGATGTTTACGTTTAGAGGGAGGTTTATGGTGAGGATGATTGTAAGGGTAATGGTGAGGTTTAGGCTTAGGGTGATGTTTAAGATAAGTGTGAGACTTAGCTTTAGGTTTAGCGTTAGGTTAAGGGTTAGGGTTAGGGTTAGGGTTAGTGTTAGATTGAGGATTAGGGTTAGGGTTAGTGTGAGGTTTAGAGTGAGGATGAGGGTTAGGGTGAGGGTTAGGGTTAGGGTGAGGGTGATGGTTATGGTGAGGGTTAGCATTAGTGTTAGGGTGAGCTTTAGGGTTAGGGTGAAGTTTTTAGGATGGGGGTGATTATAAGTGTAAACGTGAGGGTTAGGCTGAAGGTGAGAGTTATGGTGGGGTGAGAGTTAAGGTTAGGGTGAGGTTAGGGTTAGGGGAAGGGTGTGGCTGAGGTTTAGATTGAGGATTAGTTTTAGGGTTAGTTTGGGGTTTAGAGTGAGAATGAGGGTTATGGTTAGTGTGAGGGTTAGGGTGAGGGTGAGGGTTAGGTTTAGGTTTAGGGTGAGGTTTAGGGTTAGGGTGATGGTTAGGGTTAGTGTGAGGGTTAGTGTTAGGGTGAGGGTAAATGTTAGGGTGAGGGTTAGGGTTAGGGTTATGGTTAGGGTTATGGTTAGGTTGAGGGTTAGGGTTAGGTTTAGGATTATTGTTAGGGTTAGTTAGGTTTACGGTTACGGTTATGGTGAGGGTGAGGGTGAGGGTGAGGGTTAGTGTTAGGCTTAGGGTTAGTGTTAGGGTGAGGGTAAATGTTAGGGTGAGGGTTAAGGTTAGGGTGAGGGTTATGGTTAGGTTGAGGGTTAGGTTTAGGGTTAGGATGAGGTTTAGGTTTAGGGTTAGGGTTAGAGTTAGGGTCAGGTTGAGAGTGAGGTTTATGGTTAGATTTAGGGTTAGTGTTAGGGTTAGGGTGAGAGTGAGGGTTAGGGTTAGGCTTAGGCTTAGGCTTAGGCCGAGCATGAGGGTGAGGGTAGGGTTAGGGTTAGGTGAGGGTTAGGTTTAGCGTTAGGGTGAGTGTTAGGATTAGTTTTAGTGTTAGGATTAGGGTTACGGTGAGGACTAGGTTGAGGGTTATGGTGAGGGTTAGGTTTAGAGTTAGGTTCAGGATTAGGGTTAATGTGAGAGTGAGAGTAAGTTTTAGGGTTGGGGTTAGACTTAGGGTTAGGGTGAGGGTTAGGGTTAGGGCTTGGTTTGGGTCAGGGTGAGGCAGAGGATTAGTGTTAGCTTTAGGGTTAGGGTTAGGGTTAGGTTTAGGTTTAGGGTTAGGGTTAGGGTTACAGTGAGGGTTAGGGATAGATTTAGGGTTAGGCTTAGTGTTAGGCTGAGGGTAAGGGTGGGGGTGCGGATTCGGGTTAGGGTTAGGGTTAGGGTTAGGGTTAAGTTTGCAGTGAGGGTATGGCTGAGGGTGAGGGTTATGGTTAGGGTTAAGATTAAGGTTAGGGATAGGGTTAGCGTTATTGTTATTGTAAGGGTTAGAGATACAGTGAGGTTGAGGGTAAGGGTGAAGTTTAGGTTTAGGGTGAGGTTTACTGTGAGGTTTAGGGTTAGGGTTAGGGTTAGGGTGAGGGTGAGGTTTAGGGTTAGAGTTAGGATTAGGGGAAGGGTTAGAGTGAGGTTTCAGGTTAGGGTTAGTGTTAGGGTTAGGGTGAGGGTGAGGCTTAGGTAGAGATTTAAGGATAGGGTTACGTTTAGGATTAGAGTTAGAGTGAGGGTGAGTATGAGTGTTAGGGTGAGGGTTAGGCTTAGGCTTAGGATTAGGCTGAGGGTGAGGGTGGGTGTGAGGAATAGGGTTAGGGTGATGGTTTGGTTTAGGGATAGTGTTATTTTTAGGGTTAGTTTTAAAGTTACGGTGAGTGTGAGGGAGATGCTTAGGGTTAGATTTAGGGTTAGTGTTAGGGTGAGTGTTAGTGTTAGTGTTAGGGTTAGTGTTAGGGTGAGGTAAGTCTTAGGATGAGGGTTTTGGTTAGGATGAGGGTTATGTTTAGGTTGAGGGTTAGGATTAGGGTAAGGGTTATTTTTAGGTTTCAGTTTAAAGTTAAGGTTACGGTGAGGGTGAGGGTTAGGCATAGGGTTAGGGTGAGGTTTAGGGTGAGGGTGAGGTTTAGGGTTAGAGGTAGGTTTAGGGTGAGGGTTAGGTTGAGGTTTAGGGTTAGGGTTAGTGTTAGTGTTAGGGTTAGGGTGAGAGTTAGAGGGAGGGTTAGGATTTAGGTTAGGGTTAGGATTTGCGTTAACATGAGGGTGAAGGTTAGGGTTAGGATTAGTATTAGGGGTAGGGTTAGGCTGAGTGTGAAGGTTAGGGTTAGGGTTAGGCTTAGTGTTAGGCTGAGGGTGAGGGTGAGGGTGAGGGTTAGGGTTAGGGTGAGGTTTAGGTCAAGGGTGAGGGTTAGGTTTAGGGTTAGGCGGAAGGTTAGGATGAGGGTTAGGGTTAGGATTAGGGTTAGGGTGAGGGCTCGGGTGAGGGTGAGGCTTAGGGTTAGGGTTAGAGTGAGGTTTATGGTTAGGGTTACTATAGGGTTAGGGTGAGGGTGAGTTTTAGGGTTATAGTTAGGGTTAAGGTGAGGCTGAGATTGAGGGTTAGGGTTAGGGTTAGGATTAGGATTAGGGTAAGGTTTCGGGTGAGTGTGAGTGTTAGGGATAGGGTTAGGTTTAGGCTTAGGGTTACACTGAGGGTGACGGTGACGGTGAGGGTTAGGGTTATTCTTAGGGTTAGGGTGAGGGTGAATGTGTGTGTTAGAATTAGGTTTAGGGTTAGGCTTAGGGTTAAGCTGAGGGTGAGGTTGAGGGTGAGGGTTAGGGTTAGGTTGAGGGTGAGGGTTATGGTTAGGTTTAGGGTGATGGTTAGGGTTAGGATTCTGGTTAGGGTGAGGGCTAGTTTGAGGGCGAGGTTTAGGATTAGGTTTCAGGGTGAGGTTTAGTGTTAGAGTTAAAGTTAGGGTGAGGCTGAGTCTGAGGGTTAGGGTTAGGATTAATGTTAGGCTTTGGCTTAAGATGAGGGTTAGTTTGAGGGTGAGGGTTAGGATTAGGATTAGGAGTAGGATTAGGGTTAGTGTGAGGGTGAGTGTTAGGATGAGGATTAGGGTTAGATTTAGGTTGAGTGTGAGGTTTCGGGTTAGGGAATGGGTTAGGCTTAGGTTTAGGATGAGGGTGAGGGTGAGGGCTAGGTTTAAGGTGAGGGTTAGGGTTAGAGTTAGTGTGAGGGTTAGGGTTAGGGTTAGGGTGAGGGTTAGGATGAGGATTAGGGTTAGAATTAGGGTTAGGGTGAGAGCTAGGGTGAGGGTGACGGTTAGGGTTAGTGTTTGGGTGAGGTTTAGGGTTAGTGTTAGGGTGAGGGTGAGGGTTAGGATGAGGGTTAGAGTTACAGTGAGGGTGAGGATTAGGTTTACCGTGAGGGTTAGTGTTAGGATTAGGGTTAGGGTGAGGTTGAGTATTAGCATTAGTGTTAGGGTTATGGTTAGGATTAGGTTGAGGGTTAGGATTACTGTTATTGTTAGGTTCAGGGTTAGAGTTATGATGAGGTTGAGGGTGAGGGTGAGTGTTACCGTTAGGGTGAGGTTTAGGGTCAGGGTTAGGATTAGGGTTAGTGTGAGGGTGAGGTTTATGGTTAGATTTAGGTTTAGTTGGAGGATTAGGTCGAGGGTTAGGGTTAGGGTAAGTGTTAGGATTAAGGTTAGGTTGAGGGTTAGGTTAAGGTTTAGGGTTAGGTTTAGCATTAGGGTGAGGGTGAGTGTGAGGTTTAGGGTTAGGGTTAGGCTTAGGTTTAGGGTTAGGCTGAGGGTGAGGGTTGGGGTGAGGATTAGGGTTAGGGTGATTGTTAGGTTTAGGGTTATGGTGTGTGTTAGTGTTAGGGTTAGGGTTAGAGTTAGGCTTAGGGTGAGGTTGAGGTTTCGGGGTAAAGTTAGGATTAGGGTGAGGGTTAGGGTTAGAGTGAGGGTTAGGGTTGGAGGGACGGTAAGGGTAAATGTCAGGTTTAGGCTGAGGGTGAGTGTTATAGTAAGAGTGAGGGTTAGGTTAGGGTGAGGGTTAGGGTTAGGGTTAGGGCGAGCGGGACGATTAGATTGAGGATTAGTGTTAGGTTTAGTGTGAAGTTTAGGGTGAGGATAAGCTTTGGGGTTTAGGGCGATGTGTAGGGAGAGTTTGAGGTTTAGGGTTAGTATTAGGGTGAGGTTTATGGTTAGGGTGATGGTTAGGGTTAGTGTGAGGTTTAGTATTAGTGTTAGGGTTAGTGTTAGGGTGATGGTAAGGGTTAGGGTGAGGGTTAGGGTGAGGGTGAGGGTTATGTTTAGGGTGCAGTTTAGGGTTAGTGTTAGGGTTATTGTTAGTGTTAGGGTTAGGGTTAAGGTTATGGTGAGGGTGAGGTTGAGGGTTAGGGTTAGGTCTAGGATGAGGTTTAGGGATAGGGTTAGGGTTAGGGTCAGGGTGAGGTTCAGTGTTAGAGTTAGTGTTCGGGTGAGGCTGAGGGTGAGGGTTAGGGTTAGGATTAATATTAGGGTTAGGCTTAAGGTGAGGGTTAGGTTGAGGGTGAGGGTTAGGGTTAGGCTTAGGAGTAGGATTAGGGTTAATGTTAGGGTAAGCCTGAGTGTTAGGTTTAGGGACAGGCTTAGGGTTAAGCTGAGGTTGAGGGTCAGGTTTAGGGTTAGGGTGAGGTTTAGGGTTAGGGTTAGGGTGAGTGTGAGGGTTAGAGTTAAGGTTAGGGTGAAGTTTAGGTTGAGGGTTATGGTAAGGGTTAGTTTTAGGGTTAGGGTTAGGGTGAGAGTTAAGGGAAGAGTTAGGGTTAGGGTTAGGGTTAGGGATAGGATTAGGGTTAGAGTGAGGGGGAGTTGTGTGTTAGGTTTTGGTTTAGGGATAGGCTTAGTGTTAGGCTGAGGGTGAGGTTGAGTGTGAGGGTTAGGGTTAGGGGGAGGGTTAGGATGAGGGTTAGGGTTAGGATTAGGGTTAGGGTAAGGTCTAGCGTGAGTGTGAGGGTGAAGTTTAAGGTTATGGTTAGGGTGATGGTGAGGGTGAGGGTGAGGTTTAGGGTTAGATTTAGGGTTAGATTGAGGCTGAGGGTGAGGGTTAGAGTTAGGGTTAGGATTAGGTTTAGGGTAAGGGTTAGGGTGAGTGTGAGGGTTACGGTTATGCTTTGGGTCAGGCTGAGGGTGAGGGTGATGGTGAGGTTTAGGGTTAGGGTTAGAGTGAGAGTTAGGGTTCGTTTATGTTTAGGGATAGGGTGAGGGTTAGAGTTACGGGGAGCGTGAGGTTTAGGGTTTGGTTGAGGGATATTGTTAGGGGTAGGGTGAGGGTTAGGGTTAGAATTAGGGTTAGCAAGTGGGTGAGTGTTAGGATTACAGTTAGAGTTAGTGTTAGGGTTAGGTTTAGGTTTAGGATTAGTGTTATTGTTAGGGTTAGGGTTAGAGTTATGGTGAGGGTGAGATTGAGGGTGAGGGTGAGGGTTAGGGTTAGGGTTAGGGTGAGGTTTAGGGTTAGGGTTAGGATTAGGGTTAGGGTGAGATTGAGGTTTAGGGTTAGATTTAGTGTTAGTTGGAGGGTTAAGTCGAGGGTTATGGTTATGTTTAGTTTTAGGCTTAAGGTTAGAATGAGGGTTAGGTTGAGGTTTAGGGTTAGGGTTAGGATTAGGGTTAGGATCAGGGTGCGGTTGAGGGTTAGGTTAGGCTTAGGCTTAGGCTTAGGGTTAGGCTGAGCATGATGTTGAGGGTGAAGGTTAGTGTTAGGGTGATGGTTAGGTTTACAGTTAGGGTGAGGGTTAGGATGAGGTTTAGCGTTAGGGTGAGAGTTAGGGTGATGATAATGGTAAGGGTAAAGATGAGGTTTAGGCTGAGGTTGAGGGTTAAGATAAGGGTGAGGATTAGGGTTACGTTTAGGGTTAGGGTAAGGATTAGGGTTAGGTTAGGGTTAGGATGAGGGTTAGATTGAGGATTAGGGTTAGGGTTAGTGTGAGGTTTAGTATGAGGATGAGGGTTAGGGTTAGGGTTAGGGTTAGGGTGAGGTTTAGGATTAGGGTGAGGGTTAGGGTAGTGCGAGAGTTAGTGTTAGGGTTAGGGTTAGTGTTAGGGTGAGGGTAAGTGTTAGGGTGATGGTTAGGATTAGGGTGAGGGTTATGGTTAGGGTGAGGGTAAGGGTTAGGATTAGGGTTAGAGTGAGGTTTAGTGTTAGGGTTAGGGTTAGAGTTAGGGTTAGGGACAGGGTGAGGTTTAGGGGTACATTTAGGGTTAGGGTGAGGGTTAGGGTTAGGGTGCGGGTTAGCGTGGGGGTGATGGTAAGGGTAAAGGTGAGGTTTAGGCTGAGGGTGATGGTTAGGATTAGGGTTAGGAGTAGGATTAGGGTTAGGGTGATCGTGAGTGTGAGGATGAGGATTAGGGTTAGATTTAGGATGAGTGTGAGGGTTTAGGTTAGGGTGTGGTTTAGGCTTAGGGTTCGGTTGAGGGTGAGGGTGAGGGTTAGTGTTAAGGTGAGGGTTAGGGTTACCGTTACCATGAGGCTTAGGTTTAGGATTACGGTGAGGGTTAGGTTGAGGATTAGGGTTAGAATTAGGGTTAGGGTGAGGGCTAGGGTGAGGGTGACGGTTAGGGTTAGTGTTTGGGTGAGCTTTAGGGTTAGGGTTAGGGTGAGGGTGAGAGTTAGGATGAAGGTTAGGGTTAGGGTGAGGGTGAGGATTAGGGTTAGGGTGAGGGTTAGGGTTAGCATTACCGTTAGGGTGAGGTTGAGTGTTAGCATTAGTGTAAGGGTTATGGTTAGGGTTAGGTTGAGGGTTAGGATTACTGTTATTGTTAGGTTTAGGGTTAGAGTTAGGGTGAGGGTGAGGGTGAGGGTGAGTGTTACGGTTAGGTTGAGGTTTAGGGTCAGGGTTAGGATTAGGGTTAGTGTGAGGGTGAGGTTTATGGTTAGATTTAGGTTTAGATGGAGGGTTAAGTCGAGGGTTAGGGTTAGGGTAAGTGTTAGGGTTAAGGTTAGGTTGAGGGTTAGGTTGAGGTTTAGGGTTAGGGTTAGCGTTAGGTTTAGGATTAGGGTGAGGGTGAGGGTGAATGTGAGTTTTAGGGGTAGCGTTAGGCTTATGCTTAGGGTTAGGCTGAGGGTGACGTTGGGGGTGAGGATTAGGGTTAGGGTGATGGATAGGGTTAGGGTTATGGTGAGGGTTAGTGTTAGGGTTAGGGCTAGAGTTAGGGTTAGATTGAGGGTGAGGTTTAGGGGTAGAGTTAGGGTTAGGGTGAGTTTTAGGGTTAGAGTGAGGGTTAGGGTGGGGTGATGGTAAGGGTAAAGGTCAGGATTAGGCTGAGTTTAAGTGTTACAGTAAGGGTGAGGATGAGGGTTAGGGTTAGGGCGAGGTCTAGTGAGAGATTGAGGGTTAGGGTTAGATTTAGGGTGAGGTTTATGGTGAGGGTGATGGTTAGGTTTAGTGTGAGGTTTAGTGTTAGGGTTAGGGTTAGTGTTAGGGTGAGTGTAAGGGTTAGGGTGAGGGTTAAGGTTAGGGTGAGGGTTATATTTAGGGTGAAGTTTAGGGTTAGTGTTAGGGTTATTATTAGTGTTAGGGTTAGGGTTAAGGTTATGGTGAGGGTGAGGAAGAGGGTTAGGTTTAGGTCTAGGATGAGGTTTAGTGATAGGGTTAGGGTTAGTGTGAGTTTTAGTGTTAGTGTTAGGGTTAGGTTGAGGCTGAGGGTGAGGGTTAGGGTTAGGATTAATGTTAGGGTTAGGCTTAAGTTGAGGGTTAGGTTGAGAGTGAGGGTTAGGGTTAGGATTAGGAGTAGGATTAGGGTTAGTGTTAGGGTGAGGTTTAGGGTTAGGGTTAGGGTTAGGGTTAGGGACAGGCTTAGGGTGAAGCTGAGGTTGAGGGTGAGGGTTAGGGTTAGGGAGAGGTTTAGGGTTAGATTTAGGGTGAGTGTGAGAGTTAGGGTTAGGGTTAGGCTTAGGATTAGGCTTAGTGTTAAGGTGTGGATTAGGGTTAGGCTTAGTGTTAGGGTGAGGTTTAGGGTTTGGATTAGGGTTAGAGTTAGGGTTAGGGTGAGGGTGAGGTTTAGGTTTAGAGTTAGGGTTAGGGTGAGGTTTAGGTTGAGGGTTATGGTAAGAGATAGTTTTAGGGTTAGGGTGAGAGTTAGGGGAAGGGTTAGGTTTAGGGTTAGGGTTAGGTATAGGATTAAGTTTAGAGGGAGGGGTAGTGTGTGTGTTATGTTTAGGTTTAGGGATAGGCTTAGGTTAGGCTGAGGGTGAGGTTGAGGGTGAGGGTTAGGGTTAGGGGGAGGGTTAAGATGAGGGTTAGGGTTAGGATTAGGATTAGGCTAAGGTCTAGGGTGAGTGTGAGAGTGAGGTTTAAGGTTATGGTTAGGGTTAGGGTTAGGGTGAGAGTGAGGTTTAGGTTAGAGTTAGGGTTTCGGTGAGCCTGAGGGTGAGGGTTAGAGTGAGGGTTAGGATTAGGTTTAGGGTAAGGGTTAGGGTTTGTGTGAGGGTTACGGTTACGCTTAGGGTCAGGCTGAGGGTGAGGGTGAGGGTGAGGGGGAGGGTTAGGTTTATGGTTAGGGTGAGTGTTAGGGTTCGTTTATGTTTAGGGTTAGGGTGAGGCTTAGAGTTAAGGGGAGCGTGAGGTTTAGCGTTATGGTTAGGGTTAGGGTGAGGGTTAAGTTTAGGGTTAAGGTGAGGAGAAGGATGAGGATTAGGTTTAGCATTAGGGTTACGGTGAGGGCTAGGATGAGGGTGAGGGTTAGGGTTAGTGTTAGGTTACGTTTTAGGGTTAGGGTTAGGTTGGGGTGAGGGTTAGGTTGAGGGTTAGGGTTACAGTGAGGGTGAGGATTAGGGTTAGGGTGAGGGTTAGGGTTAGGATTAGGGTTAGCAAGAGGGTGAGTGTTAGAATTACAGTTAGGGTTAGGGTTAGGTTGAGGGTTAGGATTAGAGTTATTGTTAGCGTTAGGGTTAGAGTTATGGTGAGGGTGAGGGTGAGGGTGAGGGTGAGGTTTAGGGTTAGGGTGAGGTTTATTGTTAGGGTTAGGATTAGGGTTAGGGTGAGGGTGAGGTTTAGGGTTAGATTTAGGGTTAGTTGTAGGGTTAGGTCGAGGGTTAGGGTTAGTTTTAGGGTTAAGGTTAGAGTGAGGTTTAGGTTGAGTTTTAGGGTTATGGTTAGGGTTAGGGTTAGGATTAGGGTGAGGGTGAAGGTGAGGTTGAGGGTTAGGTTTAGGCTTAGGCTTAGGCTTAGGGTTAGGCTCAGCATGAGGTTGAGGGTGAGGGTTAGGGTTAGGGTGATGGTTAGGTTTACAGTTAGGGTGAGTGTTAGGATGAGGTTTAGCGTTAGGGTGAGGGTTAGGGTGATTATGGTGGTAAGGGTAAAGATGAGGTTTAGGCTGAGGTTGAGGGTTAAGATAAGTGTGAGGGTTAGGGTTAGGTTTAGTGTTAGGGTAAGGATTAGTGTTAGGTTAGGATTAGGGTGAGGGTTAGATTGAGGATTAGTGTTAGGGTTAGTGTGAGGTTTAGGGAGAGGATGAGGGTTAGGGTTAGGGTTAGGGTGAGTTTTAGGATTAGGGTGAGGGTTAGGGTTAGTGAGAGGGTTAGTGTTAGGGTTAGGGTTAGTGTTAGGGTGAGGGTAAGTGTTAGGGTGATGGTTAGGGTTAGGGTGAGGGTTATGGTTAGGGTGAGGGTAAGGGTTAGGATTAGGGTTAGAGTGAGGTTTAGTGTTAGGGTTAGGGTTAGAGTTAGGGTTAGGGAGAGGGTGAGGTTTAGGGGTACATTTAGGGTTAGGGTGAGGGTTAGGGTTAGGGTGCGGGTTAACGTGGGGGTGACGGTAAGGGTAATGATGTGGGTTAGGCTGAGGGTGAGGGTTAGGATTAGATTTAGGAGTAGGATTAGGGTTAGGGTGAACGTGAGTGTGAGGATGAGGATTAGGGTTAGATTTAGGGTGAGTGTGAGGGTTCGGGTTTGGGTGTGGGTTAGGCTTAGGGTTAGGATGAGGGTGAGGCTGAGGGTTAGGGTTATGGTGAGGGTTAGGGTTAGGATTACCATGAGGGTTAGATTTAGGGTTAGGGTGAGGGTTAGGTTGAGGATTAGGGTTAGAATTAGGGTTAGGGTGAGGGCTAGGGTGAGGGTGATGGTTAGGGTTAGTGTTTGGGTGAGCTTTAGGGTTAGTGTTAGGGTGAGGGTGAGGATTAGGATGAAGGTTAGGTTTAAGATGAGTTTGAGGATTAGGGTTAGGGTGAGGATTAGGGTTAGGATTAGAGTTAGGGTGAGGTTGAGTGTTAGCATTAGTGTTAGGGTTATGGTTAGGGTTAGGTTGAGGGTAGGATTACTGTTATTGTTAGGTTTAGGATGAGAGTTATGGTGAGGGTGAAGGTGAGGGTGAGTGTTACGGTTCGGGTGAGGGTTATGTTTAGGGTGAAGGTTAGTGTTAGTGTTAGGGTTATTGTTAGTGTTAGGGTTAGGGTTAAGGTTATGGTGAGGGTGAGGATGAGGGTTAGGTTTAGGTCTGGGATGAGGTTTAAGGATAGGGTTTTGGTTAAGCTTAGGGTTAGGGTGAGGTTTATTGTTAGTGTTAGTGTTAGGGTGAGGCTGCGGGTGAGGGTTAGGGTTAGGATTAATGTTAGGGTTAGGCTTAAGGTGAGGGTTAGGTTGAGAATGAGGGTTAGGATTAGGATTAGGAGTAGGATTATGTTTAGTGTTAGGGTGACGGTGAGGGTTAGGGTTAGGGTTAGGCTTAGTGACAGGCTTAGGGTCAAGCTGAGGTTGAGGGTGAGGGTTAGGGTTAGGGTGAGGTTTAGGGTTAGGATTAGGCTGAGTGTGAGGATTAGGGTTAGGGTTAGGCTTAGGATTAGGCTTAGTGTTAGGGTGTGGATTAGGGTTAGGCTTAGTGTTATGGTGAGGTTTACGGTTTGGATTAGGTTTAGAGTTAGGGTTAGGGTGAGGGTGAGTTTTAGGGTTAGAGTTAGGGTTAGGGTGAGGTTTAGGTTGAGGGTTATGGTAAGGGTTAGTTTTAGGGTTAGGGTTAGGGTGAGAGTTAGGGGAAGGCTTAGGAATATTGTTAAGGTTAGGTATAGGATTAAGATTAGAGTGAGGGGGAGTGTGTGTGTTAGGTTTAGGTTTAAGGATAGGCTTAGAGTTAGGCTGATGATGAGGTTGAGGGTGAGGGTTAGGGTTAGGGGGAGGGTTAGGATGAGGGTTAGCATTAGGAATAGGGTTAGGGTAAGGTCTAGGGTGAGTGTGAGGGTGAGGTTTAAGGTTATGGTTAGGGTTAGGGTTAGGGTGAGGGTGAGGTTTAGGTTAGAGTTAGGGTTACAGTGAGGCTGAGGGTGAGGGTTAGAGTTAGGGTTAGGATTAGGTTTAGGGTAAGGGTTAGGGTGAGTGTGAGGGTTACGGTTACACTTAGGGTCAGGCTGAGGGTGAGGGTGAGGGTGAGACAGGGTTAGGGGAGGGTTAGGGTTAGGGTTAGGGTGAGAGTTTGGGTTCGTTTATGTTTAGGGTTAGGGTGAGGGTTAGAGTTACGGTTTGCGTGAGGTTTAGTGTTTGGTTGAGGGTCAGGGTTAGGATTAGGTTTAGGGTGAGGCTTAAGGTTAGGGTTAGGGTGAGCGTAAGGATGAGGAGAAGGTTAAGCATTATGGATAGGGTGAGGGCTAGGTTGAGGGTGAGGGTTAGGGTTAGTGTTAGGTTTAGGTTTAGGGGTAGGGTTAGGGTTAGGGTGAGGGTTTGGTTGAGGGTTAGGGTTACAGTGAGGGTGAGGATTAAGGTTAGGGTGAGGGTTTGTGTTAGGATTAGGGTAAACATGAGGGTGAGTGTTAGGATTACAGTTATGGTTAGGGTTAGGGTTAGGTTGAGAGTTAGGAGTAGTGTTATTGTTAGGGTTATGGTTAAAGATATGGTGAGGGTGAGGGTGAGGGTGAGGGTTAGGGTTAGGGTGATGTTTAAGTTTACGGTTAGGGTGAGTGTTAGGATGAGGTTTAGCGTTAGGGTGAGGGTTAGGGTGATGATGATGGTAAGGGTAAAGATGAGGTTTAGGCTGAGGTTGAGGTTAAGATAAGGGTGAAGGTTAGGGTTAGGGTTAGGTTTAGAGTTAGGGCAAGGGTTAGGGTTACGGTTAGAGTTAGGGTGAGGTTTAGATTGAGGATTAGGGTTAGTGTGAGGTTTAGGGTGAGGATGAGGGTTAGGGTTAGGGTTAGGGTGAGGTTTAGGATTAGGGTTAGGGTGAGGGCTAGGGTGAGGGTTAGTGTTAGGGTTATGATTAGTGTTAGAGTGAGGTTAAATGTTACGTTGGGTGTTAGGATTAGGGTGAGGGTTATGGTTAGGGTGAGGGTGAGGGTTAGGATTAGGATTAGAGTGAGGTTTAGTGTTAGGGTTAGGGTAAATGTTAGGGTTAGGGAGAGGGTGAGGTATAGGGGTACATTTAGGGTTAGGGTTAGGGTTAGGGTTTGGGTGCCGGTTAACGTGGTGGTGACGGTAAAGGTAAAGGTGAGGGTTAGGCTGATGCTGAGGGTTACGGTAATGGTGAGTGTTAGGGTTAGGGTGAGGGTCAGTGCTAGCGTTAGGGTGAGATTGGGATTTCGATTGATGATTAGTGTTAGGGTTAGTGTGAGATTTATGGAGAGGATGAGGGTTGGGGTTACCCTGAAGTCTAGTGTGAGTGTGAGGGTTAGGTTTAGTGTTAGGGTGAGGTTTAGGTTTACGGTGATTTTTAGGGTTAGTGTGAGAGTTAGTGTTAGGGTGAGGGTAAGTGTTAGGGTGAGGTTTAGGGTTAGGGTGAGTTTTATGGTTAGGGTGAGGGTTAGGGTTAGTATAAGTTTAAGGGTGAGGACTAGGCTAAGGGTTAGGCTGATGGTTAGGGTTAGGGATAGGGATAGGTTTAGGAGTAGGGTTAGGGTGAGGGTTAGGACTAGGGTTATGGTTAGGCTTAGAGTTAGGATGAGGTTTAGGGTTAGGGTTTGGGTTAGGGTGAGGGTGAGGCTGAGGATTAGGGTTAGGTTTAGGGTTAGGTTTGGGTTAGGTTTAGCGTCAGTGTTAGTGTTAGGGTTAGTGTTAGGGATCCAGTGAGGGTTGGGATTAGGGTTAGGATTAGGTTTTGGCTTAGAGATAGGGTGAAGGTTAGAATGAAGATTAGGCTTACGATTAGGGTTAGGGTCAGGGCTAGGGTGAAGGTGAGGATTAGGGTTAGTGTTAGGGTAAGATTTAGGGTTAGTGTTAGAGTTAGGGTGAGGGTTAGGATGAGCGTTAGGGCTACAGTGAGTATGAGGGTTAGGGTGAGGGTTAGGGTTAGGATTAGGGTTAGGGTGAGGGTGAGGTTTATGATTAGATTTAGGTTCAGTTGGAGGCTTAGGTGGAGAGTTAGTGTTATGGTAAGTGTTAGGGTTAAGTTTAGGTTGAGGGATTAGGTTGAGCTTTAGGGTTAGGGTTATAATTAGGTTTAGAATTAGAGTAAGGGTGAGGGTGAGGGTGAGGTTTAGCGTTAGGCTTAGGCTTAGGGTTAGGCTTAGGGTGAGGGTGGGGGTGAGGATTAGGGTTAGGGTGATGGTTAGTGTTAGGGTTAGGTTTAGAGTTAGGGTTAGGGTGAGGGTTAGGGTTAGGATTAGGTTTAGTGTGAGGTTGAGTGTTAGCATTAGGGTTACGGTTAGGGATAGGGTTAAGTTTAGGGTTAGGATTATTGTTATTGTTAGGGTTAGGGTTAGAGTTATGGTGAGGGTGAGGGTTGGGGTGAGGGTTAGGGTTAGGGTTAGGGTGAGGTTTAGGGTTAGGGTTAGGATTAGGTGAGGGTGAGGGTGAGGTTTTGGTTAGATTTAGGTTCAGTTGGAAGGTTAGGTCGAGGGTTAGGGTTAGGGTTAGTGTTAGGTTTAAAGTTAGGGACAGGGTTAGGTTGAGGTTTAGGGTTAGGGTTAGGTTTAGGGTTAGTATTAGGGTTAGGGTGAGGTTGAGTGTGAGGTTTAGGGTTAGGGTTAGGCTTAGGCTTATGGTTAGGCTGAGGGTGAGGGTTGGGGTGAGGATTATGGTTATGGTTATGGTTAGGGTTAGGGTTATGGTGAGGGTTAGTGTTAGGGTTAGGATTAGAGTTAGTTTTAGGGTGTGGGTGAGGTTTAGGGGTAGAGTTAGGGTTAGGGTGAGGGTTAGCGTTAGAGTGAGGGTTAGGGTTGGGGTGACGGTAAGGGTAAAGGTGAGTGTTAGGCTAAGGGTGAGGGGTACAGTAAGGGTGAGGGTGAGGGTTAGATTGAGGATTACTGTTAGGGTTAGTGTGAAG
Source organism: Dipodomys merriami (assembly GCF_024711535.1). Lineage (NCBI taxonomy): Eukaryota > Metazoa > Chordata > Mammalia > Rodentia > Heteromyidae > Dipodomys > Dipodomys merriami. The sequence goes on along the minus strand of NW_027206357.1, from coordinate 2,438,895 downwards.
TTTAGGGTGAGTATGAGGGTGAGGGCTAGGGAGAGGGTGAGGTTTAGGGTTCAGGTTAGAATGAGGTTTAGGGTTAGGTTGATGGTTAGGGTTAGTGTTAGGGTTATGGTTAGTGTAAGGGTGAGGTTTAGCGTTAGGGTGAAGGTAAATGTTAGGGTGAGGGTTAGGGTTAGGGTGAGGGTTATGCTTAGGGTGAGGGTTAGGGTTAGGGTTAGGATTATTGATAGCATTAGGGTTAGGGTTAAGATTATGGTGAGGGTGAGGGTGAAGGTTAGGTTTAGGGCTAGGAAGAAGTTTAGGGATAGGTTTCTCGTTAGGGTTAGGGTCAGGGTAAAGTTTAGTGTTAGATTTAGGAGTAGGGTGAGGCTGAGGGTGAGGGTTAGGGTTAGGATTAATGTTAGGGTTAGGCTTAAGGTGAGGGTTAGGTTGATGGTGAGGATTAGGGTTAGGGTGAGGAGTAGGATTAGGGTTAGGGTTAGGGTGAGTGTGAGGGTTAGGGTTAGGGTTAGGGATAGGCTTAGGGTTAGGCTAAGGTTGAGGGTTAGGTTTAGGGTTAGGGTGAGTTTTAGGGTTAGGGTTAGGGTGAGTGAGAGGGTTAGGGTTAGGCTTGTGAGGATTAGGGTTAGAGTTAAGGTTAGGGTGAAGCTGAGGGTGAGGGTTAGGGTTAGGGTTAGGATTAGGATTAGGGTAAGGTTTAGGGTGAGTTTGAGGGTTACAGTTAGGCTTAGGGTTAGGCTGAGTGTGAGGGTGAGGGTGAGGGTTAGGGTTACGGTGAGCGTGAGGATTAGGGTTAGGTTGAGGGTTAGGTTTAGGGGTAGGGTTAGGGTGAGGGTTAAGGTTAGGGATAGGGTGAGGGTAAGCATAAGGATTAGGGTAAGGATTAGGGTTAAGATGAGGGCAAGGTTGAGGGTGAGGGTTAGGGTTAGTGTTAGATTAAGGTTTAGGGTTAGGGTTAGGGTTAGGGTGAGGGTTAGGTTGAGGGTTAGGGTTATGGTGAGGGTGAGGATTAGGGGTAGGGTGAGGGTTAAGTTTAGGATTAGGGTTAGCATGAGCGTGAGTGTTAGCATTACAGTTAGGGTTAGGGTTAGGGTTAGGTTTAGGGTTAGGATTAGTGTTATTGTTAGGGTTAGCCTTAGAGTTATGATGAGCGTGAGGGTGAGGGTGAGGGTTAGGCTTAGGGTTAGGGTGAGGTTTAGGTTAGGATTAGGATTAGGGTTAGGGTGAGGGTGAAGTTTAGGTTAGATTTAGGGTTAGTTGCAGGGCGAGGTTGAGGGTTAGGGTTAGGGTTAGTTTAAGGGTTAAGGTTAGGGTGAGAGTTAGGTTGAGGTTTAGGGTTATGGTTAGGGTTAGGGTTAAGAGTAGGGTGAGGGTGAAGGTGAAGATGAGTGTGCGGGTTAGGCTTAAGCTTAGGCTTAGGGTTAGGCAGAGGGTGACAGTGGGGTTGAAGATTAGGTTTTGGGTGATTGTTAGGGTTGGGGCTAGGGTGAGGGTTAGGATGAGGGTTAGGTTTAGGATTAGTGTTAGGGTGAGGGCTAGGTTGAGGGTCAGGGTTATGGTAAGGATTAGGCTTAGTTTTAGGGTTAGACTGAGCATGAGGTTGAGGTGAATGTTAGGGTTAGGGTGATGGTTAGGTTTACAGTTAGGGTGAGGATTAGGATGAGGTTTAGGGTTAGGGTGAGTGTTAGGGTGAGGATGTTGGTAAGGGTAAAGGTTAGGTTTAGGCTGAGGGTGAGGGTTAAGATAAGGGTGAGGGTTACTGTTAGGGTTAGGGTTAGGGTAAGTGTTAGGGTTAGGGTTAGGGTGAGCGTGAGGGTTAGATTGGGGATTAGGGTTAGTGTTAGTTTGAGGCTTAGGGTGAGGATGAGGGTTAGGGTGAGGGTTAGGGTTAGAATTAGGGTTAGGGTGAGGGCTAGTGTGAGGATGAGGATTAGGGTGAGGCTTAGAGTTAGGGTGAGGGTTAGGATGAGGGTTAGGGTTAGGATTAGGGTTAGGGTGAGGGCTAGGGTGAGGGTGAGGTTTACGGTTAGGGTTAGGATTAGGGTTAGGGTGAGGGTGAGGTTTATGGTTACATTTAGGTTTAGTTGGAAAGTTAAGTCGAGGGTTAGGGTTAGGGTAAGTGTTAGGGTTAAGGTTAGGTTGAGGGTTAGGTTGAGGTTTAGGGTTAGGTTTAGGGTTATAATTAGGGTTAGGGTGAGGGTGAGTGTGAGGTTTAGTGTTAGGGTTAGGCTTAGGATTAGGCTTAGGCTGAGAGTGAGGGTGGGGGTGAGGATAAGGGTTAAGGTGATGGTTTGGGTTAGGGTTAGGGTGAGGGATAGTTTTAGGGTTAGGTTTAGGGTTAGGGTTAGTGTGAGGGTGAGGTTTAGGCGTAGAGTTAGGGATAAGTTGAGAGTTAGGGTTAGAGTGAGGGTTAGGGTGGGGGTGACCGTAAGGTTAAATGTGAGGATTAGGCTGAGTGTGAGGTTTATGGTGAGAGTGAGGTTAGGGTGAGGGTTAGGGTGAGGGTTATGTTTAGGGTGAGGGTTAGGGTTAGGGTTATCGTTATTGTTAGCGTTAGTGTTAGGGTTAAGATTATAGTGAGGGTGAGGTTGAGGGTTAGGTTTAGGGCTAGGATGATTTTTTAGGGATAGGGTTAGGGTTAGGGTTAGGGTCAGGGTGAGGTTTAGTGTTAGAGTTAGGGTTAGGGTGAAGCTGAAGGTGAGGGTTAGGGTTAGGATTAATGTTAGGGTTAGGCTTAAGGTGAGGGTTAGTTTGAGGGTGAGGGTTAGGGTAAGGGTTAGGAGTTGGATTAGGGTTAGTGTTAGGGTGAGTGTACGAGTTATTGTTAGGGTTAGGGATAGGCTTAGTGTTAGGCTGAGGTTGATGATGAGGGTTAGGGTTAGGGTGAGATTGAGGGTTAGGGTTAGGGTGAGTGTGAGGTTTAGGGTTAGGGTTATGCTTAGGATTAGGCTGAGGGTGAGGGTGTGGTTTAAGTTTAGGGTGATGGTTAGGGTTATGGGGAGGGTTAAGATGAAGGTTCGCGTTAGGATTAGGGTTAGGGTGAGGGTGAGTGTGTGTGTTATGGTTATGTTTAAGGTTAGGCTTAGGTTTAGGCTGAGGGAGAGGTTGAGGATGAGGGCTAGGGTGAGGGTGAGGTTTAGGGTTAGGGTTAGGGTGAGGGTTAGGGTTAGGTTAAGGGTGAGAGTTAGGGTTCGGTTTAAGTTTAGGGTTAGGTTGAGGGTTTGGGTTCAGATTAGGGTTAGGGTTTGGGTGAGGGTGTGGGTTAGGTTTAGTGTTAGGGTGAGCTTTAGGGTTAGGATTAGGGTTAGGGTTAGGGCTATTGTGAGGGTGAGGTTTAGAGTTAGGGTTAGGGTTAGGGTTAGTGTTAGATTTAGGGTTAGTGTTAGATTTAGGGTTAAGTTGAGGGTGAGGTTTAGGCTTAGTGTAAGGATTAGTTTTAGGGTAAGGGTTAGGGTTGGTGTGAGCGTTATGATTAGGGTTAGGCTTAGTGTTAGGCTGAGCTTGAGGTTTAGGGTTAGGTTGAGAATTAGAGTTAGGGTTAGGGTTTGGGTGAGGTTTAAGGTTAGGGTTAGGGTGAGGGTATGGATGATGATTAGGGTTAGGATTACAGTTAGGGTGAGGGCTAGGGTGAGGCTGAGGGTTAGGGTTAGTGTTAGATTAAGGTTTAGGGTTAGGGTTAGTGTTAGGGTGAGGGTTAGGTTGAGGGTTAGGGTTACAGTGAGGGTGAGGATTAGGGTTAGTGTGAGGGTTAGGGTTAGGATTAGGGTTAGGGTTAGGGTTAGGTTTCCGGTTAGGGTTAGTGTTATTGTTAGGGGTATGGTTAGAGTTATGGTGAGGGTGAGGGTGAGGGTTAGGGTTAGGATTAGGGTGAGGTTTAGAGTTAGGGTTAGGATTAGGGTTAGGGTGTGGGTGAGGATTAGGGTTAGATTCAGGTTAGTTGGATGGTTAGGTCGAGGGTTAGGGTTAGGGTTAGTTTTAGGTTTAAGGATAGGGTGAGGTTTAGGGTGAGGTTTAGGGTTATGGTTAGGATTAGTGTTAGGATAGGGGTGAGGGTGAGTTTGAGGGTTATGTTTATGGTTAGGTTTAGGTTTAGGGTAAGGCTGAGGGTGTGGGAGGGAGTGAGGTTTACGTTTAAGGTGATGGTTAGGGTTAGGGTTAGTTTGCGTTTAGGATGAGGTTTAGGATTTGGATTAGGGTTAGGGTGAGGGCTAGGGTGAGGGTGAGGTTTAGGGTTAGGGTGATGGTTAGGTTTACGGTTGGGGTGAGGGTTAGGATGAGGTTTAAGGTTAGGGTGAGGGTTAGGGTGAGGATGATGGTAAGGGTAATGGTGAGGTTTCGGCTGAGGGTGAGGGTTAAGATAAGGGTGAGTGGTAGGGTTAGGTATAGGGTTAGGGTAAAGGTTAGGGTTAGGATTAGTGTGAGGGTTAGATTGAGGATTAGGGTTAGGGTTAGTCTGAGGTATATGGTGAGGATGAGGGTTAGGATTAGGGTAAGGGTGAGGGTTAGGATGAGGGTGAGGATTAGGGTTAGGGTTAGGTTTAGGGTGGCTTTTAGGATTAGTGTGAGGATTAGGGTAGTTTGAGGGTTAGTGTTAGGGTTAGGGTTAGTGTTAGGGTGAGGGTAAGTGTTAGGGTGAGGGTTAGGTTTAGGGTGAGTGTTATGTTTAGGGTGAGGGTTTGGGTTAGTTTTAGGGTTACTGTTAGGTTTAGGGTTAGGGTTACGGTTACGGTGAGGGTGAGCATTAGGTTTAGGGTTACAGTGAGGTTTAGTGTTAGGGTTAGGGTAAGAGTAAGGGTTAGGTTGAGGGTGAGGTTTAGGGGTACAGTTTTAGTTAGGGTGAGGGTTAGGGTTAGGGTGAAGGTTAGCGTCGGGGTGACTGTAAGGGTAAAGTTGACGGTTAGGCTGATTTTGAGGGTTACGGTAAGGGTGAGGGTTAGGGTTAGGGTGAGGGTTAGTGTTAGCGTTAGGCTGAGTTTGAGGGTTAGATTGAGGATTAGTGTTAGGTTTAGTGGGAGGTTTATGGTGGGGATGAGGGTTAGGGTTAGGCTGAAGGCTAGGGTGAGGTTGAGGGTTAGGGTTAGTGTTAGGGTGAGGTTTAGGGTTAGGGTGATGTTTAGGGTTAGTGTAAGGGTTAATGTTAGGATTAGGGTTAGTGTTAGGTTGAGGGTAAGTGTTAGGGTGAGTTTTAGGGTTAGGGTGAGGGTTATGGTTAGGGTGAGGGTTAGGGTTAGGGATAGGGTGAGGTTTAGGATTACGTTTAGGGTGAGGCTGAGTGTGAGGGTTAGGATTCGGGTTAGCATTAGGCTTAGAGTTAGGATGAGGGTTAGGGTGAGGGTTTTGGTGAGGGTGAGGCTGAGGCTGAGGATTAGGGTTAGGTTAAGGTTTAGTGTTAGTGTTAGGGTTAGTGTTAGCGTTACAGTGAGGGTTGGGGTTAGGGTTAGGGTTAGGGTTAGGCTTAGAGTTAGGGACAGGGTTAGAATGAGGATTAGGTTTATGATTAGGTTTAAGGTGAGGGATAGGGTGAAGGTGAGGATTAGGGTTACTGTTAGGGTAAGGTTTAGGTTTAGGGTTAGGGTTAGGGTAAGGGTTATGATGAGGGTTAGGCTTATGGTTAGGGTGATGGTTAGGGTTAGGGTGAGGGTTAGGGTTAGGATTAGGTTTAGGGTGAGGTTGAGTGTTAGCTTTATGGTTAGGGTTAGGGCTAGGTTTAGGGTTAGGATTACTGTTATTGTTAGGGTTAGGGTTATAGTTATGGTGAGGGTGAGGGTGAGGGTGAGTGTTAGGGTTAGGGTGAGGTTTAGGGTTAGGGTTAGGTTTAGGGTTAGGGTGAGGGTGAGGTTTATGGCTAGATTTAGGTTATTTGGAGGTTTAAGTCGAGAGTTAGGGTTAGGGTAAGTGTTGAGGTTAAGGTTAGATTGAGGGGTAGGTTGTGGTTTAGGGTTAGGTTAGGCTTAGGGTGAGGGTAAGGTTTATGGTTTAGGGTTAGGATTAGGGTGAGGGTGAGGGTGAGTGTGAGGTTTAGGGTTAGGGTTAGGCTAAGGCTTAGGGTTAGGCTGAGGGTGAGTGTGGGGGTGAGGATTAGGGTTAGGGTGATGGTTAGGTTTAGGGTTAGGTTGAGGTTTAGTGTTAGAGTTAGGTTTAGAGTTAGGGTTAGGCTGAGGGTGAGGTTTCGGGGTAGAGTTAGGGTTAGGGTGAATGTTAGGGTTAGAGTGAGGGTTATCGTGGAGGTGACGGTAAGGGTAAAGTTGAGGTTTAGGCTGAGGGTGAGGGTTACGGTAAGGGTGAGGGTAAGGGTTAGGGTGAGGGTTAGTGTTAGTGTTAGGGTGAGGTTGACGGTTAGATTGAGGATTAGTGTTAGGGTTAGTGTGAGGTTTATGGTGAGGATGAGAATTAGGGTTAGTGTGAAGGCTATGGTGAGGGTGAGGGTTAGGTTTAGTGTTAGGGTGAGGTTTAGGTTTAGGGTGATGTTTAGTGTTAGTGTGAGTGTTAGTGTTAAGGTTAGTGTTAGTGTTAGGTTGAGGGTAAGCGTTAATGTGAGGGTTAGTGTTAGGGTGAGGGTTAGGGTTAGGATAAGTGTAAGGGTGAGGGCTAGGCTGAGGGTTAGGGTGAGTGTTAGGGTTAGGGATAGGCTTAAGTTTAGGATTAGGTTTAGGTTGAGGGTGAGTGTGAGGGTTAGGATTAGGGTTAGATTTAGGCTTAGAGTTAAGAGGAGGGTTAGGGTTAGGGTTTGAGTTAGGGTGAGGGTGAGTCTGAGGATTAGGGTTAGGTTTAGTTTTAGGTTTAGGGTTAGTGTTAGTGTTAGGGTTAGTGTTAGTGTTACAGTGAGGGTTGGGCTTAGGGTTAGGGTTAGGGTTAGGCTTAGAGTTAGGGTGATTGTTAGGATGAGAATTAGGTTACAATTAGGGTTAGGGTGAGGGCTAGGGTGAAGGTGAGGTTTAGGGTAAGTGTTAGGCTAAGGTTTAGGGTTAGGGTTAAGGTGAGGGTGATGGTTAGGTTTAGGATTAGGGTTAGGTTTAGGATTAGGGTTAGGGTTAGGATTAGGGTTAGGGTGAGGTTGAGTGTTAGCATTAGGTTTAGGGTTAGGGTTAAGGTTTGGTTTAGGGTTAGGATTACTGTTATTGTTAGGGTTAGGGTAAGAGTTATGGTGAGGGTGAGGGTGAGGGTGAGTGTTTGGGTTAAGATGAGGTTGAGGTTTAGGGTTAGGTTTAGGAGTAGGATTAGGATTAGTGTAAGTGTGAGTGTGAGGGTTAGGGTTAGGTTTAGGAATAGGCTTAAGGTTTTGCTGAGGTTGAGGGTGAGGGTTAGGGTTAGGGTGAGGTTTAGGGTTAGGGATTGGGTGAGTGTGAGGGTTAGGTTTAGGGTTAGGCTGAGGATGAAGGTGTGGGTTAGGTTTAGGGTTAGTGTTAGGGTGAGGTTTAGGTTTTGGGTTAGGATTAGAGTTAGGGTTAGGGTGAGGGTGAGGTTTAGGGTTAGAGTTAGGGTTAGGGTGAGGTTTAGGTTGAGGGTTAGGGTAAGGGTTAGTTTTAGGGTTGGGGTTGCGGTCAGAGTTAGGGGGAGTGTTAGGGTTAGACTTAGGTTAGGGACAGGATTATGGTTAGAGTGAGCGTGAGTGTGTGTGTGGTAGGTTTAGGTTTAGGGTTAGGATGAGGGTTAGGCTAAGGGTGAGGTTGAGGGTGAGGGTTAGGGTTAGGGGGAGTGTTAGGGTGAGGGTTAGGTTTAGGGTAAGGGCTAGGGTGAGTGTGAGGGTGAAGTTTAATGTTAGGCTTAGGGTTAGAGTTAGGGTGAGGGTGAGGTTTAGGGTTAGTGTTAGGGTTAGGGGGAGGGTTAGCGTTAGGGTTATTGTTAGGTTTAGGGTTTGGTTTAGGGTGAGGGTTAGGGTGAGGGTGAGGGTTAGGATTAGGATTAGGGTTAGGGTTAGGCTGAGGTTGAGGATGAGGGTGAGGGTTAGGATTAGGGTGAAAGCTAGGGTGAGGGTGAGGGTTAGGGTTAGTGTTAGGGTGAGGGTTAGGGTTAGGGTGACGTTTAGGGTTAGTGTGAGAGTTAGTGTTAGGGGTAGGCTTAGTGATAGTGTGAGGGTAAGTGTTAGGGTGAGGGTTAGGGTTAGGGTGAGGTTTATGGTTATGGTGAGGGTAAGGGTTAGGATAAGTGTAAGGTTGAGGGCTAGGCTGAGGGTTAGGGTGAGGTTTAGGGTTACTTATAAGGTTAGGTTTAGGATTATCGTTAGGGTTAGGGTGAGTGTGAGGGTTAGGATTAGGGTTAGGGTTAATCTTAGAGTTAGGATGTGTGTTAGGGTTACTGTTTCTATTAGGGTGAGGGTGAGGCTGAGGATTAGGATTAGGTTTAGTGTTAAATTTAAGGTTAGGTTTAGGGTTAGGGTTAGTGTTAGGGTTAGTGTTAGGGTTACAGTGAGGGTTGGGGTTAGGATTAGGGTTAGGCTTAGAGTTAGGGTGAGGGTTAGGATAAGGATTAGGTTTACAACTAGGGTTTTGGGTGAGGGCTATGGTGAAGTTGAGGATTAGGGTTAGTGTTAGGGTAAGGTTTAGCTTTAGGGTTAGGTTTAGGGTGAGTGTTAGGATGAGGGTTAGGGTTACAGTGAGAGTTAGGGTAAGGGTTAGGCTTAGGGTTAGGGTTAGGGTTAGGGTTAGGGTGAGGGTGAGTGTTAGCATTAGGTTTAGGTTATGTTTAGGTTTAGGATTACTGTTATTGTTAGGGTTAGGTTTAGAGTTATGGTGAGGGTGAGTGTTAGGATTAGGGTGAGGATTAGGGTTAGGGTTAGGATTAGCGTTAGGTTGAGCTTGAGGTTTAGGGTTAGATTTAGGTTTAGTTGGAAGGTTATGTCGAGGGTTAGGGTTAGGTTAAGTGTTAGGGTTTAAGTTAGGTGAGGGTTAGGTTGAGGTTTAGGGTTAGGTTTAGGGTTAGGATTAGGTTAGGGTGAGGGTGAGTGTGAGGTTTAGGTTTAGGTTTAGGCTTAGGCTTAGGGCTAGGCTGAGGGTGACGGTGGGGGTGAGGATTAGGGTTAGGGTGATGGTTACAGTTAGGGTTAGGGTTAGGGTTAGTATTAGGCTCAGGGTTAGAGTTAGGTTTAGGGTGAGGGTGAGGTTTAGTGGTAGAGTTAGGGGTAGGGGGAGGGTTAGGGTTAGAGTGAGGGTTATGGTGTGGGTGAGAGTATCGGTAAAGATGAGGGTTAAGCTGAGGTTGAGGGTTACGGGAAAGGTGACCTTTAGGGTTAGGGTGAGGGTTAGGGTTAGGGATAGGGTGAGGGTGATGGTTAGATTGAGGATTAGTGTTAGGGATAGTGTGAAGTTTAGGGTGAGGATGAGGATTAGGGTTAGGGCAAGGTCTAGCAAGACGGTGAGGTTTAGGGTTAGTGTTTGGGTGAAGTTTATGGTTAGGGTAATGTTTAGGGTTAATGTGAGGTTTAGTGTTAGGGTTAGGGTTAGTATTAGGGTGAGGGTAAGCGTTATGGTGATGGTTAGAGTTAGGGTGAGGGTTAGGGTTAGGGTTAGGGTTATTGTTAGTGTTAGGTTTAGGGTTAAAGTTATGGTGAGGGTGAGGGTTAGGGATAGGGATAGGATGAGGTTTAGGGATAGGGTTAGGTTTAGGGTTAGGGTCAGGGTGAGGTTTAGCGTTAGAGTTAGGGTTAGGGTGAGGCTGAGGGTGAGAGTTCGTGTTAGAATTATTGTTTGGGTCAGGCTTAAGGTGAGGTTTAGGGTTAGCGTTAGTGTTAGGGTGAGGGCTAGGGTGAGGATGAGGTTTAGGTTTAGGTTCAGGGTGAGGTTTAGTGGTATATTTAGTGTTAGGGTGAGGCTGAAGGCGAGGGCTAGGGTTAGGATTAATGTTAGGCTTAGCCTTAAGTTGAGGTTTAGGTTGAGGGTGAGGTTTAGGATTAGGGTTAGTAGTAGGATTAGGGTTAGGGATAGGCTTAGGGTTAGGCTGAGGTTGAGGGTGAGGTTAGGTTTAGGGTGAGGTTTAGGGTTATGTTTAGGGTGAGTGTGAGGGTTAGGGTTAGGGTTAGGGTTAGGCTTAGGTTTATGCTGGGGGTGAGGGTGTTGGTTAGTGTTAGGGTTAGGGTTAGGGTTATGGGGAGGGTTAGGATGAGGGTTAGGGTTAGGGTGAGGTTTAGGGTGAGGGTGAGTGTGTGTGTTAGGGTTAGGTTTAGGGTTAGGCTTAGGGTTAGGCTGAGGGTGAGGTTAGTGTTAGGGTTAGGCTTAGGCTTAGGCTTAGTGTAATGCTGAGAGTGAGGGTGAGGCTGAGAGTTAGTGTTAAGCTGAGAGTTAGGGTAAGGTTTAGGGGGATGGTAAGGAAGAGGGATAGGGTTAGGATTAGGGTTGGGTGGGGCTAGGGTGATAATGAGTTTTAGGGGTAGGGTTAGCTTGAGGGTTAGGATTATTTTAAAGGTGAGAGTTAGTGTTCGGGTTAAGTTTAGGGTTAGGTTGAGGGTTAAGGTAAGGTTTACAGTGAGGGTGAGGGTTAGGGTTAGACTGAAGGTGAGGGTTCGGATTAGGGTTAGGGTGAGCGTGAGGGTTATGGTTAGTGTTAGGGTGAGGGTTAGGATGAGGGTTAGGGTTAGGATTAGTGTTAGGGTGAGGGCTTGGGTGAGGGTGAGGTTTAGGGTTAGGGTTAGAGTTAGGGTGAGGTTTAGGTTTAGAGGTAGGGTTACTGTTAGGGTGAGGGTGACGTTTAAGGTTAGAGTTAGGGGTAGGATGAGGCTGAGGTTGAGCGTTAGGGTTAGGGTTAGTGTTAGATTTAGGGTTAATGTGAGGGTTAGGTTCAGGGTGAGGGTTAGGCTTAGGGTTAGGATTAGGTTTAGGGTAAGGGTTATGGTGAGTGTGAGCATTACTGCTAGGGTTAGGGTTTGGCTTAGGGTTAGGCTGAGGGTGAGGGTGAGGGTTAGGGTTTGGTTATGTTTATGGTTAGGGTGAGGGTTAGGGTTAGGGTTAAGGTGAGCATGAGGTTTATGGTTACTTTGAGGATTACCTTTAGGGTTAGGGCTAGGTTGAGGGTTAATTTTAGGGTGATGATGAGGGTAAGGATGAGGATTAGGGTTAGGATTAGGGTTAGGGTGAGGGCTAGGGTGAGGGTGAGGGTTAGGGTTAGTGTTAGATTAAGTTTTAGGGTTAGGGTTCGGGTGAGGGTAAGTTTGAGGGTTCGGGTTCCGGTCAGGGTGATGATTAGGGTTAGGGTGAGGGTTAGGTTTAAGATTAGGTTTAGCCTGAGGATGAGTGTTAGGATTAGTGTTAGGGTTAGGGTTAGGGTTAGGTTTAGGGTTAGGATTAGTATTATTGTTAGGGTTAGGGTTAGAGTTATGGTGAGGGTGAGGGTGAGGGTGAGAGTAAGGGTTAGGGTTAGGGTGAGGTTTAGGGTTAGGGTTAGGATTAGGGTTAGAGTGAGGGTGAGGGTTAGGGTTAGGGTGAGTGTTAGGTTTAGGGTTAGGGTGAGAGTTAGGGTTTGGTTATGTTTAGGGTTAGGGTGATGGTTAGAGTTAGGGTTATGGTGACCATGAGGTTTAGGGTTATGTTGAGGATTAGTCTTAGGGTTAGGGCTAGGGTGAAGGTTAAGTTTAGGGTGAGGGTAAGGATGAGGATTAGGGTTAGGATTATGGTTAGGGTGAGGGCTAGGGTGAGGGTGAGGGTTAGGGCTAGTGTTAGAATAAGGTTTTGGTTTAGGGTTAGGTTTAGGGTGTGGGTTAGGTTGAGGGTTAGGGTTACGGTCAGGGTGATGATTAGGGTTAGGGTGAGGGTTAGGTTTAGGATTATGGTTAGTGTAAGGGTGAGTATTAGGATTAGGGTTAGGGTTAGGGTTACAGTGAGCATGAGGTTTAGGGTTACATTGAGTATTAGGGTTAGGTTTAGGGCTAGGGTGAGGGTTAAGGTTAGGGTTAGGGTGAGGGTAAGGATGAGGATTAGGGTTAGGATTAGGGTTAGGGTGAGGGCTAGGGTGAGGTTCAGGTTTAGGGTTAGTGTTAGATTAAGGTTTAGGGTTAGGGTTAGAGTTAGGGTGAGGGTTAGTTGGAGGGTTATGGTTATGGTCTGGGTAATGATTAGGGTTAGGTTGAGGGTTTGGTTTAGGATTAGGGTTAGCTTGAGGGTGAGTGTTAGGATTAGGGTTAGGGTTAGTGTTAGGGTATGGATTGGGGTTAGGGTGATGGTGAGGGTTAGGTTTAGAGTGAGTGTTAGTGTTAGGGTTAGGGTGAGAGTTAGGGTTCAGTTATGTTTAGGGTTAGGGTGAGGGTTAGGGTTAGGGTTACAGTGAGCATGAGGTTTAGGGTTACGTTGAGGATTAGACTTAGGGTTAGGGCTAAGGTGAGGGTTAAGGTTACTGTTAGGGTGAGGGTAAGGATGGGGATTAGGTTTAGGATTAGGGTTAGGGTGAGGGCTAGGCTGAGGGTGAGGGTTAGGTTTAGTGTTAGATTAAGGTTTAGGTTAAGGGTTTGGGTTAGGGTGAGGATTAGGTTGAGGGTTAGGGTTATAGTGAGGGTGAGGATTAGGGTTAGGATGAAGGTTAGGGTTAGGATTAGGGTTAGTTTGAGGGTGAGTGTTAGTATTAGGGTTAGGGATAGGGTTAGATTTAGGGTTAGGATTAGGGTTAGCATGAGAGGGAGTGTTAGGATTACAGTTAAGGTTAGGACTAGGATTAGTGTTATTGTTAGGTTTAGGTTTTGAGTTATGGTGAGGGGGAGAGTGAGGGTGAGGTTTAGGGTTAGGGTTAGGGTGAGATTTAGGGTTAGGGTTAGAATTAGAGTTAGGGTGAGGGTGAGGATGAGGGTTATTGTTAGGGTGAGGGTTAGGGTTAGGGTTAGGGGCAGGATTAGGATGAGGGTTAGGGTAAGGATTAGGGTTAGGGTGATGGCTAGGGTGAGGGTGAGGTTTAGGGTTAGCGTTAGGGTTAGGGTGAGGGTGAGGTTTAGGTTTAGAATTAGGGTTAAGCTGAGGCTGAGGGTGAGGGTTAGGGTTAGGTTTAGGATTAGGATTAGGGTAAGGGTTAGGGTGAGTATGAGGTTAGGTTTAGGATTAGGGTTAGGCTTAGGGTTACACTGAGGATGAGGGTGAGGGTGAGGTTTAGGGTTAGGATTAGGGTTATGGTGAGGTGAGTGTGTGTGTTAGAGTTACGTTTAGGGTTAGGCTTAGGGTTAGGCTGATGTTGAGGTTGAGGGTAAGGGTTAGGGTTAGGGTGAGGGTTATGGTAAGGGTTGGGGGAGGGTTAGGATGAGGTTTAGTGTTAGGATTAAGGTTATGGTGAGGGCTAGAGTGAGGGTGAGGTTTAGGTTTAGGGTCAGGGTGAGGTTTAGTGTTAGAGTTAGTGTTAGGGTGAGGCTGACGGTGAGGGTTAGGGTTAGGATTAATGTTAGGGTTATGCTTAAGCTGAGGTTTAGGTTGAGGGTTAGGATTAGGGTTAGGAGTAGGGAAAGGCTTAGTGTTAGGCTGAGGTTGAGGGTGAGGGTTAGGGTTAGAGTGAGGATTAGGGTTAGGGTTAGGGTAAGTGTGAGGGTTAGGGTTAGGCTTAAGCTTAGGATTATGCTGAGGGTGAGGGTGAGGTTTAGTGTTAGGATTAGTGTTAGTGTTATGGGGAGGGTTAGGATGAGGGTTAGGTTTAGGTTGAGGGTGAATATGTGTGTTAGGCTTACATTTAAGATTATGCTTAGAGTTAGGCTGAAAGTGAGCTTGAGGCTGAGGTTTAGTTTTAGGGTGAGGGTTAGGATAAGGTTTAGGGGGAGGGTTAGGAAAAGGGATAGGGTTAGGATTAGGGTTGGGTGAGGTTAGGGTGAGAATGAGGTTTAGGGTTAGGGTTAGCTTGAGGGTTAGGATTATGGTAAGTGTGAGAGTTAGTGTTCGGGTTAAGTTTAGGGTTAGGTTGAGGGTTAAGGTAAGGGTTACGGTGAGGGTGGGGGTTAAGGTTAGGTTGAGGGTGAGGGTTCGGATTAGGGTTAGGGTGATCATGAGGGTTATGGTTAGTGTTAGGGTGAGAATTAGGATGAGGGTTAGGGTTAGGATTAGTGTTAGGGAGAGGGCTAGGGTGAGGGTGAGTTTTAGGGTTAGGGTTAGGGTTAGGGTGAGGTTTAGGTTTAGGGTTAGTGTTAGTGTTAGATTTAGAGTTAGGCTGAGGGTTAAGTTGAGGGTAAGGGTTAGGGTAAGTTTAGGATTAAGGTTAGGGTAAGGGTTAGGGTAAGTGTGAGCATTAGGGCTAGGGTTAGGGTTTCGCTTAGGATTAGGCTGAGGGTGATGGTTAGGATGAGGGTTAGGGTTAGTGTTAGATTAAGGTTTAGGGTTAAGGTTAGGGTTAGGGTGAGAGTCAGTGTACGGTTATGTTTTGGGTTAGGGTGAGTGTTAGGATTAGGGTTAAGGTGAGCATGAGGTTTAGGGTTACGTTGAGGATTAGGCTTAGAGTTAGGGCTAGGGTGAGGGTTTAAGTTAGGGTTAGGGTGAGGGTAAGGATGAGGATTAGGGTTAGGATTAGGGTTAGGGTGAGGGCTAGGGTGAGGGTGAGGGTTAGGGTTAGAGTTAGATTAAGGTTTAGGGTTAGGGTTGCGGTTAGGGTGAGGGTTAGGTTGAGGGTTAGGGTTTCGGTGAGAGTTAGGATTATGGATAGTGTGAGGGTTAGGGTTAGGATTAGGGTTAGCATGAGAGTGAGTGTTAGGATTAGGGTTAGGTTTTGGATTAGGTTTAGGGTTAGGATTAGTGTTATTGTTAGGGTTAGGGTTAGAGTTGTGGTGAGGGTGAGGGTGAGGGTGAGGCTTACGGATAGGGTTAGGGGGAGGTTTAGGATTAGGTTTAGGATTAGGGTTAGGGTGAGGGTGAGGTTTAGGGTTAGATTTAGGGTTATAGGAGGGTTAGGTCGAGGGTTAAGTTTAGGGTTAGTTTTAGGATTAAGGTTAGGGAGAAGGTTAGGTTGAGGTTTAAGGTTATGGTTAAGGTTAGGGTTAGGATTAGGATGAGGGTGAAGGTGAGTGTGAGGGTTAGGGTTAGGGTTAGTCTTAGGCTTAAGGTTAGGCTGAGTGTGAGGGTGGAGGTGAAGATTAGGTTTAGGGTGATGTTTAGTATTAGGGCTAGGATGAGTTTTAAGATGAGGGTTTGGATTACTATTATGGTTAGGGCGAGGTCTAGGGTTAGGGTGAGGGTTAGGGTAAGGTTTAGGCTTAGGCTTAGGGTTAGGCTGAGCATGAGGTTGAGAGTGAGGTTTAGGGTTAGGGTGATGGTTAGGTTTACGGTTAGGGTGAGGGTTGGGCTGAAGTTTAGGGTTAGGTTGAGAGTTAGGGTGAGGATCATGGGTAGGGTAAGGGTGATGTTTATGTTGAGGTTGAGTGTTAATGTGAGGGTGAGGGTTAGGGTAAAGTTTAGGGTTAGGGTTAGGGTTAAGGTTAGGGTTAGGGTGAGGGTTAGGGTTAGGATTAGGTTTAGGGTGAGGTTGAGTGTTATCATTAGGGTTAAGGTTAGGGTTAGGGTTAGGGTTAGGATTAGTGTTCTTGTTAGGGTTAGGGTTAGAGTTATGGTGAGGGTGAGGGTTAGGGTTAGTGTTAGGGTTAAGGTTAGGGTGAGGATTAGGTTGAGGTTTAGGGTTAGGGTTAGGTTTAGGGTTAGAATTAGGGTTAGGGTGAGGGTGAGTGTGAGTTTTAGGGTTAGGGTTAGGCTTATGCTTAGGGTTAGGCTGAGGGTGAGGGTGGGGGTGAGGATTAGGGTTAGGGTGATGTTTAGGGTTAGGGTTATAGTGAAGGATAGTGTTAGGGTTAGGGTTACAGTTAGGATTATGGTGACAATGAGGTTTAGGGGTAGAGTTAGGGTTAGGGTGAGGGTTAGCATTAGCGTGAGGGTTAGGGTGGCATTGACGGTAAGGATAAAGGTGAAGGTTAGGCTGAAGTTGAGGGTTACAGTAAGGGTGAGGGTTAGGGTTAGGGTAAAGGGTTAGGGTGAGGGTTCAGGTGAGGGTGAGGGTTAGATTGAGGATTAGTGTTAAGGTTAGTGTGAAGTTTAGGGTGAGGATGAGGGTTAGGGTTAGGGTGAGGGCTTGGGAGGGTCAGGTTTAGGGTTAGTGTTAGGGTGAGGTTTAGGGTTAGGATGATGTTTAGTGTTAGTGTGAGGGTTAGTGTTAAGGTTAGGGTTAGTGTTAGGGTGAGGGTAAGTGTTAGGGTGAGGGTTAGGGTTAGGGTGAGTTTTATGGTTAGGGTGATGGTTATGGTTAGGGTTAGGATTATTGTTATTTTTAGGGTTAGGGTTTCGGTTATGGTGAGTATGAGGATTACATTTAGGGCTAGGATGAGTTTTAGGGATAGGGTTATGGTTAGGGTTAGGGTCAGGTTGAGGTTTAGTGTTAGAGTTACGGTTTGGGTGAGGCTGAGGGTGAGGGTTAGGGTTAGGATTAATGTTAGGGATAGGCTTAAGGTGAGGGTTAAGTTGAGGGTGAGGGTTAGAGTTATGGTTAGGAGTAGGATTAGGGTTACGGTTAGGGTGAGTGTGAAGGTTAGGGTTAGGGTTAGGGATAGGCTTAGGGTTAGGCTGAGGTTGAGTGTAAGGTTTAGGGTTAGGGTTAGGGATAGGATGAGTGTGAGTGTTATTGTTAGGATTAGGGTTAGGGTGAGGATGAGTGTGTGTGTTAGTTTTAGGGGTAGGGTTAGGGTTAGGTTTAGGCTGAGTGTGAGGTTTAGTGTGAAGGTGAGGTTTAGGGTTAGGTTTAGGTTGAGGTTTGAGGTTTGGTTTAGGGTTACAGTTAGGTTTATGGTGAGGGTGAGGTTTAGGGTTAGGCTGAGGGTGAGGGTGGGTTTGAGGATTAGAGTTAGGGTTAGGATTAGGCTTAGGGTTAGGGATATTGTTAGTGTTATGTTTAGGGTTAAGTTTGTGGTGAGGGTGAGGCTGAGGGTGCAGGTGAGGGTGAGGGTTAAGGTTAGAGTTAGGATGAGGTTTAGGGTGAGGGTGATGTTTAGGGTTAGATTTAGGGTTAGGGTGAAGTTTAGGTTGAGGTTTAGGGTTAGTGTTAGTGTTAGGGGTAGGGTTAGCGTGAGATTTAGTGGGAGGTTTAGGGTTAAGGTAAGGGTGAAGGATAGGATTAGGGTTAGGGTGCAGGTGAGTGTGTGTTTTAGGGTCAGGTTTAGGGTTAGGCTTAGGGTTAGGCTGATGGTGAGGTTGAGGGTGAGGGTTAGGGTTCGGTTTGGGGTGAGGATTAGGGTTAGGTTTAGGGGTAGGTTGATTGTTAGGATGAGGTTTATGGTTAGGATTTGGATAAGGCTGAGGGCTAGGCTGAGGGTTAGGTTGAGGGTTAGGTTTAGAGATAGGTTTAGGTTTAGGATTAGGGTTAGGGTGAGGTTGAGTGTGAGGGTTAGTGTTAAGTTTAGGGTTAGGCTTATAGTTAGTGTGAGGGTTAGGGTTAGGTTTTGGTTTAGCGTGAGGGTGAGGCTGAGGAATAGGTTTAGGGTTAGTAATAGGGTTAGGGTTAGTGTTAGGGTTAGGGTTAGTGTTAGGATTATGTTAAGGGTTAGGAATAGGATTAGGGTTAGGGTTAGACTTAGGGTTAGGCTGAGGGTGAGGGTGGGTGTGATGATTAGAGTTAGGGTTAGGGTTAGGCTTAGGGTTAGGGTTATTGTTAGTGTTATGGTTAGGGTTAAGTTTGTGGTGAGGGTGAGGCTGAGGGTGAGGGTTATGTTTATGGATAGGGTTAGGGTTACGGTTAGTGTTAGGGTTATTATTATTGTTAGGGTTAGAGTTAGATTTACGGTGAGGGTGAGGATGCGGGTGAGGGTTAGGTTTAGGGTTAGGGTGGGTTTTACCGTTAGGGTTAGGATTAGGGTTCAGGTGAGGTTGACGTTTAGGGTTAGATTTAGGGATAGTGTTAGTTTGAGGGTTAGTGTTAGTGTTAGGGTTAGTGTTACAGTGAGGGTAAGACTTAGGGTGAGGGTTTGGGTTAAGGTGACGGTTATGGTTAGGGTGAATTTTAGCATTAGGGTTAGGGTTGTTGTTAGGTTTCGGTTTAAAGTTACTGTTATGGTGCAGGTGAGGGTGAGGTTTAGGGTTAGGTTTAGGGTGAGGTTTAGGGTGAGGGTGAGGTTTAGGGTTAGAGTTAGGGTTAAGGTAAGGATTAGGTTGAGGGTTAGGGTTAGGGTTAGGGTTAGGGTGAGATTAGGGCTAGGTTTAGGGTTAGGGTTAGGGTGAGGGTTAGGATTAGGGTTAGCATGCGGGTGAGTGTATGTGTTAGGGTGAGGTTTAGGGTTAGGTTAAGGTTTAGGCTTAGGCTTAGGGTTAGGCTGAGCGTGAGGTAGAGGTTGAGGGTTAGGGTTATGGTGATGGTTAGGTTTATGGTAAGGGTAAGGGTTAGGATGAGGTGTAGGTTAGGGGGAGGTTTAGGGTGAGGATGATGGTAAGGGTAAAGGTGAGGTTTAGGCTGAGGGTGAGGGTTAAGATAATGGTGAGTGTTAGGGTTAGGTTTACGGTTAGGGTGA
This sequence comes from Dipodomys merriami, assembly GCF_024711535.1. NCBI lineage: Eukaryota > Metazoa > Chordata > Mammalia > Rodentia > Heteromyidae > Dipodomys > Dipodomys merriami. The sequence continues at coordinate 2,420,477 of NW_027206357.1, read as the reverse complement.
GGGCTAGGATTAGGCTTAGGGTGAGGGTTAAATTGAGGTTTAGGGTTAGGGTTAGTGTAAGGTTTAGGGTGAGGATGAGGGTAAGGGTTTGGGTTAGGCTTATTTTTAGGTTTAGGGTGAGGGTGGGGTTTTCTGTTGGAAAGAGGGTTAGGGTGAGGGTTAGGGTGAAGGTTAAGGTTAGGTTAAGGGTTATCATGGGGGTGATGGTAAGGGTAAACGTGAGGGTTAGGCTGAGGGTGAGGGTTACAGTGGGATGAGGGTTAGGGTTAGGGTGAGGGTTAGGGTTAGGGGAAGGGTGTGGGTTAAGGTTAGATTGAGAATTAGAGTTAGGGTTAGTGTGAGGTTTAGGGTGAGGATCAGGGTTAGTGATAGGGTGATGGCTAGGGTGAGATGAGGGTTAGGTTTAGCTTTAGGGTGAGGTTTCGGGTTAGGGTGATGATTAGGGTTAGTTTGAGGGTTAGTGTTAGGCTTAGGGTTAGTGTTACGGTGAGAGTAAGTGTTAGGGTGAGTGTTATGTTTAGGGTGAGTGTTGTGGTTAGGTTAAGGGTTAGGGTTAGGGTTAGGGTTATTGTTAGGGTTAGGGTTACAGTTATAGTGAGGTTGAGGGTGAGGGTCAGGGTTAGGGTTAGGATGAGGTTTAGGTTTAGGGTTAGGGTTAGAGTTAGGGTTAGGGTGAGAGTGAGGTTTATGGTTAGAGTTAGGGTTAATGTTAGGGTTAGGGTTATGGTGATTGTTTGTGTTAGAGTTAGGCTTAGGCTTAGGTTTATGCCAAGCATGAGGGTGAGGGTTAGGCTTATGGTTAGGGTGAGGTTTAGGGTTCGGTTTAGGGTGAGGGTTAGGATGAGGTTTAGGGTTAGGATTTGTGTTAGGGTGAGGGTTAGGGTGAGGGTTAGGTTTAGGGAGACGGTTAGGTTTAGGAGGGTTAGGGTTAGGCTTAGGATGAGTGTGAAGGTCAGGGTTAGGGTTAGGCTTAGGTTTAGGGTGAGGGTTATTGTTAGGGGTTTGGTTAGGGTGAGGGTGAGGCTGAGGATTAGGGTTAGGTTTAGGGTTAGGTTTTGGGTTAGGTTTAGGGTTATGGATTGGGTTACAATTAGGGTTAGCGTTAGGGCTAGGGTTAGGCTTAGGTGAGGGTGAGGTTGTGGTTGAGGTTTAGATTTAGGGTTAGGATTACGATTATTGTTAGTGTTATGGTTAGGGTTAAGTTTGCAGTGAGGGTGAGGATGAGGGTGAGGGTTTATGGTTATGGTTAGGGTTAGGGTTAGTGTTATTTTTAGGGTTATGGTTAGAGTTACGGTGAGATTGAGGGTGAGGGTGAGGGTTGGAGTTAGGGTGAGGTTTAGGGTGAGGTTTAGGGTTAGGGTTAGGGTGAGGGTGAGTTTTAGGGTTAGATTTAGTGTTATGGGGAACGTCAGGCTGACGTTTATGGTTAGGGTTAGTGTTAAGGGGAGGGTGAGGTATAGGTTGAGGTTTAGGGATAGGGTTAGGTTTAGTATTAGGTTTAGGGTGAGGGTGAGGGTGAGTGTGAGGGTTAGGGTGAGGTTTAGGCTTAGGCTTAGGTTTAGGCTGAGGGTGAGGGTGGGGGTGAGGATTAGGGTTTGGGTGATGGTTCGTTTTAGGGTTAGTGTTATTGTTAGGGTTAGGGTTAGAGTTACGGTGAGGGTGAGGGTGCGGGTGAGGATTAGGCTTAGGGTTAAGTTGGGGTTTAGGGTTAGGGTTAGGGTTAGTGTGAGGGTGAGGTTTAGGTTTAGATTTAGGGTTAGGGGAAGGTTAGGGTTAGGGTTAGGCATAGGGTTAATATTCGGGTTAGGGTGAGGGTGAAGGTTAGGTTGAGGTTTAGGGTTATGGTTAGGGTTAGTGTGAGGTTTAGGGTTAGGGTTAGGGTTAGTGTTAGGGTGAGTGTAAGTTTTAGGGTGAGAGTTTTGGTTAGGGTGAGCATTATGGTTTGGGTGAGGGATAGGATTAGGTTAGGGTTATTGTTAGGGTTAGGTTTAGGGTTTTGGTTACGGTGATGGTGAAGTTGAGGTTTAGGGTTTGGGTTAGGTTTAGAGTGAGGGTTAGGATGAGGGTGAGGTTTACGGTTGGATTTAGGGTTAGGGTGAGGGTTAGGTTGAGGATTAGGGTTTGGGTTACTGTTATGGTTAGGGTTAGGGTGAAAGTTAGTTGGAGGATTAGGGTAAAGTTTAGGGTTAGGTTTAGGTTTAGGGTTTCAGTTTCCGTGAGTGTGAGGGTTAGGATTAGGGTTAGGGTGAGGGTGAGGTTTAGGGTTAGACTTAGGGATAGGGTGAGGCTGAGGGTGAGGGTGAGGATTAGGGTTAGGGTTAGGATGAGGTTTAGGGTTAGGTTTAGGTTGAGTGTGAGGGTTATGGTTAGGGTTAGGGTTAGCCGTAAGTTTAGGCTGAGGGTTTGGCTGAGGGTGAGGGTTAGGCTTAGTTTGAGGGTTAGGGTTAGGGTTAGGATGAGGTTTAGTGTTAGGGTTAGGTTTAGAGTTATGCTTAGGGTGAGGGTGAGATTTAGATGTACAGTTAGTTTTAGGTTGAGGGTTAGGGTGAGTGTTAGGGTCAGGGTGAGGGTTAGATTAGGGGTGACTGTAAGGTTAAATGTGAGGGTTAGGCTTGAGGGTGATGGTTACGGTAAGGTTGAGGGTTAGGGTTAGGGTGAGGGTTAGGGTTAGTGTTAGGGTGAGAGTTAGGGTTCGGGTCAAGTTTAGGGTTAGGATGAGGGTTAGAGTAAGGGTTATGGTGAGGGTGAGGCTTAGGGTTAGGTTGAGGGTTAGGGTTAGGATTAGGGTTAGGGTGAGGTTGAGGGTTAGTGTTAGTGTTAGGGTGAGGGTAAGTCTTAAGTTGAGGGTTAGGGTTAGGTTGAGGGTTATGTTTAGGTTGAGGGGTAGAGTTAGGGTTAGGGTTATTGTTAGTGTTAGGGTTAGTGTTACAATTACGGTGAGGGTGAGGGTGAGGGTTAGGTTTAGGATTAGGATGAGGTTTAGGTTTAGAGTAAGTGTTAGAGTTAGGGTTAGTGTGAGAGTGAGGTTTAGGGATAGAGTTAGGGTTAGTGTTATGCTTAGTGTTATGGTTAGGGTTAGGGTTAAGGTGAGGGTTTGGGTTAGAGTTAAGCTTAGGCTTAGTCTTAGGCCAAGCATGAGGGTGATGGTTGGGGTTAGGGTTAAAGTGAGGGTTAATATGAGGTTTAGGTTTAGGATTAGTGTTAGGGTGAGAACTAGGGTGAGGGTTAGGTTTAGGGATAGGTTTAGGTTTAGAATTAGGGTTGGGTTGAGCGTCATTGTGAGAGTCAGGGTTATGGTTAGGCTTAGGGTTAGGGTGAGAGTTAGGGTTAGGGTTTTGGTTAGGGTGAGGGTGAGGCTGAGGATTAGGGTTAGGTTTAGGATTAGGTTTTGTGTTAGGTTTAGGCTTAGGCTTAGAGTTAGGGTTAGGGTTAGGGTTAGGGTTAGTCTTAGGATTAGGCTGAGTGTGAGGTTGGGGTTGAGGATTAGGGTAAGGGTTAGGATTAGGGTTATTGTTATTTTTATGGTTAGGGTTAAGTTTGCACTGAGGGTGAGGCTGAAGTTGAGGCTTATGGTTAGGGTTAGGGTTAGGGTTAGTGTTATTTTTAGGGTTAGGGTTAGATTTACGGTGAGATTGAGGGTTAGGGTGAGGGTTAGGGTTAGGGTGAGGTTTAGGCTTAGGGTTAGGGTGAGGTTTAGGGTTAGAGTTAGTGTTAGGGGGATGGTTAGGTTGAGGTTTAGGGTTAGGATTATTGTTAGGGTTAACGGGGAGGGTGAGGGTAAGGTTGAGGTTTAGGGATAGGGTAGATTTAGTATTAGGGGTAGGGTGAGGGTGAGTGTGACAGTTAGGGTGAGGGTTAGGCATAGGCTTAGGGTTAGGCTGAAGGTGAGGGTGGGGGTGAGGATTAGGGTTAAGGTGATGGTTTGGGTTAGGGTTAGTGTTATTGTTAGGGTTAGGGTTAGAGTTATGGTGAGGGTGAGGGTGCGGGTGAGGTTAGGCTTAGGGTTAGGGTGGGCTTTCGGATTAGGGTTTGGGTTAGTGTGAGGGTGAGGTTTAGGGTTAGAATTAGGGTTATGATTAGGGTTAGGGTGAGGGTTAGGGATAGGGTTAGTGTTAGAGTTAAGGTGAGGGTGAGGGTTAGGTTGAGGTTTAGGGTTATGGTTATGGTTAGGTTTAGTGTGAGGGTTAGTGTTAGGGTTAGGGTTAGTGTTAGGGTGAGGGTAAATTTTAGGGTGAGGTTTTGGGTTAGGGTGAGGGTTATGGTTAGGGTGAGGGTTAGGATTAGGGTTAGGGTTATTGTTAGGGTTAGGTTTAGGCTTTTGGTTTCAGTGAGGGTGAGGTGAGGTTTAGGGTTAGGGTTAGGGTGAGGTTTAGGGTTAGGGTTACTGTTAGGGTTAGGGTTAGGGCGAGAGTTAGGAGTACAGTTAGGGTTAGGGTTAGGCTTAAGGTTAGAGTTAGGTTTAGGGTTTCGGTTACGGTGAGGGTGAGTTTCAGTATTAGGGTTAGCGTGAGTATGAGGTTTAGGGTGAGAATTAGGGTTAGGGTGAGGCTGAACTTGAGGGTGAGGGTTAGGGTTAGGGTTAGGATTAGGATTAGGTTTAGGATTAGGGTGAGTGTGAAGGTTATGGTTAGGTTTAGTGTTAGCCTTAGGTTTAGGCTGAGGGTTTGCATGAGGGTGAGGGTTATTGTTAGTTTGAGGGTTAGGGTTAAGTTTAGGATGAGGTTTAGTGTTAGGGTTATGGTTAGAGTTATGGTTAGGGTGAGGGTGAGGTTTAGGGCTAGAGTTAGTTTTAGGGTGAGGGTTATGGTGAGTGTGAGGGTTAGGGTAGGGGTGAAGTTAAGGGTAAACGTGAGGGTTAGGCTGAGGGTGACCATTACTGTAAGGTTGAGGGTTAGGGTTAGGGTGACATTTAGGGTTAGGTTTAGCGTGCGAGTTAGGGTACACTTTAAGTGTAGGGTTAGGGTGAGGGTTAGGGTAAGGGTTACAGTGAGGATGAGTGTTAGGTTTAGGTTGAGGGCTAGGTTGAGGGTGAGGGTTAGGGTTAGAGTTAGGGTGAGCGCTAGGGTGAGGGTTAGGGTTAGGGATAGAGTTAGGTTTAGGATTAGTGTTAGGTTGAGGGTGAGTGTGAGGGTTAGGGTTAGGGTTAGAGTTAGGCTTAGAGTTGGGGTGAGGATTAGGGGTAGAGTTTGGGTTAGGGTGAGGCTGAGGCTGAGGATTAGTGTTAGGTTTAGGGTTACGGTTACGCTTAGGGTTAAGCTGAGGGTGAGGGTGATGGTTAGGATTAGAGTTAGGGTTAGGATAGGCTTAATTTTAGGGTTATTGCTAGTGTTATGGTTCGGGTTAAGTTTGCAGCGAGGGTGAGGCTGAGGGTGAGGGTTTTGGTTAGAGTTAGGGTTAGGGTTAGGGTTAGTGTTATTGTTAGGTTTAGGTTTAGGGTTACGGTGATGGTCAGGGTGAGGGTTAGGGTTAGGGTTAGGGTGAGGTTTAGGGTTAGGGTTAGGATTAGGGTTAGGGTGAGTGTGAAGTTTAGGGTTAGATTTAGACTTAGTTGGAGGGTTAGGTCGAGCGTTAATGTTAGGGTTAGTGTTAGGGTTAAGGTTAGGGTGAGGTTTAGGATGAGGTTTAGGGTTAGGTTTAGGGTTAGGATTAGGGTTAGGGTGAGGTGAGTGTGAGAGTTAGGGTTAGGCTTAGGCTGAGGGTTAGGCTGAGGGTGAGGGAGTGGGTGAGGATTAGGCTTAGCGAGATGTTAGGATTCAGGTTAAGGTGAGGGCTAGGATGAGGGTTAGGGGTAGGCTTAGGGTTAGGGTGAGGGCTAGGGTGATGGTGAGGGTTAGAATAAGTGTTATGCTCAGGCTTAGGGTTAGGCTGAGCATGAGGTTGAGGGTGAGGGTTAGGGTTAAGGATAGGGTGAGATTTAGTGTTAGGTTTAGTGTTAGAGTTAGGGTTAGGACGAGAGTGAGGTTTAGGAGTAGGGTTAGGGTCAGCGTGAGGATTGGGGTTTGGGTGAGGGCTAGGGTGGGGGTGACGGTAAGGGTAAAGGTGAGAGTTAGGCTGAGGGTGAGGGTTATGGTAAGGGTGGGGGTTAGGTTTAGAATGAGGGTTAGGGTTAGGGTTAGGGTGAGGTTAAGGGTTAGATTGAGGTTTAGTGTTAGTGTTAGTGTGAGGTTTAGGGTGATGATGAGGGTCAGGGTTAGGGTGAGGGTGAGGGTTAGGGTTAGGTTTAGGGTTTGGGTGAGGTTTAGGATTAGAGTGATATTTAGGGTTAGTGTGAGGGTTTTGGTTTGTGTTAGGATTAAGATTAGGGATAGGGTTAGGGTGAGTGTGAGGGTTAGTGTTAGGGTTAGGGTTAGGCTTAGTGTTAGGCTGAATGTGAGGGTGAAGTTGAGGGTTACGGTGAGGGTGAGGGTTAGGTTTAGGGTTAGGGTGAGAGTTAGGGTTAGGGTTAGGGTTAGGGTTAGGATGAAGGTGAAGGTGAGGGTGAGGGTTAGTGTTAGGGTGAGGGTTAGGATGAGGGTTAGGGTTAGGATTAGGGTTAGGGTGAGGGCTAAGATGAGGGTGAGGTTTAGGGTTAGGTTTAGGGTGAGGTTTAGGGTGAGGATGAGGGTCAGGGTTAGGGTGAGGGTGAGGGTTAGGGTTAGGTTTAGGGTTTGGGTGAGGTTTAGGATTAGGGTGATGTTTAGGGTTAGTGTGAGGGTTATGGTTTGTGTTAGGATTAAGATTAGGGTTAGGGTTACGGTGAGTGTGAGGGTTAGTGTTAGGGTTAGGGTTAGGCTTAGTGTTAGGCTGAATGTGAGGGTGAAGATGAGGGTTACCTTGAGGATGAGGGTTAGGTTTAGGGTTAGGGTGAGAGTTAGGGTTAGGGTTAGGGTTAGGGATAGGGTGAAGGTGAGGGTGAGGGTGAGGGTTAGTGTTAGGGTGAGGGTTAGGATGAGGGTTAGGGTTAGGATTAGGGTTAGGGTGAGGGCTAAGGTGAGGGTGAGGTTTAGGGTTAGGTTTAGGGTGAGGTTTAGGGTTAGGTTTAGGGTTAGGGTTAGGGTGAGGGTCAGGTTTAGGGTTAGAGTTAAGTTTAGGGTGAGGCTGAGGTTGAGGGTTAGGGTTAGGGTTAGTGTTAGAATTAGGGTTACAGTGAGGGTGAGGGTGAGTGTGAGGATTAGGCTTAGTGATAAGATTAGGTTTAGGGTACAGGTTAGGGTGAGTGTGAGGGTTAAGGTTAGGGTTAGGGTGAGAGTTAGGGTTAGGGTGAGGGTTAGTGTTAGGGTTATGGTTAGGGTGTGGGTTAGTGTTAGTGTTAGGGTGAGGGTTAGGATGAGGATTAGGGTTAGGATTAGGGTTACGGTGAGGGCTAGGGAGAGTGTGAGGGTTAGGGTTAGTGTTAGGGTGAGGTTTAGGTTTAGGGTTTAGTGTTAGGGTCAGGGATAGGATGAGAGTTAAGGTTACTGTAACTCTGAGGGTTTGCATTAGGGTGAGGGTTAGGGTTCGGATTAGGCTTAGAGTGAGGGTGAGTATTAGGATTAGGTTAGGGTTAAGCTTAGGGTTATGTTTAGGCTTAGGATTAGTTTATTGTTTGGGTTAGGGTTAGAGTTACAGTGATGGTGAGCTTGAGGGTGAGGGATAGACTTAGGCTTATGCTTAGGGATAGGCTGAGCTTGAGGTTGAGGTTGAGGGTTAGGGTTAGGGTGATGGTTAGGTTTATGGTTAGTGTGAGGGTTAGGTTGAGGGTTAAGGTTAGGGTTAGGTTTAGGGTTAGGTTTAGGTTTTGGGTTAGGATGAGGATGATGCTCAGGATTACTGTTAGTTTTAGGGTTAGGGTTAGGTTTAGGGTTAGGGTTAGTTGTAGGGTTACGGTGAGGGTTTGGGTTAAGTTTAGGGTTATGGTTAGGTTTAGGGTGAAGGCTAGGGTGAGGCTTAGGGTGAGGTTTAGGGTTAGGGATAGGGTTAGGGTGAGGGTTAGTTTGAGGGTTATGGTTAGGGTGAGGATTAGGGTGAGTTTTAGGGTTAAGGTGAGGGTTAGGGTTAGGGTTAGCGTGTGGGTGATGATGAGGGTGAGAGTTAAGGTTAGAGTTACGGTGAGGTTTCGGATAAGTGTGACGTTTAGGGTGAGGATGAAGTTAAGGGTTAGGGTGAGGGTTAGGGTGAGGGTGAGGGATAGGGTTAGGTTTGGGTTAGGGTGATGGTTAAGGTTAGGATTTTGCTTAGGGTTAGGGTTAGGGTGAGGGTGTGGGTGAGAGTGAGGGTTAGCATGAGGGTTAGGGTGAGGGTTAGAGTTAGGGTTAAGGTGAGGGTTAGGGTAAGATTTAGGGTTACGGTTAGGGTGAGGGTTAGGTTTAGTGTGAGAGTTAGGGTTAGGTTTAGGGTTCGGGGTAGGGGTAGGGGTAGGGTTAGGGTTATGGTTAGGGTTAGGGAGAGCATTAGGGTGAGGGACAGTTTCAAGGTTAGGGTTAGGGGTATGGTGACGGTTAGGTTGAGGGTTAGTGTTTTGGTTAAATTTAGTGTGAGGGTTAGGGTGAGGATGAGGATAAGGGTAAGGGTGAGTGTGAGGGTGAAGGTTAGGGTGAGGTTTAGGGTTAGTGTTAAGGTGAGGGGCAGGTTTAGTGTTAGGGTTAGGGTTAGGTTTAGGCTGAGGGTAAGGGTTAGGATGAGGGTTAGGGTGTGGTTGAGTGTTAGGGTTAGGGTAAGTGTTAGGGTGAAGGTAAGGCTTAGGGAGAGCATTAGGGTGAGGGACATTTTCAGGGTTAGAGTTAGGGGTATGTTGAGGGTTAAGTTGCGTGTTAGGGTTTGGGTTAAGGTTAGGGTGAGGGTGAGGATGAGGCTTAGGGTTAGGATTAGGTTGAGGGTGAGTGTTAGGTGGAGGGTGAGGGTGAGGGTTCGTTTGAGGGTTTGGGTTAGGTTTAGGTTGAGGTTGAGGGTGAGGCTGAGGGTTAGGGTGAGGGTTAGGGTTAGGATTAGGGTTAGGGTGAGGGTGAGGGAGAGGGTTATATTTAGGATTAGGGTTAGGTTGACGATGAGGGTGATCGTTAGGGTTAGGGTTAGGGTTAGGGTTTTTGTTATGGTTAGGGTTAGGGTGAGGTTGAGGATGAGGGTGAGGTTTAAGATTGGGGTTAGGCTGAGTGTGAGGGTGAGGGTGAGGGTTAGGGTTAGGATGGAGGTTAGGGTTAGGGTGAGGGATAGTGTTTGGATTAGAGTATTGGTGAGGGTGAGGGTGAAGGTGAGGTTTAGGGTTAGGGTTAGGGATATTGTGAGGGCAAGGGTGAGGGTGAGGGTTAAGATGAAGGTGAGGGTGAGGGTTTTGTTTAGGTAAGGGTTATGGTTAAGTTGAGGATTAGGTGAGGGTGAGGGTTAGGGTGAGGGTTACCTTTAGGATGAGGTTTAGGATTAGGGTTAGGGTGAGTGTTAGGGTTAGGGTGATGTGTAGGGTGATGTTGAGGGTGAGGATGTGGAAGAGAGTTAGTGTTAGTGTGAGGGTTAGCCTGACAGTGAGAGTTATGGTGAGGGTGAGGATTATGGTTACGTTTAGGGTGAAAGGTAGGTTTAGGGTTAGGGTTAGAGATAGGGTGGGGGTAAGTTGAGGGGTAGGTTTTGGGTTAGTGTTAGGGTTAGGGTTAGGGTGAGGATAAGGTAAGTGTGAAGGTTAGGGTTAGGGTGAGGGTTAGGGTTAGTGTGAGTGTTAGGGTTAGGGTTAGGGTTTGGGTAAGGGTTAGGATGAGGTTTGAGGTGAGGGTGAGGGTTAGGGTTAGGGTGAGAGTAAGGGTTGGGGTGAGGGTTAAGGTGAGGGTGAGGTTTAGGCTTAGGGTTAGGGTTAAGGTGAGGGTTAGTTTGATGGTTAGGGTTTAGGTTAGGGTTAGGGTGAGGGTGAGGGTCAGGGTGAGGTTTTGGGTTACAGTTAGGGTTAGGGTGAGGGTTAGAGTCAAGGTATGGTTTAGGGTGAGGTTTAGGGTTAGGGTGAGGATTAGGGTTAGGGTTAGGGTGAGGGCTATGTTGACGGTGAGTTTTAGGGTGAGGGTTATGGTGAGGGTGAGGGTTTGTGTTAGGTAAGGATTATGGTTATGTTTAGGGTTAGGGTGAGGGTTAGGTTTAGGGTGAGTATTAGCTTGAGGGGTACGGTTAGGGTTAGGGTGAGGATTAGGGTTAGTGTGAGGGTAAGGGTAATGGTGAGGATTAGAGTGAGGGTGAGGGTTACCTAAGGGTGAGGATTGGGTGAGGATGAGGGTTAGGGTGAGGGTCAGGGTTAGGATTAGGCCGAGGGTGAGCTCAAGGTTTAGGGTTAGGGTTAGGGTTAGGGTGAGGTTTAGCGTTAGGGTTAGTGTTACAGTTAGGGTGAGGGCTAGAGTGAGGGGTACCGATAGATTTCAATTGATGGTTAGGTTTAGTAATAACATTAGGGTTACAGTTAGGGTTAGGATTAGTGTGAGGTTAAGGGTTAGGGTGAGGGTTAGGGTGAGAGTGAGGGTTAGGGTTACCGTGAGTGTTACGGTGAGGGTTAGTGTTAGGGTGAGGGTTAGGGTTAGGGTTAGTGTTAGGGTGAGGGTTAAGGTTAGGCTAAGGGTTAGGGTGTGGGTTATGGTTAGGGTGAGGTTTAGGGTGAGGTTGAGTGTTATGGTTAGTGTTAGGGTTACGGTGAGGGCTAGGGTGAGAGTGAGAGTTAGGGTTAGGGTTAGGGTTAGGGTGAGGGTTAGGGTTACAGTGACGTTTAGGTTTAGTGTGAGGGTTAGTGTTAGGGTTAGGGTGAGTGTTAGGGTGAGGGTAAGGATTAGGGTGAGGGTTAGGGTCAGGGTGAGGTTTAGGTTTAGGATTAGGGTTAGTGTCAGGGTTAGGGTTACAGTGGAGTTTAGGTTTCGGGTGAGAGTTAGGGTTAGGGGTAGGGTTAGGTTTAGAGTGAGGGTGAGGTTTAAGGTTAGGATTGGAGTTAGGGTTAGGCTGAGGGTGAGGGTGAGGGTGAGGGTTAGGGTTAGGGTGGAGGTTAGGATTAGGGTGAGGGCTAGACTTTGGGTTAGAGTATTGGTGAGGGTGAGGTTGAAGGTGAGGTTTAGGGTTAGGGTGAGGGATATTGTGAGGGCTAGGGTGAGTGTGAGGGTTAAGGTGAAGGTGAGGGTGAGGGTTTCGTTTAGGTAAGGGTTATGGTTAAGGTGAGGATTAGGTGAGGGTGAGGGTGAGGGTGAGGGTTAGGTTGAGTGTAAGGGTTAGAATTAGCATTAGGGTTAGGGAGAGGGTTGGGGTGAGGGTTAGGGATTAGGTGAGGGTGAGGGTTAGGGTTAGGGTGAGTGTGAGGGCTAGGGTTAGGGTGAGGGTTATGGTTAGGCTTAGGGTGACGTTTAAGTTTAGGTTTAGGGTGATGGTTAGGGTGAGGGGTAGGTTTAGGGATGAGTTAGTGTGAGGGCTACGGTGAGTGTAAGGGTTAGGGTGTGGGGGAGGGTTAGGGTTACGGTGATGGTTTGGGTTAGGTTTAGGCTGAGTTTTAGGGTGAGGATTAGTGTTAGGGTTAGGCTTAGGGTGCAGGTTAGGGTTAGTTTTAGGGTTACCATTCGGGTGAGTTGTAGGGTTAGGGTTAGGGTTAGTGTGAGGGCTAGGGTGAGGGTGAGGGTTAGGATTAGGCATAGGGTGAGGATCAGGTTTATGGTTAGGGTTAGGGTGAGGTTGAGGGTGAGGGTGAGTGTTAGGGTTAGGATTAGGGTTAGGGTGAGGGTTAGTGTGAGGGTGAGTGTAAGGTTAGCATTAGGGTTAGTGTGAGGGTGAGGGTTAGGATTAGGTTTAGGGTGAGAGTTAGGATGAGGGTGAGGGTTAGGGTAGGGATAGCGTGAGGATTAGGGTTAGGGTTAGGGTTAGGGTTAGGGTGAGGGTTAGGGTGAGGGTGAGGGTTATGGTTAGCATTAGGGTTATGGTTAGTATTAGGCTGAGGGTTAGGGTTAGTTTTAGGTTTAGGTTGAGGGTGAGGGTGATGTTTAGCCTTAGAGTTAGGTTGAGGGTTAAGTTTAGGATGAGGGTTAGGGTTAGTGTTAGGTTTAGGGTGAAGGTGAGGGTTAGGTTTAGGGTAAGGTTTAGGTTTAGAGTGATGGTTAGGTTAGTGTGAGGGTTAGTGTTGGGGTTAGGGTTAGTGTTAGGTTGAGGGTAAGTGTTAGTGTGCGGTTAAGGATTAGGGTGATGTTTAGGGTTAGGGTTAAGTTTAGGATTAGGGTGAGGGTGATGTTTAGGATTAGAGTTAAGGTTAGGGTGAGGGTTAGGGTAAGGTTTAGTGTTAGGGTTTGGGTTATGGTGAGGTTTAGGGTGGGGGTGACAGTTAGGGTTAGGATTAGGATTAGGGTTAAGGTGAGGGTGAGTGTGAGAGTTAGATTTAGGGTTAGGATTAGACTTAGGGTGAGGGTGAGGGTGAGGGTTAGGGTGAGGTTTAGGCTTAGGCTTAGGGATAGAGTATGGGCTAGGGTGAGTGTGAGGGTTTGGGTTAGGGTTAGGGAATGGGTTAGGGTGAGGGTTTGGGTTAGGTTTAGGGTATGGGTTAGGGTGAGGGTTAGGGTTAGGGTTATTGTTGGGGTTAGGGTTGGGGTTAGGTATAGGCTTAGTGTTAGGTGGAGTGTGAGGGTGAGAGTGAGGGTTAGGGTTAGTGTGAGGGTTAGGGTAAGGGTTAGGGTTAGGGTTAGCGTGAGGTTAAGGGTTAGGTTGAGATTTAGTGTGAGGGTGAGGGTTAGGGTTAGGCTAAGGGTGAGGGCTAGGGTGAGGTTTAGGGTTAGGTTTAGGGTGAGGTTTACGGTGTGCTTTAGGGTTAGGTTTAGGGTGAGCGTTTGGGTAAGGGCAAGTGTTCGGTTGAGGGTTAGGGTGAGGATGAGTGTTAGGTTTACGGTTAGGGGTAGGGTGAGGGTTAGAGTTAGGGTTTAGGGTTAGTGTGAGGGTTTTGTTTAGTGTTAGGGTTACGGTTATGGTGAGGTTTAGGGTGGGGTTGAGGTTTAGGGTTAGGATTAGGATTAGGGTTAAGGTGAGGGTGAGTGTGAGGGTTTGGGTTAGGGTTAATGTTAGGGTTAGACTTAGGATTAGACTTAGGGTGAGGCTGAGGGTGAAGGCAAGGGTTAGGTTTAGGGTGAGGTTTAGGGTTAGGGTTAGGGTGAGGGTTAGGGTGAGGGTGAGGGTGAGGGTGAGGGTGAGGGTGACGGTGACGGTGAGGGTTAGGGTGTTGATTACGGTTAGTGTTTGGGTGAGGTTTAAGGTGACGGTGAGGGATAGGGTGAGGGTGGTGGTTAGAGTTAGTGTGAGTATTAGGTTTAGGGTTAGGGTTAAGGTTATGGTGAGGGTAAGGGTTAGGGTTAGGTTTAGAGTGAGGGTGAGGGTTAGGGTTAGGGTTAGGGTTATGGTGAGGTATAGGGTTTGGGTAAGGGTTAGGGTTAGGGTGAGGTTGAGTGTTATATTTAGGGTTTGGATGAGGTTTAGGGTTAGGATGAGGGTTAGGGATAGGGTTAGGGTTAGGGTGAGGGTTATTGTTAGGGTTCGGGTTTGAGTTAGGGTGAGTATGAGGGTGAGGATTAGTGTTAGGATTATGGTGAAGGTTAGTGTTAGGCAGAGGGTGAGGGTGAGGGTTAGGTTTAGGGTTAGGGTTAGGGTGAGTGGTATGGTTAGGTTTAGGGTGAGGGTTAGGGTTAGGATTCGGGTTAGGGTTAGGTTGAGGGTGAGGGTTGGGGTTAGGGTTAGGGTGAGGGTGAAGGTGAGTGTTAGGGTTAGGGTTAGGTTTAGGATTAGGGTTAGGTTTAGGGTAAGGGTAAGGGTTAGAGTGAGCGTTAGGTTTAGGGTGAGGGTGAGGGTTAGGTTTAGGGTTAGGTTTAGGGTGAGGGTGAGGGTTACGTTCATGGTTAGTGTTAGGGTGTGGACTATGGTGAGGGAGAGGATTAGGGTGAGGGTTAGGGTTAGCGTTAGGGTTAGGGTCAGGGGTAGGTTGAGGGTTAGGATTAGGGTAAGGACTATGGTTAGGCTGAGGGTGAGGTTGAGGTTGATGGTGAGGGTTAGGTTTAGAGTGAGGGTTAGTGTGAGGGTGAGGGGGAAGGGGAGAATTTGGTTTTGGGTTAGAGTTATGTTGAGGGTGAGGATTAGGATTAGGGGTAGCAGTAGGTTTAGGCTGAGGGTGAGGGTGATGCTGAGGGTCAGGGTTAGGTTAGGGTGAGGGTAAGGGTTAGGGTTAGGGTGAGGGTTAGGGTTAGGGTGATTTTAGGGTGCCGCTGAGAGTTAGGGTGAGGGTGAGTTTGAGTGTGAGGTTTAGGGTGAGTGTGAGGGTGAGTGTGAGTTTGACGATTAGGATTAGGTTTAGGTTGAGGGTAAGGCTTATCATTAGGATTGGAGTTAGTGTAAGGCTTAGGCTGAGGGTGAGGGTGAGGGTGAGGTGAGGGTTAGGGTTAGGGTTAGGTTGAAGGTTAGGGTTAGTGTGAGGGTTAGGGTGACGGTGAGCTTGAGGTTCAGGTTGAGGTTGAGAGTGACGTTGAAGTTGAGGGTTAGGGTTAGGGTTACGGGTAGGGTGACGGTGAGGGTGAGGGTTAGGGTTAGGGTTAGTGTTATTTTTATAGTTAGGGTTAGGGATAGTAATAGGGTGAGAGTGAGGGTGAGGGTTAGCATGAGGGTAAGGGTTAGGGTTATGCTTAGGGTGAGGGTGAGGGTGAGACTTAGGGTTAGGATTAGGGTTAGGGTAAGGGTTAGGATGAGGGTTAGGCTGAAGGTTAGAGTTAGGGTTAGTGTGAGGTTTAGGTTTAGGGTTATGGTTAGGGTGAGGGCAAGGTTTATGGTGAGGGTTAGGTTGAGTTTGAGGGTTAGGGTTAGGGAGAGGGTTAGGGTGAGATTTAGGGTTAATGTTAGGGTTAAGGTTAGGGTGAATCTAATGGTTATAGTGAGAGTTATTGTGAGGGTGAGGGTTTGGGTTATTGTGAAGGTAAGTGTTAGGGTGAGGGTTAGTGTGAGGGTTTGGGTTCAGGTTAGCATTAGGGTTAGGTTCAGGGTGAAGGTTAGATTGAGGTTTAGGGTTAGTGTTCGGGATAGGGTGAGTATTAGGGTTAGTGTGAGGGTGAGGGTCTGGATTAGGGTTAGGGTTAGATTTAGGGTGAGGGTGAGGGTGAGGGTTAGAATTAGGATTAGGGTTAGGGTTAGAGTTAGGTGACATTGAGGGTGAGGGTTAGGGTTTGGTTTAGAATTAGTGTGAGGGTGATCGTGAGGGTTAGGGTTAGGATTAGGGTTATGGCTATGGTTAGGTTTAGGATGAGGGTGAGGGTGAGGCTTATGGTTAGGGTTAGGGTGAAGTTTAGGTTTAGGGTGAGGGCTATGGTGAGGGTGAGTGTTAGGGTGAGTGTGAGGGTGAGGTTGAGGGTTTCGATTAGGTAATGGTTAGGGTTAGGGTTAGGGTGAGGATTAGGGTGAGGGTGAGGTTTAGGTTGAGGGTTACAGTTAGGGTGAGGTTTAGGGTGAGGCTGAGGGTTAGGGTGAGGGTTAGTGTTATGGCGAGGATTAGGGTTAGGGTTATGTTGATGCTGAGGGTTAGGTATACCTTAAGGTTTAGGGTTACGGTGAGGGTTAGGGTTAGGGTTAGGGTTAGGGTGAGGGTGAGTGTGAGGGTTAGGGTTTGGGTGAGGTTTAGGGTTAGAGTTAGGGTTAGTGTAAGGGTTAGAGTTAGGGTGAAGGTTAGGATTAGGGTTAGGGTGAGGTTTAGGGTGAGGGTGAGGGTTAAGGTGAGGGTGAAGGTTAGGGTGTGGGTGAGGATTAGGGTTAGGTTGAATGTTAGTGTTAGGTTTAGGGTTAGTGTGAGGGTGAGGGTTAGGGTTAGCGTTAGGGTTAGGTTGAGGGTTTGGATTAGGGTTAGGGTTAGTGTGAGGGTTAGAGTGAAGGGTAGGGTTAGGGTTAGGGTGAGGGTGATGGTGACAGTGAGGTTTAGGGTGAGGGTGTGTGTGAGGGTAAGGCTTAGGTGTAGGGTTAGGGTGAGTTTAAGTGTGAGGCTTAGGTTTAGGAATAGGGTTAGTTTTAGGGTTAGGGTGAGTGTTAGGGTGTGGATGAGGCTTAGGTTTAGGGTGAGGATTAGGGTTAGAGTTAGGTTTATGGTGAGGGTAAAGTTAGGGTGAGTTTCAGTATGAGGGTTAGGGTTAGGGTTAGGGTGAGGGTGAGGTATAGGTTTTGGGTTAGGGTTAGGGTGAGGGTTAGGGATAGGTTTAGGGTTAGGGTTAGGGTGAGGGTGAGGTTTAGGATTAGGTTTAGGGTTAGAGTTAGGGTGAGGGTGAGGGTTAGGGTTAGTATTAGAGTTAGCCTGAGGGTGAGGGGGAGTGTTAGGGATAGGGTGAGTTTTATGGTTAGGGTTATGGTTAGGGTGAGGGTTAGGGTTACGGTTAGGGTTAGGATGAGCGTTAGGCTGAGGGTTAGGTTTAGGGTTAGTGTGAGGGTTAGGTTTAGGGTTTGGGTGAGGGTTAGGGTTAGGTTTAGGGATAGGATAAGGGTTAGGTTGAGGGTTAGGTTTAGGGCTAGTTTGAGGGTTAGGTTTATGTTTAGGGTTAGCATCAGGGTAAAGGTTAGGGTGAGGATTAGGGTGAGGGTGAGGATAAAGGTTAGGGTGAGGGTTAGGGCAAGGGTGAGGGTTAGGGTTAGGGTGAGCGTTAGGTTGCGGGTTAGGGTGAGGGTTAGGGTGAGGGTAAGTGTTTGGGTGATGGTAAGTTTGTGAGTGAGGGATAGGATTATGTTGTGTGTAAGGGTTAGGGTGAGGGTTAGGGTGAGGGTTAGGTTTAGGGTGGGGGTTAGGGTTAGATTTAGGTTTAGGGTTAGGTTTAGGGTGATGTTTATTGTGAGTATGGTTTAGGTTGAGGGTGAGTATTCGGCTGAGCGTGAGGGATAGGATGAGGGTGAGGAGTAGGGTTACAATTAGGGTTAGGGAGAGGGGTAGTGTGCGCATTAGGGTTCGGATTAGGATTAGGATTAGGGTTAGAGTGATGATGAGTGTGAGGGTTAGGGTGTGGGTAAGTGTTATGGTTAGGGATAGGGTTAGTGCTAATGTGAGGATGAGGGTTAGTGTGAGGGTGAGGGTTACATTTACGTTTGGGTTAGGGTTATAGTGAGGATTAGGTTGAGGGTGAGGGTTAAGCTGAGCTTAGGGTTAGAATGAGGGTTTGTGTTCAGTGAGGGTGTGGGTTAGTGTTAGGGTTAGGTTTAGGTTGAGGGTGATTGTGAGGGTTAGGATTAGGAATAGGTTTAGAGTTACGGTGAGGGTGAGGGTCAGTGTGAGGGTGAAGGTTAGGGTTAGGTTTAGGGTTATGTTTAGGGTGAGGGTTACGGCTAGTGTGAGGGTTATGATTAGGGTTAGCGTTAGGGTCAGGGTGAGGGTAAGGGTTAGGGTGAGGGTTAGGGTGAAGGTGAGGATTAGGGTTCGGGTTAGGGTTAGTGTTTGGGTGAGGGCTAGGGTCAGGGTGAGGGTCAGTGTGAGGGTTAGGTTGAGGGTTTCTTTTCGGTCAGGGTTATGGTTATTGTGAGGATTAGCGTGAGGGTGAGTGTTAGTGTTAGGGTGATGTTTAATGTGTGGATGAGGGTGAGGGTGAGGGTGAGGGTGAAGGTTCAGGTGAGGGTGAAGTTAGGTGTGGTTGAGGATTAGGGTTAGGGTTAGGGTTATGGTGAGGGTAAGGTATAGGGTGAGGTTTATTGTGAGGATGAGGGTTATGGTTAGTGTTAGGGTTAGGGTGAAGTTTAGGGTGAGGATTAGGTTTTGGTTTAGGGTTAGGGTGAGGGTGACATATAGGGTGAGTTTTAGTGTTAGGGTGAGGGTTAGGGATATGGTTAGGGTGAGGGTGAGGGTTAGGGTTAGGGTTAGAGTTAGGGTGAGGGTGAGGGTTAGGATTAGGGTAAGGGCTGAGGGTGAGGGTGACTGTAAGAGTGAGGGTTTGGTTGAGGGTTAGGGTTAGGGCTAGGGTGAGGGTGAGGATTAGGGTTAGGGTGAAGTTGTGGGTAAGTGTTAGGGTGAGGGTTAGGGCGAGGGTGAGGTTTAGGCATAGGGTGAGGGTAAGGGTTAGAGTGAGGGTAAGGGTAAGGTTGAGGGTTAGGGTGAGGGTGAGGATTAAGGTTATCATTAGGGTTAGGGTGAGGGTGAGGGTTAGGGTGAGGTTTAGGGTTAAGATTAGGGATAGTGTGAGGATTAGGGTTAGGGTAAGGTTTAGGGTGAGGGTTAGGCTGAGGGGTAGGGTTAGGGATAGAGTGACTTAGGTTTAGTGTGAAGTTTAGATTTAGGGTTAGGTTTAGGATTAGTGTTAGGGTTAGGTTGAGGGAGAGGGTGAGGGTGAGGGTTAGGGTTAGGGTTATTGTGAGGGTTAGTGTTAGGGTGCGGGTTAGGTTTAGGGTGAGGGTTAGGATTAAAGTAAGGTTGAGGGTGAGGGTTAGGGTTACGGTTAGATTTAGGGTGAGGGTCAGGGTGAGGGTTAGGTTTAGGTTGAGGGTTAGGTTTAGGGTGAGGGTTAGGGTTAGGGTGAGCATTAGCGTGATGGTGAGGGTTAGGGTGAGGATGAGGGTTAGGTTTAGATTTAGGGTTAGGGTGAGGGTTAGGCTTAGAGTTAGGGTGAGATTTAGGTTGAGGTGGAGGGATATGGTTAGGTTGAGGTTTAGGATTAGTGTGAAGGTTAGGGTTAGGGTTAGGATTAGTGTGAGGATACTGTTTAGGGTGAGGTTTAGTTTGAGGGTGAGGGTTAGGGTGAGCGTTAGAGTTAGGTTCAGTGTGAGGGTTAGGGTTAAGGTGATGCTTAGGGTGAGGTTGAGGGTTAGTGTTAGGGGGAAGGGGAGTTTGAGGGTAAGGGTTAGGGTGAGGGTGCGGGTGAGGTTAGTTTAGGATTAGGTTTAGAGTTAGGGTTAGGCTGAGTGTGATGGTGGAAGTGAGGTGAGGGTTAGGGTTAAGGCTAGGGTGAGGGTTAGGGTTAGTGTGAGGGTTAGTGTGATGGTGAGGTTCAGAGTGAGGTTGAGGTTTAGAATGAGGGTGAGGGCGAGGTTGAGGGTTAGGGTTAGGATTAGGGTTAGGATGAGTTTTAGGGTTAGGGTTAGGTTTAGAGTTATTGTTAGGGTTAGAGTAAGGCTGAGAGAGAAGGGGCGGTTGAGGGTGAGGGTGAGGGTTAAGGTTAGGGTTAGGGTGAGGGCTTGGGTGAGGGTGAGGGATAGGCTGAGGGTGAGGGTGAGAGTTTCTGTTAGGTAAAGTTTATGGTTAGGATGAGGATTAGGGCGAGGTTGAGGATTGAGCTGAGGTTAGGTTCAGGGTGAGGGTTAGGGTTAGGTTGAGGGTGAGGGTTAGGGTTAGGGTGATGTTTAGGGTGAGGGTGAGGGTTAGGTTGAGGGAGAGGGTGAGGGTGATGGTTAGGGTTAGGGTTAGGGTTAGGTTTAGGGTGAGGGTGAGTGTTAGGATTAGGAATAGGATTAGGGTGAGGGTCAGGGTGAGGGGGAAGGTTAAGGCCAGCGTTAGGGTTAGGGTTAGAGTGAGGGTTTCGGTTAGTGTGAGGGTTATGGTTAGGTTTAGGGTAAGGGAAAGGGTTAGGCTGAGGGTTAGGGTGAGTGTGAGGGTTTGGATTAGGGTTTGTGTAAGGGTTAGGGTTAGGGTTAGGGTTTGGGTGATGTTTAGAGTGCGGGTGAGAGTTAGGGTGAGTATGAGGCTTCGGGTGAGGGTGAGGGTTAGGGTGTGGGTGAGCATTAGGTTTAGGGTGAGGGATAGCGTTAGGGGTAGGTTTCGGGTTAGGTTGAGGGTTAGGATTAGCATTAGGATCAGGGTGAGGGGTAGGGAGAGGGGTAGGTTTAGGTTTAGGGTGAGGTTTAGGGTGAGGCTGAGGGTTAAGTTGAGGGTCTGGGTGAGGGTTTGGGTTAGGTTTTGGGTAAGAGTTAGGGTGAGTTTGAGGGTGAAGGTTAAGTTTAGGATTAGGGTGAGGGTTATTTTTATGTTGAGGCCTAGGGACAGTGTTAGGGTTAGGGTAACTGTGAGGGTGAGTGTTGGGTTTAGGTTTAGGGTTACAGTTAGGGTGAGGATGAGGGTTAGGATTAGGGTTAGGGTTAGGATGAGGGTTAGGCTGAGGTTTAGGATTAGGTTAGGGTGAGGTTTAGGGCTAGGTTTAGGTTAGGATAAGGATTAGGCTGTGGGTTAGGGTTAGGGTTAATGTGAGGGTTAGGTTTAGGGCTAGGGTAAGGGTTAGGGTGAGGGTAAATGTTAGGGTGAGAGTTAGGGTGAGGTTGAGTTTTAGGGTTAGGGTGAGGGTTAGGGTCAATTTAAGTTTAGGTTTAGGGTTAGGGTGAGGGTAAGGGTGTGGGTAAGTGTTAGGGTGAAGATTAGGTTGAGGGTGAGTGTTAGCATCAAGGTTAGGGTTAGGTTTAGGTTTAGGTTTTGGGTGAGGTTTAGGGTTTGGGTAAGTGTTAGGGTGAGGTTTAGGGTGAGGGTGAGTTTTAGGGTTAGGGTGAGGGTTATTGTCAAGTTTAAGTTTAGGTTTAGGGTTAGGGTGAGGGTAAGGCTGTGGGTAAGTGTTAGGGTGAAGTTTAGGTTGAGGGTGAGTGTTAGCATCAAGGTTAGGTTTAGGTTTAGGGTTTGGGTGAGGGTTAGGGTTTGAGTAAGTGTTAGGGTGAGGTTTAGTGTGAGGGTGAGGGTTAGGGTTAGGGTGAGGGTAAGTGTTAGGGTGAGGTTTAGGGTGAGGCTGAGGGTTAGGGTTAGCATTAGGGTGAGGGTGAGGGTGAGGCTTAAGGTGAATTTTGGGTTAAGATTAAGGATAGGGTGAGGATTAGGGTTAGGGTTAGTTTGAGGGTGAGGGTTAGGGTGAGGGGTAACATTAGAGTTTGGGTGAGGGTTAGGTTTAGTGTGAGGGTTAGGGTTAGGGTTAGGGTGATAGTAAGGGTTAGGGTGAGGGTTAGGGTAAGTGTGAGGTAGGGTGAGGGTTAGGGTTAGGGTGAGGGTTAGGGATAGGTTTAGGGTTAGGGTGAGGGTTACGGTTAGGGTTAGGATTAGAGTTAGGGTGAGGGTAAGGCTTAGGGTGAGGTTTAGGGTGAGGTAGAGGGTTAGGGTTGGGGGAGTGTGAGGGTGAGGGTGAGGGTTAGTGTTAGGATGAGGGTTAGGGTTAGGGTTAGGGTGAGGGTGAGGGTTAGGGTGAGGGTTAGTGTTAGGGTTAGGGTGAGTGTTAGCTTTAGGGTTATGTTTAGTGTGAGGGTGTGTGTTAGGGTGAGGGTGAGTGTTAATGTGAGACTTAGAGTTAGGGTTAGGTTTAGGGATACGTTTAGGGTGAGGGTAAGGTTTAGGTTGAGGGTTAGCGTGAGGGTGAGGGTTAAGGTTAGTGTGAGGGTTAGGGTTAGGGTTAGGATGAGGTTTAGGGTCAGGGTTAGGGTTAGGTTTAGGTTTAGTGTGAGGATTCCGGTTAGGGTGAGGGTTGGGGTTAGGTTTAGGGTTAGTATAAAGTATAGGGTGAAGATTAGGTTTACAGTTAGTGTGAGTGTTAGGTTTAGGGTTCAGGTTTGGGTTATGTTGAGGGTAAAGGTTAGGGTGAGGGTTAGGGTGAGGCTGAGGGTTAGGGTTAGGGTGAGGTTTAGGTTGAGGGTTAGGATTAGGTTTACGGTTAGGGTAAAGCTGAGGGGGAAGGGGAGGTTGAGGGTGAGGGATAGGGTTAAGGTGAGGGATAGGTTGAGGATTTGGGTTACGTTTAGATTTAGGGTGAGGGTTAGGCTGAGGGGTAGGGTTAGGTTTAGGTTGAGGCTTAGGTTTAGTGTGAGGTTTAGGGTTAGGGGTAGGGTGAGGGTTAGGTTTAGGGTGTTGGTTAGGTTTAGGATTAGGGTGAGGTTTAGGTTTTGTGTGAGGGTTACGGTTAGGGTTAGGGTGAAGGTAAATTTTAGGGTGAGGTTTAGGGTGAGGATGATGTTTAGGGTTAGCTTTAGGTTTAGGTTTAATGTTAGGATGAGGGTTAGGGTTAGGGTGAGGGTGAGGGTGAGGGTGAGGGTGAGGCTTAGGTTTAGGATTATTGTTAGGGTTAGGGTAAGGGTTCGGTTTAGGTGTAGTGTGAGGGTTATGGTCAGGGTAAGTGTTAGGGTGAGGGTTAGGGTTATGGTTAGGTTAAGTGTGAGGGTCAGGGTGAGGGTTAGGGTTAGTTTGAGGGTAAGGGTTAGGGTGAGGTTTAGGGTTAGCGTTAGGGTGAGAGTTAGGGTTCGGGTTAGTGTTAGGGTTAGAGTGAGGTTTATGGTCAGGGTTAAGTGGAGGATTATGGTGAGGGTTATGGTTAGGGTAAGGTTAGGGTTAGGGTTAGGCTGAGGGTGAGGGTGAAAGTGAGTGTGAGGGTTAGGGTTAGGGTTAGGGTGAGGGGTAGTGTGAGGGGTAGGGTTAGGGTTAGGGTGAGGTTTAGGTTTAGTATGAGGGTTAGGGTTAGGGTGAGGGTTATCGTGTGGATTAGCGTTAGGGTTAGGTTTAGGGTGAGGGTGGGATTGAAGGTTAGGGATTGGATTAGAGTTAAGGTTAGTATAATGATGAGGGGGAAGGGGAGGTTGAGGGTGAGGGTTAGGGTGAGGTTTAGGGTCAGGGTGAGGGTGAGGGTTTCGGTTAGGTAATTGTTAGGGTGAGGATTAGGATGAGGGTGTGGGTTAAGCTGAGGTTAGGTTTAGGGTGAGGGTTTGGGTTAGGGTTGGGGTGAGGGTTAGGGTTAGGGTGATGGTTAGGGTGATGGTGAGGGTTAGGATAAGGGTGAGGGTTAGGGTTAGGGTTAGGGTGAGGGTTAGGGTGAGCGGTAGGTTTAGGGTTAGGGTTAGTTTTCGGGTTATTCTGAGGATAAGGGTTAGGGTGAGGTTTAGGTTGAGGGTGAGGGTTAGTATTAGGGTAAGGGTAAGGGTTAGGTTGAGGGATAGGGTGAAAGTGAGGGTTAGGGTTAACATTAGAGTTAGGGTGATGGTGAGGCTTAGGGTGAGGTGTAGTGTGAGGATGAGGGTTAGGGTTAGTGTGAGGGTTACGGTGAGGTTTAGAGTTAGGATTAGGGTTTGGGTGTGAGTGAGGTGTAGGGTGAGGGTTAGGGTTAGGGTGAGGGTTAGGGATAGGGTTAGTGTAAGGATGAGGGTGAGTGTTAGGGTTAGGTTTAGGGTAAGTGTGAGTCTGAGAGTTAGGATTAGGAATAGGGTTAGGGTTAGGGTTAGGCTGAGGGTGAGGGTCAGGGTGAGGGTGAAGCTTAGGGTTAGGTTTAGGATGAGGGTAAGTGTTAGGGTGAGGGTTAGAGTTAGAGTCAGGGTTAGGGTTAGGGTTAGTATTTGGGTGATGTTTAGGGTGAGGGTGAGGGTTAGCGTGGGATTGAGGGTTTGGATGAGGGTGAGGGTTCGGATGATGGTTCCGGTTAGGGTGTGGGTGATGATTAGGGTTAGGGTGAGGGTTAGCATTATGTTTAGGGTTTAGTTTGACGGTGAGGGTGAGGGGTAGGGTTAAGGTTAGGTTGAGGGTTAGGGTTATGGTTAGGGTTAGGGTGATGGTTAGGGAAAGGGGTAATGTAAGGGTTAGGGTGAGGTTTAGGGTGTGTGTGAGGGTTAGGGTTAGGTTGAGGGTTAGGGTTAGGTTTAGGGTTTGGTTGAGGATGAGGTATAGGTTGAGGTTTAGGGTTAGGGTGAGGGTTATGGATAGTGTTAGGTTAGGGTTAGGGTGAGTGTTAGGTTTAGGTTTAGGTATAGAGTTAAGGTGAGGCTGAGGTGAGGGTTAGGATTAGGGTTAGGGTTAGGGTTAGGATGAGGGTTAATCTGAGGGTTAGGGTTAGGGTTAGTGTGAAGGTTAGGTTAAGGTTTAGGGTTAGGGTGAGGGTTAGGGTTTCGTTGATGTTTAGGGTGAGTATGAGAGTTTGGGTGTGGTTATGGGTTCAGGTGAGTTTTCGGATTAGGGTGTGGGTTGAGGATTAGGGTTAGGGTGAGGGTTATCATTAGTTTTAGGTTTACTGTGAGTGTGAGGGTGAGGGGTAGGGTTAGGTTGAGGGTTAGGTTTAGGTTTAAGCTGAGGTGAAGATCAGGGTGAGGGTGAAGGTTAGGGTTAGGGTTATAGTTAGGGTGAGGTTTAAGGTTAGTGTGAGGGTTATGGTTATAGTGAGGGTAAGGGTTATGGTGAGGGTAAGGGTTATGTTGACGGGTAGGGTTAGGGTGAGGGGTAGGGTTAGGGTTAGGGTTAGGGTTCGGGTTCGGGTTTGGGTGATGTTTAGGGTGAGGGTGAGGTTTAGGTTGAGGATGAGAGTTTGCGGGTGGGTATGGGTTCAGGTGAGATTTCGGGTTAGGTTGTGGATGAGGATTAGGTTTAGGGTGAGGGTTCTCATTTGGTTTAGGTTTAGTGTGAGGGTGAGGGTGAGGGGTAGGGTTAGCTTGAGTGTTAGGGTTAGGGTGAGGTTTAAGATGATGGCTAGAGTGAGAGTTAGGGTTAGGGTGAAGTTTATTGTGACTGTGAGTGTTAGGGTGAGGGTAAGTGTTCAGGTGAGGGTGAGGGTTCGTGTGAGGGTGAGGATTAGGGTGTGGTTGAGGGTTAGGTTTAGGATGAGAGTCAGGGTGAGGTGTAGGGATAGAGTTAGGGTGAGGGTTAGGGTTAGTGTAAAGGTTAGGGTTAGGGTTAGGGTTAGTGTGAGGTTAAGATTTAGGGTGTGGGTTAGTGTGAGGGTGAGGGTTAGGGTTAGCGTTAGGGGTAGGGTGAGAGTTAGGATGAGGTTTATGGTTAGGGTGAGGGGTAGGATTAGGGTTAGTGTGAGGGTGTGAGTTAGGATGATGTTTAGGTTGAGGTTGAGGGTTAGTGTGAGGGTGAGGGTGAGGGTGAGGGTTAGGGTGAGTGTGTGGGTGCGGGTGAGGCTGAGGGTGAGGGTTAGGGTTAGGTTTAGGGTGAGGGTGAGGTTTAGGTTTACAGTAAGGGTTAGGGTTGGGCTGAGGGTGAAGATGAAAGTGAGGGTGGGGGTTAGGGTTAGGGTTAGGGTTATTGTTAGTGTTAGGGTTAGGTGAGGGTGAGGGTGAGGGTTAGCATTACGGTTAGGATTAGGTTTAGGTTTAGGGTAAGGTTGAGGGGGAAGGGGAAGTTGAGTGTTAGGTTTAGGGTTAGGGTTTGGTTCAGGGTGAGGGTTACTGTTAGGTTTATTGTTACTATAAGGGTTAGGCTGAGGGTAAGGGTTAGGGTTAGTGTGAGGGTTAGGTTTAGGTTTAGGGTTTGGGTTAGGTTGAGGGTAAAATTAGGTTGAGGGTTAGGGAGAGGGTGAGGGTTAGGGTTACACTGAGGGTTCGGGTGAGGGTTAGGGTTAGGGTTATATTTAGGGTTAGCGTGAGGGTTATGTTGAAGGTTAGGTTTAGGATTAGGGTTAGGGTGAGGGTTATGGTGTGGGTAACTGTTAGAGTGAGGTTTAGGGTGAGGGTGAGGGTTAGGACCAGGAGGAGGGTTAGTGTTAGAATTAGGGTTAGGGTGAGGTTGAGGGTTAGGGTGAGGGTTAGGGTTAAGTTTAGGGATAGGGTGAAGATTAGTGTTAGGATAAGTCATAGGGTGAGAGTTATGCTGAGTGGTAGGGTTAGATTTAGTGTGAGGGTTAGGTTTAGTGTGAGGATTAGGGTTAGGGTTAGGGTGAGGTTTAGGTTTAGTGTGAGGGTTATAGTTAGTTACGGTGAGGGTGAGGGTTAGGGTGAGGTTTAGGGTGAGGGTGAGGTTTAGGATTAGCATTAGGTTTAGGTTTAAGGTTAGGATGAGGGTTAGGGTTAGGGTGAGGGTGAGGCTTAGGTTTAGGATGAGGGTTAGGTTTAGGGTGAGGTTCGGGTTAGGTTTAGGGTTAGGGTTAGGGTCAGGGTAAGTGTTAGGGTGAGGGTTAGTGTTATGGTTAGGTTTAGTGCGAGGGTCAGGATGAGGGTTAGGGTTAGGTTGAGGATTAGGGTTAGGGTGAGGTTTAGGTTTAGGGTTAGGGTGAGAGTTAGGGTTAGGGTTAGTGTTAGGGTGAGGATGAGGGTTATTGTCAGGGTTAGGTGGAGGACTAAGGTTAGGGTTAGGGTTAGGTAAGTGTTAGGGTTAGGGTTAGGCTGAGGGTGAGGGTGAAAGTGAGGTTTAGGGTTAGGGTTAAGATTAGGGTGAGGGGTAGTGTGAGGGGTAGGGTTAGGGTTAGGGTGACGTTTAGGGTTAGTGTGAGGGGTAGGGTTAGGGTTAGTGTGAGGATAAGGGTTACGTTGATGGTTAGGTTGAGTGTGAGGGTTAGGGTTATCGTTAGGTTTAGGGTGAGTGTTAGGGAGAGGGTTAGGGTTCAGATTAGGGTAGGATTCAGGTTAGGGTGAGGGTTAGGGTTAGGGTGATGTTTAGGGTGAGGTTGAAGGATAGGGTGAGGGTGAGGGTTAGGGTTAGGTTTAGTGTGAGGATTAAGGTTAGGGTTAGTGTTAAGTTTAGGGTGAGGGTTAGGGTGAGGGTTAAGTTTAAGTCTAGGGTTAGGTTGAGGGTGAGGTATAGGGTGAGGGTTAGGGTTAGGGTGAGGGTTAGGGATAATGTTGGGTTAGGGATAATGTTAGGTTAGGGTGAGGGTAATGGTCAGTGTTTGGTTTAGGTTTACGTTTAGAGTTAGGGTGAGGGTGAGGGTGAGGGTTAGGATTAGTGTTAGGGTTAGGGTTAGGATGAGGGTTAGGCTGAGGGTTAGGGTTAGGGTTAGTGTGAGGGTTAGGGTTAGGGTTAGGGATAGATTTAGGGTTATCATAAGGTTTAGGCTGAAGGTTAGGGTTAGGGTTAGTTTGAGGGTTAGGTATAGGGATACGGTAAGGGTTACGGTGAGGGTAAAGGTTACGGTGAGGGTTAGGGTGAAGGTGAGTGTTAGGGTTAGGGTGAGCGTTACGGTGAAGCTTTAGGGTGAAGTTTTGGGTTAGGTTTAGGGTGAGGGTGAGGGTGTGGGTAAGTTTTAGTGTGAGGGTTATGGTGAGGGTGAGTTTTAGGTTTAGGGTGAGGGTAAGGGTTAGCGTAAGTGTTAGGGTCAGGGTGAGGGTTAGGGTTAGCACTAGGTTTAGGGTGAGGTTTAGGGTGAGTTTTTGCCTTAAGGTTAATGATAGGGTGAGGATTAGGGTTAGGGTTAGGTTTGTGGTGAGGGTTAGGCTGAGGGGAAGGATTAGGGTTAGGGTGAGTGTTAGGTTTAGTGTGAGGGTTAGGATTAGGGTTAGGGTGACGGTAAGGGTTAGGGTGAAGGTTACGGTGAGTGTCAGGTTTAGGGTTAGCATTAGGTTTAGAGTTAGGGTTAGGATGAGTGTTAGCGTTAGGTTTAGAGTTAGGGTTAAGTTGAGGGTGAGGATTCGGGTGAGGGTGATTTTTTCATTTAGGTACGGGTTAGGGATAGGGTTAGGGTGAGGTTTAGGGTGAGGGTGTGGTTTGTGGTTAGGGTTAGGGTTAGGGTGAGGGTGAGGGTGAAGGTTAGTGTTAGGATGAGGGTTAGGTTTAGGGTGAGGGTGAGGGTTAGGGTGAGAATTAGGGTTAGGGTTATGGTGAGGTATAGGGTTGGGTGATGTTTAGTGTGAGGGTAAAGGTTAGGGTGAGGGCGAGTGTTCTGTTGAGAATTAGGGTTAGGGTTAGGGTTAGGGATTGCGTTAATGTGAGGGTAAGGGTTAGGGTGAGGGTTACGGTGAGGGTGAGGTTTATGGTTAGGGTGAGTGTTAGGTTTAGGGTTAGGGTTATGGTGAGGTTGAGGGTTAGGGTGAGCAGTAGGTTTAGGGTTAAATTTAGTTTGCGGGTTAGGGTGAGGGTAAGGGTTAGGATGAGGTTAAGGGTGAGGGTGAGTTTTAGGTTTAGGGTGAGGGTAAGGGTTAGGGTAAGGGTTTGGGTTAGGGTTAGGGATAGGGTGAGGATTAGTGTTAGTGTGAAGGATAGGGAGAGGGTTAGGATTAAGGTTAGTGTTAGGATAAGGGTAAGAGTGAGGGTTAGTGTGAGGGTGAGGGTTAAGGTTAGGGTTAGGGTTAGGGTTAGGGTTATGGTCAGGGTGAGGGTTAGGGTGAGCCGTAGGTTTAGGGTTAGTGTTAGTTTGCAGCTTAGGGTGAGGGTAAGGATTAGGGTGAGGATTAGGGTGAGGGTGAGGTTTAGGGTTAGGGTGAGGTTAAGGGTTAGGGTGAGGGTTAGGGTGAGGGTGATGGTGAGGTTTAGGTTTAGGTTTAGGGTTAGGGTGAGGGTTAGGATTAGTGTGAGTGTTAGTGTGATGGTGGGGGTCAGGGAGAAGGTGAGGGTTAGAATGTGGGTGACGGTGAGGGTGAGGTTTAGGTTTAGGATTAGTGTTAGGTTGAATTTTAGGATTAGGGTTAGTTTTAGGGTTATTGTTAGGGTTTGAGTTTGGGTTAGGGTGAGGCTGAGGGTGAGGTTCAGCATTAGGGTTAGGCTTAGGGTTAGGGTGAGTGCGAGGATGAGTGTGAGGGTTTGGATGAGGGTGAGGGTGTTTCGGTTATGTAAGTGTTAGGGTTAGGGTGAGGATTAGGGTGAGGCTGAGGGTTAAGCTGATGTTAGGTTTAGTGTGATGGTTAGGGTTAGGGTTAGGGTGAGGTTTAGGGTTAGGTTGATGGTTAGGGTGAGGGTGAGAGTTAGGATTAGGAATAGAGTTAGTGTTAGGGTTAGGCTGAGGTGAAGGTCAGGGTGAGGGTGAAGGTTAGAGTTAGGGATATAGTTAGGTTCAGGGTTAAGGTTAGTGTGAGGGTTATGGTGAGGGTGAGGGTTAGGGCGAGGTTGAGAGTTAGTTTTAGGGTGAGGATTAGGATTAGGATGAGTGTTATGGTTAGGGTGAGTATGAGGGTTAGGGTTAGGTTGAGGATTAGGGTTAGGGTGAAGTTTAGGGTTAGGGTTAAGGTGAGAGTTAGGGTTAGGGTGATGTTTATTGTGAGGGTGAGGGTTAGGGTGAGGGTGAGTGTTCGGTTCAGGATGAGGGTTCGGGTGAGGGTGAGAGTTAGGGTGTGGTTGAGGGTTAGGGTTACGGTGAGTGTTAGGTTGAGGTGTTGGGATAGGGATAGGGTTAGGGTTTGTGTGAGGGTAAGGGTTAGGGTGAGAGTTAGGGTGAGGGTGCCAGTGAGGGTGAGGGTGAGGGTGAGGGTTATAGTTAGGGTTACGGTGAGGCTGAGGGTTAGGGTTAGGCTGAGGGTTCAGGTTAGTGTGAGGGTTAATGTGATGGTGAGGGTCAGTGTGAGGGTGAGTGTTAGAATGAGGTTTAGGTGAGGGTTAGGGTTAGGATTAGGATTAGGGTGAGTTTTAGGGTTTGGGTTAGTGTTAGAGTTAGGGTAATTGTTAGGGTTAGGGTTAGGGAGAAGTTGAGTGTGATGCTGAGGTTTAGCGTTAGGGTTAGGGTTAGGGTTAGGTTGAGAGAGGGGTTGAGGGTTAGGGTTAGGATTTGGATTAGGGTTACGGTAAGGCTGAGGGGGAAGGGGAGGTTGAGGGTGAGGGTTATGTTTAGGGTTAGGTTTAGGGTGAGGGTTAGGGTTAGGTTTAGGTTTAGTATAAGGTTTAGGCTGAGGGTAAGGGTTAGGGTTAGTGTGAGTGTTAGGTTTAGGGTTAGGGTTTGGGTTAGGTTGAGGGTAAAGCTTAGGGTGAGGTTTAGGGAGAGGGTGAGGGTTAGGGTTAAGGTGAGGGTTAGGTTTAGGGTTATGGTTAGGTTTAGGGTGAGGGTTAGGGTGAAGTTTAGGTTTAGTTTTAGGGTTAGTGTGAGGCTTAGGGTGTGGGTAAGTGTTAGGGTGAGTGTTAGAATGAGGATGAGGGTTAGGGTTAGGGTGAGGTTTAGGGTTAGGGTGAGTGTTAGGGTGAGGGTAAGGGATAGGGTTAGCATTAGGGTTAGGGTCAGGTTTAGGGTGAGGTTTATGGTTAAGGTTAGGTATAGGGTGAGGATTATGGTTAGGATTAGGTTTAGGGGGCAGGTTAGGCTGAGGTTTAGGGTTACGGTTAGGGTGAGGGTTAGGTTTAGTGTGAGGTTTAGGGTTAGCATTAGGTTTAGTGTTAGGTTTAGGATGAGGATTAGGGTTAAGGTGATGGTTAGGTTGAGGGTGAGGGTTAGGG
The DNA here is from genome assembly GCF_024711535.1 of Dipodomys merriami. Lineage (NCBI taxonomy): Eukaryota > Metazoa > Chordata > Mammalia > Rodentia > Heteromyidae > Dipodomys > Dipodomys merriami. The sequence goes on along the minus strand of NW_027206357.1, from coordinate 2,390,548 downwards.
TTAGGATGAGGGTTAGGGTTAGGGAGAGTGTGAGGGTTAGGTTTAGGGTGAGGGTTAGGTATAGAATGAGGATTAGGGTTAGAGTGAGGGTGAGGGTTAAGGTTAGGTTGAGAGTTAGGGTTAGGGTGAGGTTTAGGGTTAGGGTTAGTGTGAGATTTAGGATTAGGTTGAAGTTTATTGTGAGGGTGAGTGTTATGCTGAGGGTTAGTGTTCATGTGAGGGTGAGGGTTCATGTGAGGGTTAGGGTGTGTTTGAGGGTTAGGGTTAGGGTGAGAGTTAGGGTGAGGTGTTGGGATAGGGTTAGGGTTAGGGTTAGTGTGAGGATAAGGGTTTGGGTGAGGGTTAGGTTGAGCGTGAGGGTTATGTTTAGCGTTAGGGTTAGGGTGAGGGTTAGGGTTAGTGTGATGTTTAGGGTGAGATTGAGGTTAGTGTGCGGGTAAGGGTGAGGGTGAGGGTTAGGTTGAGGTTGGGGGTGAGTGTGAGTGTGAGGGTGAGGGTTATCTTTAGGGTTATGATGAGGGTGAGGGTTAGGGTTAGGATTAGGTTTTGGGTTATGGTTAGGCTGAGGGTAAGGGTGAAATTGAGGGTGAGGGTTAGGGTTAGGTTTAGGGTGAGGGTTAGGGTTAGTGTGGGGGTTAGTTTGATGGTGAGGGTCAGGATGAGGGTGAGTGTTAGAATGAAGGTGAGGGTGAGGGTGAGGGTTAGGGTTAGGATTGGGTTAGGGTGAGTTTTAGGGTTAGGGTTAGTGTTAGGGTGAGGGTTATTTTTAGGGTTAGGGTTAGGGTGAGGGTGAGTGTTAGCGTTAGGGTTAGGATTAGGGTTAGGGTGAGGGTGGGGTTGAGGGATAGGGTTAGGATTAGGGTTAGGGTTAGGGTAAGGCTGAGGAGGAAGGGGAGGTTGAGGGTGAGGGTTAGGTTTAGGGTTAGGATTACGTTGAGTGTTAGGATTAGGTTTAGGGTTAGTATAAGGGTTAGGCTGAGGGTAAAGGTTAGGGTTAGTGTGAGTGTTAGTTTTAGGGTTAGGGTTTGGGTTAGGTTGAGGGTAAAGTTGAGGGTGAGGGTTAGGGAGAGGTTGAGGGTTAGGGTTATGGTTATGGTTAGGGTTAGGGTAAAGGTTAGGTTTAGGTTTAGGTTTCAGGTGAGGGTTAGGGTGTGGGTAAGTGTTAGGGTGAGGGTTAGGGTTTGGGTGAGGGTTACAGTTTGGGTGAGTGTAAGGGTTAGGGTTAGGGTTAGGGTGAGGGTGAAGGTTAGGGCTAGCATCAGGGTTAGGGTGAGGGTGAGGGTTAGGGTTAAGGTTAGTGATAGGGTGAGGGTTAGGTTTAGGGTTAGGTTTAAGGTGAGGGTTAGGCTGAGAGGTAGGGTTAGGGTTAGGGTGAGGGTTAGTTTTAGTGTGAGGATTAGGGTTAGGGTTAGGGTGAGCGTAAGTGTTAGGTTGAGGGTTAGGGTGAGAGCGTGGTTTAGGGTTAGCATTAGGTTTGGGGTTAGGGTTAGGATGAGGGTTATGGTAAGTGTGAGGGTGAGGTGTGGGTTAGGGTTAGGATGAGGGTTAGGGTGAGGGTGAGGGTGAGGGTTAGGTTTAGGGTGAGGATTAGGTTGAGTGTAAGTGTTAGGCTGAGGGTTAGGGTTAGGTTTAGGGTGAGGGTCAGGGTGAGGGTTAGGGTGAGAGTTAGGGTTAGGGTTAGAGTTAGGGTGAGGGTGAGTTTTTTGTCAGGGTTAGGTGGAGGATTAGTGTGAGGGTTAGTGTTAGGATTAGTCTTAGTTTTAGGATTAGGCTGTGGGTGAGGGTGAAAGTGAGGGTGAGTGTTAGGTTTAGGGTTAGGGTGAGGGGTAGTGTGATGTGTAGGGTTAGGGTTAAGGTGAGGTTTAGGTTTAGTGTGAGGGTTAGGGTTAGGGTTAGGTTTAGGGTTAGTGTGAGGATAAGGGTTAGGTTGAGGGTGAGATTGAGGGTGAGGGTTAGGTTTATCCTTAGGGATAGGGTGAGGGTTAGTTTGAGGGTTAGGTTTAGGGTTAGGGTGAGGGTAATGGTTAGGGTGATGTTTAGGGTGAGGCTTAGGATGAGGGTGAGTGTGAGGGTTAGGGTGAGGGTGAGTGTGAGGGTTAGGTTTAGGATTAGGGTTAGGTTTAGGGTTAGAGTTAAGGTGAGGCTTAGGTTTAGTGTGAGGTTAGGGTTAGGGTTAGGGTGAGGGTGAGGGTAAGTGTTTGGGTGAGGGTTAGGGTGAGGGTTAGGGTGATTTTTACTGTTAGGGATTGGGTTAGGTTTAGGGTTAAGGGTATTGTTAGAGTTAGGGTTAGGGTTAGGTTGAGGGTGTGGTTTAGCGTTAGGGATAGGGTTAGGGTGAGTGTGGGATTGAAGCTTAGGGTTAGGATTAGGGTAATGGTTAGGGTAATGCTGAGGTTGAAGGGGAGGTTGAGGGTGAGGGTTAGGGTTAGGGTTAGGGTTTGGGTGAGGGCTAGGCTGAGGGTGAGGTTTAGGGTGAGGTTGAGGGTGAGGGTTTCGGTTAGGTAAGTGTTAGGGTTAGGGTGAGGATTGGGGTGAGAGTGAGTGTTAAGCTGAGTTTATGTTTAGGTTGAGGGTTAGGGTTAGGGTGATGGTTAGCATTAGGTTTAGGGTTAGTTTGAGGGTGAGGGTGAGGGGTAGGATTAGGGTTAGGTTGAGAGTTAGGGTTAGGGTTAGCGTTAGGGTGATGGTTAGGGAGAGTGGTAATGTTAGGGCTAGGGTCAGGTTTAGGTAAGTGTGCGGGTTAGGGTTAGGTTTAGGTTTAGGTTGAGGGTTAGGGTGTGGGTTAATGTTAGAGTTAGGGTTAGGGCTAGTTTGAGGGTGAGGGCTAGGTTTAGGAATAGGGTTAATGTTAGGGTGAGGGTTAGTGTTAGGGTAGGGTTAGGGTAATGGTTAGGGAGAGGGGTAATGTAAGGTTTAGGGTGAGGTTTAGGTGTGTGTGAGGGTTAGGGATAGTGTTATGGTTAGGGTGATGGTTAGGTAGAGGGGTAAATTTAGGGTGAAGGGTTAGATTTAGGTGAGTTTGAGTTTTAGCGTTAGGGTTAGGGTTAGGTTGAGGGTTAGAGTTAGTGTTATGGTTAGGGTGATGGTTAGGAAGAGGGGTAATGTTAGGGTTAGGGTGAGGTTTAGGTGAGTGTGAGTGTTCGGGTGAGGGTGAGGATTAGGTTTAGGCTTAGGGTTAAGTTTATGGTGAGGGAAAGGGTTAAGGATGAGGGTTAGGATTAGTGTTAAGTTTAGGGTGAGGGTTAGAGTGAGGGTTAGGGTTAGGGTTAGGATGAGGGTGACGTATAGGGTGAGGGTTAGGGTTAGGATGAGGGTTAGGAATAGTGTTAGGTTAAGGTGAGGGTGAGGGTAAGTGTTATGTTGAGGGTGAGGGTGAGGGTGGGGGTGTGGGTTAGTGTGTGGGTGAGGGTTAGGGTTATGGTGAGGATTAGGTTTAGGCTGAGGGTTAAAGTTATGGTCAGGGTAAGGGTTATGGTTTGGTTTAGTGTGAGGGTGAGGGTTAGGGTTAGCGTTAGTGTTAGGGTGAGTGTTAGGGTTAGGGTTAGGGTGAGGGTGAGATATAGGGTGATGGTTAGGGTTAGGGTGAGGTTTGGGGATAGTGTTAGGTTAGGGTGAGGATGAGGGTGAGTATTAGGTTTAGGTTTAGGTTTAGAGTTAGGGTGAGGGTGAGGGTGAGGTTAGGATTAGGGTTAGGTTTAGGGTTAGGATGAGGGTTAGGCTGAGGGTTAGGGTTAGGTTTAGTGTGAGGGTTAGCGTTAGGGCTAGGTTTAGGGGTATGGTGAAGGTTAGGGTTAGATTTAAGGTTAGCATAAGTTTTAGGCTGAGGGTTAGGCTTAGGTTAGTGTGAGGGTTAGGTTTAGGGTTAGGGTGAGGGTTAGGGTGAGAGTGAGGGTTAGGGTAAGTGTGAGTGTTAGGGTGAAGTATAGGTTTAGGGTTAGTGTTAGGGTGAGGGTGAGGGTGTGGGCAAGTGTTAGGGTGACGGTTAGTGTGAGGGTGAGGTTTAGGTTTAGGGTTAGGTTTAGGGTGAGTGTTACCCTGAGGGGAAGGTTTAGGGTTAGCTTGAGGGTTAGGGTTAGGGTTAGGGTGACTGTAAGGGATAGGGTGAGGGTTAGGGTGAGTGTGAGGTTTAGGGTTAGCATTAGGTTTAGAGTTAGGGTTAGGATGAGTGTTAGGGTTAGGTTTAGGATTAGGGTTAGGGTGTGGGTGAGGCTTAGGGTTAGGGTGAGGGTGAGGGTTAGTTTTAGGGTGAAGGCTAGGGTGAGGGTGAGGATTAGGGTGAGGGTGAGTGTGAGGGTGAGGTTTTCGTTTAGGTAAGGGTTAGGGTCAGGGTTAGGGTGAGGTTTAGGGTGAGGGTGTGGGTTGGGGTTAGGGTAAGGTTTACGGTCATGGTGAGGGTTAGGGTGAGGTTGAGGGTTAGGGTTAGGGTTTGGGTGAGTGTTAGGGTTAGGGTGATGTTTAGTGTGAGGGCGAGGGTTAGCGTGAGGGTGAGTGTTCTTTTGAGAATAAGGGTTAGGTTTAGGGTGAGGGATAGGGTTATTGTGAGGGTAAGGGTTAGGGTGAGGGTTGGGGTGATGGTGAGGGTTATGGTTAGGGTGAGGGTTAGGTTTAGGGTTAGGGTTATGGTGAGGGTGAGGGTTAGGGTGTGCCGTCGGTTTAGGGTTAGGGTTAGTTTGCAGATTAGGTTGAGGGTAACGGTTAGGGTGAGATTTAGGATGAGGGTGATGGTTAGGGTTAGGGTGAGGGTAAGGATTACGGTGAGGGTTAGGGTGAGGGTTTGGGTTAGGGTTAGGGATAGGGTGAGGATTAATGTTAGTGTGAGGGTTAGGGTGAGGTTTAGGATTAGGGTAAGTGTGAGGATAAGGGTTAGTGTGAGGGTTTGGGTGATTATGAGGTGTTGGGTTAGTGTTAAGGATAGGGAGAGTTAGGGATAGTGAGGGTTAAGTTTAAGGTGAGGGTTAGGGTTAGGTTTAGGGTGAGGGTTAGGGTTATGGTGATGTTTTTGGTCAGGGTGAGTGTTAAGATGAGGGTGAGTGTTAGGTTTAGGGTTAGGGTTAGGGTTACGGTGAAGTTGAGGGTGAGGCTTAGTTTTAGGATTAGGGTTAGGGTTAGCGTTAGGGTGAGTGTTAGGGTGAGGAGAAGGGTTCGGGTGATGGTGAGGATTACGGTGTTTGCGAGGTTTAGGGTTAGGGTGAGGATTAGGTTTAGGGTTAGGGTTAGGGTTATGGTGAGTTTTAGGGTTATGGTGAGATTTAGGGTGAAGTTAAGGGTTAGGGTTATCATTAGAGTTAGGATGAGGGTTAGGGTTAGGGTTAGGTTTAGGGTGAGGTTGAGGGTGAGGGTGAGGGTTAGGGTTTGGGTTAGTGTGAGGGTTAGGGTTAGTGTGAGGGTGAGGGTGAGGGTGAGGTTTAGGGATATGGTAATTTTTAGGATGATGTTTAGGTTTAGGTTTAGCATTAGGGTTAGGGTTAGGGTGAGGATAAGAGTGAGGGTTAGGGTTAGGTTCAGGGTTATAGTTAGGGTAAGGTTTAGCGTTGGGGTGATGTTGATTGTGATGGTGAGGTTTAGGGTGAGGGTGAGTGTTAGGGTGAGGGTGAGGGTTCGGTTGAGGGGGAGGGTTAGGGTGTGGTTGAGGGTTAGGGTTAGAGTGAGGGTTAGGGTGACTGTGATGTTTAGGGTGAGGGTTAGTGTTAGGGTTAGGGTTAGTGTGATAGTGAGGGTGAGGGTAAGGGTGAGGGTTAGGTTGAGGGTGAGTGTGAGGTTTAAGGTAAGGATTAGGGTTAGGGTGAATTTTAGGGTTAGGGTTCGGTTGAGGGAGAGGGTTAGGGTTAGGGTTATTTTTAGGGTAAGAGTTAAGGTTAGGGTGAGTGTGAGAGTGAGGTTTAGCGTTAGGGTTAGTGTTATGGTTCGCGTGAGGTTGGGAATGAGGGTTAGGGTTAGGTTTAGTGTTACGCTTAGGGTTAGGTTGAGTGGAGGCAGAAGTTTGGTGTGAGGGTTAGGGTTAGGGTTAGGGATAGGGTGAGGGTTAGGCTGAGGGTGAGTGTTAGGGTTATCTTAGTGATAGGGCGAGGTTTATGGTGAGGGTAAGGGTTAGGGCGAGGTTTAGCGTGAGGTTGAAGGTTAATGTTAGCATTAGGGTTAGGGTGAGCATGAGCTTTAGAGTGAAGGTTAGGGTTTGGGTTAGGCATAGGTGATGATTAGGGTTAGAGTTAGGGTGAGGGTGAGGTTTAGGATGTGGGGTAGGGTTAGGGTGAGGGTTAGGGTTAGGATGAGGGATAGGGTGAGAGTGAGGATTAGGGTTAATGTTACGGTGAGGGTGATGATGAAGGTGAGGGTTTCGGTTAGGAAAGGCTTAGGGTTAGGGTTAGTGTGAGGGTGAGGATTAGGGTGAGGGTGAGGTTTAAGGTGAGATTTAGGGTTAGGGTGTGGATTACAGTTAGGTTTAGGGTGAGGGTTAGGATTAGGGTGATGTTTAGGGTGAGGGTGAGGGTTAGGGTGAGGGTGATGGTGAGGGTGAGGGTGTAGGTGAGTATTAGGGTTAGGGTGAGGGTTAGGGTGACAGTGACATTGAGGGTTAGTGGGAAGGTGAGGGTTACGGATAGGGCTAGGGTGAGGGTTAGGGTTAGGGTTAATGTGAGGGGTAGGGTGAGGGGTAGCATTAGGGTTTGTGTGAGGGTTAGGGTTAATGTGAGGGTTAGGGTTAGTTTTAGTGTGAGGATAAGGGTTAGGATGAGGGTTAGGGTGAGAGTGAGAGTTATGGTTAGCTTTAGGGTTAGCATGAGGGTTAGGGTGAGGTTTAAGGTGAGGGTTTGGGTTAGTATGAGGGTTAGGTTTAGAGTTAGGTTTAGGGTGAGGATTAGGATTCGGGTGAGGTTTAGGGTAGGGTTAGGGTGAGGGTTCGGGTTAGGGAGAGGGTGAGTTTTAGGGTGAGAGTGACGGTTAGGGTTAGGGTGAGGGTTAAGTTGACGGTGAGGGTTAGGGTGAGTTTCAGGGTTAGGGATATGGTGAGGATTAGTGTTAGGGTTAATGTTAGGGTTAGGGTGAGGGTAAGTTTTAGGGTGAGGTTTAGGGTGAGGGTGTGGTTTAGGTTTAGGTTGAGGGTTAAGGTGAGCATTAGGGTGAGGGTTAGGTTTAGATTTAGGAATAGGGTGAGGGTTAGGGTGAGGTTTAGTGTTAGTGTTAGGGTTAGGGTTAGGGTGAGGGTTATGGTTAGTGTAAGGGTTAGAGTGAGGTGTAGGTTGACGGTGAGGGTTACAGATAGTATTAGGGTTAAGGTTAGGTTAAGGGTCAGGGTTAGGTTTAGGTTTGCTGTGACGGTGAGTGTTAGGGTTAGCATTAGGGTTAGGGTTAAGGTTAGGGGGAGGATTAGGGTTAGGGTTTGGGTGAGGGCTAGGGTTAGGGTTAGGGTAAGGTTTAGGTTTCGGGTGAAGGAGAGTGTGAGGTTTAGGTGTAGGATTAGGCTTAGGTGTAGGTTAAGGCTTAGGGTGAGGGTGAGGGTGAGTGTCAGAGTTAGGTTTAGGGTGAGGGTTAGGGTTATGGTTAGGATTAGGGTGAGGGTGAGTGTTAGGGTGAGGGTGATGGTGAGGGTGAGGGTGAGGCTGAGGTTGAGGGTGAGAGTGAGGTTTTGGGTGAGGGTTATTTTTAGGGTTAAGGTTAGGGTGAGGGTGAGGGTTAGGGTGAGCGTAAGGGTTAGGGTTAGGGTAAGGATTAGTTTTAGGATTAGGTTTAGGGTTAGCATGAGGGTTAGGGATAGGGTTAGGATTAGGGTGATGGTTTTGGTTAGGTTTAGAGTTAGGGTGAGGGTGAGGGTTAGAGTTTGGATTAGGGTTAGGGTTACGGTTAGACTGAGGGTGAGGTTGAATGTGAATGTGAGGGTTGGGTTAATATGAGGGTTACCTTTATGGTTAGCGTTAAGGTTAGAGTGAGGGGTAGGGTTAGGGCTAGGGTTAGGATGAGGGTTAGGCTGAGAGTTAGTGTTCGTGTGAGGGTAAGGGTTAGGGTGATTGTTAGCGTGAGAGTGAGGTTTAGGGTTATGCTTAGGGTTAGGGTGAGGTTAGGGTGAGGGTAAGTGTTAGGGTGAGGTTTAGGGTGAGTGTGAGTGTGAGTGTTAGGGTTAGGGTTAGGCTTAGATTTAGGGTTAGGCTGAGGTTGAGGGTGGGGGTGAGGATTAGGGTTAGGATGATGATTAGGTTAGGGTTAGTGTTATTGTTAGGGTAAGGTTAGATTTTCGTTGAGGGTGAGGTTGCGGGTGAGGGTTAAGGTTAGGGTTAGGGTGAGGTTTAGGGTTAGGGTTAGAGTTAGGGTTAGGTTTAGGGTGAGACTTAGGTTTAGGGTTAGGGTTAGTGTTAGGGTTAGGCTTAGGGTTAGGCTGAGGTTGAGGGTGGGGTTGAGAATTAAGGTTAGGTTTAGGGTTAGGGTTAAAGTTAGGGTTAGGGTTAGGGTTATTGTTAGTGTTATGGTTAGGGTATAGTTTCTGATGAGGGTGAGGTTTATGGTTAGGGTTAGGTTTAGGTTTAGGGTTAGGGTTAGTGTTATTGTTAGGGTTAGGGTTAGAGTTAAGTTGAGGGTGAGGGTGAGGGTTAGGTTTAGGGTGAGATTTATGGTGAGGTTTAGGGTTAGGTTGAGGGTGACGTTTAGTTTTAGAGTTAGGTTTAGGGAGAGGGTTAGGTGATGGTTAGGTTTAGGTTGAGGTTTAGGGATAGGCTTAGGGTTAGGATTAGGGTTAGGGTAAGCATGAGTGTGAGCTTTAGGTTTAGGGTTAGGCTTAGGCTTAGGGTTAGGCTGAGGGTGAAGGTAGGTGTGAGGGTTAGGGATATGTTTAGGTTGAGGATTAGTGTTAGGGTGAATTTAGAATTTGGATTAGGCTTAAGGTGAAGGTGAGCTTTAGGTTTAGGGTGAGGGTTAGGGTTAGGATTAGGGTTAGGTTGAGTGTGAGGTTTAGGATTAGGTTTTGGGTTAGGGTTATTTTTAGTGCTATGGTTAAGTTTACCTTTGCTGTGAGGGTAACGCTGAGGGTGAGGTTTAGGTGTAGGATTAGCGTTAGGGTTAGGGTTAGGTTTAGAGTTACGATTAGTGTTATTGTTAAGTTTAGGGTTAGAGCTATGGTGAGGGTGAGGGTGAGGGTGAGGGTTAGGTTTAGGGTTCAGGTGAGGGTTTGGATGAGGGTCAGGGTTAGGGTGAGGGCTAGGGTGAGGGTTAGGGTTAGGGTTAGGGTTAGGGTTATGGTTAGCTTTAAGGTTAGCATGAAGTTTAGAGATAGGGTGAGGGTTAGGGTGAGCGTGATATAAGGGTAAATTTGAGGGTTAGGCTGAGGGTGAGGGTTAAGATAAGGGTGAGGATTAGGGTTAGGTGAAGGTTACGGTAAGGTTGAGGGTTAGGGGTTAAGGTGAGGGTGAGGGTTAGATTGAGGATTAGGGTTATGTTGAGGGATATGGTTAGAGTGAGGGTTAAGTTTAGGGTTAGGCTTATTGTTAGGGTTAATGTTAGGGTTAAGTTTACGGTGAGAGTGAGGGTTAGTGTTAGGGTTAGGGTGAGGTAAAGGTTTAGGGTTAGGTTTAGAGTTAGGCTTAGGTTGAGGGTGAGGTTTAGGGTTAGAGTTAGTGTTAGTTTTAGGGTTAGGGTTAGGGTGAGGGATAGGGTGATGGTTAGAGTTCGGGTTAGGCCTATTCTTAGGCTTAGGCTTAGGCCGAGCTTGAGGGTGAGGGTTAGGGTTAGGGTTAGGGTGAGGTTTAGGGTTAGGTTTAGGGTGAGGGTTAGGATGAGGTTTAGTGTTAGGGTTATGTTTAGGTTTAGGGTTAGGTTTAGGATTAGGGTTGGGGTTAGGGTGAGTGTTAAGGATAGGGTTTGGGTTAGGGTGAGGGTGAGGGTGAGGATTATGGATAGGGATAGTGTTAGGGTTAGGGTTAGGTTTAGGGTTTGGATTAGGGTTTGGGTTAGCGTTACAGTGAGTTTTGGGTTAGGGTTAGGGTTATTGTTAGTGTTATGGTTAGGGTTAAGTTTGCGGTGAGGGTGAGGGTTACGGTTAGTGTTAGGGTTAGGGTTAGGGTAAGGGTTAGCGTTATTGTTAGGTTTAGGGTTAGAGTTACAGTGACGGTGAGAGTGAGGTTGAGGGTGTGGGTTAAGGTGAGGTTTAGGGTTAGGGTTAGAGTTAGGGTTAGGGTGAGGGTGAGATTTAAGTTTACGGTTAGGGTTAGTGTTAGGGTAGGCTTAGGCTTAGGCTGAGGTTGAGGGTGGGGGTATGAATTAGGGTTAGGGTTAGGGTTAAAATTAGGGTTAGGGTTAGGGTTATTGTTAGTGTTATGGTTACGGTTAATTTTGCGTTGAGGCTGAGGTTTATGGTTAGGGTTAGGTTTAGGGTTAGGGTTAGGGTTAGTGTTATTGTTAGGGTTAGGTTTAGAGTTAAGTTGAGGGTGAGGGTGAGGGTGAGGGTTAGGGTTAGGGTGAGGTTTATGGTAAGGTTTAGGGTTAGGGTTTGTTTGAGTGTGAGTTTTAGGTTTAGAGTTAGGTTTAGGGGGAGGTTTAGGGTGAGGGTTAGGGTTAGGTTGAGGTTTAGGGATAGGCTTAGGTTTTGGATTAGGGTTAGGGTAAGGGTGAGTGTGAGGGTTAGCGTTAGGGTTAGGTTTAGGCTTATTGTTAGGCTGAGGGTGAAGGTAGGTGTGAGGGTTAGGGTTATGTTGAGGATGAGGATTAGTGTTAGGGTGAGTTTTAGAATTTGGATTAGGCTTAAGGTGAGGGTGATGGTTAGGGTTAGGGTGAGGGTTTGGGTTAGGATTAGGGTGAGGGTGAGGGTGAGGGTTAGGATTAGGTTTAGGGTTAGGGTTATTGTTAGTGTTATGGTTAAGGTTCCCTTTGCTGTGAGGGTGAGGGTGAGGGTGAGGGTGAGAGTTAGGGTTAGGGTGAGGGTTTGGATGAGGGTTAGGGTTAGGGTTAGGGTGAGGGTGGGGGTTAGGGTTAGGGTTAGTTTTAGGCTTAGGCTAAAGGTGAGGTTGAGGGTGAGGTTTAGGGTTAGGGTGATGGTTAGGGTTACGGTTAGGTTGAAGGTTAGCATGAGGTTTAGGGATAGGGTGAGAGTTAGGGTGAGTGTGATGGTAAGGGTAAAGTTGAGGGTTAGGCTGAGGGTGAGGGTTAAGATAAGTTTGAGGGTTAGGGTTAGGGTGAGGGTTAGGGTAAGTTTGAAGGTTAGGGGTTAAGGAGAGGGTGAGGGTTAGATTGAGGATTAGGGTTAGGTTTAGTGTGAAGTTTAGGGTGAGGATGAGGGTTAGGCTTAGGGTTAGGGTTAGGGTTAGGGTTTGGTTTAATGTGAGGGTGATGGTCAGGATTAGGGTTAGGGTTAGGGTTAGTGATAGGATTGATTACGTTTAGGGTTATAGTGAGGGTTAGGGTTAGGGTTAGGCTTAGGTGTAGTGTTAGCCTGAAGGTGAGGGTGGTGTGAGGATTAGGTTTAGGGTGATGGTTAGGTTTAGGGTTAGGGTTAGGGTTAGAGTTATGGTGAGGGTGAGGGTGTGGTTGAGGGTGAGGGTTAGGGTTAGGGTGAGGTTTAGGGTTTGGGTTAGTGTTAGAGTTAGGTTTAGGGTGAGGTTGAGTTTTAGGGTTAGATTTATGGTTAGTTTTAGTGTTAGGCTTAGGGTTAGGGTTAGGGTTATTGTTAGTATTATGGTTAGGGTTTAGTTTGCAGTGAGGGTGAGGTTTATGGTTAGGGTTAGATTTAGGGTTAGGGTTAGTGTTAGTGTTATTGTTAGGGTTAGGGTTAGAGTTATTGTGAGGGTGAGGTTGTGGGTGAGGATTAGGGTGAGGGTGAGGTTTAGGGTGAGGTTTAGTGTTAAGGTTAGGTTGAGGGTGAGGTTTAGGGTTAGTGTTAGTATTAGGGTGAGTGTGAGGTTTTGGTTTCGGTTTAGGGATAGGGTTAGGGTTAGGATTATTTACGGTGAGGGTGAGTGTCACGGTTAGGGTTAGGGTTATGCTTAGGCTTAGGGTTAGGCTGAGGGTGAGGGTGGGGATGAGGGTTAGTGTTACAGTCAGGGTGAGATTTAGGTTAGAGTGAGGGTTTGGATGAGGTTCAGGGTTAGGGTTAGGGTTTGGTTTAGGGTGAGAGTGATTGTGAGGATTAGGGTTAGGGTTAGCATGAGGTTACGGTTAGGTTTATGGTGAGGTTTAGGGGTAGGGTTAGGCTTAGGCTTAGGCTTAGGGTTAGGCTGATGCTGAGTGTGGGGATGAGGCTTAGGTTTAGAGTGTTGGTTAGGGTTATGGCTACGTTGAGGGTTAGGATGAGGGTTATGGTTTGGATTAGGGTTACTGTGAGGGCTAAGGTGAGGGTGAGGGTTAGGGTTTGGCTTAGGATTAAGGTTAGGCTGAGGCTGAGGGTGAGGGTGAGGGTGAGGGTTATGGTGATGGTTAGGGTTACGGTTAGGGTGAGGGTTAGGATGAGGGTTAGGGTTAGGGTGAGGGTTAGGGTGAGTGTGAGGGTTAGTGTGAGCTTGAGGGTTAGGTTGAGGGTGAGGGTGAAGGTTAGGGTTTAGGTGAGGGTCAGATTTACGGTTAGGGTTAAGGTTAGGGTGAATGTTAGGGTTAGGGTTAGGATGAGGGTTAGACTGATAATTTAGGGTTAGGGTGAGGGAAAGGTTTAGAGTGATGTTAAGGGTTAGGGTGAGGATTAGGTTTTGGATTAGGGTTATGGTTAGGGTGAGGGTTAGGGATAGGTTTACGATTACGGTGAGGTTTTTGGTTAGCATTAGGTTTAGCGTTAGGGTGAGGGGTAGGGTTAGTTTTGGATTAGGGTTAGGGTTAGGTTTATGTTGAGCGTGAGGTTGAACGTGACAGATAGGGTTAGGGTTAATGTGAGGGTTAGGGTTAGGGTTAGGGTTAGGATGAGGGTTAGCCTGAGGGTTAGGTTGAGCGTGAGGGTTAGGGTTAGGGTTAATGTGAGGGTTAGGGTTAGGATTAGCATTAAGCTTAGAGCGAGGGTTAGAGTTAGGGGTAGGTTTAAGATGAGGGTTAGGCTGAGGGTTAGGTTTAGGGTTCGGGTGAGGGTAAGGGTTAGGGTGAGGTTTAGGGTGAAGTTGAGGGTTAGGTTTAGGCTTATGTTTAGGGTGAGGGTTAGCGTGAGGGTTAGGAACAGGGCTAGGTTTAGGTGAGGGTTAGGGATAGGGTTGTGTTTAGGGTGAAGTTCAGGGTTAGGTTTAGGGTTAGAGTTAGGTTGAGGGTGAGTGTGCGGGTTAGGTTTAGGTTTAGCTTTATGGTTAGGTTTAGGCTGAGGGTGAGGGTGAGGGTGGGGTTTAGGGTTAGGGTTAGGGTTAGAGTTAAGGTTAGGGTTAGGGTTGGGTTGAGGGTTAGGGTTAGGGTTAGGAAGTGCGTTTGGCTGAGGGTTAAGGTTATGGTTAGGGTGAGGTTTAGGTTTAGGGTGAGGGTTAGGATGAGGGTTAGGCTGAGTGTTACAGTTAAGGTTAAGGTGAGGGTAAGGGTTAGGGTGAGTGTGAGGGTCATGGTTAGGATAAGTGTTAGGGTGAGGGTGAGTGTGAGGCTTAGGCTTAGGCTTAGGGTTAGACTGAGGGTGAGGGTGGGGGTGAGTGTTAGTGTTACAGTGAGGGTGATGATTTGGTTTAGAGTGAAGTTAGGATGGTGAAGGTTAGGGTTAGGGTGAGGGTTAGGGTTAGGATTAGGGTGAGGGTGAGGGTTAGGATCAGGGTTAAGGTGAGGGTTATTGCTAGTGTTATGGTTAAGATTACCTTTGCAGGGAGGGTGAGGCTGAGGGTGAGGTTTAGGGTTAGGATTAGGGTGAGGATGAGGTTTAGGGTGAGAGTGAGGGTTAGAGTTAGGGTTAGGGTGAGGTTTAGGGTTAGGGTGAGGGTTAGGGTTAGTGTGAGGGTTAGTGTTAGGGTAAGGTTTAGGGTTAAGTTTAGGGGGAGGGTTAGGTTCAGGGTTAGGGTTAGGGTTAGGATTAGGGTTAGGGTTAGGGTGAGGCTTAGGTTGAGGTTTAGGGTTAGGGTTAGGATTAGGTTTAGGGTGAGGGTGAGTGTGAGGGTTAGGGTTAGTGGTAGGGTTAGGTTGAGGCTGAGGGTGAGTGTTCGGGTGATGATTAGGGCTAGGATTAGGTGAGGGTTAGGATGAGGGTTAGGGTTAGGATTAGGGTTTGCGTGAGGGCTAGGGTGAGGGTGAGGGTTAGTGTTAGGCTTAGGCTTAGGCTTAGGTTTAGGCTGCGGGTAAGGTTGAGTGTGAGTGGTAGGGTTAGGGTGATGGTTAGGGTTACAGTTAGCTTGAAGGTTAGGATGATGTTTAGGGTTGGGGTGAGGGTTAGGGTGAGGGTGATGATAAGGGTAAATTTGAGGGTTAGGCTGAGGGTGAGTGTTAAGATAAGGGTGAGAGTTAAGGTTACGGTGAGGGTTAGTTTAAGGGTGAGGGTTAGGGGTTAGGGTGAGGGTGAGGGTTAGATTGAGGATTAGGGTTATGCTTAGTGTGAGGTTTAGGGTGAGGACGATGGTTAGGATTAGGTGAGGGTAACGGTAAGAATTAGGGTTAGGGTGAGGGCTAGGTTGAGGGTGAGGGTTAGGATTAGTGTTATGGTTAGGGTGAGGTTTAGGGTTAGGGTGAGGGTTATGGTTATTGTGAGGGTGAGTGTTAGGGTTAGATTTAGTGTTAGGGTGAGGGTAAGTGTTAGGGTGATGGTTAGGGTTAGGGTGAGGGTTATTGTTAGGGTGAGGGTTAGGATGAGGTCTCAGGTTATTATTAGGGTTAGGGTGAGTACTAGGGTGAGGGTGAGGGTTAGGGTTAAGGTTAGGCTTAGACTTATGTTTAGGCTGAGGCTGTGGGTGAGGGTGAGGTTTAGGGTTAGGGTTAGGGTAATGGTTGGGGTTACCGTTAGGGTGAGGGTTAGGATGAGGATTAGGGTTTGGGTGAGGGTGACGGTAATCATAAGGCTGAGTTTTCGGCTAAGGGTGAGGGTTATGGTAAGGATGATGGTTAGGATTAGGGTGAAGGTGAGGGTTAGATTGAGGATTAGTGTTAGGGTTAGTGTGAAATTTAGGGTGAGGATGAGGGTTAGGGTTAGGTTGCGGGCTAGGTTGAGGGTGAGGGTTAGGATTATGGTGAGATTTAGGGTTAGGGTGATGGTTAGGGTTAGTGTGAGGGTTAGTGTTAGGGATAGGGTTAGTGTTAGGGTGAGGGTAAGTGTAAAGGTGAGGGTTAGGGTTAGGGTGAAGGTTATGGTTAGGATGGTTAGGGTTAGGGTTGGGGTTATTGTTATGGTTAGGGTTTGGGTTGTGTTTACGGTGAGGTTGAGGGTGAGGTTGAGGGTTAGGGTTAGGATGAGGTTTAGGTTTAGGGTAAGGGTTAGAGTTAGGGTTAGGGTGCGGGTGAGGTTTAGGATTAGAATTAGGGTTAGCGTTAGTGTTAGGGTTAGGGTGAGGGTTAGGGTTAGGGTTAGGCTTAGGCTTTGGCATGAGTGTGAGGGTTAGGGTTAGGGTTACAGTGGGGTTTAGGGTTAGGCTTAAGGTGAAATTGAGGGTGAGGATGAGGGTTAGATATAGGGTTAGGGGAAGGTTTAGGTTGAGGGTTAGGGTTAGGGTTAGTGTTATAGTAAGGGTGAAGGTGAGCATTAAGGTGAGGGTTTGGGTTAGGGTGAATATTATGTTTAGGGTGAGGGTTAGGAGTAGGGTTAGGGTTATTGTTAGGGTTAGGTTTAGGGTTACAGTTACTGTGAGGGTGCGGATGAAGTTTAGGTTTAGGTTTAGGGTGAGGTTTAGGGTTTTGGTTCGGGTTAGACTTAGGGTTAGGGTCAGGGTGAGGTTTAGGGTTAGAGTTATTGTTAAGGTGAGGTTTGGTGTGAGGGTTATTGTTAGGGTTAGTGTTTGGGTTAGGGTTAGGGTGAGGGTGAGGGTGAGGGTTAGGGTTAGGGATAGGGTTAGGTTTAGGATTAGGGTTTGGGTGAGGGTGAGTGTGAGGGTTAGGGTTAGGGTTAGGGTTAGGCTTAGGGTTAGGATGAGAGTGAGGGTGAGGGTTAGGGTTAGGGTGAGGGTTAGGGTTAGGGTTAGGGTGAGAGTTAGGATGAGGTTTAGGGTTAGGATTAGGGTTAGGGAGAGGGCTAGGGTGAGGGTGAGGGTTAGGGTTAGGTTTAGGCTTAGGCTTAGGGTTAGGCTGAGACTGAGGGTGAGGGTTAAGGTTAGGGTGATGGTTGGGGTTACCCTTATAGTCAGGGTTAGGATGAGGATTAGTGTTAGGGTGAGGGTTAGGGTGAGGGTGACAGTAAGGGTAAAGTTGAGGTTTTAGCTGAGTGTGAGGGTTATGGTAAGGGTGAGGGTTAGGGTAATGTTGAGGGTGCTGGTAAGATTGAGAATTAGTGTTAGGGCGAGTTTGAGGTTTAGGGAGAGGATGAGGGTTAGGGTTAGGTTGAGGGCGAGGTTGACGGTGAGTGTTAGGGTGAGGGTGAGGTTTAGGTTTAGAATGATGGTTAGGGTTAGTGTGAGGGTTAATATTAGGGTAAGGGTTAGTGTTAGGGTGAGGGTAAGTGTTAGGTTGAGGGTTAGGGATAGGGTGAAGGTTTTGGTTGGGATGAGGGTTAGGGTTAGTTTTAGGGTTTTTTTTAGTGCTAGGGTTAGGGTTAGGGTGAGGTTTAGGGTTAGGGTTAGGGTGAGGGTGAGGGTGAAGTTTAGGGTTAGGGTTAGGATTAGTGTTATTGTTAGGGTTAGGATTAGAGTTATGGTGAGTGTGAGGGTGAGGTTTATGGTTAGGGTGAGGTTTGGGTTAGGGTTAGGGTTAGGGTGAGGTTGAGGGTGAGGTTTAGGTTTAGTGTTAGTGTTAGTGTCAGGGTTAGGGTGAGGGTTAGGGTTAGGTTTAGTGTTAGGTTTAGTGTGTGGGTTAGGATGAGGGTGAGGGTTAGGCTTAGGGTTAGGATTAGGATTAGGGTTAGTGTTAGGGTGAGGGTTTATTTTAGGCTTAGGGTTAGGTTTAGGCTAATTGTTAATCTGAGGGTGAGGATAAGGGTGAGGTTTAGGGTTAGGGTGAGGGTTAGGTTTAGGGTTAGGGTGAGGGTTAGGATGAGGGATAAGGTTAGGATTAGTGTTAGGGTGAGGTTTATGGTAAGGGTTAGGGTTAGGGTGAGGGACAGGGTGAGGTTTAGGGTTAGGGTTAGTGTTAGGGTTATTGTTAGGGTCAGCATTAGGGTTAGGATGAGGGTTAAGTTTAGGGTTAGGATTAGGATTAGGGTCAGTGTGAGGGTGAGTGTGAGGGTTAGGGTTAGGGTTTTGCTTAGGGATAGGCTGAGGGTGAGGGTGAGGATGAGGGTTAGGTTTAGGGTGAGGGTGTGGTTTAGGGTTATTATTAGCATTAGGGTGAGGGTTATTGTGAGAGTTAGTGTTAGGGTTAGTGTTAGGTTTAGGGTTAGTGTGAGGGTTAGGGTTAGAGTTAGGGTTAGGGTTAGGGTTATGGTGAGGGTTAGGGTTAGAGTTAGGGTGAGGGTTAGGATGAGGGTTAGGTTTAGGTTAGGGTTAGGGTGAGGGCTAGCATGAGGGTGAGGTTTCGGGTTAGGTTTAGGGTGAGGTTTAGGGTTAGGGTTAGGTTTAGGGATAGGGTGATGTTTCGGCTTAGGGTTATGGTGAGGGTGAGGGTTAGGGTTAGGTTGAGAGTTAGGATTAGGGCTAGGTTTAGGGCGAGGTTTAGTGTTAGGTTTAGGGTGAGTGTTTACATGAGTTCGGGTTAGGATTAAGTTTAGGATGAGGGATAGGGTGAGGATGAGGGTTAGGGTTAGGGTGAGGTTTAAGGTTCGGATTAGGTTTAGGTTAGGGTGCGGGTTATTGTTAGGGTTACGGTGAGGGTCAGTGTTAGGGTTATGTTGAGGGTTAGAATTAGGTGTAGGGGGGAGTTCCGGGAAGATGGCGGAGGAGAAGCTGGAATCTGAACAAGCTCTCGCATAGAAAGCAGCTTTAGAGTTCCAGTGAACAGTCCTAAGCCAGAGAATCACACCAAGTGTGCCATCACAGGACAGAGAGTTAGACAAGAGAGGGGAAGCCAAGGCAAAAAGAAGCACCGAGTGGTCGCCAGCAGCTGCCACGGCGGCGGCGGCGGCGACAGGGTCGCAAGCGGCAGAGACCACAGCCGGGGGCCATACCTGAGCGCTCACACAGAGAGTCCGGGACGAAGGAGCCAGACGCAGCGGGCGAGCGGATTCTACTCAACACCAGCAAGAATCAACAAAGAGCGGACATCTTCACCCTGCAGCTTGCAGACCAGAGACGACCCAGGATCCAAGACTCGGCACCAGAGACGACCCAGGATCCAAGACTCGACGTGAGTACAAGCCCGACATCCTCACTCCTCAGGGAGCAGAGGAAGGAAGGCCACCCCTCCCCCCCCCAGCACCGGTGATCTCCATCTTGGATACCGACAAAGCTCGGAGTTGCTGCTAGCTCCAGCTCAGGCCTTGGAATAAAATGAGTCATTTAGCAGGTCACAAGAACTTAATGCCGAAGTGACCTGCCAGTCTCAGCTCCATCCAGGGAAAAGTCACCCAGCTCAGGCGCCAGCCTAACCTCACTGGGTAACCAGAGCCAGAGGCTGCCCCTCCCTCTAGCAGCCACCACAATCAATTGAAAAACAGAAACCCTGAGAATGGCTCCAGGCTGGGCGCTGTGAGCTTTATCACAAAAAAGCCCCAGGGAAAAGCTACTGTTTGTTGAAAGGCCTCAACGCTACCCAGAACCTAGCCTCATCACCACATCCCCCTCTTTTGTGACTCTCAAAGCAGACCACCCTCCCAGAAAACTAACCTGGGAGGGGGATCTCAAAATTTTGGGTAAAGCAGAGCATTTTTCTGCCTCTTCCAACCAATCGACTTAAGAAACCAATCAAGCCACAGGACCTCAAGCTGACCAGAGACTCCAAGAGACTGGTTGCAGATAAAAGGGAGATACAGGATTCTTCCCACTCCTCCCCCCCCAAAAAAAAAAAAAAAATCAAAAGACTTTTTTTTTTTCTTTTTTTCTTTTTTTTTTTCTTCTTCTTCTTTTCTTTTTTTTTGCTTGTTTTTTGTTTTTTGTTACCATATATATATATATATATATATGTATATAAATTTTTTCCCTTCTAAAACTTTTATTAATCTTTAATTTTTGCCTCTTCTGAAAAAATAATTGTTTTCCAGTAACTTTTTTTTTCTCATCTTATAATTTTTATTTCAGAATTACGTGAATGAGAGTTTTCCTTTCTTTTCTTGTCTTCTTTCTCTTTTTCTTTCTTTCTTAATTATCTTTTTGTTTTTTATCTAGCTCTACTGAACTTCTGATCTTTTCTTCTCCCTTAAAGCTTTTCACATCTCCTCAATGTCCCTCCCCTTCTCTGAACATATTCACATTCCTCTCTAAATAGATGGTCTTTTAACCTCTATAATAACATTAATTTTTACGTTTCTATTCTTTTTCTGGTCTCTCTTTATTCCCCTTTCCGTCTCTTCTTTTTCTCTCTCTCTCTACTTGCATCCTACCCAACCCATTTCCTGCACTGTGATTAGGACATAGTTAACTCTCCTTGTGCCTCCCAACACCAATCTATTCCGATTTTTTACCCACATCTCTCACTAATCCTAATAATTTCTGGTTTTCCAAATTCTTTTCTGCGGTTCGAAGTCCTTTAACATATAGTCGTTTGATGTTGAATAGATGTATCTGTTGAACTAGATTGTATCTGTAGACTATTGACTGTACAAATGCAAACTTTGGTTGATGGTTGCCTTAAGATAGTGTTCTAGCACAAAACTGGTGCAATCTTTATCTCAAATGGGCCGAGTAAGCCGGAAAAACACAAGAAAAATGGCAAATTCGGGTATCTCAATTCCCAACCTTGATAATCAGGGATTAGAACAGATAAAGAATAATCCAGAGGAGAGTTCCCAAATAGCTCTACAAACACTAATAGCAAACATGATAAATGAGAAGTTTGACAATGTACAAAGGACTCTGTATGAGCGTGATAGGGAGAGAGAGGAGGCATCCCAGAAGTTTATACAGGAATATCATAAGCGTGAGGAAGCTTCTCAAAAACAGATACAGGATTTGCGTGAACAACTTGAGAATACTCAAAGAGAAAGGGAGGAATGGCGTGAGCTGGCAGAGAACACTCAAAGAGAACTGCAGGAATCCCACAGAAGGGAGGAAACTAATCAAAGAGTAATTCACTAATTAAGAGACCAGGTAGAGAATACACAAAGATCACTAAAGACATTCATGGAATCCATTAACAAAGAGCTGAAGGAAGTCAGGGAGACCACAAAGGGAATGCTGAATGGAACCCAACAGAAGGAATGGGAGTCCAAAGAAACCATAACCAATCAACTAAGTGATTTGAGAACAAACACTGAACACCAAATTAAGGAAGTAAAGAAATTCATACAAGACCTAAAACAGAGCTTCAACAAAGAACTTGAAGCCATCAAAGCTGACCAATTAGAAGGAAAAGAGATAAAAAACAAAGTAGAGAGTCTTGACAGCAGGTTAGACCATGCAGAAGATCGAATCTCAGGGATTGAAGACAGCCTAGATATTATAGAGAAAGAACATACAACCATCCAAGACAAGTCCAAGAAATATGATAGGTCTATCCAACACCTGGAGGACACCATCAGAAGGCCCAATTTAAGGATAATGGGTGTAGAGGAGCACCTAGAAACAGAAGTTAATGGTCTAGGAAATTTGTTTAACAGGATCCTAGCAGAGAACTTCCCAAACATACAAAAAGATAGGCCTATTCAGATACAAGAAGCTTTTAGAACCCCAAATAGACCAGACCAGAATAGGACATCTCACCGTCACATTATAATCCACACAGGATCAACTCAGACCAAGGAAAAGATCCTTAAAGCTGTCAAGGAGAAAAGGTTAATCACCTATAAAGGGAAACCAATTAGAATTACCTCAGATTTCTCAGCAGAGACAATCAAAGCAAGAAGAGCCTGGAATGACGTATGCCATGCCCTAAAAACAAACAACTATCAACCAAGAATACTGTACCCAGCTAAACTCTCCTTCATAACTGAAGGCCAAATAAAAACCTTCCATAGCAAAGAAAAATTGAAACAATACATCTCCACCAAACCAGCCCTGCAAAAGATTCTTAAAGATGTCCTACACATAGAAAACCAACAAGAACGCAACAAAGGCCAAGAAATTGCACACAAACTGAGAATCCAAGAACCTTAGGAAGAACCCAGTTTTCACAGCCCCCAAGAAGGTGGATAACATGGCAGGAACTCCCAAATACCTCTCAGTCCTATCTCTTAACGTTAATGGACTGAACTCTCCAATTAAGCGACATAGACTGTCTAGTAGGATTAAAAAACAAGACCCTTCTATCTGCTGCCTGCAGGAGTCACATCTTGCCCGTATAAACAAACATATTTTCAGGGTTAAAGGATTGCATAAGATTGCAGAGCTTCTGCAGGGCAAATGACATAGCTGGCAAGATCAATAGAAAGCCCACTGATTGGGAGAAGATCTTTACTAGCCATACAACGGACAAGGGTCTCATACCTAAAATATACTTGGAACTCAAAAAATTAAACCACCCAACAACAAATCCTCAAAGAAACAACTGCCCAATAAATAAGTGGGCGAAAGACTTAAAGAGAAGCTTCTCTGAAGAAGAAAGAAGGATGGCCAATAGACACATGAAGAAATGTTCAACATCCCTAGCCATAAAAGAAATGCAAATCAAAACAACATTGAGATATCACCTCACTCCAGTTAGAACAGCAAAAATCAAGAACTCTAATAACAACAGATGCTGGAGGGGATGTGGACTGAAAGGAACCTTACTTCATTGTTGGTGGGAATGTAAACTTGTTCAACCACTTTGGAAAGCAGTATGGAGGTTCCTCAAAAGACTTCACATAGATCTCCCCTATGATCCAGCAATCCCACTTTTGGGCATTTACCCAAATGTTTACAAACAAGACCACACTAAAGCTACCAGCACAACTATGTTTATTGCAGCATTATTTACCATAGCTAAGATATGGAACCAACCCAGATGCCCCTCAGTAGATGAATGGATCAAGAAAATGTGGTATATATACACAATGGAATTCTATGCCTCCATCAGAAAGAATGACATTTCCCCATTTGTTAGGAAATGGAAAGGTTTGGAAAAAATTATATTAAGTGAAGTAAGCCAGGCCCAAAGAAGCATAGGTCCCATGGTTTCCCTTATTTGCAATATCTAGTATAGGTATGAGTCAAGCGGAAAAGGCCAGATAATGTGATGTTAGGAAAATGAACCCTTAAATATGTATTTTAATGTTTTCGTTTCTTTCATGCATGTGTTTCTAATGCATTTATAAGATTATTTCTTTGTTGCTTTGTATGTCCCTCCCCCACAGTGTAACCCCCGCTTTCACTATATTTGATGTTAGTATAACATGTGGAGGAGATGGGGACAAACAAGTCGTTTAAGGATTCAGGTGGACCTGTTGCAACAATGAGAAGTACAAAATGTCATGTCAAAACCAGCTTTACAATTTCGGTGTGGGGGGGAGGGGGGTATAATTGGGTGGGGGGAGGGGGGTAAAATTGGGTGGGGGGAGGGGGGAGACGGGGAAGGGAAGTGAAGGGTAAACAAAGGAGGAGGCTGCAATGCTTGGTAAGAAATGTATGCATTATCCTGCCCATGTAATTGTTGCCCCTCTGTACAGTATGTTCTCAAATAAAATAAAATACAATTAAAAAAAAAAAAAGAATTAGGTGTAGGGTTCGGTTGACGGTTAGGGTTAGGGTTAGGGTGAGTGTTTGGATGAGGGTTAAGGTTGCAATTAATGTTAGGGTGGGGGCAACGGTGAGGGTGAGGCTTAGGGCTAGGGTTAGGGTGAGGTTTAGTTTTAGGGTTAGGGGTAGGGTTAGGGTGAGGGTTAGGGTTCTGGTTACAGTGAGGGTGAGTGTTAGGTTTGGGGTGAGGGTTAGGGTGAGGCCTATTGTGAGGGTGAGGGTTAGGGTTAGGTTTAGGGTGAGGGTTAGGTTGAAGTTTAGGTTTAGGGTTAGTTTTAGGATTAAATTTAGGGTGAGGGTGACTGTGAGCGTTAGGATTAGGGTTAAGCTTAGGCTTTGGTTTAGGCTGAGGGTGAGTGTGGGGATGAGGATTAGGTTTAGAATAATGGTTCAGGATATGGTTAGCTTGAGGGTTAGGATGAGGGTTAGGGTTAGGATTAGGTTTAAGGTGAGGGCTAGGGTGAGTGTGAGGTTTAGGGTTAGCTTTAGGCTTAGGCTTAGGGTTAGGCTGAGGCTGAAGGTGAGGGTGAGGTTTAGGTTTAGGGTGATGGTAAGGGTTACATTTAGGGTGAGGGTTAGGATGAGGGTTAGGTTTAGGGTGAGGGTCAGGATGTGGGTGATAGTAAGAGAAAAGGTGAGGGTTAGGCTGAGGGTTCGGGTTATGGTAAGGGTGAGGGTTCAGGTTAGGGTTAGGGTGAGGGTTCGGGTTAGATTGAGGATTAGTGTTAGTGTAACGGTGAGGTTTAGGGTTAGGATGAGGGTTAGAGATAGGGTGAGGGCTAGGGTGAAGTTGAGGGTTAGGGTTAGGATTACGGTGAGGTTTAGGTTTAGGGTGAGGTTTAGGATTAGTTTTAGGGTTACGGATAGTGTGAGGGTGAGGTTTAGGTTTAGAGTTAGGTTTAGGGTGAGGGTTAGGGTTAGAGTTAGTGTTCTGGTGATGTTTAGTTTGGGGGTGAGGGTTGGTGTTAGGGTAAGGATTAGGATTAACGTTAAGGTGAGGGTGAGTGTTAGGGTTAGGGTTAGGATTAGAGTTAGGGTGAGGGTGAGGGTGATGGTTAAGGTTAGTTTGAGTGTTGGGGTTAGGGTTAGAGTGAGGGTTATGTTGAGGGTTAGGCTTAAGCTTATGGTTTGGGTATGGGCTAGGGTGAGGATGAGGGTTAGGGTTAGGGTTTGGGTGAGAGTTAGGGTGAGGGTTAGGTTTAGTGTTAGGGTTAGGGTTTGGGTTATAGTTAGGCTTAATGTTAGGTTGAGGCTGAGGGTGAGGGTGAGGGTTAGGGTTTGGGTGATGGTTGGGAGAGTGTTCAGATGAGGATTATGTTTAGGATTAGGGTTAGGGTAGAGTGAGTGTGAAGTTTAGGGTTAGGGTTAGGCTTAGGCTTAGGCTTAGGGTGAGGTTTCGGGTTAGGGTTTGGTTTAGGGTGAGGGTGAAGCTAAGGATTAGGTTAAGGTTTAGGGTTAGGGTTAGGTTTAGGTTTAGGGTTAGGTATAGGGTTAGGGTTTGGGTTTCGGTGAGGTTTAGTCTTAGGGTTAGGGTTAGGCTTAGAGTTAGGCTGAGGATGAGGGTGGGGCTGAGGATTAGTGTTAGTGTTAGGGTTAGGGTTATTGTTAGCGTTATGGTTAGGGTTAAGTTTGCAGTGAGGGTGAGGCTGAGGGTGGGGTGAGGAATAGGTTTAGGGTGATGGTTAGGGTTAGGGTTAGTGTTATTGTTAGGGTTAGGGTTAGAGTTACTGTGAGGTTGAGATTGCAGGTGAGTGTTAGGGTTAGAGTTAGGGTGGGGGTTAGGTTAGGTTTAGGGTTAGGGTGAGGGTGAGGTTTATGGTTAGATATAGGGTTGGGGGAGGCTGAGGGTGAGTTTTAGGGTGAGGGTTAGGATGAGGTTTAGGGTTAGGATTAGGGTTAGGGTGAGGGCTAGCGTGAGGGTGAGGTTTAGGGTTAGGGTTAGGATGAGGTTTAGGTTTAGAGTGAGGATTAGGATGAGGGTGAGGTTTAAGGTTAGAGTTAGTGTTAGGATGAGACTGAGGGTGAGGTTTTGGTTTAGGGTTTGTGTTACAGTTAGGGTTATGGTGAGGGTTAGGGTGAGTGAGAGGGTTAGGTTTAGGGTTAGAATTAGGATTAGGGTTAGGGTTTGGGTTAAGTTTAGGTTTAGGGTGAGGGTTAGGCTAAGAGTTATGGTGATGGTGACGGTTAGGGTTAGGTTGAGGGTTAGGGTTATGTTTAGTGTTAGGGTGAGGCTGAATGTGAGGGTTAGGTTTAGTGTTAGAATGAGGGTTAGGATGAGGGTTAGGTTTGGATTCGGATTAGGGTGAGGGCTAGGGTGAGGGTGAGGTTTAGGTTTAGGGTTAGGCTGAGGTTTAGAGTTAGGGTTAGGGTTAGGGTTAGAGGGAGGGGGAGGTTTAGGTTTAGAGTTAGGTTTAGGGGGTAGCTGAGGGTGAGGGTTAGGGTTAGGGTTAGTGTTAGCGTTAGGGTTAGGGTGAGGGTAAGTGTTAGGGTGAGGGTTAGGGTTAGGGTGAAGGATATGTTTAAGATGAGGGATAGGGTTAGGATTAGTGTTATTGTAAGGGTTAGGTTAGGGTTATGGTTACAGTGAGGGTGAGGGTGAGAGTTAGGATTAGGGTTAGAGTCAGTTTTAGTTTCAGGGTTAGGGTTTAAGTTAGGGTTAGGTTTAGGTTTAGGGTTAGGGTGAGGGTTAGGGTTATTGTTAGTTTTATGGTTTGGGTTAAGTTTGCGGTGAGGGTGAGGCTGACGGTGAGGGTTATGATTATGGTTAGGGTTAGGTTTAGTGTTAGGGTTAGGGTTAGGGTGAGGTTGAGGTTTAGGTTTAGGGTTAGGTTTAGGGATAGGGTTAGGATTAGTGTTAGGGTGAGGGATAGTGTGAGTGTGAGGTTTAGGTTTAGGGTTAGGCTTAGGATTGGGGTTAGGCCGAGGCTAAAGCTGAGGATGAGGGTTAGGGTTGGGGTGATGTTTAGGGTTACGGTTAGGGTGAGGGTTAGGATGAGTGTTAGGTTTAGGGTGAGGGTTTGAATGAGGGTGACACTAAGAGTAATATTGAGGTTTAGGCTGTGGGTGAGGGTTATGGTAAGGGTGAGGGTTCACATTAGTGTTAGGGTGAGGGTGAGGGTTAGATTAAGGATTAGTGTTAGGATTAGTGTGAGGTTTTGGGTGAGGATGATTAGGGTTAGTGTGAGGGTTAGGGTGAAGTTGATGGTTAGGATTAGGGCTATGGTGAGGTTTAGGGTTAGGGTTAGTTTTAGGATTAGGGTGATGGTTAGGGTTAGGGTTAGGGTGAGTGTGAGGGTTATATTAGAGTTAGGGTTAGGGTTATTGTTAGTGTTATGGTTAGGGTTAAGTTTACAGTGAGGGTGGGGCTGAGGGTGAGAGTTAGGGTTAGGGTTTGGGTGAGTTTTAGGGTTAGTGTTAGGGTTAGGGTGAGGGTTTGGGTTAAGGTTAGGGTAACGATGAGGGTGAGGGTTAGGGTTAGGGTTAGGATTAGTGTTATTGTTAGGGTTAGGATTAGAGTTATGTTGAGGGTGAGGGTAAGGTTGTGCATTAGGTTTAGGGTGAGGTTTAGGGTTAAGGTTAGGTTTAGGGTTAGGGTGAGGTTGAGGGTGAAGTTTAGGGTTAGAGTTAGGTTTAAGGTGAGGTTTAGGGTGAGGGTTAGGGTGAGGGTTAGGGTTAGTGTTAGGGTTAGGGTGAGGTTTAGGATGAGGGTGAGGGTTAGGGTTAGGTTTAGGATTAGCATTAAGGTTAGTGTTAGGGTTAGTGGGTTAGGCTTAGGGTTAGGGTTAGGCTAAGGGTTAATCTGAGGGTGAGTGTAAGGGTAAGGGTTAGGTTTAGTTTTCGGGTTATGGGTAGTGTTAAGGTGAGAGTTAGGGTTCAGGTTAAGTTTAGGGTTTGGGTGAGGTTTATAGTTCAGATTACAGTGAGGGTGCAGGTTAGGGTTACTTTGAGGGTTAGGGCTAGGGTGAGGGTTAGGGTTTGGGTTAGGCTGAGTGTTAGGATGAGGATTAGGGTTAGGATTAGCATTAGGGTGTGGGCTATGGTGAGGGTGAGCATTAGGTTTAGTGTTAGGGTGAGGTTTAGGTTTAGGGCTAGGGTTAGGGTGAGGGTTAGGATGAGGTTTAGGGTTATTGTTAGTGTTATGGTTATGGTTATGTTTGCAGAGAGGGTGAGGGTGAGGGTGAGGGTTGGATATAGGATTAGGGTTAGGCTTAGGTTTAGGGTTAGGATTTGTGTTATTGTTAGGGTTAGGGTTAGAGTTACCTTGAGGGTGAGGGTGAGGTTAAGGGTGAGGGTTAGGGTTAGGGTGAGGTTAAGGGTTAGGTTTAGGATTAGGGTTAGGTTGAGTGTGAGGTTTAGGGTTAGAGTTAGGCTTAGGGGGAGGGTTAGGGTTAGTGTTAGGTTTAGGGTTAGGGGGAGGTTTAGGTTGAGGTTTAGGGTTAGGGTTAGGGTTAGGATTAGGGTTAGTGTTATTGTTAGGGTTATGGTTAGAGTTAAAGTGAGGTGGAGGGTGAGGCTGAGGGTGAGTTTGGGTGTGAGGATTAGGTTTCGGGAGATGGTTAGGGTTAGGGTTAGGTTGAGGGTTAGGATGAGGATTTGTTTAAGGATAAGGGTTAGGGTGAGGGCTAGGGTGAGGTTGAGGGTTAGAGTTAGATTTATGCTTAGGCTTAGAGTTAGTCTGATTGTCAGGTTGGGGCTGAGTTTTAGGGTTAGGGTGATGGTTAGGGTTACGGTTAGGGTGAGGGTTAGGATGAGGGTTAGGGTTAGGGTGAGGGTTAGTGTGAGGGTGATGGTACCGTAAAGGTGAGGGTTAGTCTGAGCGTGAGAATTAAGATAAGGGTAAGGGTTGGGGTTAAGGCGAGGGTTAGGGTAAGGGTTACAGTTAGGGTTAGGGTGAGGGTGAGGGTTAAATTGAGAATTAGGGTTAGGGTTTGTTTGAGGTTTAGGGTGAGCGCTAGCCTGAGGTTGTGGGTTAGGGTTAGGTTTAGGGTGAAGTTTAGGGTTAGGTTAAGGGTTAAGATTAGTGTGAGGGTTAGTGTTAGGGTTAGGGTTAGTGTAAGGGTGAGGGTAAGTGTTAGAGTGAGGGTTAGAGTTAGGGTTAGGGTTATTGTTAGGGTTAGGGTTACCCTTACAGTGAGGGTGAGGGTTAGGGTTAGGTTTAGGGTGAGGTTTAGGGTTAGGGTTATGGTGAGAGTTTGGGTTAGGGTTAGGATTAGGGTTAGGGTGAAGGCTAGGGTGAGGGTTAGGGTTGGGGTTAGGGTTAGGATTAGAGTTAGGTTGAGGTTGAGTGTGTTGGTTAGTGTTAGGTTTAGGATTAGGCTTAGGCTTCGGCTAAGGATGAGGTTAAGGGTGAGGGTTAGGGTTAGGGTGAGGGTTAGGTTTAGGGTTAGGGTGAGGTTTAGAATGAGTGTTAAGGTTAGGATTAGGGTTAGGGTGAGGGCTAGAGTGAGGGTGAGGTTTAGGGTTAGGTTCAGGGTTAGGGTGGGGGTGAGGTTCAGGGTTAGAGTTAGGGTTAGGTTGAGAGATAAGGTGAGGTTTAGGGTTAGGGTTAGTGTTAGTGTTAGGGTTAGGGTTAGTGTTAGGGTTAGGGTGAGGGTTAGAGTTAGGATGATGGTTAGGTTTAGGGTTAGGTTTAGGATTAGGGTTAGGGTGAGGGTGAGTCTGAGGGTTAGGGTTAGGGCTAGGCTTAGGGAAAGGCTGAGGGTGAGGGTGAGTGTGAGGTTTAGGGTTAGGGTGAGAGTGAGTTTTAGGGTTAGAGTTAGTGTTAGGGTGACGGTTAGTGTGACGGTTAGAGTTAGGGTTAGTTTTAGGGTTAGGGTTAGGGTGAGGTTTAGGGTGAGGGTTAGGGTTAGTGATATGGTTAGGTTTAGGATTAGCATTTGGGTGAGGGTGCGTGTGAGGGTTAGGGTTAGGGTTAGGGTGAGGTTTAGTGTTAGGGTTAGGGTTAGGGATAGGGTGAGGTTTCACTTTAGGTTTATGGTGAGTGTGAGGTTTAGGTTTAGGTTGAGGGTTAGGGTTAGGTTGAGGGTAAGGGTTAGAATGACGATTAGTGTTAGGGTTAGTGTGAGGTTTAGGGTGAGGATGATGGTTAGGGTTAGGTTGCGGTCTAGTTTGAGGGTGATGGTTAGGGTTAGGGTGAGGTATAGGGTTAGGGTTCGAGTAAGGTTTAGTATTAGGGTGAGGGTTAGGGTTAGGGTTATGGGAAGGTTCAGGATTACAGTTAGGTTGAGGGTTAGAATTAGGTTTAGTGTTAGGTTAAGGGTTAGGATTAGCGTTAGGGTGAGTGTTTGGATGAGTTTTAGGGTTGCAATTAGGGTTAGGGTGAGGGCAAGGGTGAGGGTGAGGGTTAGTGTTAGGCCTAGGGTTAGGTTTAGGTTTAGGGTTAGGGGTAGAGTTAGGGTGAGTGTTAGGGTTCGGGTTCCAGTGAGGGTTCAGGTTAAGTTTGGGGTGGGGTTAGGGTGAGGCCTAAGGTGAAGGTGAGGGTTAGGGTTAGGGTTAGGGTGAGCATTAGGTTGAGGTTTAGTTTTAGGGTTAGGGTTAGGATTAAGGTTAGGGTGAGTGTGAGTGTGAGGGTTAGGGTTAGGGTTAGGCTTCGGCTTTGGGTTAGGCTGAGGGTGAGTGTGGGGATGAGGATTAGGTTTAGAGTGATGGTTCATGTTATGGTTAGCTTGAGGGTTAGGATGATGGTTAGGATTAGGATTAGGGTTAGTGTGAGGGCTAGGGTAAGTGTGAGGTTTAGGGTTAGGTTTAGACTTAGGCTTAGGGTTAGGCTGAGGCTGAAGGTGAGGGTGAGGTTAGGGTTAAGTTGATGGTTAGGGTTAAGGTTAGAGTGATTGTTAGGATGAGGGTTACGTTTAGGGTTACGTTGAGGGTTAGGGTTAGGGTTATGGATAGGGTTACAGTTAGGATGAGGGTTTGGCTGAGGATTAGGTTTAGGGTGAGGGTTAGGATGAGGGTGACAGTAAGAGAAATCTGAGGGTTATGCTGAGGGTGAGGGTTATGGTAAGGGTGAGTGTTCGGGTTAGGGTTAGGGTGAGGTTGAGGGTTAGAATGAGGATTAATGTTAGCGTTAGTGAGAGGTTAAGGGTTAGGATGAGGGTTAGAGCTAGGGTGAGGCTTAGGGTGACATTGAGTGTTAGGGTTAGGGTTAGGATGAGGTTTTGGTTTACGGGGTGATGGTTAGCGTTAGTGTGAAAGTTAATGTTAGGGTTAGTGTTAGTATTAAGGTGAGGGTAAGTGTTAGGGTAAGGTTTAGGTTTAGGCTGAGGTTTATGATTAGGGTTAGGGTTACGGTTAGGGTGAGGGTGAGGTTTAGGGTTAGAGTTAGGTTTAGGGTGAGGGTTAGGGTTAGGGTTAGGGTTAGGG
Source organism: Dipodomys merriami (assembly GCF_024711535.1). Classification (NCBI taxonomy): domain Eukaryota; kingdom Metazoa; phylum Chordata; class Mammalia; order Rodentia; family Heteromyidae; genus Dipodomys; species Dipodomys merriami. The sequence continues at coordinate 2,360,453 of NW_027206357.1, read as the reverse complement.
TTAGGGTTAGGGTGAGGGTGAGGTTTAGTGTGGGGGTGAGAGTTTGTCTTAGCATTAGGATTAGGATTAGCCTTAAGGTGAGGGTGAGTGTTAGGGTTAGGGTTAGGATTAGAGTTAAGATGAGGGTGAGGTTGAGGGTTACCGTTAGGGTGAGTGTTGGGGTTAGGTTTAGAGTGAGGGTTAGGGTGAGGGTTAGGCATAGGGTTAGGGTTTGGGTATGGGCTAGGGTGAAGGTGAGAGTTAGGGTCAGAGTTAGGGTGAGCGTTAGGGTGGTGGTTAGGGTTATTGTGAGGGTTAGTGTTAAGGTTAGGGTTAGTGATAGGGTGAGGGTAAGTGTTAGGGCAAGGGTTAGGGTTAAGGTGAAGGTTATCTTTAGGATGAGGGTTAGGGTTATTGTTAGGGTTATGGTTACGGTGAGCGTGAGGTTGAGGGTGAGGGTTAGGGCTAGGATGAAGTTTAGGTTTCTGGTTAGGATTAGAGTTAGGGTTAGGGTGGGTGTGAGGTTTAGGGTTGGAGTTAGGGTTAGTGTTAGTGTTGGGGTTAAGGTGAGGGTTAGAGTTAATGTTAGGCTTAGGCTTAGGCTTAGGCTTAGGGTGAGGTTTCGGGTTAGGGTTTGGTTTAGGGTGAGGGTGAAGCTAAGGATTAGGTTAAGGTTTAGGGTTAGGGTTAGGTTTAGGTTTAGGGTTAGGTATAGGGTTAGGGTTAGGGTTTTGGTGAGGTTTAGTCTTAGGGTTAGGGTTAGGCTTAGAGTTAGGCTGAGGATGAGGGTGGGGCTGAGGATTAGTGTTAGTGTTAGGGTTAGGGTTATTGTTAGTGTTATGGTTAGGGTTAAGTTTGCAGTGAGGGTGAGGCTGAGGGTGGGGTGAGGAATAGGTTTAGGGTGATGGTTAGGGTTAGGGTTAGTGTTATTGTTAGGGTTAGGGTTAGAGTTACTGTGAGGTTGAGATTGCAGGTGAGTGTTAGGGTTAGAGTTAGGTGGGGGTTAGGTTAGGTTTAGGGTTAGGGTTAGGATTAGTGTTATTGTTAGGGTTAGGATTAGAGTTATGGTGAGTGTGAGGGTGAGGTTTATGGTTAGGGTGAGGTTTGGGTTAGGGTTAGGGTTAGGGTGAGGTTGAGGGTGAGGTTTAGGTTTAGTGTTAGTGTTAGTGTGAGGGTTAGGGTGAGGGTTAGGGTTAGGTTTAGTGTTAGGTTTAGTGTGTGGGTTAGGATGAGGGTGAGGGTTGGTGTTCGTGTTAAGTTTAGGGTTAGGGGGAGAGTTAGGGAGAGGGTTAGGTTTAGGGTTAGGATTAGTGTTAGGGTGAGGCTGAGTGTGTGTGTTAGGGATAGGTTCAGGGTTAGACTTAGGGTTAGGGTAAATGTGAGGGTGAGGGTGAGGGTTAGGGTTAGGATGAAGGTTAGAGTTAGAGTTAGGGTGAGTTTTAGTGTTAGGGTTAGGGTTAGAGTTAGGGTTAGGCTGAGGGTGAGGTTTAGGTTTAGAGTTAAGGTTAGGGTCAGGGTTAGGGATAGGATTAGGGTTAGGGTGAGGATGAGGGTGGGCGTGAGGATTAGGATTAGGGTTTGGGTTAGGGTTATTGTTAGTGGTATGGGTAGGGTTAATTTTGAGGTGAGGGTGAGGCTCAGGGTGGGGTGAGGATTAGGGTTATGGTGATTGTTAGGGTTAGGGTTAGTGTTATTGTTAGGGTTAGGGTTAGAGTTACGGTGAGGTTGAGGGTGTGGGTGAGGGTTAGGGTTAGGATTAGGGTGAGGTTTATGGTTAGATATAGGGTTGGGGGAGGGGGAGGGGGAGGTTTAGGGTTAGGGTTAGTGTTCATGTTAACGTGAGGGTGAGGTTTAAGTTGAGGTTTAGGGTTAGGGTTCGGTTTAATGTGAGGGTTAATTTTAGGGTTAGAGTTAGTGTTAGTGTGAGGGTAAGTGTTAGGGTGAGGGTTAAGGTTAGTGTGAACGATATGGTATAAATGAGGCATAGGGTTAGGGTTAGGGTTATTGTAAGGGTTAAGGTTAGTATTATGGTTACTGTGAGGGTATGGGTGAGGGTTAGTATTAGGGTTATGGTTAGGTTTAGATTTAGGGTTAGGGTTAGGGTTAGGTTTAGGGTTAGGGTAAGGGTTAGGGTGAGGGTTTGAGTTATTGTTAGTGTTATGGTTTGGGTTAAGTTTGCGGTGAGGGTGAGGCTGAGGGTGAGGGTTATGGTTAGGGTTATGGTTAGGGTTAGGGTTAAGGTGAGGTTTAGGGTGAGGGTGAGGGTGAGGGTTAAGGCTAGGATTAGTTCTAGGGTTAAGGTGAGGGTGAGTGTGAGGGTTAGGGTTAGGGTTAGGGTTAGGATTAGAGTTAGAATGAGGGTGATGGAGAGGGTTAGGGTTAGGGTGAGGGTTGGGGTTAGGGTTATAGTGAGAGTTAGGGTGAGGGTTATGCTTAGGCTTAGGTTTAGGGTGTGGGCTAGGGTGAGGTTGAGGCTTATTGTTAGCGTAAGGGTGAGGTTTAGGGTTAAGGTTAGGGTTATGGTTAGGGTTGGAGTTAGGGTTAGGCTTAGTGTTAAGCAGAGGGTGAGGGTGAGGTTGAGGGATAGGGTTAGGTGCGGGTGAGGTTTAGGTTTAAATTTAGTGTTAGGTTGAGGGCTAGTGTAATGGTTAGACTTTTAGGTTTGGGGTGAGGTTTAGGATGAGGTTTAGGGTTATAATTAGGGTTAGGGTGAAGGCTAGAGTGAGGGTGAGGCTTATTGTTAGCGTAAGGGTGAGGTTTAGGGTTAAGGTTAGTGTTAGAATTATGGTGAGTGCAAGGGTTAGGGTTAGGTTTAGGGTTAGGGTTATTGTTAGGGTTAGGGTTAGAGTTAAGTTGAGGGTAAGGGTGAGGGTGAGGATTAGGTTTAGGGTTAGGGTGAAGTTTAGGTTTAGGGTTAGTGTTAGTGTGAAGGTTAAGATTAGGGTCAGGGTGAGGTTTAGGATGAGGTTTAGGGTTAGGATTTGGGTTAGGTTGAGGGCTAGGGTGAGGGTTTGGGTTGGGGATACGGTTATGTTTAGGATTAGGGTTAGGGTGAGGGTGAGTGTGAGGGTTAGGGTTAGGGTTAGGCTTAGGGTTACGGTGAGGGTTAGGGTTATTGTTTGGGTTAAGGTGATGGTGAGGGTGAGATTTAGGGTTAGGGTTAGTGTTAGGTTTGGGGTTAGGGTTAGGGTTTCGGTTAGGGTTAGGGTTACAGTGAGGGTTTGGGATACGGTGAGGGTTAGGGTTAGGGTTATTCTTAGGGTTAGGCTGAGGGTGAGGTTGGGAGTGAGGATAAGGCAAGGTTTAGGTTTCGATTTAGGTTTAGAGTTATGGTTAGGGTTATTGTTAGTGTTAAGGTTAGGGTTAATTTTGCGGTGTAGGTGAGGCTGAGGGTGAGGTTTACGGTTAGGGTTAAGGTTAGCGTTAGGTTTAGGATTAGGGTTAATCTTATTGTTAGGTATTGTGTTAGAGTTACAGTGAGATTGAGGGTGATGTTGAGGGTGAGGGTTACAGTGAAGTTTATGGTGAGGGTTAGGGTTAGGGTGAGGGTAAGTTTTAGGGTTAGAGTTAGGGTTAGGTGGAGGTTTAGGGTGAGGGTTAGGGTTAGGTTTATTGTAAGGGTTAGGGTGAGGCTGAGGTTTATGTTGATGTTTGGGGATATGGTTAGAGTAGAATTAGGGTTAGCGTGAGGGTGAGTTTGAGGGTTAGGTTTAGGGTAAGGCTTAGGCTAAGGGTAAGGCTGAGGGTGAGTTTGGGGGTTAGGATTAGGGTTATGGTGATGGTTAGGGTTAGGGTTAGTGTTATTCTTAGGTTTAGGGTTAGAGTTACGGTGAGGGTGAGGGTGCGGGTGAGGGTTAGGGTAAGGTTGAGGTTTAGGGTTCGGGTTAGGGTTGGGGTTAGGGTGAGGGTGAGGGTGAGGGTTAGGTTGAGGTTTAGGGTTAGTGTTAGGGCTAGGGTTATGGTGAGGTTTAGGGTTAGGGTTAGGGTTATTGTTAGGGTAAGGTTTATGTTTACGGTTACATTGAGGGTGTGTGTTAGGGTTAGGGTTACAGTGAGGTTTAGGGTTTGGGTTAGGGTTAGAGTTAGGGTTAGGGTGAGGGTGAGGTTTAGGGTTAGAGTCAGGGTTAGGATGAGGGTTAGGATGAGGTTTAGGGTTAGTGTTAGTGTTAGGGTTAGGGTTAGGGTGAGAGTTAGGGGTAGGGATAGTGTTAGGGATAGGGTTAGGATTAGGGTTAGGGTGAGGGTGACTGTGTGGGTTAGGGTTAGGTTTAGGGTTGGGTTAGGGTTAAGGATAGGGTGAGTGTGAGTGTTAGGGATAGGCTTAGGCTTAGGCTTAAGATTAGGCTGATGGTGAGGGTGAGGGTGAGGGTTAGGTATAGGGTGAGGTTTAGGGTGAGGTTTAGGGTGAGAGTTAGGTTTCGGGTTAAGTTTAGTTTTAGGGTGAGGGTTAGGGTAAGGGTTACTCTGAGGATGAGTGTTAGTGTCAGGGTTAGGCTTAGGCCTAGGTTGGGGATGAGTATTAGGTTTAGAGTGATGGTTCTGGTTATGTTTAGGTTGAGGGTTAGGATGAGGGTTAGGGTTAGGATTAGGGTTCGGGTGAGGTCTAGGGTGAGTGTGAGGTTTAGGGTGAGTTTAGGCTTAGGTTTAGCATTAGCCTGAGGCTGAAGTTGAGGGTGAGGGTTAGGGTTAGGGTGATGTTAAGGGTTACGGTTAGGGTGAGGGTTAGGATGAGGGTTAGGTTTAGGGTGATGGTTAGGATGAGGGTGATAGTAAGAGTAAAGGTAAGGGTTACAGAGTGTGTGAGGGTTAGAGTTAGGATTAGGGTTAGGGTTAAGGTTAGGGTGAGTGTGAAGGTTAGGGTTAGGCTTAGGCTTAGGTTTAGGCTGAGGGTGAGGGTGAGGGTGTGGGTTAGGTTTAGGGAGAGGGTTAGGGTTAGGTTTAGGGTGAGAGTTAGGTTTTGGGTTAAGTTTAGGGTTAGGGTTAGGGTTAGGGTGAGGGTTAGGTTGAGGTTTAGGTTTAGGGTTAAGGTTAGGATTAGAATTAGGGTTCTGGTGAGGGTGAGTGTGAGGGTTAGGGTTAGGGTTCGGCTTAGGTTTAGGATTAGGCTGAGGGTGAGTGTGGGGATGAGGATTAGGTTTAGAGTTATGGTTCATACTATGGTTAGGTTGAGGTTTAGGATGAGGGTTAGGGTTAGGATTAGGGTTAGGCTGAGGGCTAGGGTGAGTGTAAGGTTTAGGGTTAGGGTTAGGCTTAGGCTTAGGGATAGGCTGAGGCTGAAGGTGAGGGTGAGGGTTAGGGTTAGGGTGATGTTTAGGGTTACGGTTAGGGTGAGGGTTAGGATGAGGGTGTGTGTTAGGATGAGGGTCACAGTAAGAGTAAAGGTGAGAGTTGTGCTGAGGGTGAGGGTTATGGTAAGGGTGAGGGTTCGGGTTCAGGTTAGAGTGAGGGTGAGGGTTAGATTGAGGATTAGTGTTAGGGTTAGTATGAGGTTTAGGGTGAGAATGATTAGGGTTAGGGTGAGAGATAGGGTGAGGTTTAGGGTTTGGGTTAGGGTGAGATTAAGGTTAGGGTTAGGTTTAGGGTTAGGGTGAGGTTTAGTGTTAGGGTTACAATGAGGGTGATTTAAGTTTACGGTGAAGGTGAGGCTGAGGGTGATGTTTAGGGTTAGGCTTAGGGTGAGGATTAGGGTGAGCTTTAGCTTTAGGGTTAGGGTTTGGATTAGTATTATTGTTAGGGTTAGGATTAGAGTTATGCTGAGGGTGAGGGTGAGGGTGAGGTTTAGGGTTAGGGTGAGATTTAGGGTTAGGGTTAAGTTTAGGGTGAGGGTGAGGGTGAGGTTTAGGGTTAGAGTTAGGGTTAGGGTGAGGGTTAGGGTTAGGATTAGTGTTAGGGTTAGGTTGAGGGTTAGGATGAGGGTGAGGCTTAGGGTTAGGATTAGGATTAGTATTAGGTTTAGTTTTAAGGTGAGTGTTTGTGTTAGGCTTAGGTTTAGGGTTAGGCTAAGGGTTAAGCTGAGGGTGAGAGTAAGGGTGAGGGTTAGGGTTAGGGTTCGGGTTAGGGTTAGCGTTAGGGTGAGAATTAGCGTTCGGGTTAATTTTAGTTTTTGGGTGAGTTTTAGCGTTCAGGTTACAGTGAGGGTGGGGGTTAGGGTTAGTTTGACGGTTAGGGTGAGGATTAGGGTTAGGGTGAGGGTTAGGGTTAGGGTTAGGGTGAGTGTTAGGATGAGGATTAGGGTTAGTATTAGGGTTAGGGTGAGGGGTAGTGTGAGGGTGAGGGTTAGGGTTAGTTTTAGGGTGAGTTTAGGGTTAGGGTTAGGGTTAAGGTGAGGGATAGGATGAAGGTTAGGATTATGGTGAGGGTTAGGGTTAGGGTGAGGGTTAGGGTTATGATAAGGGTTAGGGTGAGGGTGAGTGTTAGGGTTAGGTTTAGGGTTACGATTATTTTTAGTGTTATGGTTATGGTTACGTTTGCAGTGAGGGTGAGGCTGAGGGTGAGGGTTAGATATATGATTAGGTTTATTGTTAGGTTTAGGGTTAGGATTAGTGTTATTGTTAGGGTTAGTGTTAGAGTTACGGTGAGGGTGAGGGTTAGGGTTAGGGTGAGGTTGGGTGTGTGGATTTCGGTTGGAGTGATGGTTAGTTTTAGGTTTAGGGTGAGGATTAGGAGGAGGGTTAGGTTTAGGATTAGGGTTAGGGTGAGGGCTAGGGTGTGTTTGAGGGTTAGGGTTAGGTTTAGGCTTAGGGTTAGTCCGAGGATGAGGTTGAGGGTAAGGGTTCGGGTTAGGATGATGGTTAGGGTTACGGTTAGGGTTAGGGTTAGGATGAGGGTTAGGGTTAGGGTGAGGGTGACGGTACCATAAAGGTGAGGGTTAGGCTGAGGGTGAGGGTTAAGATAAGGATAAGGGTTAGGGTTAGGATGAGGGTTAGGGTTAGGGTTACACTTAGGGTTAGGTTGAGGGTGAGGGTTAGATTAAGAATTAGGGTTAGGGTTAGTGTGAGGTTTATGTTGAGGTTTAGGATTAGGGTGAGGGTTAGGGTGACAATTAGGGTTATGGTGAGGGTGTGGGTTAAGTTTAGGGTTAGGGTGAGTTTTAGGGTTAGGTTAAGTTTTAAGATTAGTGTGAGGGTTAGTGTTAGTGTTAGGCTTAGTGTAAGGGTGAGGGTAAGTGTTAGGGTGAGGGTTAGGGTTAGGGTGAGTGTTATGGTTAGGGTGAGGGTTAGAGTTAGGGTTAGGGTTATTGTTAGGGTTAGGGTTAGGGTTACCCTTACAGTGAGGGTGAGGGTTAGGGTTAGGTTTAGGGTGAGATTTAGGGTTAGGCTTATGGTTAGTGTTTGGTTTAGGGTTAGGATTAGGGTTAGGGTGAAGGCTAGGGTGAGGGTTAGGAATGGGGTTAGTGTTGGGAATAGTGTTAGGTTGAGGGTGAGTGTGTGGTTTATGTTAGGGTTGGAGTTAGGGTTAGGCTTAGTGTTAGGCGGAGGGTGAGGGTGAGGGTGAGGGTTAGTGTTAAGTGAGGGTGAGGTTTAGGGTTATATTTAGCTAGTGTGATGGTTAGGCTTTTAGGGTTAGAGTGAGGGTTAGGATGAGGTTTAGGGTTAGGATTAGTGTTAGGGTGAGGGCTAGAGTGAGGGTGAAGTTTATGGTTAGCATTAGGATGAGGTTTAGTGTTAAGGTTAGGGTTAGAGTACGGTGAGTGTGAGGATTAGGGTTAGGTTTAGGGTTAGGGTTATTGTTAGGCTTAGGGTTAGAGTTAAGTTGGGGGTAAGGGTGAGGTTGAGGATTAGGTTTAGGGTTAGGGTGAGGTTTAGGATGAGGTTTAGTGTTAGGATTAGGGTTTGTTTGAGGGCTAGGGAGAGGATTATTGTGAGGGTTAGCGACAGTGTTAGGTTTAGGTTTAGGGTTAGGGTGAGGTTTAGGGTTTGGGTTAGGGTTAGAGTTACGGTTAGGGTGAGGGTGAGGTTTAGGGTTAGAGTCAAGGTTAGGGTGAGGGTTAGGTTGAGATTTAGGGTTAGGGATAGTGTTAGGGTTAGGGTAAGGGTGAGAGTTAGGGGGAGAGATAGTGTAAGTGTTAGGGTTAGGATTAGGGTTAGGGTGAGGGTATGTGTGTGGGTTAACGTTAGTTTTAGGTTCAGGCTTAAGGTTAGGCTGAAGGTGAGTGTTTGTGTTAGCGTCAGGTTTAGGGTTAGGCTTAGGGTTAGGCTGAGGGTGAGGTTGAGGGTGAGAAAGTTAACCTTAGGGTGAGGGTTAGTCATAGGGTTAGGAGGAGGGTTAGGTTGAGGTTTAGGGTTAGGATTAGGGTTTGGGTGAGCGCTAGGGTGAGGGTGAGGGTGTGCGTTAGGGCTAGGGTTAATGTTAGCGTTAGGGTTAAGGTGAGGGTTAGGGTGAGCATGAGGGTTAGGGTTAGTTTTAGGGTTAGGATTAGGGCAAACGTGAGGGTGAGTATGTGTGTTAGGGTTAGGTTTAGGGTTAGGCTTAGGGTTAGGCTGAGGGTGAGGTTGAGGGTGAGGGTTAGCATTAGGGTTAGGTTTAGGGTTAGGGGAAGGGTTAGGATGAGGGTTAGGGTTAGGATTAGGGTTAGGGTGAGGGCTAGGGTGAGAGTGAGCTTTAGGGCTAGGGTTAGGATGAGGTTTAGGTTTAGGGTGAGGGTTAGGATGAGGGTGAGGTTTAGGGTTACTGTTATGGTTAGGATGAGATTGAGGTGAGGAATAGGGTTATGGTTAGTGTTAGGGTTAGGGTTAAGATGAGGGTTAGGGTGAGGGTCAGGGTTAGGGTTAGGGTTAGGATTAGGATTAAGTTTAGGGTTAGGGTGAGGTTTAGTGTTATGATTAGGGTTCTGGTTTTGGTGATGGTTAGGGTGATGGTAATGTTTAGGGTTAGGGTTAGGCTTAGGCTTAGGGTTAGGCTGAGGGTGAGGGTGAGGGTTCAGGTTAGGGTGAAGGTTAGGGTTAGGGTTAAGGTGAGTGTTAGGGTTTGGGTTAAGTTTAGGGTTAGAGTGATTTTTAGGGTAAGGGTTTTGGTGACAGTGACGGTTAGGGTTAGGATTAGGGTTAGGGTGAGGGCTAGGGTGAGGGTGAGGTGTAGGGGTAGGGTTAGGGTGAGGTTTAGGGTTAGGGTTAGGGTTAGGGTTAGGGGGAGTGGGAGGTTTAGGGTTAGAGTTAGGGTTAGGAGGTGGCTGAATGTGAGGGTTAGGGGTAAGGTTAGTGTTAGGGTTAGGGTGAGGGTTAGGGTGAGGGTGAGTGTTAGGCTTAGGGTTAGAATTAGGATTAGGGTAAGGATTAGGGTGAGTGTAAGGGTTAGGGTTAGGGTTAGGATGAGGGTATGTGTTAGGGTGAAGGTTAGGGTTAGGGTGAAGGATTTGGTTAGGATGAGGGATAGGTTTAGGTTTAGGGTTATTGTAAGGGTTAGGGTTAGGGTTATGGTTAGTTTGAGGGTGTGGCTGAGGGTTAAGATTAGGGTTAGGTTTAGGTTTAGGTTTAAGTTTAGGATTAGGGTTAAGGTTAGGGTTAGGTTTAGGGTTAGGGTTACGGTTACGGTGAGGGTTAGGGTTATTGTTAGTGTTATGGTTTGGGTTAATTTTACGGTGAGGGTTAGGCTGATGGTGAGGGTTATGCTTAGGGTTAGGGTTAGGTTTTCTGTTAGTGTTAGGGTTAGGGTGAGGTTTAGGGTGAGGGTGAGGGTTAGGGATAAGTTTAGGATTAGGTCTAGGGTTAAGGTGAGGGTGAGTGTGAGGGTTAGGGTTAGAGTTAGGGTTAGGATTAGAGTTAGGGTCAGGGTGAGGGTTAGGATTAGGGTGAGGGTTGGGGTTAGGTTTAGAGTGAGAGTTAGGGTGAGGGTTAGGCTTAGGCTTAGGTTTAGGGTGTGGGCTAAGGTGAGGTTGAGGGTTAGGATGAGGGTTAGGGTTAGGGTTAGTGTTAGGGTTAGGGTTGGAGTTAGGGTTAGGCATAGTGTTAGGCAGAGGATGAGGGTGAGGGTGAGGGTTAGGGTTAGGTGTGGGGGAGGTTTAGGGTTAGATTTAGTGTTAGATGGAGGGCTAGTGTGAGGGTTAGGGTTTTAGGGTTTGGGTGAGGGTTAGGATGAAGTTTAGGGTTATGATAAGGGTTAGTTTTAGGGTTAGGGTAAGGGCCCGAGTGAGGGTGAGGCTTATGGTTAGCGTTAGGGTCTGCTTTAGTGTTAGGGTTAGGGTTAGAGTGACTGTGAGTGTGAGGGTTAGGGTTAGGTTTAGGGTTAGGGCTATTGTTAGTGTTAGTTTTAGAGTTTAGTTGAGGGTAAGGGTTAGGGTTAGGTTTAGGGTTTGGGTTTCTTGTTAGGGTTAGGGTTAGAGTTAAGTTGAGGGTAAGGTTGAGGGTGAGGTTTAGGTTTAGGGTTAGGGTGAGGGTTAGGGTTATTGTTACTGTTATGGTGTGGGTTAAGTTTTCGGTGATGGTGAGGCTGAAGGTGAGGGTTATGGTTTTGGTTGGGTTAGGGTTAGTGTTAGGGTTAGGGTTAGGGTGAGGTTTAGGGTTTGGGTTAGGGTTAGCCTTAGGGCTAGGCTGAGGGTGAGGTTGAGGGTTAGAAAGTTAGGGTTAGGGTGAGGGTTAGTCATAAGTTTAGGTGGAGGTTTAGAATGAGGTTTAGGGTTAGGATTAGGGTTTGGGTGAGGGCTAGGGTGAGGGTGAGTGTTATGGTTCGGGTGAGGTTGAGGTTTAGGTTGAGAGTTAGATTGAGGGTTAGGGTGAGGGTTAGGATTAGCGTTAGGGTGAGGGTGAGGTTTAGGGTTAGAGTTAGGGTTAGGGCGAGTCTGATTGTGAGGGTTAGGGTTAGGGTTAGAGTTAGAGGTAGGGTAGTTCGAGGGTTAGGGTGTGGGTAAGGGTTAGGCTTAGGGTTAGGATTAGGTTTAGGGTAAGGTTTAGGGTGAGTGTGAGGGTTAGGGTTAGGGTTAGGGTTAGGTTTAGGGTAGGATGAGGGTGAGGGTGAGGGTTAGGTTTAGGGTGAGTGTTAGGGTTAGGGTTAGGGTGAGAGTTAGGGTTCAGGTTAAGTTTAGGGTTAGGATGAGGGTTAGGGTTAGGGTTAGTGTTAGGGTGAGGGTTAGGGTTAGGTTTAGGGTGAGGGTGAGGGTTAGGATGAGGATTAGGGTTAGGATTAGGGTTAGGGTGAGGACTATGATGAGGGTGAGGGTTAGGGTTAGTGTTAGCATGAGGTTTAGGTTTAGGGTTAGGGTGAGTGTTAGGATGAGGTTTAGGGTTACAGTGAGGGTGAGGGTTAGCATTAGGTTTAGGGTTAGGATTAGGGTAAGGGTTAGGGTGAGTGTTTGTATTAAGGTTAGGTTTAGAGTTATATTTAGGGTTAGGATTATTGTTATTTTTATTGTTAGGTTTAGAGTTAAGGTGTGGGTGAGGGAGAGGGTGAGGGTGTGGGTTACGGTGAGGTTTAGGGTTAGGGTTAAGATTAGTGTTACAGTGAGTGTGAGGTTTAGGGTTAGATTTAGGGTTAGGGGGAGGGTTAGATCGAGGGTTAGGGTTAGGGTTAGTGTTAGGGTTAAGGTTAGGGTGAGGGTTAGCTTGAGGTTTAGATTTAGGGTTAGGGTTAGGATTAGGGTTAGGGTGAGCATGAGTGTGAGGGTTAGGGTTAGGGTTAGGCTGAGGGTGAGGATGGGGGTGAGGATTAGGGTTAGGCTAATGGTTAGCGTTAGGGTGATGGTGAAGGTTAGTTTGAGGGTTAGAGTTAGGATTAGGGTTAGGGTGAGTGCTAGGGTGAGGTTGAGGGTTAGGGTAAGGCTTAGGCTTAGGCTTAGGCTTAGGCTGAGTTTGAGGTTGAGGTTGAGGGTTAGGGTTAGGGTGATGGTTAGGTTTACGATTAGGGTGTTGGTTAGGATGAAGTTTAGGTTTAGGGTGAGGGTTAAGGTGAGGAGGATGGTAAGGGTAAACGTGAGGGTGAGGGTTAAGATAAAGGTGAGGGTTAGGTTTAGGTTTAGGGTCAGGGTAAGGGTGAGGTTTACGGTTAGGGTGAGGTTTAGATTGAGCATTAGGGTTAGGGTTAGTGTAAGGTTTCGGGTGAGAATGAGGGTTAGGGTTAGGGTGAGGGTGAGGGTTAGAACTAGGGTTTAGGTGAGGACTAGGGTGAGGGTGAGGGTTAGTGTTATGCTTAGTGTTAGTGTTAGGGTGAGTGGAAGTGTTAGAGTGAGGTTTAGAGTTATGGTGAGGGTTATGGTTAGGGTTAGGGTTAACGTTTGGGTTAGGGTTAGTGTTAGTGTTAAGGTGAGGGTTAGGGTTAGGTTTATGTTTAGGATTAGGCTTAGGTTTAGGTTGAGGGTGACAGTGGGTGTGAGGATTAGGTTTAGGGTTATGGTTAGGGGTAGGGATAAGGTTATTGTTAGTGTTATGGTTATGGTTAATTTTGTGGTGAGGGTGATGTTTAGGGTGAGGGTTATGTTTAGGTTTAAGGTTAGGGTTAGGATTCCGGTTAAGCTTAGGCTTAGGCTGAGGGTAATGGTGGGGGTGAGGATTAGATTTAGGGTTAGGGTTATTTTTAGTGTTACGGTTAGGGTTAAAATTGCAGTGAGGGTGAGGCTGAGGGTGAGGGTTATGTTTAGGGTAAGGGTTAAATTTAGGCTTAGTGTTATTGTTAGGGTAAGGGTTAGAGTTATGGTGAGTTTGAGGGTGAGGGTGAGGGTTAGGGTTAGGGTGAGGTATAGGGTGAGGTTTAGGTTTAGGGTTATGGTGAAGGTTTGGATGAGGGTTAGGGTTAGAGTAAGGGTAAGGTTTAGGGTTAGTGTGAGGGTTAGTGTTAGGATTAGGGTTAGGGTGAGGTAGGTGTTAGGATTAGGGTTATGGTTAGTGTTAGGGTTAGGTTAAGGGTTAGGATTAGTGTTATTGTTAGGGTTAGGATTAGAGTTACTGTGAGGTTGAGGCTGAAGGTGAGGGTTAGGGTTAGGTTTAGGGTGAGTTTTAGGATTAGGGTTAGGATTAGTGTTACGGTAAGGCTAAGGTTTATGGTTAGACTTAGGTTTAGGGGGAGGGTTAGGTTGAGGGTTAGAGTTAGGGTTACTGTTAGGGTTAGGGTTAAGGTGAGGGTTAGGTTGAGGTTTAGGGTTCGGGTTAGGGTGAGGTTTAGGGTTAGGGTGATAGTTAGGGTGAGGGTGTGGTTTAGGGTAAGAGTTAGGCTGAGGGTGAGGGTTAGGGTTACGGTTAGTGTTAGAGTTAGGGATAGGGTGAGGGTTAGGGTGAGGGTGAGGGTTAGGGTGAGGGTTAGGTTTAGGGTTATGGTGAGGGTTTGGATGAGGGTTAGGGTTAGAGTGAGGGTGAGGTTTAGGGTTAGGGTGAGGGTTAGGGTTAGGATTAGGGTTAGGGTGAGGTAGGTGTTAGGATTAGGGTTATGGTTAGTGTTAGGGTTAGGTTAAGGGTTAGGATTAGTGTATTTGTTAGGGTTAGGATTAGAGTTACTGTGAGGGTGAGGCTGAGGGTGAGCGTTAGGGTTAGGTTTAGGGTGAGGTTTAGGATTAGGGTTAGGATTAGTGTTAGGGTAAGGCTGAGGTTTATGGTAAGACTTAGGTTTAGGGGGAGGGTTAGGTTGAGGGTTAGGTTTAGGGTTACTGTTAGGGTTAGGGTTAAGGTGAGGGTTAGGTTGAGGTTTAGGGTTCGGGTTAGGGTGAGGTTTAGGTTTAGGGTGATAGTTAGGGTGAGGTTGTGGTTTAGGGTAAGAGTTAGGCTGAGGGTGAGGGTTAGGGTTACGGTTAGTGTTAGAGTTAGGGATAGGGTGAGGGTTAGGGTGAGGGTGAGGGTTAGGCTTAGGTTTAGGATTAGGTTTAGGATAAGGGTAAGGGTGAGGGTTAGGGAGAGGGTTAGGGTTAGTGATAGGTTTAGGTTTAGGATTTGGGTTAGGGTGAGGGTGAGTGTGAGGATTAGGGTTAGGGTTAGGGTTAGGGTGAGGGTTAGGGTTAGGGTTTGGGTTAGGGTGAGGGTGAGGCTGAGGATTATGGTTATGTTTAGGGTTATGTTTATGTTTAGGGTTAGGGTTAGGTTTATTGATAGTGTTACGGTGAGGTTTAGGGTTAGGTTTAGGGTTTGGATTAGGCTTAGGTTTAGGCTGATGGTGAGAGTGGGGGTGAAGATTAGGATTAGGGTTAGGGTTAGGGATAGGGTTATTGTTAGTGTTATGATTAGGATTAAGATTGCGGTGCGGGTGACACTGAGGGTAAGGGTTATGGTTAGGGTTAAGGTTAGGGTTAGGATTAGGGATAGGCTTAGGGTTAGACTGAGGGTGATGGTGGAGGAGAGTATGAGGGTTAGGGTTAGGGTTATTTTTAGTGTTATGGTTAGGTTTAAGTTTGCTGTGAGGGTGAGGCTGAGGGTGAGGGTTATGTTTAGGTTTAGGGTTAAGTTTAGGGTTAGTGTTATTGTTAGGGAAAGGTTTAGATTTATGGTGAGGTTGAGGCTGAGGGTGAGGGTTAGGGTTAGGGTGAGTTGTAGGGTGAGATTTAGGGTTAGGGTTAGGGATAGGGTGAGGGTGAGGTTTAGGGTTAGACTTAGGTTTAGGGGGAGGGTTAGGGTGAGGTTTAGGGCTAGGGTTAGTGTTAGGGTTAGGGTGAAGGAAAGGGTTAGTTTGAGGTTTAGGGATAGGGTTAGACTTAGGGTGAGGGTGAGTGTGACGGTTAGGGTAAGGGTTAGGCTTAGGCTTAGGGTTAGGCTGAAGCTGAGGGTGGGGGTTAGGATTACGGTTAGGGTGACGGTTAGGTTTAGGGTTAGGTTGAGGGTTAGGATGAGAGTTAGTGTTAGGATTGGGATTAGGGTGACGGCTAGGGTGAGGGTGAGGGTTAGGGTAAGGCTTAGGCTTAGGCTTAGGGTTAGGATGAGTGTGAGGTTGAGGGTGAGGTTTAGGTTTAGGGTTATGATTAGGTTTATGGTTAGGATGAGGGTTAGGACGAGGTTTAGTGTTAGGTTGAGGGTTAGGTTGAGGATGATGGTAAAGGTAAAGGTGAGGTTTCGGCTGAGAGTGAGGGTTTCGTTAAGGGTGAGGTATAGGGTTAGGTTTCGGGTTAGAATAAGGGTTAGGATTAGGGTAAGGGTTAAATTGAGGATTAGGTTTAGGGTTAGTGTGAGGTTTAGGGTGAAGATGAGGGTTAGGGTTAGGGTGAGGGTGAGGGTTAGAATTAGGGTTTGGGTGATGGCTATGCTGAGGGTGAGGGTGAGGGTTAGGGTTTTGGTTAGGCTGAGGTTTAGGGTTTGGATTAGGGTTAGAGTCAGGTTTACGGTGAATTGTGAGGTTTAGGGTTAGAGTTAGGGTTAGGGTTATGGTTGGGGTTAGATATAGGGTGAGGTTTAGGATTAGGATGAGTGTTAGGGTTAGTTTGAGGGTGAGTGTTACTGTTAGGGTTAGTGTTCGGGTTAGGGTAAGCATTATGGTGAGGCTTAGGGTTAGGTTTAGGGTTTTGGTTAGGGTGAGGGTTAGGGTTAGGGTTAGGGTGAGGTTGAGGTTTAGGGTTAGATATAGGGTTAGAGGGAGGGTTAGGGTGAGGGTTAGGGTTAGGGTTAGTGTGAGGGTGAGGTTTAGGTTGAGGTTTAGGGTTAGGGTTAGGGTTAGGGTTAGTGTGACGGATAGTGTTAGGGTGAGGGTAAGTGTTAGTGTGAGGGTTAGGGTTAGGGTGAGTGTTATGGTTAGGATGAGGGTTAGTATTAGGGTTAGTGTTATTGTTAGGGTTAGGTTTAGGGTTATGGTTACAGTGAGGGTGACGGTTAGGGTTAGGGATAGGGTGAGGTTTAGGGTTAGGGTTAGGGTAAGGGTAAGGGTTTGGATGAGGGTTAGTGTTACGGTGAGGGTGAGGGTTAGGGTTCGGGTGAGGGTTAGGTTTAGGATTAGGGTTAGGGTGAGGGTAAGTTTTAGGATTAGGGTTAGGGTTAGGTTTAGGTTTAGGTTTAGTGTTAGGATTAGTGTTATTGTTAAGGTTGTGGTTAGATTCATGCTGAGGGTAAGGGTGAGGGTGAGGGTTAGGTTGAGGGTTAGGGTATGGATTAGGGTTAGGGTTAGGATTAGGGTTAGGGTGACGGTGAGGTTTAAGATTAGGTTTAGAGTTAGGGGGAGGGTTAGTTCGTGGGTTAGTGTTAGTGTTAGGGTTAGGGTTAAGGTTAGGGTGAGGGTTAGATTGAGGTTAAGGTTTAGGGTTAGGATGAGGGTTAGGGTGAGGGTGACTGTGAGGGTTAGAGTTAGGATTAGGTTGAGGCTGATTTTGAGGTTTAGGGTTAGAGTTCTTGTTAGAGTTAGTGTTAGGATGAGGGTTAGGGTGAGTGTGAGGGTTAGGCTTAGGGTTAGGATTGAGATTAGGATAAGGGTTAGGGTTATTGTGAGGGTTAGGGTTAGTCTTAGGGTTAGGGTGAGGGTGAGGGTGAGGGTGAGGGTTAGGGTGAGGTTTAGGGTTAGGGTTAGGGTGAGAGTTAGGGTTCGGTTGAAGTTTAGAATTTGGATGAGGGTTAGGGTTAGGGTTATGATGAGTGTGAGGGCTAGGGTTAGATTGAGGGTTAGGGTTAGGTTTAGGGTTAGGGTGTGTGTTTGTGTTAGGTTTAGTGTGAGGGTTAGCGTTAGGGTGAGGGTTTGTATGAGGGTTAAGTTTATGGTGAGGGTGAGGGTTAGGGTTATGTTTAGGATTAGTTTTAGTGTGAGGGTGTGTGTTAGGATTAGGGTTATGGTTAGGGTTAGGGTTAGGTTTAGGATTAGGATTAGTGTTATTGTTAGGGTTAGAGTTTAAGTTCAAGTGAGGGTGAGGGTGAGGGTTAGGGTGAGGTTTGGTTAGGGGTAGGATTAGGGTTAGGGTGAGGGTGAGGTTTATGGTTAGATTCAGGGTTAGGGGGAGAGTTAGTTCGTGGGTTAGGGTTAGGTTTAGTGTTAGGGTTAAGGTTAGGGTGATGGTTAGGTTGAGGTTAAGGTTTAGGTTTAGGGTTAGGTTTATGATTAGGGTTAGGGTGAGGATGAGTGTGAGTGTTAGGCTTAGGGCTAGGCCTCGGCTTAGGTTTAGACTGAGGGTGAGTGTGGGCGAGAGGATTAGGGTTAGGGTGATGGTTAGGTTTAAGGTTAGGGTGACAGTTAAGATGAGGGTTAGGTTTAGGATTAGGGTTAGGGTGAGGGCTAGGGAGAGGGTGAGGGTTAGGGTAAGGGTTAGGCTCAGGCTTAGGGTTAGGCTGAGTTTGAGGTTGAGGGTGAGGATTAGGGTTAGGGTGATGTTTAGGTTTATGGTTAGGGTGAGGGTTAAGATAAGGTTTAGGGTTAGGGGGAGGTTTAGGGTCAGGATGATCGTAAGGGTAAAGGTGAGGTTTAGGCTGAGGGTGAGGGTTAAGATAAGGTTGTGGGTTAGGGTTAAGTTTAGGGTTAGGGGAAGGGTTAGGGTTAGGGTTAGGGTGAGGGCTAGATTGAAGTTTAGGGTTAGGGTTACTGTGAGGTTTAGGGTGAGGGTGAGGGTTTGGGTTAGGGTGTGGTTTAGGATTAGGTTGAGGGTTAGCGTTAGTGTGAGGGTTAGTGTTAGGGTTAGTTTTAGTGTTAGGGTGAGAGTAAGTGTTTGGGTGAGGTATAGGGTTAGGGTGAGGTTTATGGTTAGGGTGAGGGTTATGGTTAGGTTTGTTGTTAGGGTTAGGGTTACTTTTTCAATGAGCGTGACGGATAGGGTTAAGGGGAGGGGGAGGCTTATTATTAGAGTTACGGTTAGGGTGAGGCTGAGGGTGAGGGTTAGGGTTAGGGTTAGTGTTAGGTTTAGGGTTAGTGTGAGGGTTAGGGTTAGGCTTAGGCTTCGGCTTAGGCTTAGCCTTAGGCTGAGCATGAGGGTGAGGGTTAGGGTTAGGGTGAGGGTTACAATAAGGTTTAGGGTTAGGATTAGTGTTAGGGTGAGGGCTAGCCTGAGGGTTAATGTGAGTGTTAGGTTTAGGGATAGGGTTAGGTTTAGGATTAGAGTTAGGGTGAGGGTGAGTGTGAGGGTTAGGGTTAGGGTTAGGCTTAGGGTTAGGGTGAGGGTAAGGGTTAGGGTTTGTGTTAGGGTGAGGTTGAGGCTGAGGATTAGGGTTTGGTTCAGATTTTGGGTTAGGGTTAGGGTTAGGTTTAAGGGGATGGTTAGGGTTAGGGTTAGGCTTAGGATTAGGGTTAGGCTGAGGGTGAGGGTGTGGGTTAGGGTTAGGTTTGGGTTAAGGTGAGGGTGAGGCTGTGGATTAGGTTTACGTTTAGGGTTAGGGTTAGGGTTATGTTTAGGCTTAGGGTTTGGGTTAGCGTGAGGTTTAGGTTTAGATATAGGGTTAGGCGGAGGGTTAGGGCAAGGGTTAGGAATAGGGTTATTGTTAGGGTTAGGGTGAGGGTGAGGGTTAGGTTGAGGTTTAGGTTTAGGGTTAGGGTTAGGGTTAGTGTGAGGGTTAGGGTTAGGGTTAGGGTTAGGGTTAGGGTAAGTGTTAGGGTGAGGGTTTTGTTTAAGGTGAGGGTTATGGTTTGGGTGAGGGTTAGGATTAGCTTTAGGGTTATTGTTAGGGTTAGGTTTAAGGTTACAGTTACAATGAGGTTGAGTGTGAGGGTTAGCGTTAAGTTTAGGGTGATGTTTAGTGTTTGGGTTAGGGTTAGAGTGAGGGTTAGGGTGAGGGTGAGGTTTAGGGATAGAGTTACGGTTAGGGTGAGGGTTAGATTGAGGTTTAATGTTAGGGTTAGTATTGTTAGGGTTAGGGTGACAGTTGGGGGGGTTATTTTTAGCGTTAGCGTTAGGGTTACGGTGTGGGTGACGTTTAGTGTTAGAATTAGGGTTAGGGTGAGGCTGCGTGTGAGGGTTAGCTTTAGGGTTAGTGTTAGGGTTAGGGTGAGGGTTAGGGTGAGGGTGAGGGTTAGAGCTAGGGTTAAGATTAGGATTAGGTTTAGGGTTAGAGTGAGTGTGATGGTTAGGGTTAGGGTTTGGGTTAGCCTTATGTTTAGGCTGAGGGTGAGGGTGAGGGTTAGGTTTAGGGTGAGGGTTAGAGTTAGGGTTAGGGTAAGGTTTAGTGTTAGGTTTAGGGTTAGGATGATAGTGAGGTTTAGGGGTAGAGTTAGGATTAGGGTGAGGTTGAGTGTGAGTGTTAGGGTTAGGGTTAATGTTAGGCTTAGGTTTAGGCTGAGGGTGAGGGTGAGTTTTAGGGTTAAGTTTAGAATGAGGTTTAGGTTTAGGGTTAAGGTTAGAATTAGTGTTATGGTGAGATTAATTGTAGGGTTAGAGTTAGGGTCAGTGTTAGGGTTAGGGTTAGGGTGAGTTTTAGGTTTCGGCTTAGGCTTAGGCATAGTCCGAACATGAGGGTGAAGGTTAGGGTTAGGGTTAGG
Organism: Dipodomys merriami; assembly: GCF_024711535.1. NCBI lineage: Eukaryota > Metazoa > Chordata > Mammalia > Rodentia > Heteromyidae > Dipodomys > Dipodomys merriami. Next base: position 2,341,199 of record NW_027206357.1, on the reverse strand, counting down.
GTGATGGTTCGGTTTAGGGTTAGTGTTATTGATAGGGTTAGGGTTAGAGTTACGGTGAGGGTGAGGGTGAGGGTGTGGGTGAGGTTTAGGGTTAGGGTTAGGGTGGGGTTTACCGGTAGTGTTAGGGTTACGGTTAGGGTGAGGGTTATGGTTAGGATTATGGTTAGGGTGAGGGCTAATGTGAGGTTGAGGGTTAGGGTTAGGTTTAGGCTTAGGCTTAGGGTTAGTCTGAGGGTGAGGTTGAGGGTGAGGGATAGGGTTAGGGTAATGGTTAGGGTTACGGTTAGGGTGAGGGTAAGGATGAGGGTTAGTGTTAGGGTGAGGTTTAGAGTGAGGGTGATGGTAAGCGTAAAGGTGAGGATTAGGCTGAGGCTAGGGTTAAGATAAGGGTGAGGGTAAGTGTTAGGGTGAGGGTTAGGGTTAGGGTGAGTTTGATGGTTAGGGTGAGGGTTAGACTTAGGGTTATGGTTATTGTTAGGGTTAGGATTAGGGTTACCCTTACAGTGAGTGTGAGTGTAAGGGTTAGGTTTAGGGTGAGGTTAGGGGAGGGTATTGGTTAGAATTTTGGTTAGGTTTAGGATTAGGGTTAGGGTGAAGGCTAGGGTGAGGATGAGAGTTAGGGTTAGGGTTAGAGTTAGGGTTAGAATTAGGGTTAGGGTGAGGGTGAGTGTGTGGGTTAGGGTTAGGTTTAGGGTTAGGCTTAGGGTTAGACTTAGGGTGAGGTTAGGGGTGACTGTTAGGGCTAGGCTGAGGGTTAGGGTGAGGGGTAGGATGAGGATTAAGGTTAGGATTAGGGTTAGGGTGAAGACTAGGGTGAGGTTTAGGGTTAGGGTTAGGGTTAGGGTGAGGGATGGGTTGAGTTTAGGGTTAGGATTAGTGTTATGGTTAGGGTGAGGGTGAGGGCTAGTTTTAGGATGAGGGTTAGGTTTAGGGTGATGGTTAGGGTTAGGGTTACGGTGGGGTCAGGGTTAGGGTTAGGTTGAGGGTTAGAATTAGGTTTAGGGTTAAGTTGAGTGTTAGGGTTAGGATTAGGGTGAGGGTTTGGATGAGGGTTAAGGTTACAATTAGTTTTAAGGTGAGTCCTAGGGTGAAGGTGAGGGTTATTGTTAGGGTTAGGGTGAGGTTTAGGGTTAGGTTTAGGGTTAGGGTTACAGTGAGGGTGAGGGTTAGGGTTAGGGTTAGAGTTACACTGAGGGTGAGAGTAAGGATCAGGGTTAGGGTGAGGTTTAGGGTTTGGGTTATGGTTAGGGTGAGGGTGAGGTTTAGGGTTAGAGTTAGGGTTAGGGGGAGGGTTAGGGTGAGCGTTAGAGTTAGGGTTAGGGTTAGGGTTAGGGTGAGTGTTAGATTGAGGTTTAATGCTAGGGTTTGGGTTATGTTTAGGATTAGGTTGACTGTGAGGGTGAGTGTGAGGGTTAGGGTGAGGTTGAGGTTTATGGTTAGGGTTACAGTGAGGGTGAAGGTTAGGGTAAGGGTGAGAGTTAGGGTTAGGGTCAGGGTGAAGTTGAGGGTTAGGATTAGGGTTAGGTTTAGAGTTACAGTGAGGGTGAGGGTGAGGGTGAGTGTAAGGATCAGGGTTAGGGTGAGGTTGAGGGTTAGGGTTATGGTGAAGGTCAGGGTGAGGTTCAGGGTTAGAGTTAGAGTTAGGGGGAGGGTTAGGGTTAGTGTTAGGCTGAGTGTTAGATTGAGGTTTAATATTAGGGTTAGGGTTACGTTTAGGATTAGGTTTACGGTGAGGGTGAGTGTGAGGGTTAGGGTTAGGGTTCGGCTTAGGGTTAGGCTGAGGATATGGTTGGGGATGAGGATTAGGTTTAGAAAGATGGTAAGGTTTATGGTTAGGTTAAAGGTTAGGATGAGGGTTAGGGTGAGGGCTTGGGTGAGGGTGAGTGTTAGGTTTAGGTTTAGGCTTAGGCTTAGGTTTAGGCTGAGGCTGAGGGTGAGGGTGAGGGTAGGGTTAGGGTGATGGTTGGGATTCCCATTAGGGTGAGGGTTAGGATGAGGATTAGGGTTAGGGTGAGGGTTAGTGTGAGGGTGACGGTAAGGTTAAAAGTTATCGTTAGGCTGAGGGTGAGGGTTATGGTAAGTGTGTGGGTTAGGGTTAGGGTGAGGTTGAGGGTTAGGGTTAGCACGATGGTTAGGGTTAGTGTGAGGGTTAGTGTTAAGATGAGTGTTAGTGTTAGGTTGAGGGTAAGTGTTAGGGTGAGGGTTAGTGTTAGGGTGAAAGTTATCCTTAGGATGTAGATTAGGGTTAGGGTTAGGGTTATTGTTAGGTTAGGGTTAGGGTTATGGTTAAGTTGAGGGGGAGGGGGAGTTTGAGGTTTAGGGGTAGGATGAGGTTCAGGTTTAGGGTTAGGGTTAGAGTTAGGGTTAGGGTGATGTTTAGGGTTAGTGTTAGGATTAGGATTAGGCTTAGGCTTAGGCTGAGCATTAGGGTGAGGGTTAGGGTTAGGGTTAGGGTGGGGTTTAGGGTTAGGTTAGGGTGAGGGTGAGGTTGAGTGTTAGATATAGGGTTAGGGGGAGGGTTAGGGGGAGGGTTAGGGTTAGTGTTAGAGTGAGGGTAAGTGTTAGGGTGAGGGTTAGGAATAGGGTTAAGGTTATTTTTAGGGTAAGGTTTAGGGTTACGGTTACCTTGAGGGTGAGGATGAGGGTTAGGGTTAGGGTTAGGGTGAGGTTTAGGGTTTGGGTTAGTGTTAGAGTTAGGTTTAGGGTGAGGGTGTGGTTTAGGTTAGAGTTAGGGTTAGGGTAAGGGTTATTGTGAGGGTTAGGGTTAGTGTTCCTTTTTAGGTTAGGGTTAGTGTGAGTGTTAAGGGGAGGGTTAGAGTTAGGGTTAGGATTAGGAATAGAGTTCGGGTGAGGGTGAGGGTTATGTTTAAGGTGAGTATTGGGGTTAGGGTTAGTGTGAGGGTTAGGCTTAGGCTTAGGGTTTGGTTTTGGGCTATGGTGAGGATGAGGGTTAGGGTTAGGGTTAGGGTGAGGGTTAGGTTGAGGGTTTGTCTTAGTGTTAGGGTGGGGATTGGGGTTAGGTTTAAGTTTAATATTAGGTAGAGGGTGAGGCAACTGTGAGGTTAGGGTTAGGGTGAGGGTGAGGTTTAGGGTTAGAGTTAGCGTTAGGGTGAAGGTTAGTGTGAGGGTTAGGGTTAGGGTAAGTGTTACAGTTAGGGTTGGGTGAGGGTGAGTGTGAGGGTCAGTGTTAGTCTTAGGCTTAGGCTTAGGCTTAGGCTGAGCATGAGGGTGAGGGTCAGGTTTAGGGTTAGCATGCGGGTTAGGGTGAGGGTTAGAGTGAATGTGACGGTTAAGTTAGCGTTAGGGTGAGGTTTAGGGTTAGGGTTAGGGTTATGGTGAGGGTGAGAGTTAGGGTTAGGGTTAGGGTTAGGGTGAGGGTGAGGTTTAGGATTAGGGAAAGGGTTAGAGTTACAGTGAGGGTGAAGATGAGGGTGAAGGTTAGGATCAGGGTTAGGGTGAGGTTAAGGGTTAGGGTTATGGTTAGGGTGAGTGTGTTGTTTAGGGTTAGATTTATGGTTAGGGTGTGGGTTAGGGTGAGGGTTAGGTTTAGGGTTAGTGTTAGGGTTAGGGTTAGGGTGAGGGTCAGGTTGAGTTATAATGCTAGGATTAGGGTTAGGTTTAGGATTAGGTTTACGGTGAGGGTGATTGTGAGGGTTAGGGTTAGGGTTCGGCTTAGGCTTAGGGTTAGGCTGAGGGTATGGGTGGGGATGAGGATTAGGTTTAGAAAGATGGTTAGGGTTATGGTTAGATTAAGGGTTCGGATGAGGGTTAGGGTTAGGATTAGGGTTAGGGTGAGTGTGAGTGTTTGTGTTAGGGTTAGGGTTAGGCTTAGGGTTAGGTTGAGGCTGAGGTTGAGGGTGAGGGTTAGGATTAGGGTGATGGTTGGGGTTACCGTTAGGGTGAGTGTTAGGATGAGGATTAGGGTTAGGCTGAGGGTTAGTTTGAGGCTGAAGGTAAGGGTAAAGGATGAGGGTTAGGCTGAGGGTGAGGGTTAGGGTAAGGGTGAGGGTTAGGGTTAGGGTGAGGGTGAGGGTTAGATTGAGGATTAGTGTTAGGGTTAGTGTGAGGATTAGGGTGAGGATAAGGGTTAGCGTTAGGTTGAGGGCTAGTTTGAGCGTGAGGGTTAGGGTTAGGGTGAGGTTAAGGTTTAGGGTGAGGGTTAGGGTTAGTGTGAGAGTTAGAGTTAGGGTCAGGGTTTGTGTTAAGATGAGGGTAAGTGTTAGGGTGAGGGTTAGGTTTAGGGTGAAATTCATGGTTAGGATGAGGGTTAGGGTTATTGTTAGGTTTAGGGTGACGGTTACGGTTACGGTGAGGGTGTGGTTGAGAGTGAGGGTTAGGGTTAGATAGAGGCTTAGGTTTAGGGTTAGGGTTAGAGTTAGGTTTAGGGTGAGGGTGAGGTTTAGAGTTAGGGTTTGTGTTAGTGTTGGGGTTATGGTGAGGGTTAGGGTTAGTGTTAAGATTAGGCTTAGTCTTAGGCTGAGCATGAGGGTGAGGGTTAGGGTCAGGGTTAGGGTGGGGTTTAGGGTTAGGGTTAGGGTGAGCGTGAGGTTGAGTTTGAGGGTTAGGTATAGGTTGAGGGGGAGGGTTAGGGTGAGGGTTATGTTTAGGGTTATTGTTAGGGTTAGGGTTAGGGTTAGGTCTTCGATTAGTGTGAGGGTTAGTGTTAGGTTTAGGGTTACAGTTAGGTTGAGGGTAAGTGATAGGGTGATGGTTTGGGTTAGGGTGAGGGTTATGGTTAGGGTGAGGGTTTGGAATAGGGTTAGGGTTACTGTTAGGGTTAGGTTTAGGGTTAGGGTTAAGGTGAGGGTGAGGATGAGGGTTAAGGTTAGGGTAAGGGTGAGGTTTAGGGTTTGGCTTAGGGTTAGAGTAAGGGTTAGGGTTATGGTTAGGTTGAGGGTTAGGGTTAGGGTGAGAGTTAGGGGGAGGGTTAGGGTTAGGGTGAGGGTTAGGGTTAGTGTAAGTGTGAGGGTTAGGATGAGGGTTAGGGTTAGGATTAGGGTTAGGGTGAGGGCTAGGGTGAGGGTGAGGTTTAGGGTTAGGGTTAGTGTGAGGTTTTAGGTTTAGGGTGAGGGTAAGTGTGTGTTAGGGATAGGTTTAGGGTTAGGCTTAGGGTTAGGCTGAGGGTGGGGGTGAGGTTGAGGGTTAGGGTTAGGGTGATGGTTTGGGTTATCTTAGGGTGAGGTTTAGTGTTAGTGTTAGGGTTAGAGTTAGGGTTAGGGTGAGGTTGAGGTTTACGAGTAGGTTTAGGGTTAGGGTGAGGTTTAGGGTTAGGATTAGGGTTAGGGTGAGGGCTAGGGTGAGGGTTACGGTGAGGGTTAGGTTTAGGGGTACTGTTAAGTTTACGAGTAGGGTTAGGGTTAGGGTGAGTGTTAGGGTGAGGGTTCGGGTGAGTGTGATGGTAAGCCTAAAGGTGAGGATTAGGCTGAGGCTGAGGGTTAAGATAAGTGTGAGTGTAAGTGTTAGGGTGAGGGTTAGGGTTAGGGTGAGTGTTATGGTTAGGGTGAGGGTTAGATTTACGGTTACGGATATTGTTAGGGTTAGGGTTAGGTTTACCCTTACAATGAGGGTGAGGGATAGGGTTAGGTTTAGGGTGAGGTTTAGGGTTAGGGTTATGTTTAGAGTTTGGGTTAGGGTTAGGATTAGGGTTAGGGTGAAGGCTAGGGTGAGGGTGAGGGTTAAGGTTAGGGTTAGGGTTTGGGTTAGGATTAGGGTTAGGGTGAGGGTGAGTGTGTGGGTTCGGGTTAGGTTTAGGGTTAGGCTTAGGGTTAGGCTAAGGGTGAGGTTGATGGTGAGGTTTAGGGTTAGGGTGAGGGTTAGGTTTAGGTTTAGATTGAGGGTGAGTGTGTTGGTTAGGGTTAGGTTTAGGATTAGGCTTAGGGTTAGACTAAGTGTGAGGTTAAGGGTGAGGCTTAGGGTTAGGGTGAGGGTTAGGTTTAGGTTTAGGGTGAGGGTTAGGATGAGGGTTAAGGTTAGGATTAGGGTTAGGTTGAAGGCTAGGGTGACGGTGATGTTTAGGGTTAGGGTTACGGTTAAAGTGAGGGTCAGGATTAGGGTTAGAGTTTTGGTTAGGTTGAGGGATAGGGTGAGGTTTAGGGTTAGGATTAATGTTAGGGTTAGGGTGACGGTGAGGGTTAGTGTTAGGATGTGTGTTAGGTTTAGGGTGAGTGTTAGGGTTAGGGTTACGTTGGTGTCTGGGTTAGTGTTAGGTTGAGGGTTAGAATTAGGTTCAGGGTTAGATTGAGGGTTAGGTTTAGGGTTAGGGTGAGGTTTAGGGTTAGATATAGGGTTAGGGGAGGGTTAGGGTAAGGGTTAGGAATAGGGTTAGTGTTAGGGATTGGGTGAGGGTGAGGGTTAGGTTGAGGTTTATGGTTAGGGTTAGTGTGAGGGTTAGTGTTAGGGTGAGGGTAAGTGTTAGGTTGAGGGTTTGGGTTAGGGTGAGGGTTATGGTTAGGGTGAGGTTTAGCATTAGCTTTAGGGTTATTGTTAGGTTTAGGTTTAGGGTTACGGTTATTGTGAGGGTGAGTGCGAGGGTTAGGGCTAAGGTTAGGGTGAGATTTAGTGTTTGGATTAGGGTTAGAGTTGGTTTTAGGTTGAGTCTGAGAGCTAGCGTTAGGGTTAGGGTTAGTGTAAGAGTTATGTTTAGGGTGAGGGTTAGGGTGAGGGTGAGGGTTAGGCTTAGGGTTAGGATTAGGATTAGGGTAACGTTTAGGGTGAGTGTGAGGTTTAGGGTTCGGGTTAGGGTGAGGGTAAGTGTTAGGGTGAGGGTTAGGTTTAGGGTGAAGGATATGGTTAGGATGAGGGTTAGGGTTAGGGTTATTGTTATTGTAAGGTTTAGGGCTAGGGTTGTGGTTACGGTGAGGGTGAGGGTTAGGATTAGGGTTAAGGTGAGGTTGAGGTTTAGGTTTAGGGTTAGATTTAGGGTTAGGGTGAGGGTTAGGATGAGTGTTAGGGTTAGGGTTAGGGTGAGAGTTAGGTGGAGGTTAAGGATTAGGGATAGGGTTAGGATTAGTGTTAGGGTGAGGGTGAGTGTGTATGTTAGGGTTAATTTTAGGGTTAGGCTTAGGGTTAGGCTGAGGGTGAGGTTGAGGGTGAGGGTTAGGGTTAAGATGAGGGTTAGGTTTAGGGTTAGGGGAAGGTTAGGATGAGGGTTAGGATTAGGATTAGGGTTAGGTTGAGGGCTATGGTGAGGGTGAGGGTGAGGTTTAGGTTTAGGGTTAGAATGAGGTTTAGGGTTAGGGTTAGGGTGAGGGTGAGGGTGAGATTTAGGTTTAGATTTTGTTTTAGGTTGAGGCTGAGGGTGAGTGTTATGGTTAGGGTTTGTGTTAGGGTTAGGGTTAAGGTGAGGGTTAGGGTGAGGGTGAGGGTTAGGGTTAGGGTTAGGATTAGGATTAGCATAATAGGGTGAGTGTGAGGGTTTTGGTTAGGGTTAGTTTTAGGCTTAGGGTTAGGCTGAGTGTGAGGGTGAGGATGAGGGTTAGGGTAAGGGTGAGGGTTAGGGTTCGGGTGAGAGTTTGGGTTCAGGGTCATTTTAGGATTAGGATGAGATTTAGGGTTACAGTTACGGTCAGCGTGAGGGTTAGGGTTAGGTTGAGGGTTAGGGTTAGGGTGAGGGTTAGGGTGAGGTTAGGATGAGGATTAGGTTTAGCATTAGGGTTAGGGTGAGGGCTAGGGTGAGGATGAGGTTTAGTGTTAGTGTTAGTGTGAGGTTTAGGTTTAGAGTTAGGGTTAGGGTGAGGTTTTGGATGAGGGTTAGGGTAACGATGAGGGTCAGGTTTAGGGTGAGGGTGAAGGTTAGGGCTAGGATTAGGGTTAGGTTGAGGGTGAGTGTTAGGATTAGGGTTAGGGTTAGGTTTAGGGTTAGGTTTAGGTTTACCATTAATGTTATTGTTAAGGTTATGGTTAGAGTTACGGTGAGGGTGAGGGTCAGGGTCAGGGTGAGGTTTAGAGTTAGGGTGAGGTTTAGGGTGAGGTTTAGGGTTAGGGTTAGGGTGAGGGTGAGGTTTAGGGTTAGATTTAGGGTTAGGGGGAGGGTTAGTTCGTGGGTTAGTGTTAGTGTTAGTGTTAAGGTAAAGGTTAGGTTGAGGTAAAGGTTTAGGGTTAGGATTGGTTAGGGTGAGGGTGAGTGTGAGGTTTACTGTTAGGGTTAGGCTTAGGCTTAGGGTGAGGCTGAGGGTGAGGGTGGGGCTGAGGATTAGGGTTAAGTTGATGGTTAGGGTTTAGGTTAGGGTGAGGGTTAGGGTTTGGGTTAGTGTTAGAGTTAGGTTTAGGGTGAGGTTGAGGTTTATGGTTAGAGTTAGGGTTAGGGTGAGTGTTAGGTTGAGGGTTAGGGTTAGGGTCATTTTTAGGGTTATGTTTAGGGTGAGATTTAGGGGGAGGGTTAGGGTTAGGGATAGGGTTAAGATTAGGGTTACAGTGAGGGTGAGTGTGTATGTTTGGTTTAGGTTTAGGTTTAGGCTTCAGTTTAGACTGAGGTTGAGGTTGAGTGTGAGGGTTAAGGGGAGGGGGAGGTTTAGGGTTAGAGTTGGGGTTAGGGTGAGGGTGAGCATAGGTTTAGGGTTAGTGTTAGAATTAGTGTTAAGGTGAGGGTTAGGGTGAGTGTCCTATTTCGGGTTAGGGTTAGGATTAGGATTAGGATTAGGCTTAGGGTGAGTGTGAGGATTAGGTTTAGGGTTAGGCTTAGGCTTAAGCTTAGGCTGAGGGTGAGGGTTAGGGTTAGGGTGAGGGTTAGGGTTAGGGTTAGGGTGTGAGTTAGGGTTCAGGTTAAGTTTAGGGTTAGTGTGAGGGTTAGGGTAAGGGTTACGGTGAGGGTTAGGGTTAGGGTTCGGTTGAACGTTAGGGTTAGTGTTAGGGTTAGGGTGATGATGAGGGTTAGGTTTAGGATTAGGTTAGGGTGAGGTTGTGTGCTAAGATCAGGATTAGGGTTGTGGTTAGGGTTAGGTTTATGTTTAGGATTAGTGTTATTGTTAGGGTTAGAATTAGAGTTAAGGTGAGGGTGATGGTCAGGGTTAGGTTTAGGTTGAGGTTGAGGTTTAGGTTTAGGGGTCGGATTAGGGTTAGGGTGAGGGTGAGGTTTATGGTTAGATTTAGGGTTAGGGGGAGGGTTAGTTCTTAGATTAAGGTTAGGGTTAGTGTTAGGGTTAAGGTTAGGGTGAGGATTAGGTTGAGGTTAAGGGATAGGGGTAGGGGTAAGTTTAGGATTAGGGTTAGGGTGGGGGTGAGTGTGAGGGTTAGGGTTAGGGTTAGGATTATGCTTAGGGTTAGGCTGAGGGTGAGGGTGAGCGTGAGGGTTAGGTTTAGGGTGAGGGTTAGGGTTAGGTTTAGGGTGAGGTTTAGTGTTAGGTTTAGGATTAGGTTCAGGGTGAGGTTTAGGGTTAGAGTTAGGTTTAGGGTGAGGGTGAGTGTGAGGGTTAGGGTTAGGGTTAATGTTCGGCTTAAGTTTAGGCTGAGGGTGAGGGTGAGTGTTAGGGTTGGGGTAAGGATGAGTTTTAGGGTTAGGGTTAGGGTTAGAATTAGTGTTAGGGTGAGAGTGAGGTTTAGGGTAGAGTTAGGGTTAGTGTTAGGGTTAGGGCTAGGGTGAGGGTTAGGGTTAGGCTTAGGCTTAGTCCGAGCAGGAGGGTGAGGGTTAGGGTTAGGGTTATGGTGATGGTTTAGGGTTAGGGTTGTGTTTAGGGTTAGGTTAGGGTTAGGGTCAGGGTGACGTTAATGGCTAGAGTTAGGGTTAGGGTGAGGCTGTGGGTGTGGGATAGGGTTAGGGTTAATATTAGGTTAGGGTTAAGGTGAGGGTTTGAGTGAGGGTGAGGGTTAGGGTTAGTGTCAGCTTTAGGGTTGGTGTTAGGGTTAGGGTGAGTGTGATGGTTAGGGTTAGGGTTTGGCTTAGGCTTAGGCTGAGGGTGAGGCTGAGGGTGAGAGTTAGGGTTAGGGAGAGGGTTAAGGTTAGGGTTAGGGGGAGGATTAGGATGAGGGTTAAGGTTAGGGGGAGAGCTAGGTTGAGGGTGAGGTTTATGATTATCGTTAGGGTGAGGTTTAGCGTTAGGGTTAAGGTGAGGGTGAGATTTAGGGTTACAGTTAGGGCTAGGGTGAGGCTCAGTGTGAGGGTTAGGTTTCGGGTTAGTGTTAGGGTTAGGGTTAAGGTGAGGGATAAGGTGAGGGTGAGGGTTAGGGTTAGGATTAGGATTAGGGTTAGGGTTAGGGAGAGTGTAAGGGTTAGTGTTAGGGTTAGGCTTAGGCTTAGGCTTAGGCTGAGGCTGAGGCTGAGTGTGAGGGTTACGCTTAGGGTGAGGGTTAGTGTTAGGATTAGGGTGAGAGTTAGGGTTTGGGTTAAATTTACGGTTAGGGTGAGGGTTAGGTTAAGGGTTTTGGTGACGGTGAGGTTTAGGGTTAGGGTGAGGGTTAGGGTTAGGATTAGGGTGAGAGTGAGGGCTAGGGTGAGGATGAGGATTAGGGTTAGGGTTAGGGTTAGGGTGAGGTTAAGGGTTAGGGTTAGGGTTAGGGTTAGGGTGAGAGTCATTTTTAGGGTTAGATTTAGGGTTAGGGTGAGGCTGATTTTGAGGGTTTGGGTTAGGGTTATTGTTAGATTTAGGGTTAGGGTGAGGGTTAGCGTGACTGTGAGGTTTAGGATTAGGGTTAGGGTTAGGATGAGGGTTATGGTTAGGCTTTCGGTTAGTGTTAATGTTATGGTGATTGTGAGGGTTAGGTTGAGGTTTTGGGGTAGGTTTAGGTTTAGATTTAGGGTTAGGGTAAGGGTGAGTGTGTGTGTTAGGGTTAGGTTTAGGGTTAGGCTTAGGGTTAGGCTGAGGGAGAGGTTTAGGGTGGGTGTTAGGGTTAGGGTGAGGGTTAGGGTTTGGGTTAAGTTTAGGGTTAGGGTGATGGTTAGGCATAGGGTTATGGTGAGAGTGAAGGTTAGGATTAGGTTGAGGGTTAGGGATAGGGTTAAGGTGAGGGTTAGGGTTAGGGTTAGGGTTAGGGTGAGGGTTATGATGAGGATTAATGTTAGGATTAGGGTGAGGGCTGGTGTGAGGGTGAGGGTTAGGGTTAAGATGAGGTTTAGAGTTAGGATTGGGGTTAGGGTGAGGTTTAGTGTTAGAGTTAGGGTTAGTGTTCAGGTTAAGGTTAGGTGAGGTTTACAGTTAGGCTTAGGCCTAACATGAGGGTGAGTCAGAATTAGGTTTAGGGTGAGCGTTAGGCTTAGGGTGAGGGTTAGGTTGAGGTTTAGGGTTAGGATAAGGTTTAGGGTGAGCACTAAGTTGAGGGTTAGTGTGAGGGCTAGGGTTATGGATAGGGTTAATTTTAGGATTAGGTTTAGGTTGAGGGTGAGTGTGAGGGTTAGGTTTTGGGTGACGCTTAGGGTTAGGGTTTGATTTAGGGTGAGGGTGAGGGTTAGGGTTAGGGTGAGGGTGTGGGTGAAGGTGAGGTTTAGGGTTAGGGTTAGGGTTAGTGTGAGTGTTAGGGTTAGGGTGAGGGTTATGGTTAGGATGAGGGTTAGTGTTAGGTTTAGGCTTAGGCTTAGTCTTAGGGTAAGGCTGAGTGTTAGGGTTAGGGTGAGTGTGATTGTTAGGGTTTGGGTTAGGTTTAAGCTTAGGGATAGGCTGAGGGAGAGGGTGAGGGTGAGGATTAGGGTTAGGGTGAGGGTGAGGGTTAGAGTTAGAGTTTGTGTTAAGGTGAGGGTTAGTGTGAGGGTTAGTGTTAGGCTTAATATTAGGTTTAGGGATAGGGTGAGTTTTAGGGTGAGGTATAGGGTTAGGGATAGGGTTAGTTTTAGGATTATAGTTTGGGTGAGGGTGAGTATGAGGTTTAGGTTTCGGGTTAGTGTTAGGGTTAGGCTTAGGGTTAGGCTGAGTGTGAGGTTGAGGGTTAAGATGAGGGTTAGGTTTAGGATTAGGTTTAGTGTGAGGGCTATCGTGAGGGTGAGGTTTAGGGTTAGGGTTAGGGTGAGGTTTAGGGCTCGGGTTAGGTTTAGGGTTAGGTTGAGGATTAGTGTTAGGGTTATGGTGAGGGTCAGGGTTAGGTTTAGTTTGAGGGTTAAAATTAGGTTTAGGGTTAGGATGAGGGTTAGGGTGAGGGTTAGGATGAGGTTTAGAGTGACAATTAGAGTTAGGTTGAGGGCTAGGGTGATTGTGAGTTTTAGTGTCAGGGTTAGTGTGAGGTTTAGGGTTAACTTTAGGCGTAGGTTTAGGGTGAGGGTTAAGGTTCGGGTTTGGGTGAGGGTGAAGGTTAGGTTTGGTGTGAGGGTTAGGGTGAGGACTAAGGTGAGGATGAGGGTTAGGGTTAGTGTTAGGTTTAGGGTGAGGGTTTGGTTGAGGTTTAGGTTTAGGTTTAGGGTTAGTGTTAGGATTAGGGTTTGGGTGAGGGTGAGTTTGAGCCTTAGGGTTAGGGTTAGGCTTAGGCTTAGGGTTAGGCTGAGGGTGAGTTTGGAGATGAGGATTAGGTTTAGAGTGCTGGTTTATTTTATGGTTAGGTTTAGGGTTAGGATGAGGGTTAGGGTTAGGATTAATGTTAGGGTGAGGGCTATGGTGAGTGTCAGGTTTAGTGATTGGTTTAGGCTTAGGCTTAGGTTTAGCCTGAAGCTGAAGGTGAGGGTGAGGGCTAGGTTTAGGGTGATGGTTAGGGTTACTGTTAGGCTGAGGGTTAGGGTTAGGGTTAGGTTTAGGGTAAGGGTGACAGTAAGGGTAAAGGTGAGAGCTAGAGTTAAGTTGTGGGTTAGGGTGAGGATTAGGGTTAGGGTTAGGGTGAGGGTTAGGGTTAGATTGAGTATCAGTATTAGGGTTAGTGTGAGGTTTAGGGTGAGGATTAGGGGTAGGGTTAGGGTGAGGGCTAGGGTGAGGGTGAGGGTTAGGGATAGGGTTAGGTTGAGTTTTAGGATAAAGGTGATCGTTAGGGTTAGGGTGAGGGTTAGTGTTCGGATTAGGGTTAGTTTTAGGGTGAGGGTAAATGTTAGGGTGAGGGTTAGGGTTAGGGTTAGAGTTATGGTTAGGGTTAGGATTAGTATTAGGGTTAGGGTTATTTTAGGGTTAGGGATAGGTTTATGGTTACCGTGAGTGGGAGGGGGAGGGTTAGGGTTAGGGTTAGGGTGAGGTTTAGGTTTTGGGTTATGATTAGAGTTAGGGTTAGGTTGAGGATGAGGGTTAGGTTTAGAGTTAGGATTAGGGGGAGGGTTAGGGTGAGGGTTAGGGTTAGGGTTAGTGTTAGGATTAGGGTGAGGGTGAGTGTGAGTGTTAGGGTTAGGGTTAGGCTTAGGCATACGGTTACGCTGAGGGTAAGGTTGAAGGTGAGAGTTACGGTTAGGTTGAGGTTAGGGTTAGGGTTAGGGTGAGGGTTAGGGTGAGGTTTAGAGTTAGGTTTAGGGTTAGGATGAGGGCAAGGGTGAGGGTGAGGTTTAGAGTTAGCATTATGACGAGGTTTAAGATTAGGGTAAGGTTTAGGGTTAGGGTGAGTGTTAGGGTTAGGGTTACTGTGATGGTGATGTTTAGGGTTAGGGTGAGAGTTAGGGTTAGTTTGAGGGTGAGGGTTAGGATTAGGGTTAGGGTTATTGTTAGTGTTATGGTTAAGGTTAAGTTCACAGTGAGAGTGAGGCTGAGGTTGAGGTTTAGGGTTAGGGTTAGGGTGAGGTTTAAGGTTAGGGTTAGGGTTAAGGTTAGTGTTATTGTTAGAATTATGGTTAGAGTTATGGTGAGGGTGAGGGTGAGGGTCAGGTTTAGGGTTAGGATTAGGTTTAGGGTGAGGGTGAGATTTAGGGTTAGAGTAAGGTTTAGGGTAAGTGTTATGGTTAGGGTTAGGGTGAGGGTTAGGTTGAGGTTTAGGTTTAGGTTTAGGGTTAGGTTGAGGATTAGGGTTATGGTGAGGGTGAGTGTGAGGGTTAGGGTTAGGGTTAGTCTTAGGCTTAGGGTTAGGCTGAGAGTGAGGGTGGGGATGACGATTAGGTTTAGGGTGATGGTTAGGGTTATGGTTAGATTTAGGGTTAGGATTAGGGTTAGGGTTAGGATTAGGGTTTGGGTGAGGGCTAGGGTGAGGTGAGTGTTAGGGTTAGGTTTAGGCTTAGGGTTAGGTTTAGGCTGAGGCTGTGGGTGAGGGTGAGTTTTAGGGTTACGGTGATGCTTAGAGTTACAGTCAGGGTGAGGGTTAGGATGAGGGTTAGGGTTAGGGTGAGTGTTAGAATCAGGGTGACGGTAAGGGTAAAAGTGAAGGTTAGGCTGAGAGTGAGGATTATGGTAAGGCTGAGGGTTAGGATTAGGTTGAGGGTTAGGTTTAGGGTTAGGGTGAGGGTGAGGTTAAGATTGAGGATTAGTTTTAGGTTTAGTCTGAGGTTTAGGGTGAGGATGAGGGTTAGGGTTAGGGTGAGGGCTAGGGTGAGGGTTAGGGTTAGGGTGAGGTTTATGGTTAGGGTGACGGTTAGGCTTATGGTGAGGATTAGTGTTAGTGTTAGGTTTAGTGTTAGGGTGAGGGTTAGTGTCAGGTTGAGGTTTAGGTTTAGGGTGAGGGTTATGGTTAGAATGAGGGTTAGGGTTTTGTTTATGGTTATTGTTAGGGTTAGGGTTACGGTTACAGTGAGGGTGAGGTTTAGGGTTAGGTTTAGGGTGAGGTTTATGTTTAGGGTTAGTGTTAGAGTTAGGGTTAGGGTGAGAGTGAGGTTTAGGGTTAGAGTTAGCGTTAGTGTTAGTTTTAGGGTTAGGGTGACAGTTAGTGTGAGGGGTAGGGTTAGGCTTAAGCTTAGGTTTAGTCTTAGGCTTAGGCCGAGCATGAGGGTGAGGGTTAGGGTTAGGTTGAGTGTGAGGATTAGTGTTAGGGTAAGGGTTAGTGTTAGGGTTAGTGTTAGGATGAGGTTTAGGGTTAGGATTAGGGTTAGGGTGAAGGCTAGGTTGAGGGTGAGTTTTAGGGTTAGGTTAGGCTTAGGTTTAAGCTGAAGGTGAGGGTGAGGTTGAGGGTTATGGTCAGCGTGATGGTTAAAGTTACAGTTATGCTGAGGGTTAGGATGAGGGTCAGGGTTAGGATGAGGGTTAGGGTGAGGGTGACAGTAAGGGTAAAGGTGAGGATTAGGGTTAGGGTGAAGGTTAGGGTGAGGATTAGGGTTAGGGTTAGGCTTAGGCTTAGGGTTAGGCTGAGGTTGAGGGTGAGGGTGAGGGTTAGGGTTAGGGTGAGGGTTAGGTTTAGGGTTAGGGTGAGTGTGAGGTTTAGGGTTAGGATTAGGGTTAGAGTTAGGATTAATGTGAGGGTGAGGTTTAGTGTTAGATTTAGACTTAGGGTGAGGGTTAGTGTGAGGGTTAGTTTTAGGGTTAGTGTTAGGTTAGGGTTAGGGTGAGGGTTAGTGTGAGGGTTAGGGTTAGAGTTAGGGTTAGGGTTAGGATTAGGGTTAGGTTGAGGGTGAGTGTGTGGGTTAGGGTTAGGTTTAGGGTTAGGCTTATGTTTAGGCTGAGGGTGAGGTTGAGGGTAAGGGTTAGGTTTAAGTTGAGGGTTAGGATTTGGGTTAGGGTGAGAGTTAGGATGAGGGTTAGGGTTAGGATTAGGGTTAGGGCTAGTGTGAGGGTGAGGTTTAGGGTTAGGGTTAGGGTGAGGTTTAGGGTTTGGGTTAGGGTGAGGGTGAGGTTTACTGGTAGATTTAGGGTTAGGGTGAGGGTTAGGGTTAGGGTTTGTGTTAGGCTTAGGGTTATTGTGAGTGTTAGGTTTAGTTTGAGGGTTATGTTTATGGTTAGGATTAGGGTTAGGGTTAGGGTGAGGGTGAGTGTGAGGATTAGGGTTAGGGTTAGGCTTAGGATTAGGCTGAGGGTGAGGGTGAGGGTTAGGGTTAGGTTGTGGGTGAGGTTTAGGGTTAGACTTAGTGTTAGTGTGAGCAGTAGTGTGAGGTTTAGTGTTAGGTTTAGTGTGTGGGTGAGGTTTATGTTTAGGGTGATGCTTAGGTTTACGGTCAGGGTGAGAGTTAGGATGAGGGTTAGGGTTAGTGTGAGGTTTAGGGTGAGGGTGACAGTAAGCGTAAAGTTGAGGGTTAGGCTGAGAGTGAGGATTAGGGTAAATGTGAGGATTGGGTTAGGGTAAAGGTGAGTGTTAGGGTTAGGGTGAGGGTTTGGTTTAGGTGGAAGATTAGTTTTAGGGTTAGTGTGAGGTTTAGCTTGAGGATGAGGGTTAAGGTTAAGGTGAGGGCTAGTGTGAGGGTGAGGGTTAGGGTTAGGGTTAGGTTGAGTGTTAGGTTTAGCGTGATGGTTAGGGTTAGTGTGAGGGTTAGTGTTACGGTTAGGGTTAGTGTTAGAGTGACAGTAAGTGTTAGGGTGAGGGTTAGGGTTAGGGTTAGGGTTATTGTTAGGGTTAGGGTTAGGATGAGTGTTAGGGTTTGGTTTAGGTTTAGGGTGAGGGCTAGGGTGAGGGTGATGGTTAGGGCTAGGGTTAGGCTTAGTGTTATTCTGAGGGTGAGGGTCAAGTTGAGGGTTAGTGTTAGGGTCATGGTTTGGGTTACAGTTAGGATGAGGGTTAGGTTTAGGGTGAGGGTTAGAGTTAAGGTGACAGCAAGGGTAAAGTTGAGAGTTAGGGATAGGGTGAGGGTTTGTTTGAGGAATAGTGTTAGGGTTAGTGTGAGTTATAGGGTAAGGATGAGGGTTAGGGTTAGGGTGAGGGCTAGGGTGAGGGTGAGGGTTAGGGATAGAGTTAGATTGAGGGTTAAGGTTAAGGTGATGGTTAGGGTTAGTATGAGGGTTAGTGTTAGGATTAGGGTTAGTTTTACGGTAAGGGTAAGTGTTAGGGTGAGGGTTAGTGTTAGGTTGAGGGTTATGGTTAGTGTTAGGGTTAGTGTAATTGTTATGCTTAGGGTTATGGTTACTGTTACCGTGAGGGTGAGGGTGAGGGTTAGGGTTAGGGTTAGCCTTAGGATTAGGCTGAGAATGAGGGTGAGGGTGAGGGTTAGTGTTAGGGTGAGGGTGAGGTTTAGGGTTAGACTCAGTGTTAGTGTGAGCATTAGTGTGAGGTTTAGTGTTAGGTTTAGGGTGTGGGTGAGGTTTAGGGTTAGGGTGATGCTTAGGTTTACAGTCAGGGTGAGGGTTAGGATGAGGTTTAAGGTTAGTTTGAGGTTTAGGGTGAGGGTGACAGTAAGGGTAAATTTGAGGGTTACACTGAGAATGAGGATTAGGGTAAATGTGAGGATTGGGTTAAGGTGAAGGTGATTGTTAGGGTTAGGGTGAGGGTGTGGTTTCTGTTGAGGATTTGTTTTAGGGTTAGTGTGAGGTTTAGCGTGAGGATGAGGGTTAGGGTTAGGGTGAGGGCTAGGATGAAGGTGAGGGTTAGAGTTAGGTTTAGGGTGAGTGTTAGGTTTAGCGTGATAATTAGGGTTAGTGTGAGGGTTAGTGTTAGGTTTAGAGTAAGTGTTAGGGTGACAGTAAGTGTTAGGGTGAGGGTTAGGGTTAGAGTTAGTCTTAGTGTTAGTCTGAGGGTGAGGGTCAGGTTGAGGGTTAGTGTTAGGGTGATGGTTTGGGTTACGGTTAGGATGAGGGTTAGGTTTAGGGTGAGGGTTAGGGTGAAGGTGACAGCAAGGGTAAAGTTGAGGGTAAGGGTTAGGGTGAGTGTTATGGTTAATGTTAGGGTTAGGGTTATTGTTATGGTTAGGGTTATGGTTACTGTTACGGTGAGGGTGAAGGTGAGGTTTAGGGTTAGGGTTAGGGTGAGGTTTAGGTTTAGGTTTAGGGTTAGAGTTAGTGTTTGGGTGAGTGTGTGGTTTAAGGTTTAGAGTTAGAGTTAGGGGGAGGGTTAGGGTGAGAGTTAGGGTTAGGGTTAGGGTGAGGGTTAGGGTGAGGGCTAGGGTTAGGGTGAGGTTTAGGGTTAGGGTTAGGCTTAGGCTTAGGGCTAAGCTGAGGCTGAGGGTGAGGGTGAGGGTTAGGGTTAGGGTGATGCTTAGGGTTACAGTCAGGGTGAGAGTTAGGATGAGTGTTAGGGTTAGGGTGTGGGTTAGGGTGAGGAAAACAGTAAGGGAAAAGTTGAAGTTTAGGCTGAGAGTGATGATAAAGGTAAGGGTGAGGGTTAGAGTTAGGTTGAGGGTTAGAGTTAGGGGTAGGGTTAGGGTGAGGTTAAGATTGAGGATTAGTTTTGGGGTTAGTTTTAGGTTTAGGCTAAGGATGAGGTTTACGGTTAGGGTGAGGGCTGGGTGAGGGTGAGGTTTAGGGTTAGGGTGAGATTTAGTGTTAGGGTGATGTTTAGGGTTAGTGTGAGGATTAGTGTTAGGGTTAGTGTAAGTGTTAGGGTGAGGTTAAATATTAGGGTGAGGGTTAGGGTTAGGGTGACGGTTATGGTTACAATGAGGGTTAGGGTTAGGTTTAGGGTTGTTGTTTGGTTTAGGGTTAGGTTTACAGTTACTGTGAGTGTGAGGGTTAGGGTTATATTTATGGTGAGGTTTATGTTAAGGGTTAAGTTTAGAGTTAGGTTTAGGGTGAGGATGAGCTTTTGGGTTAGATTTAGCGTTAGTGTTAGTGTTAGGGTTAGGCTGAGGTTTAGTGTAAGAGTTAGGGTTAGGCTTAAGCTTAGGGTTAGGCTTAGGCTTAGGCCGAGAGTGAGGGTGAGGGTTAGGGTTAGGGTTAGGGTGAGGGTTAGGGTTAGGTTTAGGGTGAGTGTTAGGATGAGGTGTAGGGTTAGGTTTAGGGTTAGGGTGAGGGCTAGGGTGAGGTTGAGGGTTAAGGTTAGCGGTAGGGTCCGGTTTAGGCTTAGGGTGAGGGTGAGGGTTAGTGTGAGGGTTAGTGTTAGTGTTAGAGTTAGGGTGAGGGTAAGTTTTAGGGTGAGGGTGAGGGTGAGGGTGAGGGTTATAGTTAGAGTGAGGGTTAGATTTAGGTTTAGGTTTATTGTTAATTTTAGGTTTCGGCTTATGTTGAGGGTGAGGGTGAGGGTGAGGTTTAGGGTTAGGGTTAGGGTGAGGTTTAGGGTTAGGTTTAGTGTTAGAGTTAGGGTTAGGGTGAGCGTGAGGTTTAGGTTTAGATCTAGGCTTAGGGTGACGGTTAGTGTGAGTGTTAGGGTTAGGGTTAGTGTTAGGTTAGTGTTAGGGTGAGGGTTAGTGTGTGGGTTAGGGTTAGAGTTAAGCTTATGGTTAGGATTAGGGTTACGGTGAGGTTGAGTGTCTGGGTTAGGTTTAGGTTTAGGGTTAGGCTTGGGATTAGGCTGAGGGTGAGGTTGAGGGTGAGGGTTAGGGTTAAGGTGAGGGTTAGGATTAGGGTTACTGTGAGTGATAGGACGAAGGTTAGGGTTAGGATTAGGGTTAGAGTGAGGGCTAGAGTGAGGGTGAGGTTTAGTGATAGGGTTAGGGTTAGGTTTAGGATTAGGGTTAGGGTGAGGGTGAGGTTTATTGTTAGAGTTAGGCTTAGGTTGAAATTTAGGATTAGGATTAATGTTAGGGTTAGGGTTAGGGTGAGTGTTAGGCTTAGGGTGAGGATTATGGTGATGGTTTGGATTAGGATTAGGGTAGGGTTAGGGTGAGTGTGAGGGTTAGGGTAAGGGTTAGGCTTAGGTTAGCCTGAGAGTGAGGGT
Organism: Dipodomys merriami; assembly: GCF_024711535.1. Taxonomy (NCBI): domain Eukaryota; kingdom Metazoa; phylum Chordata; class Mammalia; order Rodentia; family Heteromyidae; genus Dipodomys; species Dipodomys merriami. The sequence goes on along the minus strand of NW_027206357.1, from coordinate 2,321,720 downwards.
GAGGGTGAAGGTTTGAGTTAGGGTGAGGGTGTGTGTGAGGGTTAGGGTTTGTGTTAGGGTTAGCCTTATGTTTAGGCTGAGGGTGAGGGTGAGGGCGAGGGTTAGGGTTAGGGTGATTGTTAGGGTTAGGGTTAGGGTGAAGTTTAGTTTTAGAGTTAGGGTTATAGTAAGGGTTAGGGTGAGGCTGAGTGTTAGGGTTAGTGTTAAAATTAGGGTGTGGGTGAGGTTTAGGGTTAGGGTGATGCTTAGGGTTACGGTCAGGGTGAGGGTTAGGATGTGGGTTAGGTTTAGTGTGAAGGTTAGGGTGAGGGTGACAGTAAGGGTAAAGTTGAGGGTTAGGCTGAGAGTGAGGATTACGTTAAATGTAAGGTTTAGGGATAGGGTGAGGTTTAGGGTTAGGGTTAGGGTGTGGGTGTGGTTTAGATTGAGGATTAATTTTAGGGTTAGTGTGAGGTTTAGGGTGGGGATGAGGGTTAGGGTTAGGGTGAGGGCTAGGTTGAGGGTGAGGTTTAGAATTACGTTTAGGGTGAGTGTGAGGATTAGGGTGAGTGATAGGGTTAGCCCTAGGTTTAGGCTGAGGGTGTGGGTGAGGGTGAGGTTTAGGGTTAGGTTGAGGGTTAGGGTTAGGGGAATGATGAGGTTTAGTGTTAGGGTTAGGGTTAGGTTGAGGGTAAGGTCTGGGGGTAAAGTTGGGCTTAGGGTGAGGTTTAGGGTTAGGGTAAGGGTTAGGGTGGGGGTGACGGTGAGGGTAAACTTTACGGTAAGGCTGAGGGTGAGTGAGATTTACTGTAAGGGTTAGGGTTAGGGTTAGGGTGAGGTTTAGGGTTAGGGGTAGGATGAGGGTGAGGGTAAGATTGAGGATTAGTGTAAGGGTGAGGTTTAGGGTGAGGATGAGGGTTGGGTTAGGGTTAGGGTTATTGTTAGTGTTATGATTACAGTTAAGTTTGCGGTGAGGGTGAGGCTGAGGGTGAGGTTTATGGTGAGGGTTAGGTTTAGGGTTAGGGTTAGGGTTAGTATTATTTTTAGGGTTTGGGTTAAATTTACAGTGAGGGTGTGGGTGAGGGTTAGGGTTAGGGTGAGTTTTACGGTGAGGTTTAGGGTTAGGGTTAGGTTGAGGGTGAGGTTTAGAGTTAGAATTAGGTTTATGGGGAGGGTTATGGTAAGAGGAAGGGTTAGGTTTAGTGTTAGTCTTAGGGTGAGGGTGAGGGTTAGGTTGAGGTTTAGGGATAGGCTTAGGGTTAGGATTAGGATTAGGGTGAGTGTGTGTGTGAGGGTTAGGTTTAGGCTTAGGCTTAGGGTTAGGTTGAGGGTGAAGGTAGGTGAGGGTTGAGGGTTATAGTTACGGTGAGAGTGAGGATTAAGGTTACAGTGAGGGTTAGGTTGGGTTAGGATAAAGGTGAGTGTGAGGGTTAGGGTTAGGGTGAGGTTTAGGGTTAGGATTAGGATTAGGGTGAGGGTAAGTGTGAGGTAGGGTTAGGGTTAGTGTTAGATTAGGGTTAGGGTGAGGCTTAGGATGAGGGTTAGGGTTAGGATTAAGGTTAGGTTGATGGCTAGGGTGAGGGTGAGTTTTAGGGTTAGGGTTAGGGTGAGTGATAGGTTTAGGGTGAGGGTTATGGTTATGGTCAGGATTAGGATTAGCGTTATGGTGAGGGTGAGTGTGTGGGTTAATGTTAGGTTTAGTGTTAGGCTTAGGGTTATTTTTAGGTTGAGGTTGAGGCTGAGGTTTAGGTTTAGCGTGAGTGTTTGGGTTACAGTGAGGGTTATGTTTAGGGTGATGGTTACGGTTAGGTTTAGGGTTAGGTTCAGGACTACATTGAGGTTGAGGTTTAGGGTTAGGTTTAGGGTGAGGTTTAGGGTGAGGTTGAGGTTTAGGGTTAGGGTTAGGCTGAGGTTTAGGATTATAGTTAGGGTTAGGGTTAGGGCAAGTGTGAGGTTTAGGGTTAGAGTTAGAGTTAGGATGAGGGTTAGGTTGAGGTTTAGGGTTAGAGTTATTGTTAGGTCTTGGGTTAGTGTGAGTGTTAGGTTTACTGTGAGGGCTAGGTTGAGGGTGAGGGTTAGGGTTAGGCTTAGGCTTAGGCTTATGGTTAGGCTGAGGGTGAGGTTGAGGTTGAGGGTTAGGTTTAAGGTGATGGTTAAGGTTACGGTTAGGTTGAAGTTTAGCATGAGGTTTAGGGATAGGGTGAGGGTTAGGGTGAGGGTGATGGTAAGGGTAAAGTTGAGGGTTAGGCTGAGGGTCAGGGTACAGATAAGGGTGAGGGTTAGTGTTAGGGTGAGGGTTAGGGTAAGTGTGAGGGTTAGGGGTAAGGGTGAGGGTGATGGTTAGATTGAGGATTAGGGTTAGGGTTAGTGTGAGGTTTAGGGTCAGGATGTGGGTTAGCGTTAGGGTGAGGGTTAGGGTTAGAATTAGGGTTAGGATGAGGGCTACGGTGAGGGTGAAAGTCAGGGTTAGGTTAGGGTTAGGGTGAGTTTTAGGGTTAGGGTGAGGGTTAGGGTTAGTGTCAGGGTTAGTGTTAGGGTTAGGTTTAGTGTTAGGGTGAGGGTAAGGGTTAGGGTGAGGGTTAGGGTTAGGGTGAGGGTTATAGTTAGGTTGAGGGTTAGTGTTAGGGTTATTGTAATTGTTAGGATTAGGATTACATTGCGGGTGAGTGTGAGGGTTAGGGTTAGAGTTAGGGTGAAGTTTAGGTTTAGGATTAGGGGTAGAGTTAGGGTTAGGGTGAGGGTGTGGTTTAGGGTTAGAGTTAGGCTTAGGGTGAAGGTTAGTGTTAGGATTAGGGTTAGGGTTAGTGTTAAGTTAGAGTTACGGTGTGGGTTAGTGTAAGGGTTAGGGTTAGAGGGAGGGTTAGGGTTAGGCTGAGGCTGAGGTTGAAGGTGAGGGTAAGGGATAGGTGGGGGTTAGGTTTAGGGTTAGGATGAGGGTTAGGTTGAGGGTTAGGTTTAGGATTAGGGTTAGGGTGAGGGTGAGTGTGTGGGTTAGGGTTATGTTTAGAGTTAGGCTTAGGGTAAGGCTGAGGCTGAGGTTGAGTGTGAGGGTTAGGGTTAGGGTGAGATTTAGAGTTAGGGTTGGAGATAGGGTTAGGGTGAGGGTGATGTTTATAATTAGAGTTATGGTTAGTGTTAGGGTTGGGCTTTGGGTTAGGCTGAGTGTGAGAGTGGGGGTGAGGATTAGGGTTAGGGTTAAGGTTAGAGTTAGGGTTTGGGTTAGGGTTAGGGTTATTGTTAGTGTTATGTTTAGGGTTAAGTCTGCAGTGAGGGTGAGGCTGAGGGTGAGGTATATGGTTAGGGTTAGGGTTAGTGTTAGGATTTGTGTTAGTGTTATTGTTAGGGTTAGAGTTACGGTGAGGTGAGCGTGAGGGTGAAGGTTAGGGTTAGGGTGAGGTTTGGGGTGACGTTTAGGGTTAGGGTTAGGTTGAGGGTGAGGTTTAGGTTTAGAGTGGGTGTTAGTGGGAGGGTTAGGGTGAGGGTTAGGTTTAGATTTAATGTTAGTCTTAGGGTGAGGGTGAGGGTTAGGTTGAGGTTTAAGGATAGGGTTAGGGTTAGGATTAGGCTTACAATGTTGGTGAATGTGAGGGTTAGGGTTAGGTTTAGGCTTAGGCTTAGGGTTAGGATTAGGATGAGGGTGAGATTTAGGGTTAGGGTGAGATTGAGGTTTATGGTTAGGGTGAGTATTAGGGTTAGTGTGAATGTTAGTGTTAGGGTTAGGTTTAGTGTTAGGGTTAGGGGGAGGGTTAGGGTTAGTGATAGGGTTAGGGTTAGGGTGATGGTTAGGGTTACTCTTAGCTTGAAAATTAGGATGAAGTTTCGGGATAGGGTGAGGGTTAGGGTAAGGGTGATGGTAGGGATAAATTTGAGGGTTCGGCTGAGGGTGAGGGTTAAGGTTAGAGTGAGGGTTACAGTTGGGATGAGAGTTAGGTTAAGGGTGAGGTTTAGGGATTAGTGTGAGGGTGATGGTTAGATTGAGGATTAGGGTTAGGGTTAGTGTGTGGTTTATGGTGAGGATGAGGTTTAGGGTTAGGTGAGGGTAAGTGTTAAAATTAGGGTAAGGGTGATGGTGAAGTTTAGGGTTAGGTTTAGGGTGAGGTTTAGGCTTAGGGTGAGGGTTAGGGTTAGTGTAAGGGTTAGTGTTAGGGTTCGGGTTTCTGTTAGGGTGAGGGTAAGTATTAGGGTGAGGGTTAGGGTTAGGGTGAGGGTTACAGTTAGGGTGAGGGTTAGGGTTAGGGTTAGGGGTATTAGTTTTAGGTTTATTGTTACCTTGAGGGTGAGGGTGAGGATGAGGATTAGGTTTAGGGTTAGGGTAAGGTTTAGGATTAGGATTAGGGTGGGAGTTAGGGTTAGGTTGAGAGTGAGGTTTAGGTTTAGATTTAGGCTTAGGGTGAGGGTTAGTGTTAGGGTTAGTGTTAGGTGTGGGTTAGGGTGAGGGTTAGTGTGAGGGTTATGGTTAGGGTTAGGGTTAGGCTTAGCGTTAGGCTGAGGGTGAGGTTGAGTGTTAGGGTTGGGGTTGGGGTTAGGTTTCGGATTAGGGTTAGGGTGAGGGTTAGTGTGAGGGTTAGTCTTAAATTATGGTGTGGGTGAGGGTTAGGGTTAGGGTGAGGCTTATTGTTACTGTCAGGGAGAGGGTTAGCATGACGTTGAGAGTTAGTGTGAGGGTTAGGATGAGGGTGACAGTAATGGTACAGTTGAGGGTTTAGGCTGAGAGTGAGGATTACGGTAAATGTGAGGGTTAGGGTTAGGGTTAGGGAGAGGGTTAGGGTTAGGGGTAGGGTGAGGGTGAGGGTAAGATTGAGGATTAGTGTTAGGGTGAGGTTTAGGGTGAGGATGAGGGTTAAGGTTAGGGTTATTGTTAGTGTTATGGTTACAGTTATGTTTGCAGTGAGGGTGAGGCTGAGGGTGAGGTTTATTTTTAGGTTTAGATTCAGCGTTAGAGATAGGGTTAGTATTATTTAGAGGGATAGGTTTAGATTTACAATGAGGGTGAGGGTGAGGGTTAAGGTGAGGGTGAGGTTTACGGTGAGGTTTAGGGTTAGGTTTACGTTGAGGGTGAGGTTTAGAGTTAGAATTATTTTGATGGGGAGGGTTAGGGTGACAGGTAGGGTTAGGGGTAGTGTTAGTCTTAGGGTGAGGGTGAGGGTTAGGTTGAGGTTTAGGGATAGTCTTAGGGTTAGGATTAGGGTTAGGGTGAGGTTGATTGTGAGGGTTCAGTTTAGGCTTAGGCTTACGGTTAGGTTGAGGGTGAAGGTAGGTGTGAGGGTTATGGTTACAGTGAGGGTGAGGATTAGGGTTAGGGTGAGGTTTAGAATTTGGGTTAGGATTAAGGTGAGAGTGAGGGTTAGGGTTATGGTGAGGGTTAGGGTTAGGATTAGGATTAAGGTGAGGGTGAGGGTTAGGATTAGGGTTAGGGTTATTGTTAGTGTTATGGTTAAGGTTACCTTTGCAGTTATGGTGAGGCTGAGGGTGCGGGTTAGGGTTAGTATTAGGGTTAGGGTTAGGTTTAGGGTTAGGATTAGTGATTTTCTTAAGGTTCGGTTTAGAGTTATTGTGAGGGTGAGGGTGAGGGTGAGGGTTAGGGTTAGGGTTAGTGTGAGGTTTAGGGTTAGGGTGAGGATTAGGGTTAGGGTTAGGGTGAGGTTTAGGGTTAGATTTAGGTTTAGGGCGAGGGTTAGGGTGAGAGTTAGGGTTAGGGTTAGGGTTTTGTTTAGCTTTAGGATTAGGGTTAGGGTGAGGGTGAGTGTGAGGGTTAGGTTTAGGCTAAGGCTTAGGGTTAGGCTGAGGATGACGGTGGGGTTGAGGATGAGGGTTCGGGTGATGGTTAGGTTTAGGATTAGGGTGATGGTTAGGATGATGGTTAGGGTTAGGATTAGGGTTAGGGTGAAGACTAGGGTGAGGGTGAAAGTTAGTGTTAGGCTTAGGCTTAGGCTTAGAGTTAGGCTGAGGATGAGGTTGAGGGTGAGTGTTAAGGTTAGGGTGATGGTTAGGGTTATCCTTAGGTTGAAGGTTAGCATGAAGTTTAGGGATGGGGTGAGGGTTAGAGTGAGGGTGATGGTAAGGGTAAAGCTATGGGTTAGGCTGAAGGTGAGAATTAAGATACGGGTGAATGTTAGGGTTAGGGTGAGGGTTAGTGTAAGCGTGATGGTTAGGGTTTATGGTGAGTTTGAGGGTTAGATTGAGGATTAGGGTTAGGTTTCGTGTGAGGTTTAGGGTGAGGATGAGGGTTAGCGTTAGGGTGAGGGTTAGGGTTAGAATTAGGTTTCGGGTGAGGGCTAGGGTGAGGGTAAGGTTTACTGTTAGGGTTAGGGTGAGTTTTAGGGTTAGGATGAGGGTTAGGGTTAGTGTGAGAGTTAGTGTTAGGGTTAGGGTTAGTGTTAGGGTGAGGGTAAGTGTTAGGGTGAGGGTTAGGGTTAGGGTGAGGTTTATAGTTAGGGTGAGGGTTATAGTTAGGGTGAGGGTTAAGGTTAGGGTTATTGTCATTGTTAGGTTTAGGGTTACGTTGACGGTGAGGGTGAGGGTAAGGGTTAGGTTTAGGGTTAGGGTTAGGGTGAGATTTAGGGTTAGGATTCGGGTTATAGTTAGGGTTAGGGTGAGTGTTAGTGTGAGGGTTAGGTTTAGGGTTAGTGTTACGTTAGGGTTAGGGTGAGGGTGAGTGTGAGGGTTAGGGTTAGGTTTAGTGTTAGGCTTAGGGTTAGGGTGAGGGTGAGTTTGAGGGTGAGGATTAGGGTTATGGTGAGGGTTAGTGTTAGGGTTAGATTGAATGTTAGGCAGAGGGTTAGGGTTAGGAATAGGGTTAGTTTGAGTGCTGGTGTGAAGGATAGTGTGAGTGTTAGGGTTACGATAGTGTTAGGTTGAGGGTGAGTGTGAGGGTTAGGGGTAGGTTTAGGGTTAGGCTTAGGGTTAGGGTTAGGGTTAGGGTTTGGTTTAGGGTGAGGGTGAGGGTGATTATTAGGGTTAGTGTTATGGTTAGGGTTAGGGTTAGGCTAAGGGTGAGTTTGGGGGTGAGGATTAGGTTTAGGTTGATGGTTAGGTTTAGGGTTAGTGTTATTGTTAGGGTTAGGGTTAGAGTTAAGGTGAAGGTGAGGGTGAGGGTGCGGGTGAGGTTTAGGATTAGGGTTAGGTGAGGTTTATGGTTAGGGTTAGAGATAGGGTGAGGGTGAGGGTGAGGTTTACGGTTAGATTTAGGCTTAGGGTGAGGGTTACTGTTAGGGTTAGGGTTAGGATTAGTGTTAGGTTTGGGTTAGGGTGAGGGCTAGGGTGAGGGTTATGGTTAGATTTAGGGTTAGGGTTAGGATTTGGGTTAGGGTGAGGTTTAGTGTGTGGGTAGGGTTATGTTTAGGGTTAGGCTTAGCGTTAGGCTGAGCGTGAGGTTGAGTGTGAGGGTTTGGGTTAGGCTGAGGGTTAGGATTAGGGTTAGTGTTAGGGTTAGGATGAGGGTTAGGGTTAGTATTAGGATTAGAGTGAGGGCTAGGGTGAGGGTGCCCTTTACTGTTAGGGTTAGGGTGAGGTGTAGGGTTAGGGTTAGGGTGAGCATGAGGTTTAGTGTTAGAGTTAGGGTTAGGGTGAGGTTTAGGGTTAGGGTTAGTGTTAGGGTTAGGGTTAGGTTGAAGGTTATGGTTATGGTTAGGATTAGGATTAGGGTTAGGGTGAGGGTGAGTGTGAGGGTTAGGGTAAGCTTTAGGCTTAGGGTTAGGTTGAGGGTGAGGGTTAGGTTTAGAGTGTGGGTGAGTGTGAGGGTTAGGGTTAGTTTTAGGTTTAGGGTGAGGGTTAGGTTTAGGCTTAGGCTTAGGTTTAGGTTGAGGGTGAAGGTAGGTGGGAGGGTTATGGTTATGGTGAGGGTGAGGATTAGGGTTAGGGTGAGGGTTAGGATTTGGGTTAGGATTAAGGTGAGGGTGAGGGTTAGGATTAGGGTGAGTGTTAGGGTTAGGATTAGGATTAGGGTGAGGGTGAGGGTGAGGGTTAGGATTAGGGTGAGGGTTATTGTTAGTGTTATGGCTAAGGTTACCTTTGCAGTGATGGTGAGGCTGAGGATGAGGGTTAAGTTTGGGATTAGAGTGAGGGTTAGGTTTTGGCTTAGTATTAGTGTTTTTGTTAAAGTTAGGGTTAGAGTTATGGTGAGGGTGAGAGTGAGGGTGAGGGTTAGGTTTAGGGTGAGTTTAGGGTTAGGGTGAGGATTAGGGTTAGGGTGAGGGTGAGGTTTAGGGTTAGAGTGAGTGTTAGGGGGAGGGTTAGGTTGAGAGTTAGGGTTAGGTTTAGGATTAGGGTTAGGGTGAGGGTGAGTGTGAGGGTTAGGGTTAGGCTTAAGCTTAACCTTAGGGATATGCTGAGGATGAGGGTGGGGTTGAGGATTATGGTTTGGGTGTTGGTTAGGGATAGGATTTGGGTGAGGGTTAGGATGAGGGTTAGGGTTATTATTAGGGTTAGGCTGAGGGCTATGGTGAGGGCGAGGGTTAGGGTTAGGTTTAGGCTTAAGTTTAGGGTTAGGCTGAGGGTGAGGTTGAGGGTGAGTGTTAAGGTTAGGGTGATGGTTAGGATTATGGTTAGGTTGAAGTTTAGCATGAGGTTTAGGGATAGGTTGAGGGATAGAGTGAGGGTGATGGTAAGGGTAAAGTTGAGGGTTAGGGTGAGGGTGAGAATTAAGATAACGGTGAGGGTTAGGGTTAGGGTGAGGGTTAGGGTAAGGGTGAGGGTGAGGGTTAGATTGAGGATTAGGGTTAGGTTCAGTGTGAGGTTTGGTGTGAGGATGAGGGTTAGGGTTAGGTTGAGGGTTAGTGTTAGGTTTAGTGTTATTGTTAGGTTAAGGATTAGATTTACGGTGAGGGTGAGGTTGCGGGTCCTGGTTAGGGTTAGGGTTAGGGTGAGGTTTAGAGTTAGGTTTCGAGATAGGGTTAGGTAGAGGGTGATGTTTAGGGTTAGATTTCAGGTTAGTGTTAGGGTTGGGCTTAGGGTTAGGCTGAGGGTGAGACTGGGGGTGAGGATTAGGGTTGGGTTTAGGGTTAGGGTTAGAGTTAGGGTTAGGGTTAGGTTAGGGATTAGGGTTAGGGTGAAGGTTAGGGTGAGTGTTAGAGTTAGGGTTAGGCTTAGGCTGAGGGTGAGGGTGGGGGTGAGGATTAGTTTTCAGGTGATGGTTAGGGTTAGGATTAGGGTGAAGGTTAGGATGAGGGTTAGAGTTGGGATTAGGCTTAGGGTGAGGGCTAGGGGGAGAGTGAGGTTTAGGGTTAGGGTTAGGGTGAGGTTTAGGGTTAAGGTGAGGTTAGGGTTAGTGTGAGGGTTAGTGTTAGGTTTAGGTTTAGAGTTAGGGTTAGGGGGAGGGTTAGGGTCAGGGTTAGGGTTAGGGTTAGTGTTAGGGTTATGGTTAGGGTGATGGTTAGGCTTACGGTTAGCTTGAAGGTTAGGATGAGGTTTAGGGATAGGGTGAGGGTTAGGGTAAAGGCGATATTAAGGGTAAATTTGAGGGTTAGGCTTTGGATGAGGGTTAGGATAAGTGTGAGGGTTACGGTTAGGGTGAGGGTTAGGGTAAGGGTGAGGGTGAGGGATTAAGGTGAGGCTGAGGGTTAGATTGAGGATTAGGGTTAGGGTTAGTGTTTGGTTTAGGGTGAGGATAAGGGTTAGGGTTAGGTGAAGTTAAGTGTTAGAATTAGGGTTATGGTGAGGACTAGGGTGAGGGTGAGGGTTAGGTTTAGGTGTAGCGTGAGGTTTAGGCTTAGGGTGAGGGTTAGGGTTAGTGTGAGGGTTAGTGTTAGGGTTAGGGTTAGTGTTAGGGTGAGGGTAAGTGTTAGGGAGAGGGTTAGGGTGAGGGTGAGGGTTATAGTTAGGGTGAGGCTAAGGGTTAGGTTTAGGGTTATTGTTAATTTTAGGTTTAGATTTATGTTGAGGGTGAGGGTGAGGGTGAGGTTTAGGGTTAGGTTTAGGGTGAGGTTTAGGGTTAAATTTATCTTAGGGTTAGGGTAAGTGTTATGGTTACAGTTAGGATTAGTGTTATGTTAGGGTTAGGGTTAGGGTTATGGTGTGGTTGAGTGTGTGGTTTAGGGTTAGGTTTAGGTGTAGGCTTGGGGTTAGGCTGAGGGTGAGGTTGAGGGTGATGGTTACGGTTAGTCTGAGGGTTAGGATTAGGGTTAGTGTGAGGGTTAGGATGAAGGTTAGGGTTAGGATTAGGGTTAGAGTGAGGGCTAGGGTGAGCGTGAGGTTTAGTGTTAGGGTTAGGGTGAGGTTTAGGGTTAGGGTTAGTGTGAGGGTGAGGTTTAGTGTTAGAGTTCGGGTTAGGTTGAGGGTTAGGATTAGGGTTATTGTTAGCGTTAGGGTTAGGGTGAGTGTTAGGGTTTGGGTGAGTGTTATGGTGATGGTTAGGATTAGGATTAGGGTAGGGTTAGAGTGAGTGTGAGGGTGAGGGTAAGTGTTAGGCTTAGGGTTAGCCTGAGGGTGAGGGTGAGCGTGAGGGTTAGGGTTAGGGTGAGGGTGAGTGTGAGTGTTAAGGTTAGGTTAGGCTGAGGGTGATGGTGAGGGAGAGGGTTAGTGTTAGGGTGAGGGTTAGGTTAGGGTTAGGGTGAGGGTTAGTGTTAGGGGTATGATGAGTTTTAGTGTTAGGGTAACGGTTAGTGTGAGGGTAAGATCTAGGGTTAGCGTTGGGCTTAGGGTGAGGGTTAGCCTGAGGGTTAGGGTTAGGGTGAGGTTTAGGGTGGGGATGACAGTAAAGGTAAACTTTAGGGTTAGGCTGAGGGTGAGAGTTACTGTAAGGATTTGGGTTAGGGTTAGGGTGAGGGTTAGGGGTAGGGGTAGGGTGAGGGTGAGTGTAAGATTGAGGATTAGTGTTAGGGTGAAGTTTAGGGTAAGGATGAGGTTTTGGGTTAGGGTTTTTGTTAGTGCTATGGTTATAGTTAAGTTTGCAGTGAGGGTGAGGCTGAGGGTGAGGTTTATGGTGAGGGTTAGATTTAGGTTAGGGTTAGGGTTAGTATTATTTTTAGGGTTAGGGTTAGATTTACAGTGAGGGTGAGGGTGAGGGTTAGGGTTAGGGTGAGGTTTACGGTGAGGTTTAGGGTTAGGGTTACGTTGAGGGTGAGGTTTAGATTTAGAATTAGGTTTATGGGGAGGGTTAGGGTGAGAGGTAGGGTTAGGGTTAGTGTTAGTCTTAGGGTGAGGTTGAGGGTTAGGTTGAGGTTTAGGGATAGGCTTAGGGTTAGGAATAGTGTTCGGGTGGGGTTGAGTGTGAGGGTTAGGTTTAGGATTAGGCTTAGGTTTAGGTTGAGTGTGAAGGTAGGTGTGAGGGTTATGGTTACGGTGAGGGTGAGGATTAGGGTTACAGTGAGGGTTAGGATTTGGGTTAGGATTAAGGTGAGGGTGAGTGTTAGGGTTAGGGTGAGGGTTAGGGTTAGGATTAGGATTAGGGTGAGGGTGAGGATTAGAGTTAGTGTTAGTGTTAGGTTTAGGGTTAGGCTGAGGGTGAGGGTGGCGGTGAGGATTAGTGTTAGGGTGATGGTTAGAGTTAGGTTTAGTGTTATTGTTAGGGTTAGGGTTAGAGTTACGGTGAGGGTGAGGTTCTGGGTGAGGTTTAGGGTTAGTGTTAGGGTGAGGTTTAAAGTTAGGGTTGGAAATAGGGTTAGGGTGAGGGTGATGTTTAGGGTTAGAGTTCAGGTTAGTGTTAGGATTGGGCTTAGGTTTAGGCTGAGGGTGAGAGTGGGGGTGAGTATTAGGGATACGGTTAAGGTTAGGGTTAGAGTTAGGTTTATGGTTAGGGTTAGGGTTATTGTTAGTGTTATGTTTAGGGTTAAGTTTGCAGTGAGGGTGAGGCTGAGGGTGAGGTTTATGGTTAGGGTTAGGTTTGGGGTTAGGGTTATTGTTAGTGTTAGTGTTAGGTTTAGGGTTAGGGTTAGAGTTACGGTGAGAGTGAGTCTTAGGGTTTGGTTGAGGTTTAGGGTGACGTTTAGGGTTAGGATTAGGTTGAGGGTGAGGTTTATGGTTAGAGTGAGGGTTAGTGGGAGGGTTAGGGTTAGGATTAGGGATAGGGTTAGGTTTAGGGTTAGGATTAGTGTTTTTGTTAAGGTTAGGGTTAGACTCATGGTTAGTGTTAGGGTGAGGGTGAGGGTTAGGGTTAGGGTTAGGGTGTGGTTTAGGGTTAGGATGAGGATTAGGGTTAGGGTGAGGGTGAGGTTTAGGGTTAGAGTTAGGTTTAGGCAGAGGGCTAGGGTGAGGGTTAGGGTTAGGCTTAGGGTTAAGTTTAGGAATAGGGTTAGGGTGAGGATGAGTGTGAGGGTTAGGGTTAGGCTTATTCTTAGGTTTAGGGTTAGGCTGAGGATGAGGGTGGGGGTGAGGATTAGGGTTCGGTTGATTGTTAGGTTTAGGATTAGGGTGACTGTTAGGATGAGGGTTAGTGTTAGGATTAGGGTTAGGGTTAAAGCTAGGGGGAGGGGGAGGGTTATGGTTAGGCTTAGGCTTAGGGTTAGGCTGAGGGTGAGGTTGAGGGTGAATGTTAAGTTTAGGGTGATGTTTAGGGATACGGTTAGGTTGAAGGTTAGCATGAGGTTTAGGGATAGGGTGAGGGTTAGCGTGAGGGTGATGGTTTGGGTAAAGTTGAGTGTTAGGCTGAGGGTGAGAATTAAGATAAGGGTGAGGGTTGGTGTTAGGTTGAGGGTTAGGGTTAGGGTTAGTATGAGTGTTAGGGTTAGGGTGAGGTTTATGGTTATGTTTAGGATTAGGATTAGGGTTAGGGTGAGAATGAGTGTGAGGTTAGGGTAAGGGTTTGGCTTAGGGTTAGGTTGAGGGTGTGGGTTAGGTTTAGGGTGAGGGCGAGTGTGAGGGTTAGGATTAGTGTTAGGGTTAGGGTGAAGGTTAGTGTGAGGGTTAGTGTTAAAGTTAGGGTGTGGTTGAGGGTTAGGTTTAGGGTCATGCTTAGGGTTATGGTCAGGGAGAGGTTTAGCATGAGGGTGAGAGTTAGTGTGAGGGTTAGGGTGAGGGTGACAGTAAGGGTAAAGTTGAGGGTTTGGCTGAGAGTGAGGATTATGGTAAATGTGAGGGTTAGGGTTAAGGTAAGGGTGAGGGTTAGGGGTAGAGGTAGGGTGAGGCTGAGTTTAAGATTGAGTATTAATGTTAGGGTGAGGTATAGGGTGAGGATGAGGGTTAGGTTTAAGGTTATTGTTAGTGTTATGGTTACAGTTAAGTTTGCAGTGAGGGTGAGGCTGAGGGTGACATTTATAGTTAGGGTTAGGTTTAGGTTTAGGGTTAGGGTTAGTATTATTTTTAGGGTTAGGGTTAGATTTACAGTGAGGATGAGGGTGAGGGTTAGGGTTAGGGTGAGGTTTACGGTGAGGTTTAGGGTTAGTGTTAGGTTGAGCGTGAGGTTTAGAGTTAGAATTATGTTTATGGGGAGGGTTAGGGTGAGAGATAGGGTTAGGGTTAGAGTTAGTCTTAAGGTGAGGGTGAGGATTAGGTTGAGGTTTAGGGACAGGTTTAGGGTTAGGATTAGGTTTTGGTTGAGGATAAGTGTGAGAGTTAGGTTTAGGCTTAGACTCAGGGTTAGGTTAAGGGTGAATGTAGGTGTGAGCCTTATGGTTACGGTGAGGGTGAGGATTAGGGTTAGGGTGAGGGCTAGAATTTGGGTTAGGATTAAGGTGAGGGTGAGGGTTAGGGTTAGGGTGAGTTTTAGGTTTAGGATTAGGATTAGGGTGAGTGTGAGTGTTTGGATTATGGTTAGGGTTATTGTTAGTGTTATGGTTAAGGTTACCTTTGCAGTGATGCTGAGGCTGAGGGTGAGGGTTAGGTTTAGGATTAGGGTTAGGGTTAAGTTTAGGGTTAGGATTAGTGTTTCTGTTAAGGTTAGGGTTAGAGTTATGGTGAGGGTGAGGGTGAGCGTTAGGGTTAGGGTTAGGGTGAGCTTTAGGGTTAGGGTGAGGATTAGGGTATTGGTGAGGGTTAAGTTTAGGGTTAGAGTGAGGGTTCGGGGGAGGGTTAGGGTGAGTGTTAGGGTTTGGGTTAGGGTTAGGTTTAGGAGTAGGGTTAGGTTGAGGGTGAGTGTGAGTGTTAGGGTTATGCTTAGGCTTAGGCTTAGGGTTAGGCTGAGGATGAGGGTGGGGGTGAGGATTAGTGTTCGAGTGATGATTAGGGTGAGGATTAAGGTGAGGGTTAGGATGAGGGTTAGGGTGAGGATTAGGGTTAGGGTGAGGGCTAGGTTGAGGTTGAGGGTTAGGTTTAGGGTTAGGTTTAGGGTTAGGCTGATAGTGATGTTGAGGGTAAGGGTTAAGGTAAGGGTAATGGTTAGGGTTAAGGTTAAGTTGAAGATTAGCATGAGGTTTAAGGATAGGGTGAGGGTTAGATTGAGGGTGATGGTAAGGGTAAAGTTGAAAGTTAGGCTGACTGTGAGAATTAAGATAAGGGTGAGGGTTAGGGTTAGGGTGAGGCTTAGGGTAAGGGTGTGGGTTAGGGGTTATGGTGAGGGTTAGGGTTAGGTTGAGGGTTATAGTTAGGGTGAGGGTTAGGGTTAGGGTTATTGTTATTGTTAGGTTTAGAGTTAGGTTGAGGGTGAGGGTGACAGTAAGGGTTAGGTTTAGGGTTAGGATTAGGGTGAGATTTAGGGTTAGGATTAGTGTTAGAGTTAGGGTTAGGGTGAGGGTGAGGTTTAGGGTTAGAATTAGGCTTCGGTTGAGTGTTAGTGTGAGGGTTAGGGTTAGGGTAAGTGTTAGGTTAGTGTTAGGGCGAGGATTAGGTTTAGAGTGATAATTAGGGGTAGTATTAGGATTAGGGTGAGGTTGAGTGTGTGGGTTATGCTTAAGTTTAATGTTAGGCTTAGGGTTAGGCTGAGGGTGAGGTTGAAGGTGAGGGTTATGGTTAGGGTGAGGGTTAGAGTTAGGGTTAGATTGAGGGTTAGTGTTACGATTAGTGTTAGGTTGAGCGCTGGGGTGATGGTTAGTGTGAGGTTTAGGGTTAGGGATAGGGTTAGGTTTAACATTAGGGTTAGGTTTTGGGTGAGTGTGAGGGTTAGGCTTAGTGTTAGGGTTAGGATTAGGGTTAGGGTTATGGTTAGGGTTTGATTTAGAGTGAGGATGAGGGTAAGAATTAGAGTTAGTGTTAGGGTTAGGGTTAGGCTAAGGGTGAGGGTGGGGTGAGGATTTGCGTTAGGGTGATGGTTAGGGTTAGGGTTAGTGTTATTGTTAGGGTTAGGGTTAGAGTTAAGGTGAGGGTGAGGGTGAGGGTGCGGGTGAGTTTTAGGGTTAGGGTTAGGTGAGGTTTAGGGTTAGTGTTAGAGATAGGGTTAAGGTGAGGGTGAGGTTTAGGGTTAGAGTTCGGGTTAGTGTTAGGGTTACGCTTACCGTTAGGCTGAGGTTGAGGGTGGGGGTGAGGATTAGGGTTAGCGTTAGGGTTAGTGTTAGAGTTCGGGTTAGGCTTAGGGTTAGGGTTATTGTTAGTGTTATGGTTAGGTTTAGTTTGCAGTGAGGGTGAGGCTGAGGGTGAGGTTTATGGTTAGGTTTAGGTTTAGGATTAGGGTTAGTGTTAGTGTTATTTTTAGGGTTAGGGTTAGAGTTATGGTGAGGGTGAGGGTGAGGGTTAGGGTTAGGGTGAGGTTTAGGGTGAGGTTGAGGGTTAGGGTTAGGTTGGGTGTGAGGTTTAGGGTTAGAGTGAGAGTTAGTGGGAGTGTTAGGGTGAGAGTTAGGTTTAGGGTTATTGTTAGTCTTAGGGTGAGGGTGAGGTTTAAGTTGAGGTTTAGGGATAAGTTTAGGGTAAGGATTAGGGTTAGGGTGAGGGTGAATGTGAGCGTTAGGGTTAGGGTTAGGCTTAGGCTTAGGTTTATGATTATGGTGAGGGTGAGTGTTAGTCTTAGGATTAGGGTGAGGTTTAGGGGTAGGTTGAGGGTTAGGGTTAGTGTGAGTGTTAGTGTAGGGTTAGGTTTAGTGTTAGGGTTAGGGGGAGGGGGAGGGTCAGAGTTAGGGTTAGGGTTAGTGTGAAAGTTAGGGTTAGGGTGAGGGTTTAGTTGAGGTTTAGGGTTAGGGTTAGGGTTAGGTTTAGGATTAGGGTTAGGTTGAGGGTATTTGTGAGTGTTAGGGTTAGGTTTAGGCTTAGGCTGAGGGTGAGGGTGAGGGTGAGGCTTAGCGTTTGGGTGATGGTTAGGGTTAGGGTGAGGGTGAGGGTTAGGATGAGGGTTAGGTTTAGGATTAGGGTTAAGGTGAAGGCTAGGGTGAGGGTGAGGGTTAGGTTTAGTGTTAGGGTGAGGTTTAGGCTTAGGATGAGTGTTAGGGCTATTGTGAGTGTTAGTGGTAGGGTGAAGTTTAGTGTTAGGGTTAGGGGGAGGATTAGGGTCAGGGTTAAGTTTAGGGTTAGGGTTAGGATTAGGGTTAGGGTGATGGTTGGGGTTATGGTTAGCTTGAAGGTTAGGATGTTTAGGGATAGGGTGAGGGTTACGGTGAGGGTGATGGTAAGGTTGAAGTTGAGGGTTAGGCTGAGGGTGAGGGTTAAGATAAGGGTGAGGGTTAGGGGTTATGGTGAGGGTGAGGGTTAGATTGAGGATTAGGGTTAGGGTTAGTGTCTGTTTTAGGGTGAGGATGAGGGTTAGGGTTAGGTGAGGGTAAGGGTTAGAATTAGGGTTATGGTGAGGGCTAGGATCAGGGTGAGGGTTAGGGTTAGTGTTAGCGTTAGGGTGAGGGTGAGGCTTAGGGTGAGTGTTAGGGTTAGTGTGAGGGTTAGTGTGAGGGTTAGTATTAGGGTTAGTGTTAGTGTTAGGGTGAGGGTAAGTGTTAGGTTGAGGGTTAGGGTTAGGGTGAGGGTTATAGTTATGGTGAGGGTTAGGGTTAGGGTTAGGGTTTGTGTTAATTTTAGGTTTAGGGTCATGTTGAGGGTGAGGGTGAGGGTTAGGGTTAGGGTTAATATTAGGTTAGGGTTAGGGTGAGTGTGTGGGTTAGGATTAGGTTTAGGGTTAGGCTTAGTTTTTGGCTGAGAGTGAGGTTGAGGGTGAGGGTTAGGGTTAGGGTGAGGGTAAGGATTTCGGTTAGGGTGAGGGTTAGGATGAGGGTTAGGTGATGGCTAGGGTGAGGGTGAGGTTTAGGGTTAGGGTTAGGGTGAGGTTTAGTGTTAGGGTTAGGGTGAGGGTGAGGTTGAGTGTTAGAGTTAGGGTTAGAGTGAAGGTTAGGGATCTGGTTAGTGTTAGGTTTAGGGTTAGGGTGAGTGATAGGGTTAGGGTGAGGGTTATGGTTATGGTTAGGATTAGGATTAGGGTTACGGTTAGGGTTAGTGTGTGGGTTAATGTTAGGTGTAGTGTTAGGCTTAGGGTTAGGCTGAGGGTGAGGTTGAGGCTGAGGGTTAGGTTTATTGTGAGTGTTTGTGTTACAGTGAGGGTTATGTTTAGGGTGACGGTTACGGTTAGGTTTAGGGTTAGGTTGAGGGCTACGTTGAGGGTGAGATTTAGGGTTAGTTTTAGGGTAAAGTTTATGGTGAGGGTGAGGTTTAGGGATAGGGTTAGCCTGAGGTTTAGGGTTATATTTAGGGTTAGGGGTAGGGCGAGTGTGAGGTTTAGGGTTAGAGTTAGGGTTACGGTGAGGGTTAGGGTGAGGTTTACGGTTAGAGTTAGGGTTAGGGGGAGGGTTAGGGTGAGGGTTAGTTTTAGGGTGAGGGCTAGGTTGAGGGTGAGGGTAAGGGTTAATATTAGGCTTAGGCCTATGG
Source organism: Dipodomys merriami (assembly GCF_024711535.1). Taxonomy (NCBI): domain Eukaryota; kingdom Metazoa; phylum Chordata; class Mammalia; order Rodentia; family Heteromyidae; genus Dipodomys; species Dipodomys merriami. The sequence continues at coordinate 2,304,101 of NW_027206357.1, read as the reverse complement.
TTAGGCTGAGGGTGAGGTTGAGGGCGAGGTTAGGGTTAGGGTGAGGTTAGGGGTATGGTTAGGTTGAAGGTTAGCATGAGTTTTAGGGATAGGGTGAGGGTTAAGGTGAGGGTGATGGTAAGGGTAATGTTGAGGATTACGCTGAGGGTCGGGGTAAAGATAAGGTTGAGGGTTAGTGTTAGGGTGAGGGTTAAGGTAAGTTTGAGGGTTAGGGGTTGGGGTGAAAGTGAGGGTTAGATTGAGGATTAGGGTTAGGGTTAGTGTGAGGTTTAGGGTGATGATGAGGGTTAAGGTTAGGGTGAGGGTTACGGTTAGAATTAGGGTTAGGATGAGGGCTAGGGTGAGGGTGAGGGTTAGGGTTAGGTTGGGGTTAGAGTGAGTTTTAGAGTTAGTGTTAGGGTGAGGCTAAGTGTTAGGGTGAGGGTTAGGGTTAGGTTTAGGGATATTGTTATTGTTAGGTTTATGGTTACATTGAGGGTGAGGGTGAGGGTGAGTGTTAGGGTTAGAGTTAGGGTGAGGTTTAGGTTCAGTATTACGGGTAGAGTTATGGTGAGGGTGAGGTTTTGGGTTCGAGTTAGTCTTAGGGTGAGGGTTAGTGTGAGGATTAGGGTTAGGGTTAGTGTTAGGTTAGGGTTAGGGTGAGGGTTAGTGTGAGCGTTAGGGTTAGAGGGAGGGTTAGGGTTAGGATTAGGGTTAGGGTGAGGTTGAGTGTTTGGGTTAGGGTTAGGTTTAGAGTTAGGCTGAGGTTTAGGCTGAGGCTGAGGTTGAATGTGAGGGTGAGGGTTAGTTGAGGGTTAGGTTTAGGGTAAGGTTGAGGGTTAGGATGAGGGTTAGGGTTAGGACTAGGGTTAGTGTGAGGGTCAGTGTGTGGGTTAGGGTTAGGTTTAGATTTATGCGTCGGGTTAGGCTGAGGCTGAGGTTGAGGGTGAGGGTTAGGGTTAGTGTGAGGCTTAGGGTTAGGGATAGGGTTAGGTTTAGGATTAGGGTTAGGTTGAGGGTCAGTGTGAGTTTTAGGGTTAGAGTTAGGGTTAGGCTTAGGGTTAGGGTTAGGTTTAGGGTTAGGGTTTGGTTTAGGGTGAGGGGTAGGGTGAGGATTAGGGTTAGTGTTAGTGTTATGGTTAGGGTTAGGCTGAGGGTGAGGGTGGGGGTGAGGATTAGGGTTAGGGTGATGGTTAGGTTTAGGGTTAGTGTTATTGTTAGGCTTAGGGTTAGAGTTACGGTGAGGCTGAGGTTGTGGGTGAGGGTTAGGGTTAGGGTTTGGGTGAGGTTTAGAGTTAGGGTTGGAGATAAGGTTAGGGTGAGGGTGATGTTTAGGGTTAGAGTTAGGGTTAGTGTTAGGATTGGGCTTAGGTTTAGGCCGAGTGTGAGAGTGGGGGTGAGGATTAGGGATAGGGTTAGGGTTAGGGTTAGATTTAGGGTTAGGGTTAGGGTTAGGGTTATTGTTAGTGTTATGTCTAAGGTTAAGTTTGCAGTGAGGGTGAGGCTGAGGGTGAGGTTTATGGTTAGGGTTATGTTTAGGGTTAGGGTTAATGTTAATTTTAGTGTTAGGGTTAGGGTTACAGTTATGGTGACAGTGAGCGTGAGGGTGAGGGTTAGGGTTAGGGTGAGATTTAGGGTTAGATTTAGGTTGAGGGTGAGTTTTAGGTTTAGAGTGAGGGTTAGTGGGAGGGTTAGGGTGAGGGTTAGGTTTAGGGTTAGTGTTAGTCTTAGGGTGAGGGTGAGGATTAGGTTGAGGTTTAAGGATAGGGTTAGGTTTACGATTAGGGTTAGGGTGAGGGTGAATGTGAGGTTTAGGATTAGGTTTAGGCTTAGGCTTATGGTTAGAAATAGGATGAGGGTGAGTGTTAGGGTTAGGGTTAGATTGAGGTTTAGGGTTAGGGTGTGGGTTAGGGTTAGTGTGTTAGTGTTAGGGTTTGGTTTAGTGTTAGGGTTAGGGGGAGGGTTAGGGTCAGGTTTAGGGTTAGGGTTAATATTAGGGTTAGAGTTAGTTTAAGAGTTAGGGTTAAGGTGAGGGTGAGGGTGAGTGTTAGGGTTAGGCTTAGGCTTAGGCTGAGGGTGAGGGTGTGGGTCAGTATTAGTTTTTGTGTGATGGTTAGGGTTAGGTTTAGGGTGAGGGTTAGTGTGAGGTCTAGGGTGAGAGTGAGGGTTAGGGTTAGGGTTAGAGTGAGGTTTAGGATTAAGGTGAGGGTTAAGGTTAGTGTGAGTGTTAGTGTTAGGTTTATTTTTAGTGTTACGTTTAGGGGGAGTGTTAGGGTCAGGCTTAGGGTTAGGGTTAGTGTTAGGGTTAGGGTTAGGGTGATGGTTAGGGTTACGGTTAGCTTGAAGGTTAAGATGAGGTTTAGGGATAGGGTGAGTGTTAGGGTAAGGGTGATGGTAAGGGTAAATTTGAGGGTTACGCTGAGGGTGAGTGTTAGGATAAGTGTGAGGGTTACGGTTAGGGTGAGGGTTAGGTTAAGGTTGAGGGTTAGGTATTAGGGTGAGGGTTAGATTGAGGAGTAGGGTTAGGGTTAGTGTTGTTGTTTAGGGTGAGGATGAGGGTTAGGGTTAGGTGAGAGTAAGGGTTAGAATTAGGGTTAGGGTGAGGGCTAGGTTGAGGGTGAGGGTTAGGTTTAGGGTTAGGGTGAGGTTTAGGCTTAGGGTGAGGTTTTGGGTTAGTGTAAGGGTTAGTGTTAGGGTTAGGGTTAGTGTTATGGTGAGGGTAAGTTTTAGGGTGAGGGTTATAGTTAGGGTGAGGGTTAGGGTTAGTGTTAGGGTTATTGTTAGATTTAGGTTTAGATTTACGTTAAGTATGAGGGTGAGGGTGAGGTTTAGGGATAGGGTTAGGGTGAGGTATAGGTTTAGGATTAGGGTTAGAGTTAGGGTTAGGGTTTGGGTGAGGTTTAGGGTTAGATTTATGCTTAGGGTGAGGGTTAGTTTTAGGTTTGGGTTAGGGTAAGGGTCAGTGTGAGGGTTATGGTTAGATTTCTGTTAGTGTTAGGATTAGGTTTAGGGTGAGGTTCAGTGTGTGGGTTAGGGTTAGGTTTAGGGTTAGGCTTAGCTTTAGGCTGAGGGTGAGGTTCAGGGTGAGGTTAGGGGTTAGGGTGAGGGTTAGGATTAGGGTTAGTGTGAGGGTTAGGATGAGGGTTAGGGTTATGATTAAGGTTAGAGTGAGGGCAAGGGTGAGGGTGACTTTTACGGTTAGGGTTAGGGTGCGGTTGTGGGTTAGGGTTAGGGTGAGGGTGAGGTTTAGTGTTAGAGTTAGGGTTAGGGTGAGGGTTAGGGTTAGGGTTAGTGTTAGGTTTAGGGATAGGGTGAGTGTTAGGTTTAGGGTGAGGGTTATGGTTATGGTTAGGATTAGAATTATGGTTAGGTTGAGGGTGAGTGTGTGGGTTGGGGTAAGATTTAGGCTTAGGGTTAGGTTGAGCATGAGGGTTAGGTTTAGGCTGAGGGTGAGTGCGAGGGTTAGGTTTAGTGTTAGGGTTAGGGTGAGGTTTAGTGTGAGGGTTATTGTTAAAGTTAGGGTGTGGGTGAGGGTTAGGGTTAGTGTGATGCTTAGGTTTACGGTCAGGGAGAGGGTTAGCATGAGGGTGAGATTTAGTGTGAGGGTTAGAGTGAGGGAGACAGTAAGGGTAAAGTTGAGGCTTAGACTGAAAGTGAGGATTACTGTAAATGTGAGGGTTAGGGTTAGGGTGAGGGTTAGGGTTAGGGTTAGGGTGAGGGTGTGGTTTAGTTTGAGGATTAGTTTTAGGGTTAGTGTGAGGTTTAATGTGAGGATGAGAGTTAGGGTTAGGGTGAGGGCTAGGGTGAGGGTGAGGGTTAGGATTTGGGTTAGGGTGAGTGTGAGAGTTAGGGTGAGTGTTAGGGTTAGGGTGAGGGTTAGTGTGAGGGTTAGTGTTAAAGTTAGGGTGTGGGTTAGGGTTAGGGTTAGGGTGATGCTTAGGGTTATGATCAGGGAGAAGGTTAGCATTAGGGTGAGAGTTAGTGTGAGGGTTAGGGTGAGGGTGACAGTAAGGGTAAAGTTGAGGTTTAGGCTGAGAGTGAGGATTACGGTAAATGTGAGGATTAGGGTTACGGTTATGGTGCGGGTTAGGGTTAGGGGTAGTGTGAGGGTGAGGGTAAGATTGAGGATTAGTGTTAAGGTGAGGTTTAGGGTGAGGATGAGTGTAAGGGTTAGGGTTAGGGTTATTGTTAGTGTTATGGTTACAGTTAAGTTTGCAGTGAGGGTGAGGCTGAGGGTGAGGTTTATGGTTATGGTTAGGTTTAGGGTTAGGGTTAGGGTTAGTATTATTTTTAGGGTTAGGGTTAGATTTACAGTGAGGGTGAGGGTGAGGGATAGGTTTAGAGTGTAGTTTACGGTGAGGTTTAGGGTTAGGGTTAGGTTGAGGGTGAGTTTTAGAGTTTGAATTTGGTTTATTGTGAGGGATAGTGTGAGAGGTAGGGTTAGGTTTAGAGTTAGTGTTAGGGTGCGGGTGAGGGTTAGGTTGAGGTTTAGGGATAGGCTTAGGGTTAGAATTAGGGTTTGGGTGAGCATGAGTGTGAGGGTTAGGTTTAGGTTTATGCTTAGGTTTAGGTTGAAGGTGAAGGTAGGTGTGAGTGTTATGGTTACAGTGAGGGTGAGGATTACAGTTAGGGTGAGGATTAAGATTTGGGTTCGGTTTAAGGTGAGGGTGAGGGTTAGGGTTAGGGTGATGGTTAGGGTTAGGATTAGGATTAGGCTGAGGGTGAGTGTTTGGATTAGGATTAGGCTTATTTTTAGTGTTATGGTTAAGGTTACATTTGCAGTGATGGTGAGACTGAGGGTGAGGTTTAGGATTAGGATTAGGGTTAGGGTTAGGTTTAGGGTTAGGATTAGTGTTTTTGTTAAGGTTAGGGTTAGAGTTATGGTGAGGGTTAGGGTGAGGGTGAGGGTGAGGCTTGGGTTTAGGGTTAGAGGGAGGTTTATGGTTAGGGTGAGGATTAGGGTTAGGGTGAGGGTGAGGTTTAGGGTTAGAGTTAGGGTTAGGGGGAAGGTTAAGGTGAGGGTTAGGGTTAGGGTTAGGGTTAGGTTTAGGATTAGGGTTAGGGTGAGGGTGAGTGTGAGTGTTAGGGTAGGCTTAGGCTTAGGCTTAGGGTTAGGCTGAGGATGAAGGTGGAGGTGAGGTTTAGGGTTCGGGTGATGGTTAGGGTTAGGATTAGGGTGAGGGTTAGGATGAAGGTTAGGGTTAGGATTAGGGTTAGGGTAAGGGCTAGGGTGAGGGTGAGGATTAGGGTTAGGGTTAGGCTTAGGCTTAGGGTTAGGCTGAGGTAGAGGTTGAGGATGAGGGTTATGGTTAGGGTGATGGTTAGTGTTACCGTTAGGTTGAAGATTAGCATGAGATTTAGTGATAAGGTGAGGGTTAGAGTGAGGGTGAAGGTAAGGGTATAGTTGAGGGTTAGGCTGAGAGTGAGAATTAAAATAAGGGTGAGGGTTAGGGTTAGGGTGAGGCTTAGGGTAAGGGTGAGGGTTAAGGGTTATGCTGAGTGTGAGGGTTAGATTGAGGATTAGGGTTAGGTTTATGGTGAGGATGAGGGTTAGGGTTATGGTGAGGGTTAAGGTTAGAATTAGGTTTAGGTTGAGAGCTAGGGAGAGGGTGAGGGTTAGGGTTAGGGTTAGGGTTAGGATGAGTTTTAGGATTAGGGTGAGGTTTAAGGTTAGTGTGAGGGTTAGTGTTAGGGTTAGTGTTAGTGTGAGGGTAAGTGTTAGGGTGAGGGTTAGGGTTCGGATGAGGTTTATAGTTAGGGTGAGGGTTAGGGTTAGGGTTATTGTTATTGTTAGGTTTAGGGTTACATTGAGGGTGAGGGTGAGGGTGAGGGTTAGGTTTAGGATTAGGGTTAGGGTCAGATTTAGGGTTAGGATTAGGGTTAGAGTTAGGGTTAGGGTGAAGGTGAGGTTTCGGGTTAGAGTTGGGCTTAGGGTGAGTGTTAGTGTGAGGGTTAGGGTTAGGGTTAGTGTTAGGTTAGGGTTAGGGTGAGGGTTAGTTTGAGGGTTAGGGTTAGAGTGATAGTTAGCATTAGTATTAGGGTTATGGTGAGGGTGAGTGTTTGGGTTAGGGTTAGGTTTAGTGTTAGGCTTAGGGTTAGGCTGAGGGTGAGGTTGAGGGTGAGGATTAGGGTTAGGGTGAGGGTTAGAGTTAGGGTTAGATTGAGGGTTAGGATGAGGGTTAGGGTTAGGGTGAGTGTTAGGTTGACTGCTGGTGTGAAGTTTAGTGTGAGGGATAGGGATAGGGTTAGGTTTAGGATTAGGGTTAGGTTGAGGGTGAGTGTGATGGTTAGGCTTAAGGTTAGGGTTAGGTATTGGGTTAGGGTTTGGTTTAGAGTGAGGGTGATGGTGAGGATTAGGATTAGTGTTAGGGTTAGGGTTAGGGTTAGGGTTAGGCTAAGGGTGAGAGAGTGGGGTTGAGGATTAGGGTTAGGGTTAGGTGAGGTTTAGGGTTAGTGTTAGAGATAGGGTTAGGGTGAGGGTAAGGTTTAGGGTTAGAGTTAGGGTTATTTTTAGCGTTAGGCTTAGGTTTAGGCTGAGGGTGAGCGTGGGGGTGAGGATTAGGTTTAGCGTTAGGGTTAGGGTTAGAGTTCGGTTTAGGGTTAGGGTTAGGGTTATTGTTAGTGTTATGGTTAGAATTAATTTTGCAGTGTGGGTGAGGCTGAGGGTGAGGTTTATGGTTAGGGTTAGGTTTAGAGTTAGGGTTAGTGTTAGTGTTGTTGTTAGGGTTAAGTTTAGAGTTACGGTTAGGGTGAAGGTGAGGGTGAAGGTTAGGGTTAGGGTGAGTTTTAGGGTGAGGTTTAGGGTTAGGATTAGGTTGTGGGTTAGTGTTATTCTTAGGGTGAGGGTGAGGGTTACGTTGAGGTTTAGGGATAGGTTTAGGGTTAGGATTAGGTTTAGGGTGAGTGTGAATGTGAGTGTTAGGGTTAGAATTAGGCTTAGGCTTAGGTTGGGATTATGGTGAGGGTGAGTGTTAAGCTTAGGTTTAGGGTGAGGTTTAGGGTTAGGGTGAGGGTTAGGGTTAGGTTTAGTGTTAGGGTTAGGGGGAGGGTTAGGGTCAGCATTATGGTTAGGGTTACTGTGAGGGTTAGGGTTAGTATGAGGGATAGGTTGAGGTTTAGGGTTAGGGTTAGGGTTAGGTTTAGGATTAGGGTTAGAGTGAGGGTGAGTGTGAGTGTTAGGGTTAGGTTTAGGCTTAGGCTTAGTGTGAGGGTGAGGGTGAGGCTTAGTGTTTGGGTGATGGTTAGGGTTAGGATGAAGGTGAGGGATAGGATCAGGGTTAGGTTTAGGATTAGGTTTAGGGTGAAGGCTTGGGTGAGGTTGAGGGTTAGGTTTAGGGTTAGGGTGAGGTTTAGGGTTAGGGTGAGGTTTAGGGTTAGTGCGAGTGTTAGTGTTAGGGTTAAGTTTACTGTTAGGGTTAGGGGGATGGTTAGATTCAGGTTTAGGGTTAGGGTTAGTGTTAGAATTAGGGCTAGGGTGATGGTTAGGGTTATGGTTAGTTGAAAGTTAGGATGCTGTTTAGGGATAGGGTGAGGGTTAGGGTGTGGGTGATGGTCAGTTTAAAGTTGAGGGTTAGGCTGAGGGTGAGGGTTAAGATAAGGGTGAGGGTTACGGTTAGGGTGAGGGTTAGGGTAAGGGTGAGGGTTAGGGATTAGGGTGAGGGTGAGGGTTAGATTGAGGATTAGGGTTTGGGTTAGTGTGTGGTTTAGGGTGAACATGTAGGTTAGGGTTAGTTGAGGGTAAGGGATCGAATTAGGAATAGGGTGAGGGCTTGGGTTAAGGTGAGGGTTAGGGTTAGTGTGAGGTTTAGCGTTAGGGTTAGGGTTAGTGTTAGGGTGAGGGTAAGTGTTAGGTTGAGGGTTAGGGTTAGGGTGAGGGTTATAATTAGGGTGAGGGTTAGTGTTAGGGTTAGGGTTTTTGTTAATTTTAGGTTTAGGGTTATGTTTATGGTGAAGGTGATGGTGAGGGTGAGGGTTAGGGTTAGGGTTAGGGTGAGGTTTAGAGTTAGGATTAGGTTAGTGTTATGATTAGTGTGAGGGTGAGGTTTAAGGTTAGATTTAGGCTTAGGGTGAGTGTTAGGGTTAGGGTTAGTGTTAGATTATGGTTAGGGTGAGCGTGTGGGTTAGGGTTAGGTTTAGGTTTAGGCTAAGTGGTATGCTGAGAGTGAGGTTGAGGGTGAAGTTTAGGGTTAGGGTGAGGGTTAGGATTACGGTTAGGGTGAGATTTATGATGACGGTTAGGGTTAGGATTAGGGTTAGAGTGATGGCTAGGGTGAGGGTGAGGTTTAGGTTTAGGGTTAGGTTGAGGTTTAGTGTTCGGTTTAGGGTGAGGTTGAGTGTTAGAGTTAGGGTTAGGGTGAGGGTTAGGGATCGGGTTAGTGTTAGGGTTAGGGTTAGGGTGAGTGATAGTGTTAGGGTGATTTTATGGTTATGTTTAGAATTAGGATTAGGGTTAGGTTGAGGGTGATTGTGTGGGTTAAGGTTAGTTTTAGTGTTAGGCTTAGGGTTAGGCAGAGGGTGAGGTTGAGGCTGAGGATTAAGTTTAGTGTGAGCCTTTGGGTTACAGTGAGGGTTATGTTTAGGGTGACGGTTACGATTAGGTTTAGGGTTAGGTTGAGGGCTACGTTGAGTGTGAGGTTTAGGGTTAGGGTTAGGTTGAAGTTTATGGTGAGGGTGCTATTTAGGGTTAGGGTTAGGCTGAGGTTTAGGGTTATAGTTAGGTTTAGGTTTAGGGCGAGTGTGAGGTTTAGGGTTAGAGTTAGGGTTAGGGTGAGGGTTAGGGTGAGGTTTAAGGTTAGAGTTAGGGTTATGGGGGAGGGTTAGCTTGAGGGTTAGGTTTAGGGTGAGGGCTAGTTTGAGGGTGAGGGTTAGGGTTAGTGTTAGGCTTAGGCTTATGTTTAGGCTGAGTGTGAGTTTGAGGACGAGGGTCAGGGTTAGGGTGAGGTTAGGGTTACGGTTAGGTTGAAGGTTAGCCTGAGGATTAGGGATAGGATGCGGGATAGGTTGTTGGTGATGGTAAGGGTAAAGTTGAAGGTTAGGCTGAGGGTATGGGTAAAGATAAGGGTGAGGGTTAGGGTTAGGATGAGGGTTAGGGTAATGGTGAGGGTTAGGGGTTAGGGTGAGTGTGAGTGTTAGATTGAGGATTAGGGTTAGGTTTAGTGTGAGGTTTAGGGTGAGGATGATGTTAGGGTTAGGGTGAGGGTTAGGGTTAGAATTAGGGTTAGGATGAGGGCTAAGTTGAGGGTGAGGGTGAGGGTAAGGTTAGGGTTATGGTGAGTTTTAGGGTTAGGGTGAGGGTTAGGTTTAGTGTGCGGGTTAGTGTTATGGTTGGGTTAGTGTTAGGGTGAGGGTAAGTGTTAGAGTGAGGGTTAGGGTTAGGGTGAGGGTTATAGTTAGGGTGAGGGTTAGGGTTAGGGTTAGGGTTAGGGTTATTGTGATTTTTAGGTTTAGGGTTACATTCAGGGTGAGGGTGAGTGTGAGGGTTAGGGTTAGAGTTAGGGTGAGGTTTAGGTTTAGGATTAGGGGTAGAGTTAGGGTTAGGGTAAGGGTGAGGTTTAGGGTTAGAGTTAAGCTTAATGTGAGGGTTAGTGTGAGGATTAGTGTTAAGGTTAGTCTTAGGTTAGGGTTAGGGTGAGGTTTATTGTGAGGGTAAGGGTTAGAGGGACTGTTAGGGTTAGGATTAGGGTTAGGGTGAGGTTGAGTGTATGGGTTAGGGTTAGGTTTAAAGTTAGGTTTAGGGTTAGGCTGAGGCTGAGGCTAAAGGTGAGGGATAGGGTTAGGTTAGGGTTAGGTTTAGGGTAAGGTTGAGGGTTAGGATGAGGGTTAGGGTTAGGATTAGTGTTAGGGTGAGGGTGACTCTGTGGGTTATGGTGCGGTTTAGTGTTAGGGTTAGGGTTAGAGTTAGGGTTATGGTGAGGGTGAGGTTTAGGGGTACAGTTGGGGTTAGGGTGAGGGTTAGGTTGAGGATTAGGGTTAGCGTGAGTGTTAGGGTGGTGGTGAAGGTAAGAGTAAATGTTATTGTTGGGCTGAGGGTGAGAGTTACTGTAAGGCTGAGGGTTAGTGTTAGGGTGAGGGTTAGGTTTAGGGGTAGTGTGAGGGTGAGTTTTAGATTGAGGATTAGTGTTAGGATTAGGGTGAGGTTTAGGGTGAGGATTAGGGTTAGGGTTAGGGTTATTGTTAGTGTTATGGTTAGGGTTAAGTTTGCGATGAGGGTGAGGCTGAGGGTGAGGTTTATGGTTAGGGTTAGGTTTAGGGTTAGGGTTTGGGTTAGTGTTATTGTTAAGGTTAGGGTTGGTGTTACAGTGAGGGTGAGGTGAGCGTGAGGGTTAGGTTGAGGGTTAGTTTAGGATTAGGTTGAGGGTGAAGATAGGTGTGAGTGTTAGGGTTATGGTGAGGGTGAGGATTAGGTTTAGGGTGAGGTTTAGGATTTGGGTTAGGATTAAGTTGAAGGTGAGGGTTAGGGTTAGGGTCAGGGTTAGCATTAGGATTAGGGTTAGGGTGAGGCTGAGGGTTAGGATTAGAGTTAGGGTTAGGGTTATTGTTAATGTTATGGTTAAGGACACCTTTGCAGTGATGGTGAGGCTGAGGGTGATGTTTAGGTTTAGGATTACGGTTAGGGTTAGATTTAGGGTTAGGATTAGTGTTATTGTTAAGCTTATGGTTAGAGTTATGGTGAGGGTGAGGGTGAGTGTGAGGGTGAGGGTTCAGCTTAGGGTGAGGTATAGGGTTAGGGTTAGTGTGAGGTTTAGGGTGAGGATGAGAGTTAGCGTTAGGTTGAGGGCTAGGTTGAGGCTGAGGGTAAGGGTTAAGGTGAGGTTTAGGGTTAGGGTTATGGTTAGTGTTAGTGTGAGTGTTAGTGTTAGGGGGAGAGAGTGTTAGGGTGAGGGTTAGGGTTAGGGTTAGAGTTAGGATTAGGGAAAGGGTTACGGTGAGGGTTAAGGTGAGGGATAGGTGGAGGTTTAGGGTTAGGGTTGGGGTTAGGTTTAGGATTAGGGTTAGGGTGAGGGTGACTGAGGGTTAGGGTTAGGCTTCGGCTTAGGCTTAGGGTTAGGCTGAGGGTGTGGGTGGGGGTTAGGATTAGTTTTGGGTGATGGTTAGGGTTATGATTAGGGTGAGGGTTAGGATGAGGGTTAGGGTTAGGATTAGTGTTAGAGTGAGGGCTAGAGTGAGGGTGAGGGTGAGGGTTAGGGTTAGCGTTAGGCTTAGGGTTAGGCTGAGGGTGATGTTGAGGATGAGGGTTAAGGTTATGGTGATGGTTAGGGTTACAGTTAGGTTGAAGGTTAGCATGAGGTTTAGGGGTAGGTTGAGTGTTAGAGTGAGTATGATGGTAAGGGTAAAGTTGAGGGTTAGGCTGAGAGGGAGGGTTAAGTTAAGGGTGATGGTTAGTGTTAGGGTAAGCGTGAGGGTTAGGGTTTATTGTGAGGGTGAGGATTACATTGAGGATTAGGGTTAGGTTTAGTGTGAGGTTTAGGGTGAGGATGAGGGTTAGGGTTAGGGTGAGGGTTTGGGTTAGGGTTAGTGTTATTGTTAGCGTTAGGGTTAGAGTTATGGTGAGGGTGAGGTTGCGGGTCCGGGTTAGGGTTAGGGTGAGGGTGAGGTTTAGGGTTAGAGTTAGGCTTAGTTCGATCTCTGAACCCAGTCTCCTGAGTAGCTAGGATTTACAGGGGTGAGCCACTGGTTGCATTGGGCTAGAAGCTTTTCTTAAGCAAGAGTTCTTCCCTGCGTTTGCCCTGACTCCTTAATGCAAAGGAGGTCTGAGGGACAGGAGCTGTGAAAAATAGGCTTCCAGCCACAGGAAATGGCTGGGGTCCATGGTGAAAAGTCAAGTTAATCTTCCCACTGGGCCCCATTCTGGGACCCTGCCCTCTTCCCTACCTGTGACTCAATACATACATTGACCCAGCCTTGAATGTCCTGCCAGATTTGTGTCAAGCCACAAAACCTTCATTCCACCCACACCACCAGCTCTACACCACACCTCAAGAACTTTGCCCATGTTGTACCTTTGCCTGAGTCTCTCTGTCCTCTTCCACGCCTTAGAACTCCTGTGGAATTTTGGCACTGGTTATATCACCTCCTGGAGCAAGTCTTTCCTTCCTTTTTCCTTCGTTAACTGGCAATTGCTCTATCTTGCTGTGTGTGTGTGTGTGTGTGTGTGTGTGTGTGTGTGTGTGTGTGTGTGTGTGTGTGTGTGTGGCTCTTGCGCATGCGCCAGTCCTATGGTTTGAATTCATGGCCTGGACACTATCCCTGAGCTTTTTTACTCAAGGCAAGCATTCTACTACTTGAATCAGAACTGTACTTCTGCCTCTTTGGGTGTTTAATTGGAGAAAAGTGTCTCATATAGACTTTCCTCCTTGTAATTATGATCCTCAGAACTCAGCCTTCTGAGTAGCTGAAATTACTGGAATGAGCCTCAAGCACCTGCCCTATAACTCTTACCTATAACCTCGGCCCTCCTGAGTCCCAGAAGAATATGTTTCACCAGGCTCCCTTTTTTTTTTTGCCAGTTTTGGGGCTTGAACTCAGGATCTGAGCATGTTCCTTTGCTTCTTTTGCTCAAGGCTAGCCACAATGCCACTTTTGTGTTTTTCTGTTCCTGTGGTACTGAGGAATCTAACCCAGGGCTTCGTGCATACTAGGTAACCACTCGACCGCTAAGCCACATTCGAAGCCCAAGGCTGACTTGGAACAGGAGCTATGAGGGTGGGATTTATTGACTTACCCTTTTGGCATAGAAATCGCTTACTATTTTATAACTTTGCCGAGATTTGGGACCAATCTATGACTCAGCAATGATGAATGATGAATGAGTGAGAGCCACTAGGCCCCTGAGGTCTAGGCTCACATCCTAGAGAGGAATAGAGAATATGGATCCAGAACCTTCGACCACTCCTGGAGGCAGTGGCTGGCTTCTAGGTGTACCAATGGGATACCTCAGGTAGAAAATAATGCATCCGTTGTACACTCCAGCCCAGGCAAAGCCTTCAGGGCTTCAGTTATTAAATGACAGACTTGTGCTTTGTTCAAGCTGCCAGCTCTGACTGAGTAGTCTCTGAGGGCTTGTCCCAGCTTGCCCAGGTTGGGGCGGTTGGGCCTGCACAACCTGATGAATGCCCATCATCCATACATACATAGAGACATGGAGTTACTGCTCCCTTTTTTGGAGGGGGCGTGCAGGTGTGGGGTTTAACTGTGAGCCTAAGCCTTGTTGTCCCTTAGCTCCTTTTGCTCAGGGGTAGCACTCTGCAGCTTGAGTCCCAGATCCACTCATGTTTTTTTTGTTTGTTTGTTTTGTTTTTTTCCTGTGATCTCTTAGAAATAAGAGTGTTGCTGACTTTCCTGCCCTGGCTGAATTCAAATTGGCATTCTCTACATCTCAGCCTCCTGAGGAGCTAGGATTACAGGCAGGAGCTGCTGACACCTGGGTTTCTTTTCTTCTTGTTGTTCTTCTTTTAATCATGACAATCTGAAATCTTCAAGGTGTCATTCCAGTGGTTTGCATTCGAAGTAAACTATCCAGTCCTGGAGTTCGAATGCTAGGACTGCTACCCACAAATGGAGGGAGACCATAACAAACTCATTCCTATTTTTGTGAATGCCAATGGAATGTTATAAAAGTAATCATTAACTTTGCAGTTAACTCATAATTCTATTTTAGAATGCCACACAAATATTATTGGATTTATGTCTTCCAGTCTAACACCATGGTATGATTCCCCTAATGGAAGTATATTGACTAATTTTTTTTTTTTTTTGTCAGTCGTGGGGCTTGAACTCTGGGCCTGGGTTGACTAATTTTTAATTAATGCTTTTATAAGTATTCTACCATGATACTTCATTAAATAGCAGAAGAATGTAATAACTAATTATTGAATATCTAACTAATAATAACTAATAACTAATAATTGAATATCCTCACATTCCCTCTCTTTCTGTATATAATATATATATATATATATAATATAAATGCATACACATATACATATCTATCAATACTGGGCACTACTGTGGATGATCAAAGGTCTGCAGAATTTCCTCGCAGCTCAGTTTGCTGGAGGCTGGTGTGCTATGACTGAGATTTCATTTATGGATTGGGCATTCTAGGTTGTGAGTTAAAATCCCTGCAAGGCCAAAAATTTATTCTTGAAGTAGGAAGCCAATTTTGACACATTTTTTTTTCCTTTTCTGTGAAAGTCCTGGGTCTCCATACGATATATAATCCATATGCAAATACAATCTAGGTGATATGATGTAATAACTGAGGTGTTATATGTATAATAATATTAAATAAGTAAGGGTAATGAACGTTATATTCAGTAAACCCATGTATGCAAATAGATCTCATATATAAATATTATTTTTTCCAGTGCTGAGGCTATAATTCACGCCCTAGGAACTGGTCTGAATTTCTTGCCTTTAAGGATGGTGCACTTCCCCTTCACCCACAATGTCACAGAGTTACCCAGACCCTGAGTTCAAATCCCAGACCTTTCAGAAAAATGATGCAAATTCCAAGACAGGGCCTTATTTATTTATTTATTTATTTATTCTTTATTTTTATTTTTATTTTTGGCCAAGCACAGGGCTTGAACTTAGGTCTTGGCAACTCTGCTACAGCCTACCCTGGGATCCTAGGACCCGAGTTCAAATCTCAGGGCTGGCAAAACATATAATGAAGGAGATAAACATGAAGAGTTCAAGAAGGAGGTTTTTCTTTTTTTCCCTTTGTATTGTGACCATCCTGGGTCTAAATGACAGGGCCCAGAAAGTGCACATGACCTTGCATTGCTGATGTTTGGCGGGCTATTAGGGAAGCCATAGCCAAAAGTGGCAACTTAGGCCTGGAGGTTAAATCCCGGGACTGCAACTAATGAATCGTGGGAGGGTCTATGAAACATATTCTGATGATACATCAGTAGAAATGTAATGTTATAAAAGTAACATTAAATTATTAGTGTATGATTTTCATATTATAAAATTATACAGAATTATACTTTGTTGACTAATTTTCAATTAATACTTTATTATTTATTCAGTCATGATACTTAAAAAAGGAAGGAATAATTTAGTTGCTAATAATTGGTAGTAATATTGTATATGCAATTTCATAAAATACAGATATCTCTCTTGTTTTATACATATACATCTATCTATCTATCTATCTATCTATCTATCTATCTATCTATCTATCTACACATGTATCTGTTTATGCACTTGTCACTCCTGGAGCTCAGTGGTAGAGTGCTCCCCTAGTATGTAAAAAACCCTGGGTTCGATTCGTCACTACCACATGCACAGAAAAATCTAGAAGTTGAGCAGTCGTTCATGCAATTGAGCACTAGCTTTGAGCATAAAAGATTATGTCTAAACTCATACTCAATACCCAAGAGTGGCACCAAAAACTAAATAAATAACGTTCTGAACGCAACAATATAAGGATAGGACTGCAAGTACCTCATCACCGAACAAGCTGGGAATCTGATACTGACAGCTGCCATCTAACCTGACATAGCCAGAGGTAAAACCACTGCAACCCAGCTCCATGGAACCAGATGCTGCTGGCTCACTCACCCCTGTCATTCAAGATACTCGGGGGCTGAGGTCTGACACTGGTGGGTTTAAGACCCAGCCATGGCAGTAAGTCTGCAAAACTCTGAGCTGTGGCTCAAAATGGTAGAGCTCTAGCCTTGAGCTAAAGATCTTAGGACAGTAAGCCCAACCTTTTAGTGCAATCCCCGTGGCTAACTCTCCCCCCAAAAACAAAACCATTCCTCTAAACAATTAGATGGGAACTTTGTGTAGTTTGTGACGTGTTTCTGAAAGAATTATGATACTGATGGAAACACCCTAATTCTAATGACAGCTTGTGGGATACAGCTATCTGATGAGTCCTTCATGAGGTGATGTGTGCTGAGTCCTTCACGAGGTGCATTCTTTCATCTTGTCCTTGTATGAGCTCCACAACTAAGATAATTGTGCAGATGAGAAATTTGAAGCTTAGATATTTCCCCATGTCAGGGCTAAAATTATGTATGTACTGAACTCTAATGAGTTGTCTCCAGATAATTGTTTTGGTCTATTTTTCTAGGTCATAAATGTTGAACTCAGGGCCTAGGCACTAACCCTTAACGGTTAAGCTTATGGCTAGTGCCCTATCACATGTAGCCAAGGACCATAGGCATCTGTAACTGAGGTCTTTCATCCTGCCTACTCAGGAAGCTGAGATCTGAACATCTTCGTTCAGAACTATCCCAGACACAAAAGGTCCCATGAGACTATTATCTCCTACTCGCCACTTAGCAACTTGATGTGGAAGTAGGGCGCCGCTGACTTGCACCTGTCATCCTAGCTACTCAGGAGCCTGAGAGCTGAGGATCATGGTCCAAAGCCAGCCTGGGCAGGAAATTCCTTTAGATGGTTATCTCCAATGAACCACCAGGACACTGTAGCTCAACTGTTAGAGCTTGTGCTGAAGAGCTCAGAGACAGCACCCAGGCTCAGACTTCAACTCCTCCAACTTACAAGAAAAGAAAGCAAGAAACCAGAAGTAGAATGCTGGGAATGGGTTGTAGGGGAACAGTGCTTTGCATATATGAAACCCTGGGTTTGAATCCTCAGCATCACATCACTAGGAAAAAAGCCTGAAGTGGCACTCTGGCTCAAGTGTTAGAGTGCTATCCTTGTACAGGAGAAACTCAGGTATAGTGCTCAGGTACTCAGTGTATGTGCGCACGCTCATGTGCAAGCAAACACACACACACACACACACACACACACACACACACACACACACACACACGCACACATGCACACAGACCAGAAGTGAACTGTGACACCAAATGGTAAAGCAAAGAGCTTCTGCTCTGAGTTCATGGTCAGCACCCTGGCCCTGTTTTCAATTGCAAAACCTAGCTACCCAGGTCCCAACTACTAGAGCTCAAAAGTTTCAAAACCTGATGAGCTTCACCAGCCTCAGATGACAGAAAGCACTTTAATATTACACATATGCTTCAATTTAGCAAGCATATGTTTCTTCCTGGAAACATAGGAAGGTACCGTTGCCAATAATGAATCATTTCTTTAGGTTCAGCTCCCAGTTGTCTGCCAGAAGGACTCTTGAATTGATTGTAGCAGTTTGTTAGATATAGTCTAACAAAGACTGGATAAGTACAGGGAAATTGGCCTCACTCAAGTGTCGGCACAAATGAAGGCTTCTTGTCATAAAAGAACAGTGGAGAGAGAAAGAGCTTGAGTTACAAAGCGGCCTTTTTCTCCTGGACTTCAAAGCCCACCCACACTCATCCTCACTAATTGCCCCGGATAAATTGTTTGATACACAGCTGTACAGCAGTGAAGCATTTTGTCTGGCTGTTCCAACAATGACATTTAATAATATAGTTACTCTCTCTTTTTGTGTATATAATATTTATATACAGCAATCTCTATCTATTTATACCTAGTTCAGGCCTGAGGCTTGGTGGTTGAGTGCTCTCCTAGTAAGCACCAAGCCCTGGTTTTGATTCCTCAGTGCCACATAAACAGAAAACCCTGAAGTTCTGTTTTCCCATAGGGAAGACAGCCCCCAAACAGCCAGGAAGATGGGGGTAAACCAGCAGCGTCTGGTTCCGTGGAGCTGGGTTGCAGCAGTTTACATCTGGCTAAGTCAGGTAAGGTGGCTGCTGTCAGCTACAACCACCAGGGGTAAATTGCAGAGGCCTTAAACCTATTGTACTCTGGAAAATGGATGTAACTCATTTCCTAGCCTTTGGTAAGTTTAAATATATCTTTGTCTCTATAGATACCTGCTCAGGAGCATGCTGGACAACACCACATACAGGAGAAAGAACTAAACATTCACAAGCACATTTTCTTCAATGCATTGCCACCTTTGGTCTACCAACACAAGTTAAAACTGACAATGGACCTTACTTTGTTTGTAATGCAATGTCAGAGTTTTTTGACATATGGCACATTAATCATATTACAAAAATTCCCTATAATTCCCAAGGCCAAACAATTATAAAAAGAAATCACCAATGTCTTAATAAACAATTATTTAAAAAAGGGGGAGTGGGCCCTCATATATAGTTAACATTTCAAATTTTTCAAAAGGAGCTACTGAATCCAGATTTCAGAAGCACTGGGGACAACTAAACCCAAAGCCCCAAGTGAAAGTCAGGTGAAAGGACCATGGGCATGGGCTTTGAATCCATTTTTCCCATAGCAAGCCAGTTACCATTTGGATCCCTGCCAGGAACCTTAAATTTTTACCCATTTCCTCTACACAGGAGGATATCCAAGGATAAACTAACCAACAAGAAAAGAAAATGGCTATGGTGGCTGAGGCTTGTGTTTAAAAGAGGGAAAGCTAAAAAGATAACTACTACCCATCCCCAAGGGCAACCAGCCCTTGAGAAGCTCTTGTGTCCTCTAACAATTGGAGATTGTGATACTCCAGCTGATGGCTGTCCTGATGCTCCCAGTCCCAGCATTGACTACAGAATCCACATCAACCCCAACAGGTGACCTGGACAGTGATCAGACCTGACAATGCAGAAATCATCAAGAGACCACAAGAGAAGCTGTACCTTTGACCTGGAGGCCTGAACTTCATTTTGATCACCACTCTATGTCATTATGTATGGACCATTTCATATTTCTGTAGGAGCACCTTATTTTAATGTTACCTGCTCTAATTGTTCTTTTACTTGCTTGTACAAACACCTTTTGTTATTCTTTCCTGTAAACATGTCTAAAATCTGCTCCAGAACAACCTACACCTATGGACTCTGAAGTGACAAAGACTGCTATCCCATCCCTAATGCTAAAGGACTGCTAATGACATTGCTTGGCCTGGGAATGCTTTTGCTGATTGTTTTTCTATGCATTCCTTGCATTATACATGCACTGCAAAACTCTTATGAGTTTAGCTAGCCAGACAAGCTCCAAGTGAATGAATTTCCCCCGAGAGGAACCACAGCCAGAGATGGGTAAGCCGGGGGGGTGTCAGTCTGACCAACCTAAGACAGGGCCTTCAGCTTCATTCTGAAGAAGTTCCCAATGACAGGTAAGGCAGACAAGGTGATCCACCCAACCTAAGACAGGTTAGTTTGCTTCTTTAAACACAGCTGGGGTGTTGGAAGCCAACTGTAAATTTGAAAGGTCATTTTGACTCCTGTGCTTGCTTGAAGGCACATACAAGAACTGGCTTACTAAAAAGACACCAGGTGCCTGGGATTGCTTTGCTATGTCTGCAGAGATTGTTTTAAATTTTCCTTGTTTTTATGAGATACTGACTTTATTACAGGCCCCAGAATTAATAGCACTGCTTGGGATATTTATAACTATGGTGGGGCTGTTTATTACTGTGCTAGGTGGGGTTGTGAGGTAACTGGGATGGCCTCTTAGATCTTGCACAAGGGCCCTCCCTATGCTTGTCTGGTGAATCTCACCCCCCAGACTTGCCTCGAAACCCCTGCATGGCCAATGCTATTCTTACCAATGGAATCCTGTTAAAATAATCTTTACAGAGGAGGGGACAAGGATAACTAACTGGAAGGTGGATCTGCCATTTTAAAAAGGGGGGGGAATCTGTGGGACACACAGTCAGCAAAGATGGCCCTGAGAGGAAGTAGAGTGGGCAGAGCCGGATATGTTCACATTCAGTGTGTAAACAGCTCTTGGAAGCTTAGGTGCATGATAAGGTGTGACCTTTATCGTGATTGGTTGGTTCCATTTCCTCCCCTCCCACACAGTCTTTTGCTTTAAAAAGGGCTTACTCTGTGTTAATACTCGAGTTCCTGCTTGACTTGACTCCCCACTGCGTCTGGGCTAAGGGAAGCTGGGGAAAGGGCGAGCGGCCACACTCTATGAGAAGCAATCCTGAGTTACTGGTTTCTGTACCACAAAGAGTCATGGAATGGGATCAATCTCATCCTTGAATGAATAGTTCATGCATGATGTGAGTAGGAAATGATAGGCAAGACACATGGGGTGTCACTTATTTGTAAAGAAGTGTTGAGTAAGCATCAAAATAATCATCACATTCATGAAATGGAGGCTTTGGGAAAGATCCAAGAATCAGTAGACTCACCTTACATTGGATTCCATCACAGGTCATCGTCTCTCCCACGCTATACAAATATGTACTTATTTGCATACTACATTCAACTTATGAATGGATGACTGTTGTGTGCCCTCCCCCTGCATCTGCATCTCGGGAATCCATCTCAGGTCCTGAGAATGGCCTTGCTCCTTAGTGGTTCACAGGCTGGTGTGATCACATGTACCCATTCGTCAATTGGGCAGATTAGGCCCCGAGTTCAGATCCCAGCAGAGCCAAAAGATTCATCTTGATGTCAGATGTTGCACGCTTCTTTTCCTGTGTAATTCCTGGATCTCTGCTGGGATGGAGAATGCATAGGCCACCCTGTGGCCATGGGAATAGGTTGTCATCCATGTCATCCATGTTATACCTGTCATCACATACTCAATACATCCATGAATAGCATACAAAATAGAATAGCTACACTAAATGCACAATGCAGTCCACACACGGATGTGAATATACATCCCATGTTGAAATGATGCATGCAGGACTATTGTGGCCTCCCTGGGGCTCAATCTCAGTTCCTGGGAACGGTCTAGCCCCTTAGTGGCTTACAAGCTGGTGTGGTCACGTGGACCCACTGGGCCGTTTGGCCTCCTAGGCCCTGAGTTCGAATCCTAGCATTGCCAAAAATTCATCCTGATGTAAGAAGCCCTTAGTTGCACCTGTTTTCCTGTGTTGTGCAAGTCCTGTGTCTCAGCTAGGATGGAGAATGTATAACCTACTCTATACTCATGGGAATAGGTGGTTATCCAGGTCACCACAGTTATATCTGTCATCCTATATTCTAGAAAATACACAATACATCAATGAATAAGACACAAAATAAAGAGAATGACTACACCAAACTCAAGATGCTGCCCACCCATGTATGGAAATATAGATCCTCTATTTAAATGATGATTTATGATTATATTGGCCCCCAACAGGGCTGGATCTCAGGTCCTGGGAATAGCCTTGCTCCTTAGTGTCTCACAGGCTGGTGTGTTCACCATGACCCATTCACCAAACGGTCATGCTAGGCCTTGAGTTCAAACCCCAGCACTGCCAAAAGATTCACCTTGATGTAAGAAGCCCATAGTTCCATCTGTTTTCCTTTGAGGTGAAAGTCCTGATTCTCAGCGAGGATGGAGAATGCTATATAGGCAACCCTATAGCCATGGGAATAAGTTGTCATCCATGTCAGCACAGTTATATGTCACCAAAGTCAAAAAAATACACAATACAGCCATGAATATGACACAAAATAAGAAGAATTACTACACTGAATGCAAGATGCATACCACACCTGTAGGTAAAGAGAGATCCTATGTTTAAAAAAGGTGAACTTGTTATTTTGTCTAGTGCTAGGGCTTCAAATCAGGCCCTGGACCAGGCCTGGCATTGTAGTCTTCAAGGATGGTGAGCTTCCCCTTCTCCCATAGTGCAACAGAGCTACCTCAGTTCAAATCCCAGCACTGACAAAAGTTTCATTCTGTTGTCAGAAGCTAGTCATTGCACATGTTTTCCTCTCCTGTAAAAGTCCCAGGTCTCAACTAGGATCAAGAATGCATAGGCAAACCTATAACCATGGGAACAGGTTGTCATACATGTCAGCACAGTTATACCTGTCACCATACTCAGTAAAATACACAATATCTCCATGAATTAGACACAAAATAATAAGAAGAAGTGCACCGAATGCAAGATGCTGTCCACACATGTATGTAAATATAGATCCTATGTTTAAATTATGAATTTAAGACTATTCTGGCCCTCCCTGAGACTCGATATCAGGTCCTTAGAACAGCAGATTTCCTTCGTTGCTCACAGGCTGGTGTCCTCACCTTGACCCTTTCCCAAATTGGGCCTACTAGGCCCTAAGTTCAAATATGAACCCTGCCAAAAGATGAATCCAGATGTGAGAAGCCCATCGATTGACCTGTTTTCCTGTCCTGTGAAAGTCGTCTCTCTCAGCTAGGATAGAGAATGCATAGGAGCCCCTTCAGCCATGGCAATAGGTTGTCATCCATGTAAGCACTGTTGTATCTGTCACCATAATCAGTAAATTACACAGTAAGTCCGTGGATAAGTCAGAAAATAAGGAGAAGTAAACCAGACGCAAGATGCTGTCCACACATGTATGTAAATATAGATCCTATGATTAAATAATGAATTTATGACTATCCTGGCCCAGCATGGGGATCAATGTCAGATCATAGGAATGGCCTAACTCCTTAGTTGCTCACAGGCTGGTGTGTTCACCTTGAACAATTCTCCAATTTTTCCTGCTAGGCCCTGAGTTTAGATTTCAGCACTACTAACAATTGGATCATGAAGGAATAAGTTGAGTGTGAAACCTTTTTTTCCTCTGAAACTCCTGGGTGTCATGCATGATGGAGAACACATCTACAAATCTAGATGCCATGTGATAGGATGTCATCAATGTAATAAATGGAATCGGTGTCATCATAGTAAAATCAATGGTAAATAAATGAATAAAACAAAAATTACAAGCAACAACCACACCAAACATGTATGGAGTGAGCATCCATAGGTAAGGGCAAATCCTGACTTTACAATGTATATAAATAGTACTTTTTCCAGGGTTAGGGTTTGAAATCACTCCTAGAGAACAGGCCTGACTTTCTAATCTTCAAATACAGAGAGCTTCCCCTTCTTCCACGGTGCTCCAGATTTACCCAGAACCTGAGTTCAAATCCACATTCTGGCAGAATAAACGGAGCTAATTTCTTTTATTTATTCATTTATTTATTTTGCTCAGCAGGGGACTTGAACACAGGTCGTGGCAACTCTGCCTCAGCTTCGATCACCCTATGCTGAGGTTCAGCCAATGGACCCACAGCTGATCCTGGGATCATAGAACACCAGGCCTTTTGTGTAAAAAATGCAGTGAGATGGCCTTTTTATGTTTTCTTCCTTTGCACGGTGAACCCCGGGTCTGAATGACACTGTAGCAAAGGTACATCACCTTGCATTGCTGAAAGTTGGCAGATTATTGGGGAAGCCATAGACCCATGTGGCAATGTAGGCCCTGATTTCTAATCCCCCTCCTGACACCAACCAATGGCAGGAGATACTAAGAGACTCGTTCCCATCCATAGGAATAGCAATGGAATATTATCAATGTTACGGTTGAATGAGTTGATCATGAATGATGCTCCTACAAAACTGGACAGCTTGATTTCAGGATTCTGATTTTATTTAATATTTATGAAGCATTAAAAGAATACTATTACAGGAATGCAATAATTTCAGGAAACTGATTGATTTACTTAATAGTTTGTTAAGGATGATAACAATAACATTAATTACATGGAGGCATAATAAATTGGTAGGAATGTAGCCTATATAACTGAATAATGCATAGACATCTCTAGCACTCTATCAAGATATATATTTGTTAGCTTACTACCATCTGCATATCAATCTGTTCTTATTTTGTCAACCCCTGGGGCTCGATCTCAGATCCTGGGAACTGCCTGTCAGCTCGATTTGCCTTAGGATGGCATGCTGACACGCACCCATTCATGAATTGGGCCTTGTAGGCTGTGAGTTCAGATGCCAGCAGTCCCAAACAATGAATTGTGGAGTAAGAAGCTGATGGTGACATATGTATTCCTTTTCTGTGTAAGTCTTGGGTGTCAGGTATGAAGTAGAATATATATGCAGACCTATATCCTATTTAATCTATTTAATCACTATTCTATATGTCATAATATTCAATAAAATAAACAGTCAATACATGAATAAGACTAAAAATACAGTGAATAACTACACTGAACGCAATATGGAGTCAACATATGTATGTAAATATAAATAATATATATACAATGTACACGAATAGAATGTTTTCTAATGGTGGGGATTGATTTCAGGCCTAAGGAACAGATTTGAATTTCTTGACTTCAAGGAGGCAAACTTCCCCTTCCCACACAGTGCAACATAATTACCCAGACAATGAGTTCCAATCGCAGTCCGGGCAGAAAAAATGGCACCTTTCTACTATGTGACATCCAGTTCTTACGTATTTCATTATGCCTCCATTTAATGAATGTGATTGTTTAAATGCTTAATAATGTATTAACAAAAATCGATCAGTGTCCTATATATAATTGTGTATAATTTTATCCTAGAATCATTCAAGAACTACCCATTCAATCATGACATTCGTCACATTCCATTGGTAATCATATGAAAAGGAATGAGTTTCTTAGGATCTCGATCAGGATTCAAACTGTGGGCCCCAGCTCCAACCATTTAATCCCAAGGATAGGAAACTCAGTGGTCTGTCCTAGAACATCAGCAAGAAAAATGATTAGGCAGGCACCAGTGGCTCTCAGCAGTCCTCCTTGATACTGACAAGGTTGTGATAGGAGGATCATGATCAAAGCCAACCTAGGAAGGAAAGTCCTTGAGACCCCTGTCCAACTTGTGCTAACAAAGCCAGAAGTAGAGCCTTGTGGCTCCAGTGGTAGAGGGCTAGCCTTGAGCAAAAGCAGCTCATGGACTGTGCCAAGATCCAGAGTTCAATTTCAGGGACTGACAACAAACTAACATACACAACAATGGGTGCAGCCATCCAGCTAAAGCAGGTCACCCTATTGTCCCAAACTGGATTGGACTGAGCTTCCTGGGAAAGGGGTTGATGCCATTTTGACTCCGCCCATTCTGCCTGCATCACAGGATTCTGGCCACACCCCCATTCTTTCATGGTTCTTTCTGACCAATGGGATAAAAGAATGGCAGTCGCACCTACAGTCCATGCTGCCAGGAAGCACCAGGATTCCCTGTTTGTTGACACCACTACCAGCAGTTGAGGAAGATAGATGTGGCTGAGTGGTGAGCAAGAGAATCGAGGCCTAGGAGGAGAAGCTTTGCTCAGTCCCACCAAGTGCCTACCTGGGCCCAGGTTCCCTCCCCCCCTTCACTGTGGAACAGAGTTTAAAACTTGGTGCAACTGACTCACACCCACAACGACTCTTGAGGTCCTCAGGGAATGGTGCAATGGTGCACCTCTGGCCGGCTTGAGTCCCTGACCTTGTCCTGGCCCTCCTGTCCTCAACTCCAGGCCTGAGTGTCCGCCATGCCTCCACCATCACTGATCACCCCACCTGGAGCAGCCGCCAACAGCTTCTTCCAACAGCACACATGAGTGGCTGCCACAAAGGCCCGCACCCCAGGACCAGATTTCTCCCTCCGCACCAGGACCAGTGACTCCCTTGTGCCCCACGGTCCGGCAGGGGCTCTGCCACAAGTGCGTCCCAGGGATAGGGGTAGGTGTTGACCCGTGGATTCCATCCCCATCCCTAGCAGCCAGTGTCCCAGGAAAAGGGGAGATAAAGGGTTGAGTCAGGAGTGGGCGCCACAATGCCCCTGTCCTGAAGCAGTGGGAGCCACACAGCAGCACATTTGCACCCTTCCTCTCCCTGGTGGGAACGTGGTGGCTTTAGTCAGAGATGGGAAGCAGCTTGTCCACACCTGCCTTCTGGGGTCATTTCCTTTTTTCTGGGGATAGGGTATGTTGGATGCAGAAGATAGGCCCCCTTGCTCTGTGAGCCCTTGTCTTCTGTGCTCAGTCACCCTTTCACCTGAAGAGGGTCCCAGAAAAGGTGCTGGGGGTCAGAGCAGAAGGTGAGTATCTGGGAAAACACCTCCCGCCCCCACATACATATGACCTGTCCCCCTCCCCCCCAGCTGTCAACAGTTCTCACAGGGTGATCAAATTTCCCAGCTCTGCCAGCTTCTGCTGGTGCTCCCGGTCCATCTGGTCTCCAAAAAACTCTGGAGAGGCACTGATCTGGGTGTGTGTGTGTGTGTGTGTGTGTGTGTGTGTGTGTGTGTGTGTGTGTGTGTGTGTGTGTAGAAGTGGAATGTAACAAGGCGTTGGATGCTTTGGTACCGGCTATCATTAGGGAGTGCATGGGCTTCACAGCTGAGGTCTGGGGACCTGGAAGAATGAGACAATTGAAGGGGACTCAGCACTGTTAAAATACAAGAACAAGGGATCTTTGTGACCAGGAGCTGTGTACTCCTTTGGGCCTGATTGGTGGCAGTGGGAGCTTGGGAGGATCTGGGAGTGCAGCCTGCAGGGGGTGGCTTCCCAGGGGCAGAGAGTATGGCCAGCACTTAGTAAGAATGTGAGCCCTGCTAGTATGGAGTGCAACAGCATAGGTCAGACTCTGGGACTTCACATCATGACCTCTGATGAGCGAGGTGAACACTAGTTTAACTCTTGAGCTGTAATCTTCAGATATCAGCCTCCTGAGTAATAGGATTATAAGCATGAGCCTCTGGCACTGGGCCTCTGGTTCTTTTTGGTATATTAGGGTTTGACCTCAAGGCCTTTGGCTTGCCAGTCAGGTCTTCTACCATGTGAGCCAAGATTTTCTGTCTTGGGCATTTCTGAGATGGAAACTTAATATATGGTCAGGCTGGGCTGGATCACAGTCTTCCTATCTGTGACAGGCATGCACCACCAGGGCTGTAGTTGGGTTGGTAGACCTGCATCGCCATGCTCAGTCATTGGTTAAGATGGATTGTACCAAACTCAGTGCATGGCAGCTGATTAATGACCACAAGTGAAGCTCTGGGTTGGACCTCAACCCTTAGCCCTCAAACTCCTCATAGGACTGTTGTGAGGAAACAAGGGTTTAATACATAAGAATCTCTGGAGCAGGGCCAGGCACAGAGGGAGCTGCAATCAGATATGGTTCTCAGCAATTCCATTAGTATATGACAGGCAGATACTCAGAAAGGGCTCAGAAGGTGTGTGTTATTAATGGTGTGCCAGGTATGGGATTATGAAACAAAACATGGCTCTCATTCATTATTATCCTATCCCCATGAGGAAGGGGATTATTCACTTTGTTTAGTTTTGCAGCTGGGGAAACTGAGGCATGGAGATGCTGGGTGACATACTCATAACTCCCAGCTGACAGGAAGCTCGGCCTGACTTATCTGCCATGCTCCCTAGGACAATGGGTCCTATTCAGTCCACATCTTGTGGTGGGAAGTCCACTGCTTGTCAGTTGTGGGGCTTGAACCCTGGGCCTGGGCAGTGGCCCCAGCTCCTCAGCTCAAGGCTAGCACTCTACCACTTGAGTCACAGTGCCACTTCCAGTTTTCTGGTGGTTCTTTGGTGATAAGAGTCTCACAGACAGTCCTGCCTGGGTTGGCTATGAACCATGATCCTCATATCTCAGCCTCCTGTGTAGTTTGGATTATTAACCTGAGCCAGTTCTGACCTTCCCTCTCTCTGTCTCTCTGTCTCTCTGTCTCTCTCTCTATCTCTCCCTCCCTCTCCCTCTCCCTCTCCCTCTCCCTCTCCCTCTCCCTCTCCCTCTCCTCTCTCTCTCTCTCTCTCTCTCTCTCTCTCTCTCTCTCTCTCTCTCTCTCTCTCTCTCTCTCTCTCTCTCTCTCTCTCTCACACACACACACACACACAACACACACACAGGAATTCATTGAATGGGTGCTAGAGGAGGTGGTCCAGCATCCCCATGTGGCTGGAACCATGGTGGCCCTCTCATTCTGGAGGTGAGCTGTGGGTCAAGAGCTGTCTCGCTCAGTCTGTTGTACCAGCTCTATGAGGTAAGCCCTTCTATGGCTGGCTAGACCGTGATGGTTACACATTGTCCATCTAGCCTTACTGGACTTAGTATTGTGTTCTATGTCCTTTACTAGCTAAAGTTTCTGGCCAAAATTATGATACATAGTTAGGAATGAAAATGTAATGCCATCTTAAGAACGTCATTTAGGGCTCTGGCAATGTGGCTTCATGGTACGGCGATTGCCTAGCATGTATGAAAACCTGGGTTCAATTCCTTAGTACACATAAACAGAAAAAGAAACACTGGAAGTGGTGTTGTGCCTCAAGTGGTCGAGTGTTAGCCTTGAGCAAAAAAAAAAAGCTGAGGAATAATTCCCTAGCCTTGATTTTAAGCCCCAGGCCTGGCAAAAGAACAACAACAACAACAAGAACAACAAACATTCAGTTAGTGAATGCAAAATAAAGAACCCATACTTGGAATATATTATTACTCCTTCCATACTGATACCTAACAATAGTCCCTAATTCATGACTTTACCTATATTAGGATACTGTTTTGAAAAAATTTTTGTTCATTAGGTCACGGCAATTAATGCCAGGAATGTGCTTAGATGTCAGGTGAAGATTAATTCTGGAAATTCAAAGTATCCAGATTATCAAAGAATGGTCACTGCTAATCAGAATGAGAAGGGTAGTCTAAGTGAGATTTGGAAAACTTTTTTGCCAGTCATGGCACCAAAAAGGCAGAGGCTAACTAACAGTTGTGACAGAACAGAAGAAATAATTCCAGATGGAAAGAATAAATGATAGTAACTAAGGTATAGCAGAAACTGTTCTAGGGAACCATTTTTAGATATTGAAAAACTAGTTATCAACTAGGCTTATTCCTCATTGCCTTTAGCATTCTAAATCTCTTAGGCTAGTTCTTAATCTCTGTGTGATAAATGTATCTCTTTCTATGCTCTTTCATACCTGATTTCCTTTGCTTTCTAATCATCTGTCTTTCTCTATTTTTATGAACAATTCCTGATGCTAAATACACCTACACAGATGGAAGGGGATGCTAATACAAGGGTCCCATAACTCATGAGTCATTAATGTAACAACATGGAAAAGGAGGACATATTTATTGCTACCTCAATTTTTCTGAAAAGCTGCAATGTCCCATCATTTGATTTAGATTTCCATTCTTTGTCTACTTAGTGTCATTAACTGAACTAAATGCGAATATGAGCCGGGTGCTGGTGGCTCATGCCTGTAATGCTACCTACTCAGGAGGTTGAGACCAGAGGATTGTGGTTCAAAGCCAACCTGGTCAGCAAAATCCATGAGACCATTATCTTCAATTAAGCACAAGAAACCCGGAAGTGGTGCTATAGCTAAAGTAGTAGAGCGCTAAACTTGAGCTGAAGAGCTGAAGAACAGCACCCATGATCAGAGTTCAAGCCCCACAACCAACAAAAAAGTGCAAATATGACATTAAGTTTCCCCAAAAGGAATGATGAAGTCAATAGTAATCTTCCCAAGCAGAGAAAATAATTCCAAAATGATTCAGTGCACAGACTTTTGCTGACTAAGTTAGTCATGGCGTCTTTGCTGTACGTACTCTCTTCTTAGAAAAATTGTCAAATATTAGCTTTATAATAAACATCTAATACTTCTTGGTTCAAAATAGAAGTCCATACTGTTGATGTCACTTGGCTTTCTCATTATCTTAGTACAAAGCCAACCCAGGCAGGAGAGTCTGACAAACTCTTCTCTGTAATTAAACACCAAAAGAGCCAGAAGTGGAGTTTGGCTCAAGCAGTAGATTAGTAGCTTTGGGGACAGGTGGGTAGGAAATACAACTGTACAGGGACAGGGTCCAGCTGTGAGTTCAAGCCCTACTAACCATCACAAAATACACAAACAAGCAAACAAAACAAACCCCAGGTATTTCTTTGGGACGCTCCTTAAAGGCGTACTGGTCTGAGAAGAGGCTGATTTTTCTGATCATACTCACTGAATCCTGCTTTTTTGAAATCCTTTTTGCTATGGAGAACTCAGTACCAGAATAAAGGAATTAATAACTGACTCCTGCAACAAGAGAATGATCTTAGGATTTTTCCATAAGACACTTTAAAACCTCCATATCTTTGTTTTTTTTTTTTTGCAGTAGAACAATTTTAAAACAATGTTATTTCCTTTTGTTCTATGCTGGCCTTTAAATGGCACATTGTTTCCTTTTGTAATACTCTCAACTAGAAGTTTACAGACAAGTTTTATATGAGTAAAGAACACACTCACAAAAGTCAAGAACAGGGGCTGGGAAGGTGGCTAAGTGGTAGAGCGCTTGCCTTGCATGCATGAGGACCTGAGTTTGATTCTTCAGTACCATATAAGCAGAAAAAAAAGCTGGAAGTGGCGCTATGCCTCAAGTAGTAGAGTGCTAGCCTTGAGCTGAAGAGCTGAGGGACAGCAACCAGGCCCAGAGTTCAGGCCCCACGACTGGACTCCCTCTCCCAAAAAAGTCAGGGATAGTTTCCTTACAGCCTTGGATTCTTTCCTTGTACAGTAAAAAGGAAAGCAAAAGTTAACTTGAACTTTGTCATTCCTCTATGTTCAATTCCTCTCCTGGGAGCAGTTGCCACATCCAGTATCAGTTACTTTCATTTACAGTGACAATTTATGATTCTGCTCCATATAAAATGAATGTTTTCTGATTTCATTGAAATAGCACAAGGACACCATTGGACATGGGGTAACACATGTTTCAGAGTCAACTTAGTACAGGGAAAGTATGAAATTTAAATTGCTTATAAATGCATTATCCATTAGTACACCGAGTTCAAACTTCTTAATGCTCTGTAAATTAAGTTTAATTTTAAATGGGAAGAAGGTTTTTGGATCATATTTTGTGAGTGTATGTGCTGTTCATTAATTTCCCAAGTATACTTGAGTTAACAGTAAAAGAAATAGCAATAATAGAAGAAAGAGAAGTTCTGTGTTTAAGTATAAGTTTTCAACACAATATAGAAAACTCTACAAATAAGACAACATTGAAACAATAAAGCCACGTCCTGTATGTAGATTCATGGGAGCAATATAGAGAAAGCATTACTCATAAGTGGAGCATGAAGCATGAGGCCATTCCCTTTCTAAATCATGCATGCTAATCATGTAAATTTGTAAAAAGTAGAATGAAAGGATGATTCTGTTTCCAATGCAAGTCAGATATGAGTGAGTATGGGCTTAAGTGGAAAAAAAAGAGTCCATCTTAAGAGAACAGGGATTATACTAGCAATAAATTTGGTGGCTAAGATCACATTCCTTTACGTATATGCTTTTTTGCTGTTGTTGGTCATAGCACTTGAACTCTGGGACTGTGCGCTGTCCCTCTGCTATTCAGCTCATGACTAGTGCTCTACCACTTGAGCCACAGTGCCACTTCTACTTTTCTGGTAGTTATTGGAGAAAAAAGTGTCCAAGAGTTTCCTACCTCGGCTGGCTTTGAACCCCAATCCTCCGATCTCACCACTGCTCAGCTTACGATCACATTTCTAACAGTGTACACTCAGCATATGTAATGTATACGTTCATCAAACTTTATATGAATTCTTGAGTTAAAAATCTGGGCTACAGGTTAGACTTCACACTCACAAAAATGTTTGTAGTTTAAAAATTGATACTCCTGGAAAAATAAAAATAAAAATGTAAAGGAGTTGGGGAAGTTAAGTTTGTATCCAGCCTGGACAGAACAGGCTTTGAGACATTATGTATAATTAAGCAGCCAAAAGCTGGAATACCAGTCATGAGCAAGATTGCTGAATAAGAGCTTCAGGCTTGGGGCCGGGAAGATGGCTCAGTGGTAGAATGCTTGTGTTGCATGCCTGAGGCCCTGGGTTCGATTCCTCAGCACCACATAAGAAAAAATGAAAAAAGCCGGAAGTGGTGCTGTGGCTCAAGTGGTAGAGCTCTAGCCTTGAGCTGAAGAGCTGAGGGACAGCGCCCAGGCCCTGAGTTCAAGCCACACGACCGGACCCCCACAAATAAAAAGAGCTTCAGGCTTTTGCATACATACATACAAACATACACAAACACACAGAGGCACTTATATATGCACATACATATACACATACACAAATGAAACAATTCTCAGAATATGTAGAAATGTTAGTAAACAATAGAAAATACTTCCTGAGTAAGACTAGAATCAAGTGATAATTTTTAATACTAGAAAGCCCTCAAGTGAACTTTCTTCAAAAAATTTGAGAATATTACATAGATAGGAACCAGAGATAGTAAGAGAGTGAAGTAATCATTATTAAAGGGACTGGATCAGAGGAATTAATCAGAGACCCCTGCAGGTGCATCTGAAAATGTTCATATCCTGTGTCAAATGTCAGAATGTCTTTGAAAATTGTACATAAACAGTCTGAGCAGTCAGTCTAGTGGATAAGATCATAGGAGGAATTCAGAATTGCTAGTCTGTTTCTACATTAAATAAACCAACAAACTATGGCAGCACAATGTGATACAAGCTTGGAATTCTAGCACTCAGACTAAGACAGGAGATTAGAGAATGGAATTACACACCTTTCCTGGACCAGGTAGTATAATTTTGTCTCAATTAAACAAACTAAACAACAAGAAAGGAATACACAGTTGGAAGTTTGGGCTAATTTTGTCACTATGTTTTCAGAAGTCAACTTTTCTATTGAAATGAAATTCATATATAATCCTCAGATGTGTTTTAATTGCTCTCTTCATTACAGAACATTCCTAGATGCTAAATGGCTCATGATTCCCATCCAAAAAATTGGAAAATTAAGTAAGCATCATTGTGTTGGATTCCAAAGAAATGATGAAGGGTTACAAATGGTTAAGCCTGTAGAAATATCAAAGTACTTGTAATGTAAGACTTTGCAGACCTTGCTAAATTAGAATTGTCATTTAAAATTAATATATTGGTTTTGTTTGTAATTTCATATTCTATAGGATACTACAAAACTATTTTTAAGTAGAAGGTTTAATTGACAAATTCACAAATGATTCTGGCATTCTATTTTCCTAGAATATACTTTCAAGAGAGTTATAATTAGAACTTAGTTAATAGATAATTCCAACAGTTCATGTATAACATGATAATGTGAATAATCTAGACAGAGTAGCCAACAAATAAATGACATTAATTTATCATTTTGGAAAATGAGCAATTGTTTGAGGGTTTGGTATACTATGGTATGAAGAGAGTAATTGTGTGACACCTTTCTTCTACCTATATGTAATGCAACAAGCCATTCACTTAATTATGTTCAACTTTACAAATTGAGAAAAATGCTAAGTTTGGGATTTGTTTTCATTTTTGTTTTATTGTATTTGCTTGTCATAGAGCTTGAACTCTGGGCCTGGACATGGTCTTTGAGCCTGTTTATGCCCTACCACTTCAACCTCAGTGGCACTTGTGTCTAGCTTTTTCTGAGAAATTTATTGCAGATAATTATCTAAGAAACCTTCCTACCTGGGTGGGTTTTGAACCACACTTTTCTGATCTTTTCATCCTGAATATCTATGAGAGTTAAAAAGTATAAATATAATTAATGATTGCAAGTGTTCTAATCTCAAGAATACCAATGGGGTGGGGGGATGGTGCAGCTTAGTTTATTGTGGTGTTCTTTCCAGAACAAGGAGGGCATCACATTAGTAGAAGTGTAGTATTTTTTTCACAATAGAGATAAGCTAATCATTATGTGAATTAAGGAATTTTAAGGTGCACCTTACAAGTTGGAAATTGTTGGGCTAGGATGACTTTATGGCATAAATCTTGGGACTGATGATCATAGAAATAATAGCTTCCTCTGATAAAAAATATTGCTTACTCTTGAAGAATTAATTAGTACAGATGCTTCAGAGTTTTATTCTCTACCAGAATGTGGCTATTTTTCTGTTACTTCTCAATCTGTTAACGCCCATTGGAAATTGTATCTATTGCAGAATTTCATAAGATGCAAACAGGTACTGTTTTGAATCTCTCAGATATTGAATGTTGAGAATTTTAAAATGAGTAGTTATTAACCATAGAAGTTTTGAAGAACCCATATATTCTGACCTCTTAACAACTTATTTACTTATAAAAGTTATGGGTTTCCTTAAAATTAAACTGTTTTCAGTTTTAGTATGAAAAAGTACTAAATTTATTCTTTTTTCAAAATATTGGCAAGTATATTGTGAAAATATTGTCTAGTTGGATAACATTCAAGTTGAAGACTCTCTGATAGAAAAGGGGTAACTAATTCAAATTAGATGCTAAATAGTATTGTTTTTTAAGTTACTACATAAACAATAATATTTACTGTACCAATACAGTGTAATTATATTTTACACAGCTTATTTTTTAATTTTATTATCAAAGTGATGTACAGTAGGGTTACAGTAATTGTAAGTAGTGAATACATAACTTTTCAAACTTGTTACCCTTCCCTCATTTTTCTCACAGTTTTCCTTCACTCCTTCACCCTTCACAAGTTGTAATGTACATTTCCAACATATTGTCTTGTGATTATTGCTATTGCATTGGTTTGCCCTTTGTCCTTTGTTCGTCTTCCCTTCTCTAAGGTAAATGAATACACAATACATAGGGTAACAAAATCAAATACAGCAGGGATAAACCATAAGGAAAAACCCATAGAAAATAGAAATCACATAGGACATTAAAAACAACAACTGCAAATAAAAATCTCTTGGATTTTCATCTTGGATTTCATTTTGCTCAACATCAACTTATATGGTCATATATATGCATAACAAAGTCACGGAAAAATAATAGTTGCATGGACCCTATATCATGAAAACAAGATGTTAAATTTTTGATGTTAAAGATGGAATTAGGATTGGTGAATTCGTGATTCTGATAAAGGAATTTCAAAAGAGTTTAAATTTTAATTGTTCAAAATTTTAAACAATGTAACCTATTAAGAAAATTTAAAATTGCCTGGGAAAATAGGCTTTTATGCAAACAAGTCCATGGAGACTTAGTAAAGAGGAAGCAATGTGGGTGAAGATAGCGCTTTTTCACAACAAACCTCAGAAACCTTGCTGTAAATCCTGTAGGTTCCCTTGAGAATTGTCCTTACCCTGGAAATATACTCTCACTGTGTAAAACAAGGTTGTAGTGGAATTTAAATACAAAATTCTTAAAAACATAATATATCAAATTTTGTGAATTAACCTTTAATTATCAAACAGTAATTCTCTGAAAATGAAAATTTGGGTCAAAATATTTAGGGAGAAAGTGCCCTCCACAATGAAAGAAGGTATTGGGTTACACTTTTCTCTTCAGAACACTTTCCACAATGTATTTTCATGTAAAGCAGTGAAACAGAAAAAAAAAAAAACTGATTGGATATTTCAAACCAATGATTTCACATTTCTAAGTAGCTTGTAATATATAATATCCTTTTAACATGAGATAGTGAAGACAAATTACATAAGCCAAAAAGTTTTGGGATTAGAAAAGAATTGAAAATAGAAAAGGTTAGAAAATTGTTCTTATAAACCCTAGCTAAGCATGTTGGCTTCAGCAGTGGAGGGAGGCCCAAACTTTTTGATATAGATTGTCTTAATATTTTTGCTACCTAAACTGACAGAGCTTATCTGGCTCACTACACTGCAGAACTGATTGAATGAAGAGAAGAAAATAAATTCCACATCCAAATGAGGCAACTTAAGAGAATTTTAAAAGAGAAATCGTGAAGATGTAGCAGTGACTGAGGCTGTATAGTCCTTCAGCTTCACTAGACATAAAGCCAAGGAGCCGTGATAAATTCGAAATCAAGCAAGAGCTAAGAGGAGCACATAGAAGTAGGACATAGAAGCATTGTCCTTTTGTAACAGACACTATCTTTCATAGTATGGTAATTTAACTCTATTCTCCTTCATACATCTTGTTGAGCAAATGCAAGCCCAAGAGAAAAATAATCTATTGAAATCATTTTGCAAGGAATAACTTTTCTGTTCCTGATATGGTATCTAAGGAGAGTCTTTAGAGAAGATAAAAGCGGTGTAGTTTTTAATTCGTCTAAGCATCTTGTTAGCAAAATATATCTTTGAGGTTAGAATTGATTAAACCGAAAGGTGATGGAGTACTTATTTTTCTGGGCACTTTAGACACAAGAAGCCATTCAAGGTAACAGAAAAAAGGAAAATGTATAGCCAAAGATTTTTGAGCACAGATTCTTCGACTAGTTTTCTGGAGAGAAAGCTTTACATTAGATTTTTCCTCATTAATATAGATGTTGTTTCATGGCAACCAAATGCAAGAGGGAAGTTTAATGGACTCGCTTGCCCAATTCAACAGCATGATAAAAAAAATTTAGCGAATTATTTGACTAATTACTTTGCCAGATCAAAGAAGGAAAAATATAATTCAAAATCGACTTAAATGTATGAAGAAAAAGTATTGAAGAGAGATGAAAGAAAACATAGAGGATTGTTTTCTCTCCAGTGGAGCAATAGGTTCTTCATCTTGTTTCATCCATTTTATATTCTCAAGCTATCAAGTGTGGCTGAGGGCTGGAGTATCCAGTTCATCTAAAGAAAATTACCTGAAGAAAGATAATTTTTGCAGCTGATGTAGGTGATTTATAACCTTAGACAATCTATTTAAATCTGTTCAAAATTCTCTCTTACCCCAAACTGCCCTCTTTGAAAAGCTTTATTTGCTTTTCCCAAGACTGCCCTTTATTAACTCCTTAAAATTTTGAAAGGTCATATTCATACTCTCTAGAGATTGCTCTTTGGTTGTGATTTTTGTGTGCTTTTGATTTTTTGTTGTGTTTATTAACTGAATTTCATAATGTTGTTCAAGTGTGTTACAATTAAATATATCCATCTACTTATCCAATATTCCTGGATCACAGTCACTCCTTCTATCATTCTCAACTAACCCCTTCTCCAAGATTTATTTCTGATTTATCACTTCCTTTATCACATGTGTACATTGGGTATTCTAGCTATACTTACCCTTTGTTCAATTTTTCATCTTTACTATTATTCCTCTCTGGTTTCAACTTCCTCTCTGATACTCATTCTGTTAAAATGTCTGATAATAATTTGAAAGGTTTATATACATTCAATCCTGCATATACTTTAACTGATGTCAGCTTATATTTCCATAATTCATTCATCTGCAGTAACAATTTGCAAGAATGGAGATGCGAAGCACCTAGACATGATTGTATTCTCATCTATTTGGAAGATTGATCTTTAGTCAAAAAGAAAGTTTAAAAATGGCTTAGAATGTATTCCTAATTATCAATTTTTATAAATGGCTTTGTACAATGGTGTGTGATTATTTTATTTTACCTGGGATAATATTTTCTACTACTTGTAGGTTTTGGAAAAAGAAGAAATCTAAGATTTACTATTATAGAGGAATATGATAGAAATAGAAGACAGATTTTATGTTTGTCACATCTCTGATGAGTACTCATATTCAAGACTTAAAGTCATATTTCTTTCTATGTTAGACAGATAGAGAAAACATAAAACAACATATGATAAGCAACTATTTCTGACTATTGTCACTATTTTTGGAGCACATGAGCAGCCAAGATGGCTCTGAGAGGGAGTTGAGTGGGCAGAGCCCAATTTGCTTTACGTTCAGTGCACAACCAGCCCGTGGAAGTTTAGGTGCATGATAGGGTGTGACCTTTACAGTGATTGGTTCCTCTCCCTCCCCTCCCATGTCACGTGCTGCTTTTTGCTTTAAAAATGGCTTGCTCTGTGTTAATAAACGAGTTTACAGCTTGACTTGACTCCCTGCTGCGTCTGATTGTCTCCCTGGCTAAGGGAGGCTGGGGAACAGGCTACTGGCCACACTTACCTTTCCATGGACCCCGTCTGTCTTTCATGGGATGGACGAAGACCCAACAACTATTTTGTTGAAATTTACTTCATTAGCTAACCTTTGGGTTTGGAATATGGGAGGCTGATCTATTGAACACAGTTTTGGAAGGCACCTACTGAACAAAACAAATGGTGGGTGGTACTATTTCTACACTTTAATGAATGGTTGAAACTGTTAGTCATTGGTGCTGGGTAAATAAATCAACTCTATTGTAACTTTCTCCCTACACTTGAAAAACTTGTAATGTCACTAAGTATCAACTACTTGTCACAAGTTATTTTGGTGAATATAATTTTATTTGAAAATGAATACACTTTCAGGAGATTAAATGTAGGTTATCATTGGTTTGAGAGTGACAAACTTTTTATATCACAGAACCAAGTTTAACTGAAGTACCAATGTTTTGAAGCACTAAGTATCTTCTCACTTAATTTTTTTCTAAATTACATTTGACCTCTACGTCAAGTTTTCCAAAAATACGTAGAGCAATTATGTATCTTTTTTGGACCACTTATGCTGGACTGATTATTTCATTACTCATTAGAAGAGGGGTATTAAAAATAATCTTATGACATTTTGTGAACTTTTTCACTCATATGGATTGGGCATCTGTAAACTGAAAGTTTGAATTTCAGCACTGTCTCTCAGATTTTGTGATCTCCTCCTTCATTTTAAGTTGCCTTGCATTTCACAATTGCTTACTGATAATTCCTGCATCTCAAGGAATTGGGGACCTGAAATATAGGAAACGAGAAATTGATATGCATATTCAATTAGTTTCTATTGGCATGTTGCATGGGCCTAGGTGAAAAGTATTGCCCATGTTATCTGATGATGCAGATAACTGGGTCCTGGGATCCTAGGATCTCATTTGGGAAAAGTAAGACCTCTTCTGGGAAAATTTCAACTGCAGAAGTTTAGAAGTAGCTCTTAAGCAAGGCTTACTTTGAATCAAATAGCTCCACAGAACTAACTCATTTGGATAAATTACTACTTGCAACAGCCATCACCTTTGGACCTAGCTATAAACACTTGAAAGTGCAATCAAATCCAAAATGGAAAATATTTAAAATAGTAATTGACAAAAAAATTGCAAATGTGAGCAATAGACTGAACAATATAATTTTTCCACTATTCACAGAATTTCAGGAATATAAGATCAATAGCACTGTTAGAAACATTAACGTTTCCTTGTACCAAATAGGCACCCAAGGATATAAGCCTGTATAAAGATTGCATCATTAACTATTTAATTTAGAGGATAATACATGCTTCAGCAGTATGTATACCCAAATTACAACAATACAGAGATTAACATGGCACTTGCACAAAGATGATATTAAAATTTGTGAAGTATTCCAAATTTTTCATTCTTCAGATGCAAGAAATGAAAAAAACATTTAAAATTGATTACAAAATTACAAGTGTAAAAATACATGTAATTCATATAATTAAAAGTTAGTTTGACATCAGTGTATTAAATCTTGACCTTAGAAAGGCCTTTATATGGGGCTGGGAAGGTGGCTCATTGGTAGAGCGCTTGCCTTGCATGCCTGTGGCCCTGAGTTCGATTCCTCAGCACCACATAAGCAAAAAGAAAAAAGCCGGAATTGGCATTGTGGCTCAAGTGGTAGAGCACTAGCCTTGAGCTTAAGAGCTAAGGGACAGCGCCCAAGCCCAGAGTTCAGGCCCACGACCGGACACCCCCCCACCACCACCAAAAAAAAGAAAGGCCTTTACATAGCATAACCTTTATAAAACTTTTGAAATTAGACAACATTTTCGTTCTATCCCAAAGTAATATAATACTATAAGGACCTAGGAAACAAAGGAATCTTAAACTATTTCTATATGGAATGAAATCTGAAAAGACACATTAATGAAGCTGTATATTATAAAGTAGCATAGAATTCAAAGTATTATATCTAGGAGAGAATAAAATACATTATGGACACTATACAAACATAGACTATAGAATATTTTAAAATATACTTTTTCAGACAAGCACGAGAAATATCTTTAGTTTCTGTATAAATTTCAATAGATAAGTTAAAATTATTTCTGATTAAAAAGTCACAAACTCTGAAGAAATCATTATAGATATACACAAAAACTCTTGAATACATTTTGACATCAAAGGCAGGCAATTCACTTGAAAGAATTCCACAGAATCCATGAATTTTTACAATAAGTTATTGCTATTTGGATTGTGAAAATATTTTGTATGGACACAAAAGATGGAATGGCATTTTTGAAATTTAAGAAAAGTAATTGAATCATTAGGACTTAGTAGAACAATTTGTACAGTCTTCCACAACTTCAAAGAGGTAGTGATACATACTTATCTTTTTAGCAATATCAAATGCAGTTTCTTCCAAATTGTTCTTCAGACATGGTTTTATGTAATGTTTCAACAGAAGGAGATCAAATGAATTTTTGCTATCTTAATTTCCAGCAGCAAGATTCAAGTGGGTCAAGAGGCCTTTAGTTTGGGCATTGGAATCTGCATCATGATGAAGTAAGAAAGAAGCCACTCTGTTATTATTCCACTTATATGCACTGTGCAGATGTGTCCATCCATCTACAGTTATTGTGTGTGCCGCTTGAGCCACCAACTCAAGGACAATGTCTAAGTGTCCACTGTAGACTTCCTGATGAAGAGGTGTATATTCATCGTCATCCCTTGTATTCACATGAGTGGCCCTTTTGGAAAGTAGTTTCCACACTGTAGTAAGCCGATTATTTTCGGCAGCACAAAAAAGAAATTTGCTTGGATCCTTCTCTATTTTTTATTGCAATTGATACCATTTCTCATTTTTTCATCTTGTTTCTCATCTTTATCAGAATTGCCTAACCAGAGACTTTGAGTGCCAGTGAAAATGAGGTGTCCATGTATTTCCCTAATAGTTCATGTTGGTTGAACTGCTCAGAAATATCCGGTGAATTTTCTGCATCTTTTTTCACCATGATTTATTTTATCTTTTTCCATTTTTTACTATTCTAAATTATTCTAACGAGAGTAGGGAGCTGATGGAGAGCACAG
Source organism: Dipodomys merriami (assembly GCF_024711535.1). NCBI lineage: Eukaryota > Metazoa > Chordata > Mammalia > Rodentia > Heteromyidae > Dipodomys > Dipodomys merriami. Next base: position 2,263,534 of record NW_027206357.1, on the reverse strand, counting down.
GAAAGATGTTCCTCCGTATTCAATGGTACAGACTTAAAATGAGGACCAGTGGTGTCTTCATGTGCAGCTTATTCTAGGAATGAGAAAATATGAAATAATGCCTTCTACATAAATGATTTGGGAAATGGCAGAGCAGAAAGTGAAATGATGAACCAAAAATATGAAAGCAAAATATATTAGGATAATTATGGAGCAATCATATTATCTATGAGAACCATGTAAGAGAGAGAGGAACAGAGAGATGTGCAAGGACCTACCTAGCCACAAATCCATGCCTCTGATCAATTTATAGAGCAAGCAGAATTTAATTTTTTTTAAGATGGAAAGAGAATTCATGTATTTACTTGAAATTAGTAAATACATTTTTGTAGCCTACATAAAGAGACATGGATTTACCAATATACAGACAAAAATCTAAATCCTTGAGACTTCTAGTAACATATCTGACTTAAATCAGTTGAATCACACTTTTCCTGTACAATGAAGGAATAGGCCCAGTCTAGGAAAGCAGCTAGAGAATGCAGGCCGATTGTTTCTTTCACAAAACTTTGTGGAAAATGGTATTTAGGATTACTTACTGGTGATCCACTTGCACTGGAAGCATGATTCTGACCTATTGCTTGCTGATTCTGAACTATTATTTTGATCATTATATTCTCCAAGCAGAAAAAGTGAGAATTGATAACAAAGGACTATAATGCATTTTGATTTCTCATTAAGCACTTTCAATAATCAAAATCACATGAAGGCAATAGACAGCCCTAGTTTTTTAAGATGAAAACAGTGTCTTTAAAAAACAAGGAATTTAAGTAGTCATGCAAAGGACTTCTATTTTATTACTGAATTATACATTTTTTCTAATGTTGGTACCAATAAATAATGGATCAATTAGAAAGCTCTTAAAGCTCATATGTTCAATAGTGAGTTCTATTACACTATATCATGGTATTTTTTGTGTATGATCTTAAGAAGAAATTTTCATTACTAACTTGAATTTCTGATAGGACAATATCATCACTGTACACTTTGCTTCTATACTCTCAGTTTTAAATTGCTATCTAAGTATGTGCATTAGACAATCATAGAGAAGGGAATATGTCCAGACAAGAAGCCATAAGTTAACTGAGCAAAAGTAGGTACATTGAATCATTTTGGAATCATTTTCTGTGCTTGTGACGATTATTATTGACTTTGTTGTTCCTTTGGGGGAAACAAAGTCATATTTACACATTTTCTGTTGGTCGTAGGGCTTCAACTCTGATCCTGGGCACTGTCCCTCAGCTCTTCAGCTCAAATTTAGTGCTCTACCACTAGCTACAACACCACTTCTGGGTTTCTGGTGTCTAACTGAAGATAAATGTCTCATGGATTTTCCTGACCAGGCTTGCTTTGAACCACAATCCTCTGGTCTCAACCTCCTGAGTAGCTGGTATTATAGGAATGAGCCACCAGCACCTGGTTTATATTTGCATTTATGTGCACTAAATGACACTATGTAGATAAAGAAGAAATTTGAATCAAATGATGTGACATTGCAGCTTTTTAGAAAAATTGAGATAGCAATAAATATGTCCTCCTTTTCCATGTTGTTACATTAATGACTCATGAGGTATGGGACTCTTACCTTAGCATCCTCTGCTGTCTGCTTTTGTGGACTTAATATCAGAAATTGTTCATAGAGAAATAGAGAAAGACATAGATTTTAAGAAAGAAAAGGAGATAAGCTGTGAAAGAACAGCATAGAAGAATATACAACTTATCACACAAAGATTAAGAACTAGTCTAAGTGATTAGAATGCTAAAGGCACTGAGGAATAAGCCTAGATGATAACTAGTTCTTCAATAACCATAAATGCTTCCCTAGGACAGTTTGTGGTGTAACTTAGTTATTACTATCATTTATTCCTTCAATCTGGAGTTACTCCTTCTCCTCTGTCAAAACTATTAATTAACCTCTGCCTTTTTGGTGCCCTGATTTACCAAAAAGATTTCCAAATCTCACATATATACTACCCTTCTTATTGTGATTAGCAGTTACAACTCAAAAGCCTGGAATCTTTGAATTTCCAGGATTAATCTTCACCTGATATTTAAGCACACTACTGGCATTAATTACCATGACCTATTATGAAAACATTTTTTTGTTCAACACAGTATTCTAATATAGGTAAAGTACATGAATTAAGGACTATTGTTAGATATCATTTGGAAGGAACAATTATATATTCCAAATATGGGTTCTTTATTTCGCATTTAATCACTAAATGACTCTTTTGCCCATCCTGGGGCTTGAACTCAGGGCCAGGGAACTGTTCCTGAGCTTCTTTTTTTATTTTCCATCAATGCAAGCACTCTACCACTTGAGGCAAAGCCCCACTTCCAATGTTACCTTTTCTTTTTATGTGGTATGGAGGAATTGAACCCAGGGTTTCACCATGCTAAGCAATAACTGTTCCATGAAACCAAATTCCCAGAGCCCTAAATGACTTTCTTTTTTATATTCATAAGTTTGTGTGTGTGTGTGTGTGTAAAAATATAGTACAGATGGGTTACAATTTCATGAGCAAGGTAATGAGAACATTTCTTTTCAAGCATTGTTGCCGCCTCCTTTGTTTCCCCTTACCATCCTTGCCCACCGATCCTACCATGCCGTCACCAAAGTTGTAAAGTTCGTTTTTCGACATAACATCTTTTGCAATGGAACTTTCTTAAGATGGCACTTTTTCATTCTGTTAATATGTATTATAATTTAGGGGAGGTGGTAGAAAAGGAAGTGGAAAACAATACTAAATACAGTAAGGCTGACATTCCTATCACATTCCTAAGGAGGTAGTGTTAAGACCTGCAGGACTCATAAGGCTGTTGCATGTGACAATATTATGGAAAACACTATTAACTGTGATCTCTGACATCCATAATATGCCTCTTCCACTTTCAAGGTCAAGAGCCAAATATCTAAGACTTTTTATTGACTGGGTGTGTTTCCTAGGGAGGAAATAGGAGGATGTGATAGGTGATGGTGGAAAAATATGCATATTGGATCCTTGTCCATATTTTTTACAGTTTTAAAAAGTGCTATTGATGAACTCCCAATTACATTCAATTGACTTGCTGTCTGGACAAGATAAAGATAAATGAAGACATTTATTCTGGTGGATAGTCAGATATATTAACAAAATCCATTTCTGGAAAAAAAGATACTTGGTAAGAAAGTATAAAGTATTGTCTACAAAATGGTTTCTTTTCTTGGAGAACAAAAGTTAATATTGAAATGATTATTCCAGCTTTGTTTGAGATTTTATGCTGTCTCAGTATCAAAATGTCCTCTAATACCTACATCCTAGCATAAAAGACATGATTTGAAGTATTTTTAGAAACAAAAGTACATAATAGCTTCCTTCCTGCAGAGACTGTGATGGCAAGTATGATAGATTATATTGTAGTTCTCTTTTTCCCCTCTTTATCTCGTGTTGCATATCTTGGCATATTACTCTATGTCCTGCACCAGCTTTCTGTAGGTGAGATTTACCTCTACTCTGCAATGTCAAGATGGGTCATGTGACTTACTTCAGCTTACAAAAGTGAATCAGAAGTGGTGAAAGATTATTTCTAGGGGAAGATTTCTATCTCATTGTCTATGTCTAACAGCTGACTTGTTTTTCCTTAGCTATAAAAATAGCATATTTCCAGAGGGAGTCTTCTTTCAACTTATATACTGGGACAATATAGCATGTGAAATTAAGGCAAAACTCAAATACGGCCTCATACATATAACACAGGCAGAAATAAGCTAATATTAGAATATGATATTAAGATGTTTGCTTCTTACCATCCTTGTATACCTTTATGATAATTGAGTATAGCACATCAGAATTTAACAAATCCTAAACAAGAACTAAAGAAATAGACATTTCCTGTATGAAATTATTACAATTTTTATATATAAACATTATCCATGTATTGTGAGGTTATCTTTTTCTGTAGATATGTTTAATCACTCTAGAGCACTGTATACAATATCAAAAATCATTATCCAGACCTTGTGATTGAGATAAGGAAGAAGAAAAATAAATAATCGCCTTTATTACCCAAGGAACACAAATTTGAATAATTATCAGATGAGGGAAGTATACTCAAATGGGTACTTAAAAGTCCCAGGTGTAGTTCAAAAGATACATGATTAGGTAAGAACCATCATGAAGATATAAAGATTCCTAATTAGAAGATAAAGGAAAAAACAACAACCCAGATTCTGAATTTCTGGAAAGCAGAACGGGAAGTAAATGCGTTTTCCACTAGAATAATTTTTTATAACTTACAGACAAATAAAAATAATAATATACATACATGTCTATATGCATGTATGTAAACATCTGTATATTCTTATATATGTATATATAGGTATTTGTATATGAATACACATAGTGTGTATACCTATATATTTATTTAAAGAGATTTGAATCAGAAATATATTAAGAGCATATTAATGCCAATGAAAAATTTTAACGATCCTGAATAAGTTATCAAAAATATCTAAATACATGTCACTGTAGGAATCTAACAACAACCAAGGAACATATGGAAATATCATAACATACCTAGACATTGCATACATATAGAAATTAGTGGAAATAGAAACAATAAGATAGCCCTGCACAACAATTATGTAGAAATTGGAATCCATGCACAATGGTGCTTGACACTTAAAATGATAGGGTCAGTTTGTTAAACATACTGGCAATCTTTAGATATTACACATAGAGTGGCTTCTATGATCCATAATTTTGAATCATAATTTTATATGCAAAATAGATTTCAACACATGTCCAATGAGACACATGTACAAAAATATACATAGCAAAACCTTTTAAAATAACATTTAATAAAATATTGAAATGCTCATTTAGGATGTTATACCCTTATACACATGTATACAAAGCAATAGGCTCTATCATGAGAAAAATTTGGAAACAGTAATATTACATGGGAGAAATGGATAAAATAGTCAACATTTTCTAATTATATGAGCTTTTTTAAATTGGCACATCTGTAGAGGTAGAATATGAAATAATAGCTGCTCAAGGGGCGGGTTGGTTGAAATGATGACAGAAGTGACTATTAATAAATATTGGAGTATTTTGAGAGGGTAGTGATGATAAAATGTTCTAGAAGTGAAGGTGATGTTCTTATTCCAACTCTTTAATATTCTAAGAATCAGTGTATTTTATCGAAGAATTACAGATTGCATTTGCATTAACCTTAGGAAAAATTTTAGAATAGTAGTAGGTGGATTTGAGTGATAATTTAGAATTTAAAATCACAGAATTCTATAATACGTAACAATTATGTTGATGAATAAGACTATCCATAAAATATAATCTGTGATATATACTCTGAGTGACTATAGATGAAATTGCGAGTCTGAATATTCTACAAAATTATGTAAATTGAGGGATGAGATAGGGTTGAGAAGGATGAGGGATAATGATCATCAAGATGCATTGTATTGGCCATGGAATGTGGCTTAGTGGAAGACTACTTGCCTTGCATGTGTGGAGCCCTGGGTTTGATTCCTCAGTACTACATAAACAAAATGAGCTGGAATTGGCACTATGACACAAGTCGTAGACTATTAGCATTAGGAAAAGAAGCTCAAGGGCATTGCCAAGGCCCAGAGTTCAAGCCCCAGTACTAGCCAAGAAAAAAAAAAGTGCATTGTATTAAGCCGGGCACTAGTGGCTCACACCTGTAACCCTAGCTAATCAAGAGGCTGAGGATTGAGTTTTGAAGCCAGCCCAGGCATAAAAGTCTGTGAGATTCTTATCTCCAATTAAATCTCAGAAAAATCTGAAAGTGCTGCTGTGCCTCAAGTGATAGACTTCTAGCATTCATCCAAAGGAGCTCAGGGACAGTTCCCAGACCCAGAGTTCAAACCTCAGGAGAGAAAAAAAAAAACTCACTAAACACTATTCATAAACTGCTTGGTCAAACAGCAACTCCCATCCAACTACTTAAAGTTAATTAAAAATATGAAATACAAGTCATTTTGGGAACCAGACATACATAGTATACAGGGGACAAAATAAATTTTATATCAGGCAGTTTGCGTTGAAATTTGTTCTATAGTCTTCTTACATCATTTATGAAATGGACAATGCTGCCAATTGCAGGTCAATTTCCTTGAATAACAGATTGAATTCTGCTGTCTATTCATAGGAAACACTAGAGGCGATTTTTTCTCCTTTTATTGAAGTATATCTGATATTTTAAACTACATTTGTCCCAGTATAATATTAATTTAATCAATCATTTCATTAGGGCAATGTTGGTCAGATTGTTTTTCCAGTAAATCTTATCCCTTATAATAAATGAGAGCATGCTGTGACAGTCTCCTATTATTATGACCGAATATTTTATGAAATTATCTTAAAAAGGGGAAATATTAAGCTTGGCTTCTTATTTTATACATTTCAGTTTATGTTTCTGTTTTGGATTGCTGGTGGCACAGTAACCCATGTAAGGAACATGTGATGGAGTATGGAAGAAAGGAAGTAAAGAAGAAGAAGAATAGGAGTGGGAGAGGGAGAAAGAGGAGGAGGAGAATTTGGAGAGGGAGAAGGAAAATGAGAAGGAGAAGGAGACAGAGAAAAAAAGAAGGAAGAGGAGAAAAGGACTTTGATCTTAAAATCCACTTTGGTCACAAGTTCTCAGTGACCAAATCTCTACAACTATGCCCACTTGAAAGGGTTCAACTTTCAAACAGTTTACCTTTGGAAGGGCAACAGTGAAAGCTAATCAATCTCAATCCTTTATGATTTCAGGTGGGTAAATATTTCTATACATTTCCATAACTTCTGCTTCTAAATATTTATTTGAATTATACAGAGAAGCGATTTGGCATGAAGGTGGTTTAATTATACCATTACTAGAGAGATATTTTGAGCGCAAATACATTTTATTTAACAGATAAGGAAGCTTCAAGAGATTTCATTTTGTGACAGTCAATAATGACTATTTCATCTAACTCATAATGACTTGAATTTTTCATAATTTTATGACATTCCATTCAAGTTTTTGGAATCTATACTGAAGTTCTTTCTTTCTAATTGAAGGAAAAGTAAATACTATAACGATCATTTATTTCTTAATTATTCTATAGAGTAAGTACAATATGAATTTCATACCATTCAAAATTAAGTTACGTTCAAGTCTGTATTAATAATTGCTTAAGTCATTGAACACCTTGCTTCATCACATATGGAGATTGATTCAATTTCTAAAAATCACTGTTTACATAAAATATATGAAATTCAGTGTTTCTCTGAAATGCCTTGGTAATCAAACCTCAGAAAATACATGTGCAGTAACTAAGATTTTTATATTCTCAAAAACTGTATGATCTATATTTTATGTCAAAAAAGTTTAGGTTTAAAAGAAGATAAAATCATGTGACCGAAGTAGATAATATTTAATTTAACAAAAATCTTGCTTCTTTCACAATGACAGGGCCTATTGCTCTTACCTTACATAAGATATTTGATTAACGATCCCTTTGTTGCTTTGGAATTTAGTGATTTTCAATTTATGCAAAGATTCTGTCATTTAAATTTTCGAATGTATATCTTTACATAAAAATGAAAACTATTTTTCACAGTGCAGGTTCAGGTTTGATAATTAAATAAATAACTAAATGTTAATTTGTTAAATTGAGCGTCTAGATTTCAAAGAATAAGAAATTTATTTTATAAATTTTTCCAAGCCTTTCCATTTCCTAACAAATGGGGCAATGTCATTCTTTCTGATAGAGGCATAGAATTCCATTGTGTATATACACCACATTTTCTTGATCTATTCATCTACTGAGGGGCATCTGGGTTGGTTCCAGATCTTAGCTGTAATAAATAGTGCTGCAATAAACATAGTCGTGCTGGTAGCTTTAGTGGGTCTTGTTTGTAAATTTGGGTAAATGCCCAAAAGTCGAATTGCTGGGTCATAGGGGAGCTCTATGTGGAGTTTTTTGAGGAACTTCCATACCACTTTCTAAAGTGGTTGAACAAGTTCACACTCACACCAATAATTCAGTAAGGTTCCCTTCTGTCCACATCCCCTCCAGCATCTGTTATTATAGTTCTTGATTTTAGCCATTCTAACTGGAGTAAGGTGGTATCTCAATGTCGTTTTTTTTTTAAATTTTTTTATTGTAAAGATGCTATACACAGTTACATGAGTAAGGTAATGAGTACACTTCCTGTTGAGCATTGTTACCCCCTCCATTGCATTTCTTTTATGGCTAGAGAGGTTGAGCATTTCTTCATTTGTCTATTGGCCATCCTTCTTTCCTTTTCAGAGAAGGTTCTCTTTAAGACTTTAGCCCACTTATTTATTGGGCAGTTGTTTCTTTGAAGATTTGTTACTGGGGGATTTAATTTTTAAATAAGCCAGGCCCAAAGAAACATAGGTCCCATGCTTTCCCTTCTTTGCAATATCTAATATACATCTGAGTCAAGCAGAAAAGGTCAGATAAGGTTATGTTAGGGAAATGAACTCTAAGATATGTATTTAAATGTTTTTTTTTTCCTTTCATGCGATGGTTTCTAACACATTTATAAGATAATTACTTTGTTGCTTGGTATGTCCCTCCTCCACAGTATAATCCCTGCTTTCACTGTATTTGATGTCGGTATAATTTGTGGAGGGGAAGGGGAAAAATAAATCGTTTAAATAGGGATACAGGTGGACCCATTGCAACAATGAGATGTACAAGTCGTTATGTTGAAAAACGAACTTTACAACTTTAGTGCGGGGGGGGGCGTAGCGGGGAGGATTGGGTGGGGGAGCAGGGGGAGGATGGGAAGGGATTGCAAGGGGAAACAAAGGAGGAGGCTACAATGCTTGATAAGAAATGTACTCATTATCTTGCCCATGTAATTGTAACCCCTCTGTACAGTATGTTCACAATAAAAAATAAAAAAGAAAAAGAGAAATTTATTTTATTGTTAAATATGTTATATCTGTGCTGAATATGGGTATCTCAAGCTTGTAATCCTCACTACTCAGGATGGTGGTGTTCAAATCCAGCCTTGGCAACAAAGAAATCATCTTATAAATATGTTAGAAACAATAAAAAAGAAAGAAAAAAAAACATTTGAATACTTATGTTGAGGTTCATTTAACCTTACATCAATATATCTGACCTTTTCTGCTTGTCTCAGACATGTCCCTTCCCCACGGTGTAACCCCTAATTTCATTATATTTGGTGTTGGTATAATTTGTGGAGGGGAAGGGAAACAACAAATGGTTTAAATAAGAATACAGGTGGACCCATTGCAACAATTCGATGTACAAAAACAAACTTTACAACTTTGTGGGGGGGGGGTTAGGTTGTGGGGGTAGTTAGATGGGAAGGGTTGAAAAGGGGAAACAATGGAGGAGGCAAAAATGCTTGATAAGAAATGTACTCATCCATTCTTTTTTTTGGGGGGGGGAGGGTTCTTTTCGTAGGGCCTGAGCTCTGGGCATGGGCACAGTCCCTCAGCTCTTCAGCTCAAGACTAGCCCTCTACCACTTGAGCCACAGCACCACTTCTGGCTATTTTTTTTCTTATGTGGTGCTAACGAATAGAACCCAGGGCCTCATGTATGTAAGGCAAGCGTTCTAACACTGAGCCACCTTAAGCTACCAGCACAAGTATGTTTATTGCAGCATTATTTACCATAGCTCAGATATGGAACTAACCAGATGCCCCTCAGTAGATGAATGGATCAAGAAAATATGGTATATATACAAAATGGAATTCTATGCCTCCATCAGAAAGAATGACATTGCCCCATTTGTTAGAAAGTGGAAAGACTTGGAAAAATTGTGTTAAGTAAAGTAAGCCAAGCCCAAAGAAACATAGGTCCCATGGTTTCCCTTATTTGCAATATCTAGTATATGTATGAGTCAAGCAGAAAATGTCAGATAAGGTGATGTTAGGAAAATGAACCATTAGATATGTATTTAATTTAAATGTTTTTTTTCTTTCATGCATTTGTTTCTAACGCATTTATAAGATTATTTCTTTGTTGCTTGGTATGTCCCTCCCCCACAGTATCACCCCTGCTTTCACTGTATTTGATGTCGGTATAATTTGTGGAGGGGAAGGGGAAAGACAAGTCATTTAAATAAGGATACATATGGACCCGTTGCAACAATGAGAAGTACAAGTTGTCATGTCGAAAATGAACTTTACAACTTTGGTTGGGGTGGGGAGGATTGGTTGGGGAGGGCGGGGGGAGGCTGGCAAGTGATGTGATGGTTAAACAAAGGAGGAGGCTACAATTCTTGATAAGAAATGTACTCATTATCTTGCCCATGTAATTGTAACCCTTCTGTACAGTATGTTCACAATAAAAAATCAAAAAAGGCCAGCCTTGTCAAGAAAGTTTGTGAGACACATCTCAATTAATCTAATACACATCACAACACACACACACACAAACACACACACACACACACACACACACACACACACACACACACACACACACACACACACACACAAAGCCAGAAGTGGGGTTGTGGCTCAATTGTTAGAGCAATATCCTTGTGGTAGGGGGAAACTAAGGTAGAGGTCTTTTTTTTTGGTTGTGGGGCCTGAACTCTGGTCCAGGGAGCTGTCCCTCAGCTCTTCAGCTCAAGGCTAGCACCCTACCACTTGAGGCACAGCACACTTCCGGCTATTTTTTCTGCTTATGTGCTGCTGAGGAATCTAACCCAGGGCCTCATGCATACAAGGCAAGCACCGTACAAGTGAGCCACCTTCCCAGCCCATATAGGTCTTGAGTTCAAGTCATAAGAACAACACACACACACACAATATTATGTTTAAATACTTATTTTCATTTGACGTAATAAAAATATCATGAAAAGCAATATTTGTTACATATCCTGCAACTTTTGCGAAGTTGTTTTAGTACAATTTGTCTTAAGATATAGTATACGTTATTAAAATTAATATTAATCTAGTATATTTATAATTACTCATCACACCTTGGAGTACAACAGTTGATATTTTTTCTATAGCCAAAAGAAATATTCTGAGTAAAAGAAATAAAGGAAGGATGGAAGAAAAAGAATGAAAGAAAGAAGAAGGAAAGGAAAGAAAAGAAGGAAGGAAGGAAGGAAGGAAGGAAGGAAGGAAGGAAGGAAGGAAGGAAGGAAGGAAAGAAGGAAGGAAGGAAGGAAAGAAGGAAGGAAGGAAGAAAGAAAGAAAGAAAGAAAGAAAGAAAGAAAGAAAGAAAGAAAGAAAGAAAGAAAGAAAGAAAGAAAGAAAGAAAGAAAGAAAGAGAAAGAAAGGAGAGTATGAGAGAGAGAGGTATGGATGGAGGGAAGGAGGGAGGAAGGAAAGAAGAAAATAAGGAAGGAAGGAAAAAAGGAAGGAATGAAGGAACCTAAGAACAAAGAAAGGGAGGGAGGAAGGAAGGGACAAAAACTATTTAATTCATAAAATCTGCTATTTACCCCAACATAAACTTCATGCAATTAACACTTTAGGAAATGCAAGTTTGCCATTGTGAATTCTCTGCATGTTCCCCATGCATGAATGCAACCAACATGTGAAGGATCAGAAATAACCAGATGAATGTGTTTGCATCTGTAGTAAATATGTACACAAATCTTTTTCACATTTTCTATACATCATCAAATAGTAATTTGCAATAATTTTACATTTAGTTATAAATATTCTAAAAATTGAGGTAACCAAAGATGTCAATATATTATATAATGTGAATACTAGTAATTATTGTGCTATTAATGTTACAGTCTTCATGTTACATTAATTGTAACAAATTATTATGTATTTTATCAGAGAAATTAGCATCCTCTGATTTTGGTGTCTGTGGGAGTCCTAATAATGGACTATAATTAAAATCAAAGGAGATGTGTTTTTGTTGGTTCAAACGAATATTTCTGAAAACAATTAACTCATCAGAAATTGTTCAAATACATCAGAAGGGCCTTAGAAATGCTGTACCACGTTTACATGGTTACCTATGATGTGAATCGAGCCACTAAGCAATCATATTTCACTTTGCCATCAGTATAATTATTCCCTTTTGAGGAAGAATCATTCACATAATTCACATGATATAAGCTTGTCCTTAGGTGACTATCTTCTATGAAATCATATCCAAATGATACACCACACTGAGTTAAAGAAAAAGTTGCAAAGTTTATTGGATGATGTAACTCCTTCCAGATACACATGTTGAAATTCTATTCCCCTGTCTGGTTACATTACAATGAACCTCTCCATGATGACCCTAATGATCCTGATAAAAGAAGCCCAATATAATTACTCTGCCTTGTGAACGCCCAGCAAATAGCTTATAATGAACCAGAAAATGAACTCCCATAAGACAAAGAATTTCTTTGAATAACCATTTTTATAAAAAATGTTTAAGCTAATAGGGTATGGATAATGTACTCTTAATTATTTTTAAGCCACTTAGTATGAAATATTCTAACAGCCCAATGGCTGACAAAAGCAAAGTTGTTTTGATTTAAATTTCACAAATTCTGATAAAAGATTAATAATATTTTATTATTTGAATTTTATTTTCCAAGTCTCCATGTTAAAAATATTTTAAAATGGGAATTGAGTTGAGGTTCAACTCTCTATTCAACTATCATAATTAATTTTTGCATATTTTTATTATCTTTAAGTAGTTGAACAAAGGAGTTGCCATTCACTGAAACAATGTATGGATACAGTGCATCTTGATCATTGTCACGCCTTTCAACATTCTCAACCACCGCTCCCAATTAACCCCAATACTTATGTATCTCAATATTATGTTATGGAATTACTTGACATTTAACAAAGTAGTTTATGTGTACAATGAACCTGGAATTGTGTTACCACTTCAACATCTTCACCCCCATTTTATGCTACCACTTGCCTTGTATATTTCAATTACAGGAAGAATACAATGGGTTATTGCCTGTATTTTATCCTTTTCCCTTTCAATTTCCTACCCCTCTCACATTGTCCCCCACTGTACTCTCTTGCAATACAAATTTACTGGTATTTAATTGTTGGTCTTTGACTTAGTCTTTTAAGAGAATTATAGTAATTTCACTCTCCATGGTCTCTGACAGGTCAGATGATTCATTTGTACCTCCTTGCATATCATGCAGTGTGTTTACTTTTACATTTATAGACAACTTCCATTTACCACAAATGAGGAAAATCATGCAACCTAAGTTTCTCTGGGTCCAGTTAATTTCAATTAACATCATTATTTCTAAGTCTTTCATTTTCCTTAAGAATGGTGTAATGTTATCCTTTCTGATGGATGAACAGAATTCCATTATGTATGTATATATATATATATATATATATATATATATATATACATGCATACATAATTTTATATAGGGATCAACAAAATTATATATATATGTATATATATATATATATACATATATACATACATATATACATATATAATTCTTGGTCCCTTTTTACAATGAGAGGCATCTGGGCTGATTCCATATGTTGGCAAGAAAATAATGCAACAATGAACAGATTTTGCTGGTAGCTTCAGTGTGGCCTTGTTTCTGCTCTATTGGATAAATGCCCGTTATGAAATTGCTGGAACATAGGTAGCTCTCTATTCAGTTTGGTGAGCAACTTCCATAGTGTTTTCCAAAGTGTTTGAACAATAACACATTCCCACCAACAGTTTAATAGAGTTTCCTTTGGGCCACATCCCTATCAGTATCTGTGATTTTTCATTTTTTCGAAAGACATGTAACATGGGTGAGATGAATCTGTGTTGTTTGGATTTGCATTTCTTTTTTAAATTTTTATATTGTGAAAATACCGTACAGAGGGGTTACACTTACATGGGCAAGTTAATGAGTACATTTCTTATCAAGCATTGTTGCCTCCTCCTTTGTATCCCATTCCCACCCTTTGTATCCCCTTCTCATCTCCCTCCACGACATCCCTGACCCTGCCCCCCCGCCAAAGTTGTAAAGTTCATTTTTTGACATAAGAACTTGTACACCTCATTGTTGCAATGGGTCCACCCTATTTAAACGGTTTGTTTTTGCCCTTCCCTTCCACAAATTATACCAACACCAAACATAATGAAAGCAGGGGTTATACCATGGTGGGGGACATACAAAGCAACAAAGAAATCATCTTATAAATATGATAGAATCAATTCTTTTATGGAGAGAGATGTGTCTAATTGTCATTCTTTCTTCTTCTGAGAAGTTTCTCTTTAAGTGTTTATCACATATATTAGTTGGGTTCTTGTTTATTTGAGGTTTTATTTTTGTTGGGTTTAATTTTTGATCTCTAAATATGCATTAGTTATAAAATCCTTGTCTGATGCTTAGCTAGTAAAATTTTTCTTCCATTCTGTTCTCTTTCTGTATATGTTTCTAACTTTTTCCTTGGACATGAAGGAACACTTCAGTTTGACGAATTCTATTGATTCAGAAAGAATGATATTACACCATTCATAAGGAAATGCAAAGACTTGGAACAAACATATTAAGTGAAGAAAGACAGACTCAAAGGTTTCTTAATTTCCCTCATTTGTTGTATTAGAATGTGACTATAATTCTACAAGTAAACACACTTGGATGGTAAAAGATAATACATTACACTTGGACATGATAAATTATATAGGATTCTAAACATTTATACAGTGAGATCAAAGGAGGATACCCTTTGGAGAAGATTACAAAGGCTCAATACAACTTGTGGGGGAGGGAAGTTGCAAGGGAAAAACTGGGAGAACATGAGGGAAGAGGTGACACTGTTCAAAAAGAAGTGTGTTCATTATCTGATTTATGTAATTGTAACCCTTCTGTACATCACCTTTACAAATTAAAAATGGATCTCATGAACAGGCCCGATTAGCTATACTAATATTAGATACAAAAGGCTTTAAATTAAAAGTGGCATGAAAGTAAAAAGAGACAAAGAAGGACATTAAATATTGGTAAAGAAAACTCTGCATCGGGGGTTATAACAATTGTAAATATCAATACCCTTATTCCTAGAGCTCCTAAATTCATCAAACAAATACTACTTGACCTGAAAACATGCATACCTCCAAACACATTGTTGGTTCTTTGAGCACCTCATTCTTACCTCTGGACCGGTCATCCAGGTCAAAACTTAGCAAAGAAACTTCAGGGCTAAATAACTGCACTGACAAGCTATATGTAACAGATATCTACAGAATATTTCACCTAGCAGGGTCACTATATATATATATATATATATATATATATATATATATATATATAGTGACCCTGCTAGGTGAAATATATATATATATATATATATATATATATATATATATATATATATATATATATATATATATATATATCATCAGCCTGTGGAACATTCTCCAAAATAGATCATATCTTAGCTCACAGGGAAAAATCTGTGAAAATTGATAAATTACCAGTGAATCACTGAAGAGATATGGAGGGAAGTTCCAACGTTTATATAATTCAATGTAAGTGAACACACAAAATACTACCTCCTTTGGGACACAACAGCACAGGCAATAGTCTGAGGAAAATTTATTTCTTTGAGTATGTACGTCAACAAATCATAACAATCTTGCATTAGCACTAATGATGCACCACTAGGTCCTTGAACAACAGGAAAAAGCCAAACCAAAAACCAGTAGACAGAAAGAATACAAATTAGATTAAAGAAATAAATAAATCAGAGTCTCAAAAAACATAAAGACAATCATAAATGAATTTTATCTACTAGTAGTTCCCAAATTCTAATGATGAATGCCAATGTAGCTATTTTCAGAGATAGACCCAACCAGCTCAAACCAGTCAAAAAAAAAACAAACTTCTATGATTCTAAGAAACAAAGCTTCGTTTGCTTTTTAAAAATAAATTCACTCTGTTGTTATTATTAAGGTTATTTATAGAGGGATTACAATTACATGAGTCAAGTAATGAGTATATTTCCTTTTAGAAATATCTTCAGTTCCCTCACTTGTTCACAGTCCTTCCTTGCTGTCTCCACCTATGTTTTAAATAATTCACTTTCATCAATGTTTAATGAACTCCACTGCTGCAAATCTCACCCTTTTCCCTAAAGCTCTGTGCCCACCCCCCACCTTGCTGAAGATTTGCAATGAATATACCATGCCTAAAGAAGACAGAATCATCACAAACTATAAACAACAACAACAATAACAAATCAAAAAAGGAGTCTTCTGCTTCCAAATCTTTCAGTACTTATTTCATGTTATATAAATATAATTTTTTATCATAAAGTCAATTCAGGGAATAAGGTATGAAAACTTGTAATTTTTTTTCTATTTAAGTAATGCCTTTTACTTAAACATTAAAGTTGTAACACAATTCAAGTCCTAGTGAAATTTGAATGTTCAGACTTAAAGGTAAATTTTCAAAGTTCGTAATAGTTCCATTTTGGCAATCAAAATGAAAAGCAGGCATGTTTTATCTTCAAGAATGTCATTATTTCATATCCAAAAAAGTAAAATAAATGTAATCTTAATTCAATGGAACTAAGAAATCAAACATTTATTCAATGCATCAATTGCATAGATTATGAGATTTATTGATAAAATTAATAAAACTTGGTTTAAGTAGATTACTTAAGGCATGAAGCAAGTGATAATTTTCTTTTCTAGGTGAAGTTGATATAGAAATCAAAAACCAAAAATTCCAGAGTTCTGTGTGCTTGATATGTGTCAATTTACACATATGCTTGGCTCATCACAATGTTATTTGAGGATAACTGAGAACAGGACTTAAATTTAAAAAAAAATCACTCAAAAGTTTAGCCATATTTTGTAACCAAATATGCCATTTTATATCTGTTTATTTTATTTGAAAAATCTGGTAAATTTAATTATGTTACATCAAAAATAATGAGAAATAAATAGCCCCCAGCTCCTTAAAAGACAATCAATAAGAAAAAATAAAACAACAAAGAAAAAAGTTGAAATTCATTTTGAAATAGTCTTTTTATCTGTGGTGTTTTGCAATTATGTATTATGTTACTATCCCATGAACCTGGGCTCAAATCACTAGGGCTACTAGAAGAAAATTTCCAAATCTAAAGCAGCTAACATAGCTGTGCAGTTGTTGGCAGGTTTCACTACAGTAGCACCAGGCATAAACTGTACAAGAGAAGTATTTCTAGTGGCTTGCAGGCAAGAATGTGATGAAAAGCATACTTTTATCTTCCTAGATTAAATAAGAAGATCACACTTTAAAAGCTTACTAAGTGATCAGTCCATAAATAACAGTGCCACTTTTAAGGAACTCTAGATAATTCAAGTCCTTTATCTCCCCACAAAAATTACTGTCATTCATTGCCAAGGTGCAGTTCCAGTTCTTTTTGATATTTCAAATGGCTTTGGATTAACATTAACAATAATTCAAGTTGTTGAGAAAATTTACTTTAGAATAAGAAAAAAATCAGAATCAACTCCATATCATAACCTTCTGGGAAAATGTATTAAGGAATATGGCATGTCCTTTCTAACTTGATATTAGACATTAGGGCAAAATGCCAGAAACAGCCTGCAGGAAGGAAATAGAAGCCTTTGATGAGACAAGTAATTTTCCTACATTTTCTATGATAGCATATTTTTGTCTCCTAATTAGGGAAACAAAACGATTTTAAAATATGATATGAAAAACGCATCATCATGAATGAATGAAATCAGGGAGTAGATGGTTCAGGAGCTGGGTCGTTCTGTTAAATATTCTCATTATTTTGAATGATCTGGTGTCTTTGTATGTGTGGAATTATGAATGTATTTTATGTCTGGGCAGGAAAGTTTGATTATTTGATCATTGTCTGATACCCAATGTCAGGAACCTAACCTGAGTTAGAGTGCTAAATATATGTGTGTGTATGTGGGTGTGCCTGCAAGGATGTATTTACAAGGAAGAATCTACTTTCTCTGAGGGTATGTACTTAATTGTATAAGTTATACTACATTAATGACAGCAGATAAAGGTAATGAAAATTTGGGCCATATGCTTATGTTGCTAAGATTGCATGAACTAAAATTATATTTGGGGTGTGAGTATTGTGGAAGTTCACCTGAAATTATAAACATTGGAATATTCAGAAGGATATCAATGACAATGATTTTAGTGTAGATCAATTATAGACATTTGCAAGGCTATGTAATCCTATATGAAAAAGCAATATTTATTGATTTTCCATAGCTACACTATTCTGTATTTTGTAGGAAAACAAGTTAAATTATGGATACATAAAATAATGTCATTATTTACTGCATACAGTTTTATACTTCAGTTTCTTCAAGTAGAAATACCATTTACTTCTACTGCAAAGGAAGGAAAACACTAAATATTACAATCTGTGCCATATTTCACATTGGGAAGCTTTGTCTGTATCAATAAGCTTATTTCTTTTGTTTCTGCTTTCCTATTCATAACTTTGTTTCTCATACTATTCTTCTAAGGATTTTTTCTTTCTCCCAGTGTGGGGCTTGAACATACCTCATGCTCTCAGTTTGTTTGCTGACAGTAGTCAATCTACCATATGAACCATGTCTCCAGCCCAGAATTTTTTGTAGTTAATTGGAGATAGAACCTCATGAACTTTCCTACCAGCCTGAAAACCATTATCCCCCAAGTCTCATCCTTTTTAATCATTAGGATTACAGAGATGAGTCATGGACAGCAAGAGTCAATGACTTTCGTGTCTTATACATTCCACTTGTTTGTTTGTAAATGTAATAATAAAGTACCACAGATTGGGTAGCGTTAATACTGTAAATACATTGCCTCTGAGTTGGTGGAAGTAGAACTCCAAGATCAGAGTTGGCTTCTTCTGAGTCCCCTTTCCTTGGCATATTCAAGGCATTCTGCTTCTCTTGGAAGAGACTTCAACTTAAATGCTCCCTTTGAGATTCTGTTTCCAAATGCAGTCACTTTCTAAGACAATGGGTTTTCTATCTTTAATATGACTTCAGTAGGACAGTATCCAACACATAACATATGACTTAATAGATAGAAGAAAATCTCTAATAGGAAATTATTTGATTTGGGCATGGAAGTTATGGTTATACTTTTAAAAATTAGCCAAAGAGGTAAAGGTCTTATTAGAACTTGTAAAACGAGTATGAAGTCTTGACCTTACACATGCCAAATTCTTACCCTGGCACACACTTAAATTCTTAGTGGTACTGGAGGACTGAACCCCAAACCCTATACTTATGAAATAGCATCTCTACCACGGTCATACCTGCAGATTATAATTGGATTTCTTGTTTTGAGTTAATATCACTATGCCTGGGCCTGATTGGACTGCAGTCCTCCTAACACAAACCCAAAATTGTTCCCAGCAAATGATTAGTTTCTAAAACTCCTTTTTATTGTCTGGGCTTGCCTGGAACTGGAATTATCTAATTGTTGATGCCCAAGTAGTTAAGATTGCAGGTTTGAGACACTTTATCCAGTAAAATATTCAATTTCAAAATTTCTTGATATTTTCTATATTTGTGCTTAACATATATAGCTAAACTTGATTTTCTCCCTTTTTTGTTTAGTATTCTTGAATTGAAAACATTGCCTTTGTTTTGGATGGAATCCCATGACAATCAAAAAACTCCCAAAATTTTATGTCAAACATCATGGAAAAGAAGGCTTCAGGTTGGAAAAAAAAAACATTCATCCTTAAGTTATATATTTATGGTGTTGCTCAACGTTTTCTTAACTATGAAAAGGAAGACAGAAATGTAAAAATGTCAGACATAATTTTGATGAACTTCTAGGTCTCCTTAGAAATTCTGTAGTTGTCACTTCACGCTATCTTCCTTCCTTAAAGCTTGCTTTATTGAAGGCCTCTGGGTGGATATTGTCTGGACTGATTGGTAATATTCTCCAGGAAATGAAGCTGACTTTATAAAGCTGATGGTGTGGTAAATAAAGGAATGATGAGAATAAGCACAGATATTGTCACAGAATGAGCAGACCAGGCTCAAATACTGAACACCAAAACAAAGCAAAGTTTCCAGTCTGATGATCCACATTGGAACATATATATATATATATATATATATATATATATATATATATATATATATATATATATATGTAAATATATAGCTAAATATACAAATACAAATATATACATATACATATACATATACATATATCTGCATGCATGAATTAGTAAATCTCCAGTAGAATATAGAGAAACTTGGCCTGACAATTATTAAACTATATCAAACTGGTTGCAGGTAAGGTACAGTAAAAAAGCAATAATTTAGAATATATTTTTTCAATTTTTATTTTTTATTGTGAAAAAACTGTACAGAGGGGTTACAAATACATGGACAAGATAATGAGTACATTTCTTATCAAGCATTGTAGCCTCCTCCTTTGTTTCCCTTTCCCATCCCTTCAAAGCCTCCCCCCAAACCTAATCCTCCCCCCGCCTCCCCACCAAACTTGTAAAGTTCGTTTTCGACATGACAACTTGTACTTCTCAACTTGCAACGGGTCCACCTGTATCCTTATTTAAATGACTTGTTTTTCCCTTCCCCTTCACAAATTATTCCGACATCAAATACAGTGAAAGCAGGGGTTATACTGTGGGGGATGGACATACAAAGCAACAAAAAATAATAATATGAATGCATTAGAAACAAATGCATGAAAGAAAACAAATATTTAAATACATATCTAAGGGTTCATTTTCCTAACATCAACTTATCTGAACTTTTCTGCTTGACTCATACATATACTAACTATTGCAAATGAGGGAAACCATGGGAATATTGGGCTTGGCTTACTTCACTTAATATAATTTTTCCAAGTCTTTCCATTTCCTAACAAATGGGGCAATGTCATTCTTTCTGATGGAGGCATAGAATTCCATTGTGTACATATACCACATTTTTTGATCCATTCATCCACTGAGGGGAATCTGGGTTGGTTCCATATCTTAGCTATAGTAAATAATGCTGCAATAAGCATAGTTGTGCTGGTAGCTTTAGTGTGGTCTTGTTTGTAAACATTTGGGTAAATGCCCAAAAGTGGGATTGCTGGGTCATAGGGGAGCTCTATCTGGAGTCTTTTGAGGAACCTCCATACTGCTTTCCAAAGTGGTTGAATGAGTTTACACTCCCACCAACAATGAAATAAGGTTCACTTCTGTACACATCCTCTCCAGCATCTGTTGTTATTAGAGTTCTTGATTTTTGCCATTCTAACTGAAGTAAGGTGGTATCTTAATGTTGTTTTGATTTGCATTTCTTTTATTGCTAGGGATGTTGAGCATTTCTTCATGTGTCTATTGGCCATCCTTCTTTCTTCTTCAGAGAATTTTCTCTTTAAGTCTTTAGCCCACTTTTTTATTGGGCAGTTGTTCCTTTGAGGCTTAGTTGTTGGGGGATTCCAGGTATATTTTAGATATGAGACCCCTATCCATTGTATGGCTAGTGAAGAACTTCTCCCAATCTATAGGCTTTCTATTGATCTTGCTAGCTATGTCCTTGGCCATGCAGAAGCTCTGAAACTTCATGCAATCTCATTTGTCCAAACTTTCTTTGATTTGTTGTGTTTCTGGGTTTCTATTAAGCAAATTTCGGGCTGAGCCAGGAGACCTAGGGTTTCTCTTATTCCACCCTGTAATGTTTTCAGAGTTTCTGCTTTGACTCCGAGTTCTTTAAACCATTTGGGGTTGATTCTGGTGCAGGGTGATATATAAGGATCTAGCTTAATTTTCTACAAGTAATTAACCAATTTTGCCAGCACCATTTACTGAAGAGGCTGTCTTTCTTCCATTGTAGTTTTTTAGCTCCCTTATCGAAGACTAGATAGCTATAGGTGTGTACGTTCATTTCTGGGTTTTCAATTCTATTCCATTGGTCCTGAGGTCTTTTCTTGTGCAAGTACCAAGCTGCTTTGATTGCTATGGCTTTATAGTAGAGTTTGAAATTTGGTATTGATATTCCTCCAACAGCGTTCTTTCTGTGGAGGAGCGTTTTTGCTATTCGGAGTCTTTCATTGTTGCATATGAATTTTTGGATTACCTCTTCTATTTCCTTGAAGAATAACATTTGAATTTTGATAGGTATCACATTGAATTTGTAAATAGCATTGGGAAGTATTGTCATTTTCACGATGTTAATCTTTCCAATCCAGGAACATGGGAGTTTTCCCAATTTTCTAAGTTCTGTTTTGATTTGTTTTTTCAAGTTTTTATAGTTTTCATCATAAAGGTCCTTCACTTCTTTGGTTAAGTTAATTCCTAGGTATTTTATTTCTTGTGTGTAGTGACCGTCTACTCGACCAGCGAGGAAAAACGACACCACACCAGGAGTCTTCTCAGATCACGCTTTATTGGAGAGCCTTTTAGTTGTAGGAGAGCTTGGGCGCGAGAGAGCGTGCACCCGAAACACAGCCGCTTATATAGGAGAATCGGAACGCGGGTCTTTCTATTGTTGGTCGCCTGCCTTTCACCGTCACCAGGTGTCATGGGATTGGCTGGGGACTCTACCTGGCTCGCGCACGCGCACAGCCCAGTCCCGCCAAGCACCGTCTGGGGTGGTTACCTCAAAGCTGCAAGGGAGTGGGCGGAGTCTCGCCTCGGCTCCCTACAGTTCCCCCTTCTTTGTTTTATGGCAACAGGTAAGAGTAGAGGTTGGGCCTCTGTCTAAAACATTAGGACCTTGCACTGGCCTTCGCCTGAGGGGCGCGCCTTCCCCAGTGATGACCAGGCCCGTCCGATGCCTTTTTTGCAGAGGTGGGATCTTGGGCATCAACCCACTTGCAACCCAGCATGCTCTTCTTGAGGAGATGAGAACCATCTCCTCAAGTGCAGTGCACTTGCCTTGCACCCTGTCCCAAATTGCAAATTGCATACCTGTCCCGGTGCAATGGGATCCCCTGATCCCTCGGGGTGCTAAGGCTATGCAGAATGGTAAGGCTTAACTGCCTCTTAGGGCCGACAGCCAGATCTGGGGTGAGGATCCACTCTCCAAAGCGGCTAATGCTTGCAAGATAACAACCTTGTCCCTTTTGGTTTGGGCTTGAAGGCGACAGACCAACCATAGGCAGACCACGCATCCTCCCAAGCAGCAGGCTAAAAACATTCCGGCTCCCACCCGCTCTTTGGAAAAGGACACCGCAGAGGCAATCCAGTCAGTAAATTGTAACAGCCCACAGCATCATCGGTTTAGCTATCACAGGGATTGCTATTAGCACTGTTGCTAACAGCAGGAAGATCAGCTGCATCTTCAAGAGCGGGTTCTGCTGCAGTCTCCACTGGCCTGTTCAGTCTCGTTGGCACCCAGTGAGGTACTTCTTGACTCTGTGGAAAAACACAAACAGCTCCCCTGGATCTCGTTATTACCGGATCCAGTCCATACCATTTATTATTAATAACATCCTTCCACATAACCATGTCTTTAGTATCCATGGAGTCTCTTGTCTTATGCCAATCTGCGGCAGACTGATCGTTGTCATTTAGAATTAAAAAATTAAGGGTAAAGAGCACAAGAGAAAGTCTTTCCCTGGGGGACGCGGACTCAGCAACTCCCCCTTTTTGTTTTTGAAGCATTTCTTTTATGCTTCTATTAGCTCTTTCCACTATACCGTGTCCTTGAGGATTGTAGGGCAATCCGGTGGTGTGGGCAACCTGCATTTGTGCGCAAAAGGCGAGAAAACCATGGGAAGTATAAGCAGGGCCATTATCCGTCTTAAGTCTAAGGGGCTTTCCCCAAGCTGCCCAAGCTTCTAAGCAGTGTATTCTGACGTGAGACACCTTTTCTCCTGCCAAAGGTGTGGCATGAATGACACCAGAAAAGGTGTCCACAGACACATGTAAATATTTCAACTTACCAAATTCCGTCAGATGAGTAACATCCATTTGCCATAGGGCATTTGGTCTCAACCCCCTGGGGTTTACCCCCACACGGGGAGGATGAAGAAAGGTGACACAAGATTTACAGGCTTTAACAATATCTCTTGCCACATGCCTGGACAAATTATATCTTTTCCTAAGGGTATTAGCAGGTACATGATACAATCTATGAAAGTCTTTTGCCAATTCTACAGGATCAGCAGCGACCAGAGCCACAGCCCGAGTTGCCTGGTCCACCAAATCATTACACTTTGCCATCGGGCCCGGCAACATAGAGTGGGCACGAATATGTCCAATATAAAAAGGATGTTTTCTGTTTAAGATAAGGGATTGAATCTGTAACAAAACATTAGAAATTGTACTGGCCTGCTTAACTGAAGCAGCAGCTTCAAGAGAAGCAAGGGCATTTACAACATATAATGAATCAGAAAATAAGTTAAAAGGTTGATCAAATCTTTTAAAAACTTCAAGCACAATTAAACATTCATCAGCCTGTGGGGCATTCGGCCGAAAATTAAAGACTACCGGTGTTTGTGTCCTTGAACAAAAAAGGCACCTTGTCCAGATTTTGATCCATCCGTAAAGATGGTTAGAGCATCAGCCAAGGGCTCCTTTGAAGTGATAACAGGAAAATACACTACATTTTTGTTAACTATGGCAAGCAGAGGATGCTTAGGATAATGATTATCAATTACATTTGGAAATGAGCAAACAAGAATTGCCCACATATCCATTGTGGCTGCTAAAATTTCAACTTGCTCACGGGTGTATGGAATAATTAATTTATCTGGAATTTTTGCAAAGTGCATCAAACAATACTTTATACCCAAAATTGCCTTTTTTTATTTTATTTTTTTTTATTTATTTTTCTCTCTTTTTTTTTTCTCAGACCAAAATTGCCTGTTTAGCCACTAATTCAGGAAAATATTGAACAGTTTTTGCTCCCACAGAATCATAGCATTAATAGTTAGCCTTCGAAGCAAGGCAGTGGTATAATTAGCCATCACCCCATAAGTCCTGACTGCCTCAGCTAAATCTTTTAACTGGGAGTAGGAAACCGGCTCAAAATTTTTTTTTTATTAGTAATTGGATTTTTAAAAACTGGGAAAGCGGCTGCCAGCCTCGACCAGGTGTTTTCTTTTATAAAGTGACTCTTCCCTGCCGGCGGGCACGGCGGTAGGGGGCCGACGGGTGAGGGCCAGCTCTGTTTCCTCTTCCTGGCTGCTTCGGTACTCCCATCCCTAGGGGGCACCACCCCCCATATCTGTCTGCCTCGTGCTCCGCCGCAGCCTCTTCTAACTCTTCACTATCAGCTGGATCGAGCTGTTCTCCCTCCTCCTCTAACATTTCTTCCTCTGAGTCACTCACAAGATTACTATATTCTTGGTCCCGCCCTTCCACATGTAAGGCTGAGAACCGGTTTGCTTTTAAAGAAGGGCATGGGGGTCTCCTTGAGACCCCCTCCTCCCTAAAACACTTCTTCTTTTCTGAGGGCTGCAGTCCCTCTTGCTTTAATTCTTTAGGATCCTTTTGTCTTTTTCCCCTTTTTCTTTTAGGCCTATTTTCCTCCCCCTTACTGTATGCTGACTCTGATAGACTATCCTGATGCCGTGTTAGTACTTTGCATCCTTCCTGGATTAAATCAAACCCTCCCTCCTCGAGGCAAGTGCGCACCATCAAAAAGACAAGCCACAAAGGAAGAAGCAATGCAAGCAACCAATAAATATCTAAATCTACAGTGAACAGCATACCGGGGGATATTTAACGACATCCCCTCTTCGCGTGTTGAGTTCTGGCTCCGGTTCAGCCTCTCGCGCGGGTCCCGTCCCAGGTTCATTCCCGGGTTTCAGCACCAGTTGTAGTGACCGTCTACTCGACCAGCGAGGAAAAACGACCACCACACCAGGAGTCTTCTCAGATCACGCTTTATTGGAGAGCCTTTTAGTTGTAGGAGAGCTTGGGCGCGAGAGAGCGTGCACCCGAAACACAGCCGCTTATATAGGAGAATCGGAACGCGGGTCTTTCTATTGTTGGTCGCCTGCCTTTCACCGTCACCAGGTGTCATGGGATTGGCTGGGGACTCTACCTGGCTCGCGCACGCGCACAGCCCAGTCCCGCCAAGCACCGTCTGGGGTGGTTACCTCAAAGCTGCAAGGGAGTGGGCGGAGTCTCGCCTCGGCTCCCTACACTTGTGGGGCTGTTACAAATGGTGTTTCTTTCCTAAATTCAGCCACACTTTTCTCATTGTTGGCATACATAAAATCCATTGATTTGGGGGGTTAATTTTATACCCTGCTACTTTGTCAAAGTTTTTAATCAGCTTGAGTAATTTGGGAGTGGAGTCTATGGGATTCTTTAAATACAAGATCATGTCCTTTGCAAAGAGGGAGAGTTTCATTTCTTCCTTCCCTATTTGGATCCCCTTTATGTTTGCATCTTTTCTTATTGCTGTAGCTAGGCATTCTAATACTAGATTGAAGAAAAATAAACAGACTGGACAACTAGATATTTCTACAAATTCTAATCAAATCTCAGCAGATTAAATACTTTATGGAATTCCTATTAAAATATTGCCTTGCAGACTGACTGTTTCTTCATACTACACCTATGTATATCTGTGTGGTTGTATGTGTATATTTGTGTGTGTTTGAATAAACTAATACAACAATGTAGCAGATAAAATATTAGTATGGCCTGTCCAAAGAAACATACATCCCATGGTTTCCCTAATTTTCAATAACTAATGTATGTCTGGGATAAACAGAAATGTTCAAAGCTATGTCCATTTGACCAGAAAGATAATGTTAATGGAAATGAACCCCAAGATAGGGACACAAGTGGTTATTTCTTTCTTGCTATTGTTTCTAACATACTTATAAAGTGCAATGTGATTTTTTGTGTTTCTTTATAGGTTCCTCCCCCATACTATAACACCTGTTTTCACTGTATTTGATGCTGCTACATATTGTATACATGCTCCTCTAATTTGGGAAGGGGAAGGGAAAAACCAAAATGCTTAAATGGAATACAATTGACCCATTGTAACGATGTGATACACGAGACATTATGTTGAAAAATGAACTTTACAATTTAGGTTGGGGAAGAGGGGACGGGAATATACTTGTGGAGGTAGGAGGCAAGAGAGGTAGGGGGAAAAT
Organism: Dipodomys merriami; assembly: GCF_024711535.1. Classification (NCBI taxonomy): domain Eukaryota; kingdom Metazoa; phylum Chordata; class Mammalia; order Rodentia; family Heteromyidae; genus Dipodomys; species Dipodomys merriami. The sequence goes on along the minus strand of NW_027206357.1, from coordinate 2,236,449 downwards.
AAAGGTGGAGGTAACAATGCTTGTTCAGAAATGTACTCATTACATTGCTCATGTAAATGTGCACCCTCTGTATAGTATTTTTACAATAAAAATGTGTAAAAATGTTCTGAGATGGAAGAGTTTATTTCCTTTATTTTATTTTATAATACCGTGAACAAAGAAATCATTGCAAAACACTGATATGAAAGTATTTTGAATAAATGTATGCGTGTGTGCATGAGCACACAGCCACTTGGCATGCTCAGAATTGGAAATCTGGGCTTCAAGGTCTTGCTAGGCCTTTCCTTTCTCAATTGGGGAGCTACTCTATGAGTTACATCTCTATTCTTGGCCCTATGCTAGTTAATTAAAATTTTTGAAAAATAATCTCATGAATTTATTTTGCCCTGATTGACTTCCAACAGTTATCCACAAATATCCAGCTCCTGAGTAGATATCCCCAGTAGACACGATTACAGGTGTGACGAAGCACCACAAGGATTTCAGAATAATTTTAAAAGTAGAAGAAAATTTACTTCATGGGGGCCTGTTTTATTATCTCCTATTTTAAAGCATTTTTGTTGATTGAATGTGAATTTTTTTTCGTTTTGGGATTCTTAAAAGACAGTAAGTTTTAGTACTTTTCAAAAGGAAACATTGACTCATTATCTTTCTCACTGTGTGTCTTTGGGCCATGCACTTAGTGCCCTTAATTGCAATTTTTCCCAACACTAAAATGGAAATAACATTAAGATTATAGCAAATGTTGTCTTAAGAATTAAGGGAAATAAAACTTGTGAAATACTTAACCTAAACTTCCATGAATGAGCTTTGAGTTTAGCCAGTGCTTTTTTTAAAATACTAAATAGATTGCGATAAGCATTAGAAAAACTATTACATGTAGTGAGCAACCAGAAGTAATGTTATGTATTGACCATGCTCTTCTTCCAAGGAAGCCAGGTGGATAACTTCTCATGCTGTAAATCAAACTGGTTATCTTACGTCTTGGTATTGTAAAAATATCAGGAACAGAATGAATGAAGGTTGTTAACTGAGGTGAAGTCCATATGTAAATGTGAAAAATTGATAAAACAAAAGTATCTGAGCAATATATAGGGTTTTCCATCATAAGGAAGACCTAGAGGAATGAATTCTCTTTTTGATATCCTATCATAGGTCCTTAGAAAGATGAACTCTTTCCCCATTCTTGTAGCAGCAGCATCAGATGAGAGGAACTGTATTTTTTTGTTGTTTCCTTCAATTTATTCTTCAGTCCAAATCTGAACTACTTGAGATTGAAAGAAACCAAGGGAAATTAGACACGTACACTTTGGAATGAATAATCAAGGTAAAATAAATAAAATACATACAGCCTTGTAAAAGGTCTAACTAAATTGAGTTACATATTCTCAAACGTAAATAGAGAATGATTTAAGCAATATCATGTTATTGATAATTGAAAAATGTTGAGTTGCTTAATTTTTTTCCTTTCTACTACCTTAAATTATGTATTGATTTTGCATAGAAGATTAAAGATTAGATTAACAAGAAACTTGATTTAAAATGGACAAAAGTTCAGAATAGACATGTTTTCCTTAAATCCTTGAAGATCGACAGTGGGTTAACAAAATTGTACTTAATACAACTTCTATGCTGGCTTATTGCTTTGAGACCAGAAGTCATTAGGGAAATGTAATTCAAAATTACTATGATACTACTTCATTACTACTATAACTTTTATCAACAAAATCAAAGGAACCAGGTGCTGTGGTAAAGGCTTGTAATTCCAAGCACTTAGGAGGTTAGATTTAAGTCTAAGGCCAGTCTGGGGCGTACTGCAGATAGTAAAAACTTGCCCATTATTATAAAAGGTAATAATGGTGAGAGTGTGGAGTAAAGGAAATTTTCTACATTCTTGGTCAAAATACAGGTTAGTATTCTCGTTGTAGAAAGTAGTATGCAGTTTTCTAAAGAGGCTGATATCTGAGGACCAGATTCAAAGCCAACCCAGGCAGAAAAATCTGTGAAAATCTTATCTCCAATAAACACCAGAAAACTGGAAGTGGTGCTGTAGCTCAAGTGGTAGACTGCTAGCCTTGAGCTGAAGCGCTGAGGGACAACGCCCAGGCCCTGAGTTCAAGCCCCACAACCGACAAAAAAAGAGAAATGCTAAGTTAATGTATCATCTTACCCACCAATAATGTGATTATTTCTCTCTCCGTAACTCGTAAATATATCTGTGGTTCATTGTTATTCACCTTATTCACAACAACAGCGAATATATAAGTCAAAGTTTTGTTCAACTACAGACTAATAAAGCAACTCTGGTAATGTACAAATTTTTCACATTTCTGCCTTCCTTCTCTTCTCATATAAGAAAGCACTGACTAACACTATAAATATATTGTATTTATAAATTAAGGATCGGTGTTGTTGTTGTTTTCCAACCTGAAGCCTTCTTTTCCATGATTTTTGACATAAAATTTTGGGAGATTTTTTTATTGTTATGGGATTCCATCTAAAACAAAGCCATGTATATCGAGAAAGCCAATGATTTCAACTCAGAGTACTAAACAAAAGAGGGAGAAAATTAAGGTTAGATCTATATGTTAAGCACAAATACAGGCAATATCAGGATATTTTGAAATCATATAGCTTTACTTGATAAAGTGGCTCAAATATTAATCTTATCTACTTGGGCAACAAAGATTAGAGAATTCCAGTGCCAGACAAGCCCAGACAATAAAAAGAAGTTTCAGAAACTCTAACCGTTTGCTGGGTGCAATGTTTTCTTGCCTGTGTTAGGAGGACCGCAGTCCAATCAGTCCCAGGCATAGTGATACTACCTCAGAATAAGCAATCCAATTACAATCTGCAGGTATGGCACTAGTAGAGATGCTGTTTCACAAGTATAGGGTTTTTGGTTCAATCCTCCAGGACCGCTAGGAATTTAAGTGTGCGCCAGAGTAAGAATTTGGCATGTCTAAAGTCAAGACTTCATACTTATTACCATCTTTGTGAGAACTTCAGCTTCCTTATTTGGAAACTGAGCTGTTCAGTTAAGAGTGAATAGATGAATCTTATTATTTAAAATTTCATTTAACTGAAATTGGAAAGATTAATTTTTCAGACACTATTCACATTTGAGATTCATTAGCCACATATAGCCAGTGGGTAGTGTGTTAGACAATGCATATACAGAATATTTCCATTATCACATATGTTTCTGTTAGAACCGTTTTAGAGCATGTTTCTGCTTGTTAAGGGATGGTTCATGCTCATAAACTACATATGCTACATAGATGGTACTGAGACTGAAGGTCAGACCAGAAAGGCTAAACACACATGAAGTTAAGATATAGATATAAATTGTTCTACATAGGCACACTTATTTGTGAGGAGGAAGAGGATCAAACAGTCAATGTCAGCAGAATCAATGCTCTCAACTCTAGGAAAGAATAGGTGGAAATTTTAGCAATTCTTTGCAGCTTTGCTTCTGTGATTGAAATTGGCTGTGGTATTCTTAATGGTGATTTTGTTGTAAAATATACATGTGTAATTATCATATTAGCTCACAGAAGAATTAGTATTTGTGCTTTGTAAATGTCATTTGGTATTTATATGTGACATTTCAATTTCTTCTGGTACCATGGCTTCTGAGATTTTGCTTTGTTGTTCTTACAGCAGACATTTTAAAAAAAATAGTGGAAAAGTTAAGACTTCCTTGTGTTTTATAATCCCATTAGTACTCAGTAAGCTTAATAAACAGTGAGAATACAAGAACTATGTGAAGAAATTATATCTCCAATTAATTACTGGAGCAAAGAGAACTGGCTTTCCAGAATCTCCCCTTCAGAATTCAAGAGTGAGGTGGGAATAAGACAAGCAAAGACAGAGAAAGTAATTTGCACTGCAGTTGCTCTGCTGTCACAATGAACACCTGTTCTCATGCAATCTTTTTGAATCTCACAGTTAGCTTTTTTGTGGTTTTTATTAGTATGACAAAGATGACTGACTTTCCCAGATTTACAATTGGAAATGTGTGGGACACATTCTGTTATCTATGGAATCTTCCTTAAAATTGTGCATCATTCACTTTGGTTCTCGGTGCCTTTTACATCCTTGTCACAAGTATCTATTTCTACAAATGGAGACGCTGGTTCATCATTTGCCTTTAAATGATTAAATAATGTGGATTTTGGAGGTTGTTTGATTTACTGTAGATGCAAAGTATTATGAGTAGGACCCTTTGGTCCATTTGGACGCTTCTTTGTAGAATTCTTATTGGGGTCCTTACTCATCGACTCATGTGTAAATAATTCCCCCCCCCCATATTCCAGTATAATCCAGTACAGTGGGGCAATGCATTAGAAATTTAAAACATGCATATAACTCTTAAAATATACTTTCAAATATAATGACGTAAATAAAAGGTTTTGTTTCTATTTTTTATCTTAGTATTATTGTCAAAGTGATGTACAAAAGGGTTCCAGTTACATAAATAAGGTAGTGATAACATTTCTTATCTAACTTGTTACTCCCTCCCTCATTTTTCTTCCTTTTTCCTTCACTTTCTCAATCGCCTCCCCCAAGTTGTACAGATCATTTCCAACATATTGTTATGTTTGATTTCCTTTAAGTAAATATTTGTGCTGTTCCCATCTTGGAGCTCCACGAGGTAAACACTGGAACACCACAGTTAGAGCCCTCTATACATATTTTCCTACCATTTGGGGTCATATATTTGTTTGATTACTCATTTGTTTATTGCCAAAACTGGAGTTTGAATCCAGGGCCTGCACATTGTTCTCAGCTTTTCTTTTTCCTCAATTCTAGCCACAGCTTCATTTCTGGCATTTTGGTGGTTAAATGGGGGCTGGCTTTGAACCATGATCCTCAAATCTCAACCTTGTCAGTAGGATTGCAGGGGTGAGCCTACTTTATAATTTGACTTTTCATCTCATTATATCATGCATATATTTCCTATCCAAAAACATCCTTAGAAATTTCATACTGTTCTAAGAACATTACTTATAATGAGTACATGAGACTCCAGTGCTACTAAATTCCATAATTAATTGAACTGTCTCTATCCCTGAAAATCTTTGTTGTCTCGAAAATATTTAAATGGATCATCAAAGTACTTTTGGATTTTTCATTCTAATATCTATTTTTTTATAAATAGATTAGCATCTGCTAGTTGTTAGAAAGAACCAAATACAAACATTCTTCTTACAAAATGATCCATCTTAACTTGGCTCACCTGAAACAGTAGTTACTCCTCCCTGTGAAGTTATTCTTTTTCCCAGCATGCATTTCCATTTTTGTAACTTTTACACACCTTACCTACTATAATGCCTTGTCTAAAATCCCTCTTTCTATCATCCAGTTTTTGTACAAACCTTTTCCATTGTATTTCACTAAAAGGAAGGCATATTTCACTAATAGCAAATTAATGTCATCATTTCCATGGGTATTTCCATTTTAGCCTGGATCAGAACTTGATTCTAACAAGATTTTATTTTAATGGAAGAATCAGAGCATCAATTGAAAGCCTGAGAGTACCCTTATGAACAAATTTTATCATTCATTGCTTAATTTTCTTTTGGAATTTGAAGGCTAAAGATTATCAGCATATATATCTTCTGTTGTTACTGCATTTGATTCCCGTTCCCTGTATCTTGTATATACATTTTTCTAATGTGGGGAGGGGAAGGGAAATAACAAAATGCTGAAACAAGGATACAGGTTGACCAAATGTAACAATGAGATGTGCAATACACTATGTTGAAAATGAACTTCACAACTTCGGGGTAGGGGGAAAAAGGAGTTGGGAAAGTACAGAGGGAAGGAAATGTAGTGGGAAAACAAAGGAGGGCGTAACAATGCTCGACAGGAAATGTACTCATTACTTTACTGTAACCGTAACCCTGTAACACCTCTATACAGTATCTTTACAATAAAAATAGTTTTAAAAAGATTTCCAGCTCATACTCCCATGTTTAATTTGCTATACACCTTAAATGCTTCATATGGGTCAAAATGGGAAACAAAAAAGAAAGCAACTTTCAATATAGATTTCTACTGTTGTAACACTGAGATGCCAAATGCATTGCCAAGTGCACAGGAACACAGATTACAGACATTAACCTCTAGAATTCTGAGTTGTCTTCTTTGGCTTGAAATCTCTTAATTGTATTATATACAATACGCAGAAATGTCCTGAAAAAATATTCATAGATATAGAACAGTTCTACAAAAACAAGAAAATTTGTACCAAGTCAAAAAGAGGAAACTAATACAAGAAAAATTTTATTCCTGTTTATATAAAGCTAGGATTGAACATGGGTCTACCAATAGTCTGAAGAAAAGCAATTATTTAAGTGATTTCTTATTATAAATATAGTAATATAATTACATACATGGTAAAATAGAACTTGATGATGAGCCATGAACTCTGGCTGGGGAATTCAAGAAAATCTTTCTTGCACAATGTCATGATACGTAGGAAGGGAGAAAACAAATATTCTGTAAAATGATGAAAAGCTTATGAAGTTCAGTAATCTCCAAATATTATGACCAAGGAATGTAAAGTATCAGGAACTAGGTAGCAGTAAATTGGAAAGTGAAATTGGAGAAATTGAAATGGCCATATAGCTTGGTGTTATGGCACTTTCTTAATATGTACAGGGCCCTGGGTTCAATCCCCAGCACTAAAAAGGAAGGAAGGAAAGAGACCTAGAAAGATTTGTCAGGTGGGCCCAGCACCATCATAGACTTTTTATTCTCTAGCCCATGATTCCATACTGTTGATTACACATTATTACTGCATGGGAGATTTTAACTTCAGTTGCCCAAGTCCCAGCCATTTTTAGTTGCGTGGGTACAGATCTATCAACTTCAGCTCATATGATTTCGGGGCACCAGTAAACACCCAGGACAGAGATATCATGAGAGCACATATGAGTCTAGAACTTGAAAAATGGTCTATGAACCTTTTATTTCTGCAGAAAAATAAATACACATGGTATGTTAACCTAAGTATGGATATAGATTAGTCTGAGTTTAAATGTACCCATATACCAGTTTTGCAACCTTGAGTAAATTACCTACCTCTATTTAAACCTCCATTTCCTATTTTGGACATGGGAGCCAATGAGACTACCGTGCTAAGGTATTTCTAAAGTGTTTTCTGGCTATGCATTTTTAAATTTATTATAACTACCGTTAGTTGACTTGTTTATATAGTGCACATTTGCACCAGGTACTGATGAGCAAAGCAGAAGAAGATGAAGTGTGCTGTCTTAGGTCTCTCGGGTACTTGATGTAATTCCTTACACTCCAAAATTTATGAAGTCAGAGTTGAAAACAGGGCAATTTAAAAACTTTTCTCTATGGAGCCTTAGCATTTTTCAATATCAGAAGGACTCCAGAAAGATGGAAAATTAAAATAGAGAAACTGGGGCTGGGAAGGTGGCTCAGTGGTAGAGTGTTGCCTTGCATGCATGAGGCCCTGGGTTCGGTTCCTCAGCACCACATAAGCAGAAAAAGCCAGAAGTGGGGCTGAGGGTCAAGTGGTAGAGCGCTACTCTACAGTTGAAGAGCTGAGTGACAGCTCCCGGGCCCAGAGTTCAGGCCCCACAACCACCAAAATAGAAAAGAAAAAGGGAAAAAAAGAGAAACCACAACAGTCCTTGTCAACTAGCTTACTGTTAGTCCTTTTGACCTATGATGGCAAATTACCAGACACTGAATCGGTTATAAACAACAAATTTATTTCTGCACTCTGGAGCCTGGAGGTCCAAGATTGCAATGCCAGGAGAGTCAGGATTTTTTTTTCTGAGTGATGCACTGTACTAAAGATCAGGAGTGAAATCTATTTGGTTTTGTTTACTTAAATCCCAGTCATGAAGGCTTGCCTCCATGACATAATTACCGTCCACATACACACAAAGGCCCACTTCTGTCTCAAACTGTGATCCTCTTACTTCTGCCTCTCTTATCAACATGTGTCACGTTTGTTTTAGGTGTTGATATTTTCACCATACCAAAAGCAAGCCTCCGATACCTTCCAGAGTCTAAGTCATAAGTAGTTAGAATTATAGGCATGCACCACTATATGAAGCTCAATTTTTCTAAAAAGAAATCTTCAGTAGCTCTGCTAACAAAGAGATATTCACTCACTTATCTTTAGTCTGCAATTCTCTGCCTCTGGAACTTTTTTCTCATTGTTCTCCTCACTGAAGCTGGCAAGTTTGTGATAACTTCAGTATTGTTAATGCTTTCAAAATATTCCTTTTTAGTCTACATTCTTCATGCCTCATGATCTATATCATAGTGATTTTCCTTACCAAAAATGTTTGTCTCAGCCAGGAGAGGTGACTGATGCTTGCAATCCTGAGGAGCTGAGATGTAAAGACTTTAGTTGGAATCCAGCCAAATATTTTCTATCTAAAAGGAAACTGGGTGCCTCTTAATAACATAAAAAATTTCATATTTGTTATAATAACATCTTAGAAATTTAAACTTATTCATTTGATAACCTTAATAGAAACAAGGAATTAAACATGAATTTCTCTCAGGAAATCCAAGTCATTCATTACAACCCTAACTTATTTGGGGAGAGAGTTGAAATCTCGTTCAGAAAACATAACCATGTGCCATTGTTACCTTCTCCTTTCTGTCATTATCAAACATGCTTCAGAGGAAACAGACTTAAACAGATATGAGTCCTGGAATATATTGTAAATGCCAGCATTGAATGATCTCTCCATGGTAAAAAAATCTTCACAAATTTTCATGCTCCTGAACAACCCATCCTGTTGCTTTGCTCTGAGCCTGGATGAGTTTTCCCATTTGTCCTTCTATGGCATTCTTCTAGAGCAGGTGTGTGTCTTTTCCTTAATTTGGCCGATATGGAGTCTTATTTCCTCTTTCAAACATTCTGAGAAGCTATTGCCAGGCCACAAAAAGTAAGATAAAATTTTCATCCCATATTCTCCCCTCATAGATCTCCTGCCCTGAAAAACTGTTTACTGAACAAAATGGAACAATGATTGTTGAAAGAGCATTATCACACTAGTCATAACACCAGAGAGGAACAAGTAGAAGAATCATTATCTGCGTGTCACCAGTATCTATCGACCTACTGCTTCCATGTTTAAATGGGACAACTAATATATGTTTTTTCTAGCTGCCAGTGGCTCACACCAGCAATGCTAGCTACTCAGGAGACTGAGGTCTGAAGATTGTGGTTCAAAGAGAGCCCAGGATAGAAAGTTCATGAGATTCTTACCTCCAATTAACTACCAAAATGCTGAAAGTGGTACTGTGGCTCAAGGGGTAGAGTTCTAACCTTGAGCAAAACAGCTCAGGGACAGCATGCGGGCCAAAGAAACAGCACACACACAAAGATATATGCTTCTAGATTTCCTGACCATGTTCTTTTTCATAATATGAAGATTTTGTAAGTCAAATAATCTTGATGCCAATTAATAGCTATGCTGTCTTGGGCTTGTAATCCTCAACTTCATCTTCCTTGCCTGTACAATGAAGAAATTTTGCAAAACTGGTGCAGTGGGCGAATCCAGTCATAATGCATGTGTGTGAAAATGTAACCAGGTAAATTCAGGGGGTGAGGTTGGGAAAGATAAAGAAGAATGATCAAATTGGTGACATCTTTAAGATGTACTCACAAACTGACATATTAAATGAAAGCTCCTCATAATAAAAAATAAAAATTAAAAAATTAATACTCTTTTGTTCACTATTTAGGTATAATTTTTTAAGTAGAAAAAAAGTAACCAGTGCATCAGTGCAATCCACACCTCTTAGGGCCAGATAGTGCATAACTGTTTCTTTTAAAGAATACAGGACAGAGAAGAGTGGAACAAATCATTTCCAGAATAAAACTGATCAACTCTACCCCAAAGTTACCATCAATAGTGATGTTGACATACACCCTTGATTTCATGCACTCAGAGCACATTTACCCCCATCCCCCAATCCTGGGTTTGAACTCAGTGCCAAGCTTCTGTCCCAGAGCTTCCCCTCACTCCACCCCTCAAAGCTATTGCTCTAACATTTGAGCCACAGCTCCAATTCTGGCTATTTTTGGTTAATTGGAGGTGAGTCTCTTAGATTTTCCTGCCCAGGCTGGCTTCGAATCACAATCCTCAGATCTCAGGCGTGGAATATAGTTGTGAGCCACCATACCAGTATGCACCATACCAGTGCATACTTTTGCACTGTAATTTTCCTCCCTGAAACCTCATAGCCACAATCTTAGGCGAAAAGATTCAGAGAGCCCCCAATTGAAGACCATTCTACAGAATGTTTTGTCTCCTAAAAAGGGAGAAATGCCATCTCTTTCCCTTTGGTGAAAATAATAGAAGTTAGATTATTATATGACAATAATAATAGATATTATTATAACTCACAATATGTATTCCCATCCCCATTGCTACCAGGCTAGTTTGTATAACTTACTTTGACAAATGACATGTAAGAAATGATGACACGTGTCTTTTCTGAGCTTTAGTCCTGTGGTTTTCACTCTTTTCTTCCCCTGGGAACCTGTGGCGGTCAGTGAATCCCAGAATCGACACCATGTTGATTGTCAGTGTGCCTGGAAGAGGCTTGGTAGCATGAGAGAGAATAATCAAAGTTGTAAGCTATTGAGTCATTGGGGTTGGTTTCCCACAGTAAAATTAAGCTCACATTGAAATCCCATTTCTAGGTAATCTAGGCCTCTTTTTCTTCACTCCTCTCCTGCCCCCTTCTCATGTCTTCCTGAATATTTTCTCTTCTACCAGCTTCTCTTCAGGTGACACCAATTCATGAGTCTCCTTATCCAAGAAACTGCTTTTGTGTTCCTATATTACTTTTTCTCCTAGGTGTTTCTTCACTTCGTTTTTCTGAGGTTTTCAGCCAGAAGCTTCCAAGTGTGATGGATCCTCAGACAAAATCCCTCTGCCCAGGCTGGGAAGGTGGCTCAGTGGTAAACTGCTTGCTTTGCATGCATGAGGTCCTAGGCTCGATTCCTCAGCACCACATAAGCAGGAAAAGTCAGAAGTGACACTGTGGCCCAAGTGGTAGAGCACTAGCCTTGAGCTGAAGAGCTGAGGGACAGTGCCCAAGCCCAGAGGCCCCACAACTAATCCGCCCAAAAAAATCCCGCTGGCACATCTCCCTTGCTTACTTTCACTCTACTCATGTTGGTTTACTAGGAGTCCAGAATAAAATAAAGCTCCAGAAACCTTTTGGATAGAAAAAGAAACCACCACATGGGAAGAGATTGGGAGCTGAACAGAGGCAGGAGGGATCATGGCTTCAGCCTCAACTGTCTTCTGTTACCAGCGGTGAGTCTTTCCTCCAAAATCAATGTGGCGAATTCTGCAATTCGTATTGACTCATCCACATACACAGACCTAGTTAGCCATGCAGAATGACTTAAAATATAGATTTCCTATATCACAGAAATCTGTACTGGATAAAATGGGCAGAAAGAACTTCATTTAGGGCTGGGAAGGTGGATCAGTGGTATAGCACTTGCCTTGCATTGCCTGAGGCCCTGGGTTCGATTCCTCAGCACCACATAAGCAAAAAGAAAAAAGCCGGAAGTGGCGCTGTGGCTCAAGTGGTAGAGCGCTAGCCTTGAGCTGAAGAGCTGAGGGACAGCGCCCAGGCCCAGAGTTCAGACCACACGACCGGACCCCCCCCCCAAAAAAAAAGAACTTCATTTAATCAGGTTCAATTCATATTTACATGCTTAAAATTTAACTGAGAATAAAATCAAATTCACCCAGCCTTCATAAATTCAAAATATCCAAGCAACTACATTTTATTCCTGAAGGGGTGGTGCTCTCAGAAAATAAGGAATTAGGGTTCAGGACACATGTCAGACACATTTCACTTCAGAATCAAGATTAAATTCATTAGCACAGGCTGCAAATTTGCTTACTCTCAGCATTGTAAACACATATCATTTTTTCTGGACTTAGTAAAAAAGATGGAAGAGTTTGATTTCCCTTCTCAATTTCAATCTTCACATTCACATTTTCTTCTAAGGAAGTCATTTATCTCACTCACCTGAAAATACAAAATATGTCTACATACGAGGGTCTTCTGGACATCTGGGAGCAAAATAGGAGGATTGAAACAGGCTACAGGAAACTTGATTATTCAGAAATAAAACATGTTTTTACTTCATAGCACAGCCTTGATAGCACAGGTAAGCTAGTTTGGAAGGGCTTGTCCTTTCCACAACCCAGGTGGGAATGTGCTTAAGTTGGAGGGGAGAAATGTCTTAGTTTTCAGAAAAAGGCAAAAGAATGGTGATGGCTTTTCTTCTCAGAAGAGAACCTTTAAATAGGATACATTTTTCTCTTCACAAAACACTTAAATATACAGTAGTCCCCTTCACTGTAATTTCCCCTTCTGTAGTTAGTTACCTGTGCTCAATTGTGGTCTGAAAAGATTAAATGGAAAACAATCTCATATTTTGAAAGAGACCACATTCACACAATACTTTTTTTGAGTTTTGTGGATGTAAGGTCTCACTGTAGATCTCTCTCATTATTTTCCTGCGTCAATATTGTTTCCTGGGATTACAGGTATGCACTTCCACACCCATTTCACATTACTTTTTTATAGTGTATTGTTACAATTCTTCTATTTTATTAGTTACTGTTATAATTGTCTTACTGTTCCTAATTTATAACTTAAGATTTATTGTAACTATATTTGTCTGGGTAAAAGCATAAAATGGTCATGTTGGTATTTATAGGGTTGCTTCCAGAACTGATTGGGTATACTAAAATCTGCACAGGCTCCATTCCCATATATAAAATAGCATAATATGTCATACAATGTAAGTTACACTTTAAATTATGTCAATGTTATATATATTACAAACATATATGTAACAGTATGTAAATAGTTGCTATATTAAATATTTGGGGAACAATTTTTTTCCTGAATATTTAAAATTTCTGGTTGGTTGAACACCTAATGTGGAAATTCTGGATACTGAAGGTTAAGTCTATAAAGTACTTCATTGATTTCAGGTATCTACTTGGAATGTATGTCCAGAGGCTAAGCAGGAACTACAATAAGAACAAAAAGAAACTTGAACCTCTTATTTTGCCATAATTATTCACTAAATAAAATGTGGATAAATGTGATTCTCTAGCTCTTCCTCCTTCTCCTCCCCCTTCTCCTTCTCTCCCCCCTCCTCCTCTCCTCCTCCTCCTCCTCCTCCTCCTTCTCCTCCTCCTCTTCCTCCTTCTCCTCCTCCTTCTTTTTCTTCTTTTTCTTCTTCTACTTGGGTCCAGTCATGGGGCCTGAACATTGGGCCTGGGAGAAGTCCCTCAGCTCTTCGGCTCAAGGCTAGCGTTCTACCACTTAAGCCACAGCACCACTTCTGGCTTTTTTCTTTTTGCTTATGTGGTGCTGAGGAATCGAACCCAGGGCCTCAGGCAAGCAAGGCAAGCACTTTACCACTGAGCCACCTTCCCTCCCCCTCTTATTCTTATTCTTCATCCTCTTTTCTCATTGCTGAAGATCCAGCGCAAGGCCTTGCACATGCTAGCCTTGGTGTCAAACACAATTCTACATCCCAATCCTTTAGACCTTCTAAAAAGACAGTTTGAGAATTTCACAATGTTTAATAAGCAACACTAATTTTCCCTTTCCTTTCTAGGCTCCAAAACAGGGAAATGTGTGTGTGTGTCAGCGGGAGATAAATAGGACAGTCATCTAGGGAACACTTTGCTGATTGTCATATTTTATTTTTTTGTTCAGCTGGCATTTAAAAATATATTAGCATATAATTTAAATACTATATTTAAAATTTATTCATGTGAACAAAGACCAACTAAATAATTTTTGTCGTTTATATGTATAAAGTTAAAAATTCTGTCTCTATAAGAATCTTATAAAACGTTCTTTGGACATGATTCCTACCATCTCCTTAGAGGCAAAGCTGAAGTCTATATATTAAATATTCTACTCATCATATGCAATAATTAGGAAGGATAACTCAAAAATCAATAGAAACAATGAAAAATATGTCAAACATGATAAAAAGGAAAATTACCGATCAAACAGATGCTTATCATCTTGACTGCTAGAGAACAACCATCTGAGAATGTGCAGAATTACAGAAAGGAGAATATATAAATTCAAAAGAAAGAGAAAACACTGAAAATATTGAAAGAGAAACATGCACCAATAGGTCATGCTTGTAGTCCTAGATGCTCACGGGGCTCATTAGTGGCTAAAAAAAAGCAAGAATAAACTAGATAATATCAACTGAAAACCTTTCATAATTCAAAGGACAGTATCACAAGAAGTGAAAACATATGCAATAGATAAAGGACACATACTTGCTAATGCTACAATGTAAGGCTACAATGATCCTGAGTCTTAAGTATTTTTATATCTTCTAATTGTATACAAATTATTTCTGAATAGGATATTTCTTTAAAGAACAGATGTAAATTAATAGTCAATAGGAGGTGTATATGAAGTAAGCTCCTCTTTAGTATCTAAGAAAAAATAAAAAGAAAAGTCACTAATGTGACAATTATATTAAAAGACGAAAAAAATTTACTAATGCATTTGTGGAGAAATTGATTTACTCCACACATCAGATCAATTTGTGTAATACTGCAATCATTTTAGCAAGCAAGATTTCAAGTCTTCAAAAGGTCAAAGTGAATTGTATACGATCCAGCCATTACACTTCTATGTATGTATTAAAGAGAAGTAAAAAACTTGTTTGGACAGGGAATGTAGTTCATTGACAGTGCACTGGAACAGTATATGGGAGACCTTGGAAATAATCCCCCAAAACAAATTTTGAAAAGACACACTATAGAGAATGTATGATGGACAAGTTCCTGTAAGTGAATTTTATATCTATTTTAATGTCTGTTCTAAAGTTTACAGAATTTCTATTTGAAGAAATGCAAGTTTGTGAAAATTACACTTGGAAAACCTCTGATTGTACAATTCACTTCCAAAGTAATAAAATGTATACAATGAAAGGGGATAATATATTGCATGTGAATTACATGTCAGCAAAAAACCTATTGTAAAAAATACTTCACACAAAACGCAGATTACCTAGAAAGATGTTTTGGTGTTGGTTAAAAACACTTTGTAAACTAGTTTTTAAAACAAAGATGTGATTTCTGTTTATTTTGAGTGTATACAGAGATAACTCACTCAAAAAGTGCATGTGATAACTGGAATACATACGAATTATGTATCTTTTATAAGTAATTTATAATCTTTTCTGGAAGAAACATTTAGCAAATGAGAGAAGACACAAATCTATGCATCTGCTTTTTATGAAAACCATGTCTTGCTTGCTCAATCCAATTGCTTTTCTCTACTTTTCTAGGAAAAACGTATTCTCAAGATAAGAGCCAATAGCAGTGAAAAGAAAAAAATCACAATCATCATGATTTATTTATGAAAATAAAAAATGAAATAAAACAATTTCACTTAAGGGACTTCAGTATTAGTGTTTATGAAGATGTTCCTGAATGCCAACCTCCATTGATTTTTTTGGAATTTTAATTTCTACCAACATATGAAAACTAGAAGAAGAAAACAAATATAGTCTTAGAGCAAACCAGCCTTGAAATAATTTTCTTAATTGTTTTGAAATTACAAAAGAATTGATAGCATTAAGCAAATGAACCTTTCCTTAGGAAATCATTTAAAAATGTTTATCACTTATTATAATTCAAATAACAAGCAAGAATAATTTTATATAATCATTACAAATGTCATCTTACTATTATCGTAAAATAGAATAAAAGGCCGGCCCCAATATATTACCTACGAATCATTATGCTTAATTCTTAATCATTACCTAAATACCTTAAACAATTTAAATAGTCATATTTTAACATAGACGTAAATATTTGATACTTTTTACTTAACATTTTCCAGGAGCATGCATTCATTTTTCTAAGAAATATTCACAGCATTTAAAAGATGCTTTGGTGAAATTAATGTGATACATTTTGTTGTTGTTTTTGTTGTTATTGTTTACAAGGCCTGGGCATTGTCCCTAGGCATTTTTATGTTCAAGGCCAGCAGTCTACATCTTGGAGAACAGAGCTAATTCCGGTTTTTGAGTGGTTAATTGGAGATAAGAATCTAACAAGTATTTTTCTGTTTGGGCTAGTTTTGAAAACAGTTCTAAGATTTCAGCCTCCAGAGTAGATATAGGCATGAGTTACTGGCACTTGGTTTGATTTTTTTTTAATTTTAATAATGTTTTAAGATTTTTGCTTCACGATAATGTACATTGTTCTACACATAAATTTATATATATGTATATATTTCTGACGACAAATTCTCTCTAAAAATGTATGTCTTTCTACACAGAAATATATATATATATACATATATGTACACACATATATATATATATATATATATATATATATATATATTTCTGAAGACAGACATCCTCTGAAAATTTTATTCTACTATTTTTTACCTTTTTCATTTCAAAGATATACAGTCTATTTTCCCAAGTTTCCTGTAGTAAAATAACTAATAATTCAATAGAAATTAGAGTTTTTTCTTTCAATGAAATTTTAGATATACACAAGATATTTTAGTAATGTTTATAAGTATATTCTTTGAAAAATTCTGTTTAAACTCTTAAATATTTGTGTGTAATCACAGGGAGAGAGGAAGTTAATTCATACTGGTTAGGAATTTGCAATGCTTCAAAAAATCTATTCAATAATTTGTTATAAGCACATTGTCAAGCTACCTGGTATGGCTTAGTTTTTTGTTTCCTTTTTTTTATTTTTCTTTCTTTTAATTTAATTTAATTTTATTTGTGAACATACTGTACAGAGGAGTTACAAATACATGGGCAGGATAATGCGTACATTTCTTACAAAGCATTGCAGCCTCCTCCTTTGTTTACCCTTCACATCCCTTCCCAGCCTCCCCCCTCCCCCCCCAATCCCAATCCTTCTCCTTCCCCCCCCTTCCCCACCCCCCACCAACGTTGTAAAGCTCGTTTTGGACATTACAACTTGTACTTCTCATTGTTGCAACAGGTCCACCTGTATCCTTAAACAAGTGGTTTTTCCCCATCTCCACAAGTTATACTGACATCAAATATAGTGAAAGCAGGGGTTATACTGTGGGGGAGGGACATACAAAGGAACAAAGAGATAATCTTATAAATGCGTTAGAAACACATGCATGAAAGAAAAAAAACATTAAAATACACATCTAAGGGTTCATTTTCCTGACATCACATTATCTGACCTTTTCCGCTTGACTCATATATATACTAACTAGATATTACAAATAACCGAAACCATGGGACCTATGATTCTTTGGGCCTGGCTTACTTCACTTAATATAATTTTTTCCAAGTTTTTCCATTTCCTAAGAAATGGGGCGATATAGTTCTTTCTGATGGAGGCATAGAATTCCATTGTGTATATATATCACATTTTCTTGATCCATTCATCTACTGAGGGGCATCTGGGTTGGTTCCATATCTTAGCTATGGTAAATAATGCTGCAATAAACATAGTTGTGCTGGTAGCTTTAGTGTGGTCTTGTTTGTAAACATTTGGGTAAATGCCCAAAAATGGGATTGCTGGGTCATAGGGGAGTTCTATGTTAAGTCTTTTGAGGAACCTCCATACTGCTTTCCAAAGTGGTTGAACAAGTTTACATTCCCACCAACAATGAAGTAAAGTTCCTTTCTGTCCACATCCCCTCCAGCATCTGTTGTTGTTAGAGTTCTTGATTTTTGCCATTCAAACTGGAGTGAGGTGATATCTTAATGTTGTTTTGATTTGCATTTCTTTTATGGCTAGGGATGTTGAACATTTCTTCATGTGTCTATTGGCCATCCTTCTTTCTTCTTCTGAGAAGTTTCTCTTTAAGTCTTTCTCCCACTTATTTATTGGGCAGTTGTTTCTTTGAGGGTTTCTTTATTCAAATATTTAACGTGATTGCATGCACAGTGGTAACATTAAAATTATTAATCAAAATACAAATAATTGCAAAATCAAAGACACATATCAGACTTTCAATAATTAGCACTTATGATGGTAATAATAATAAAAATAATGACCACAATGTAGCCTGATAATGACAATGTTGTGATTGAAAAGGAAAAATTATTAGCCATCTTTGCAGCTAGCTTTCCCACATTGAATACATAGTTATAAACAGCATTGGATTACATACAATAACAACAGGAGAGTTTCAATATCAAGAAACACAATCACATAAACTGGTGAGAGAGTAAAAACCCTAATGTCATTCTTGCAGTCTGTCTAATGTATATTCACTTTTCATCGTGGTATTGATTTTTTATAAGTAAAATCATTTATTTATAAATGTTGATTATTCCACGTAGATAAAACATAATATGTTGAGTGCTTTCTGTTATCAAGGTTTGTTCTAACCTTGAGAACTTAGGAGAAAGCCTTTCATTACCCAAACAGCCATTGGCTTAGTTGTATATCCCTAGAAGGTAACAACAAATGCCTCAAGCATGTTCACTCATTAGACAGAAATCCGTGGTCAGTTTTAGTTTCTCTCTAGTCCACTGGAGAAAATCTGTGCATAAATTTATGAAGAACACTTGACAACAAATAAAACAAAAGAGAAATTTAGATGGACTAAGTGTGATTAGTTCAAATAACATTCCCATATAGATACTATTCAATATCAATGTTTTCTATGAAGACTTAGGGTCTATGTTAAAAGGGCAGAATGATGCAGGCTCCAGCCTCAGGATTATCTGAGGACTATGTTTGTGTATATGGAAAGCTCTTGGCATGCCGGGCTTGAGAGGGAACATGTTCTATCTCCCTATCTCAAAACACATGTCACAGACTCCTGGGAGCCAAGGAAGTAGCTCTTCTGCTTGCTTAAACATAGATGATCAGCTGGTCAAGCATTTTCCTGAGATTGGGGAAGTGGTTTCAGCTTTCTCTAAAATAGTTTAGATAATAATATACCAAGTCATTGTCTCATAGGTTAAGTAAAATGTACCTGTTGGAATTTTTTGTGAATGTCTCCTGACTAAATCTTGGCAAAGATAATGCTTGCTTGTCTTTAAATACCCACTAACAATAAAGCACAGCATTCAGTGGCAATTGCTGTTTGCACTCTGCATCCCCTGTGTCCTGGTGATTTTGTGACCCTTACCCGGGACCCCAATGCCTTAGACATATTAACAGTATGCTCTTCAATACATTTGTAAACACATGACACAATTTACATAATAACACTTACATATCTGTAGTTGCCTTAAAAGAACACAGGCCTTAGAGCCAGGAGGTAAAATTTATTTTTATTTCTGCATGAAAAAATTTGAGATTTTATACCAAAAAACTGGATTTGACTCTTTTCTTATTTGTAAGCTAAGGTGGAAAATGTAAGGACTCTTCACTTTCTTTTTTCTTGCTCTAGAAGTCAATAAATACATTCTTCAATATTTCTGGTAGATTACATCCATTTACAGATAAGAAATGTAAGGCCAACAGTCAATGTAATGAATAAATAATGATACTAGAATTTGTGTCTGAGCTCTTCACTCTGTGTGCTTATAAGAAGTAGTAATTTGGTGGTGGAGAGGACCAGTATGAAAAAAACTATGGGGCAAAAACATACTTGTTAAAGGTTGTTTAATATTAGGTGACCAGTGATGATTACATGAAACAGGCTGGTGTCAGGGGTATAAAAAGGAGTACATAGAAATCATATTAGTGACAGAAACTGAGAAAATCTTGATCATTCATCTAATCTAATGGGAGGGAGTAGATGGGTAAGAATAAATCTAAAGTGTTCTACAGCCATGGCCTGGCAACTGTGTTAGTGATATTCTTGGTGATAAAGATTACAGAAGGAAGTGATGGATTTAGGGGAAAAAACTCACGGAGAGTTCTGAGTTTATATTAAACTGTTGCAAAGATAGGTCTGTTTAGACACCATCAAAATATTCATGACCATGAATATGAAAAAGAATAATAAAATCGGGGGCATTATTAAAGGGAAGAGGAAAAGGAAAGTTCTGACACAAGTGCGAGCAATATGAGCACCAGTGTGGACAAGATTGGAACAAAGAGATAAAGAAGGAAACAAGAAAGTAATAAACACAGATTTATACAAGTAAAGAAAGGAAAGAATTTGCCAGAAGAAAAGGTCAAAACTCTTACAGAGGTATTGAAGGAAATATGCTATTTGGATTTGAAAATTAAAAGGGCAGAGACAAGTTCAATGAGAACAGAGTTTTGGTAAAATGGTAGAGATATGTCATATTGATGAAATTTTGAGATATGAATTTGAAGCCATAAAATTCTGGATCCAGGAATTCAAGAGATCCTGTTGATTTTAAATGTTGGGAACAAATGCTTTTATCCTATCCTTAGAAGAATTATACTGATGTAACTGACATGAACTTTAATTAGATGTATTCTGTTAATAGTTTTGAAGCCTTTTTTAGCCAGGAGATTATAGATTGAACTAAAACACAGACAGGACTCATTTGTCCTACAGTTCCAATGAGTTACCCATGTATCCACATCAATTTGGGATTTCATTGAAATATCTGTATATATGTTTAGATATCTTATCAGACTATCCATTAAAAATGTAGGACAAGTAACACCAAATATTAGGTTGAAAATATACTAATGTTACTCAAGACACCTCAAATTGATTCTTCTTTAGCCACTGAGTCATCATAATTGCCAAATACTGTATTTCAATCTAGTTCTTTTCAGGGATATTTCCATTCTGAAATAACCCTGCCAATCAACTTTCCACAAATTCTTTTTTTTTTTTTTTTGTCGATCGTAGGGCTTGAACTCTGGGCCTGGGCGCTGTCCCTGTGCTCTGCAGCACGAGGCGAGCGCTCTACCACTTGAGCCACAGCACTACTTCCCACAAAATCTTATATGTAGGAAGTGCACTTATAAATTTCAAACTTTTATTGAATGGAAGAGTTCAGACAGTACCCTCACTACTAGGATTAAATGCCTAAAAAGATAAGGCATTTTGCTCTAATGCCTTTCTTTCTTTTTTTCATATACATTGGCAAGTAGGGAAGGATTCTAATGCAACAATAATACAATGGTGACTTGTATTAACACAGCATTCAGGATCTAGTTTTAATTTGGATACTTACTAATTAGCTCCAAAGTTTGTGGATATTTATAGTTCTCGTGGGTAATCTAATGTGCTCCAAGAAAATGTCCCTAAGGAGCCTTTCAATTATAATATGTCTGTTTGCCTCCAAATGCTTTAAATTGTACACCCGCTAATGTGGGCATAAGGTTACACTGTTGAACTTTCCCCTTCAGATAGTGAGTATGACCCTATTGCTTAACATGGAGAAAGTACCTTCTTACATAGACTGGACATGTGCAAACAAGAAGTGGTACGTGAAAAATGTTCTTAGCAGTTTGTACAGATGAAATGGAAATAGAGCAACTGTGAGCTCAGAACGAAAGTGGAAAAGAAGAAAAAGGAATAAAGAAGAATGTGCCAAGGAAATGCTGAAGTGCAATTTCAAATAATGTGCTCAGGTGTGAGGGTGTGTTCAAAGTACAGCCAGGCAATGTAGTTCGATAACATAGGGGAAAAAAAAACTACTTTAAACCATTCTGGGATAATCATACAAGTAGAAGCCTCTAACTCTGACTCTCAAATCAACCACATATCATCAATTTAAGGAGTATTTTCCAAGAGCAAAGTGAGAAAAAGAGGGCACATCACAGTTAGTGTTCTGATTGAAGTAATGACAATCATATTAATTTTCTTAAAATTTTCATTGATTTTGGAGCATTAAAGTGGGAAAAAGCCAAGTAAATATTTTTTCAAGAACCTAAATTAAGTGGGGGTATGCTATTGGTCTCTTTTTAACTTGGAAGTTAAAGATTATGCCTTTTTTAAATTGTGGAAATAGTGCAGAGAGGGTATACAATTACATGGACAAGGTAATAAATGCATTCATTTTTTTTGGGGGGGGTGTCCAGGAATGGGGCCTGAACTATGGGCCTGGGTGCTGTCCCTCAACCCTTCATCTCAAGGCTAATGCTCTACGAATTGAGCCACAGTGCCACTTCCCGCTTTTTTTTCTTTTTGCTTATATGGTGCTGAGGAATCTAACCGAGGGTCTCATGCATGCAAGGCAAGCACTCTACCACTGAGCAAACTTTACAGCCCAGGAGTACTTTTCTTATCAAGCATTGTTGCCTCCTCCATTGTTTCCCCTTCCCATCCCTTGCCATCACCCCCTCCCCCACGACACACCTCCACGCCCATCCCCACCACCCTCGCCCACCCCCTGCCCCTCAGTCAAAGTTGTTAGGTTCATTTTTTGACTTAATGTGTTGTACATCTCATTGTTGCAATTGGTCCCCCTGTATCCCTATTTAAACAATTTTCCTTTTCACTTCCCATCCACAAAGTATACCAACATCAAATACAGGGAGAACAGGGGTTATACCGTGCAGTAGGGCTGTACAAAGCAACAAAAAAAATCATCTTATATATATGTTAAAAATAATCGCAAGGAAGAAAAACCATTTGAATCCTTATCTTGGGGTTTATTTAGCCTAAAATTTATTTATCTGAACTTTTCTGCTTCTCTCAGACATATACTAGATATTGCAAATAAGGGGAACCATGAGAACTATGTTTCTTTGGGCCTAGATTACTTCACTCAATATAATTTTTTCCAAGTCTTTCCATTTCCTAAAAAATGAGGCCATGCCATTCTTTCTGATGGAGGCATAGAATTTCATTGTGTATATATACCACATTTTCTTGACCATTCATCTACTGAGGGGCTTCTGGGTTGGTTCCGTATCTTAGATATGGTAAATAATGTTGCAATAAACACAGTTTTGCTCCTAGATTTAGTGTGGTCTTGTTTGTGATCATTTGGGTAAATGCCCAAATATGGGATTGCTGGGTCATAGGGGAGCTCTGTGTGGAGTCTTTTGAAGAAACTCCATACTACTTTCCAAAGTGGTTGAACAAATTTACACTCCCACAAACAATGCAGTAAAGATCCCTTCAGCCCACATCCCCTCCAGCATCTGTTGTTATTACAGTTCTTGATTTTAGCCATTCTAACTGGAGTGAGGTGGTATCTCCATGTTGTTTTGATTTGCACTTCCTTTATGGCTTGGGAAAGTGAGCATTTCTTCATGTGCCTATAGGGCATCCTTCTTGCTTCTTCAGAGAAGTGTCTCTTTAATCCTTTAGCCCACGTATTAATTGGGAAGTTGTTCCTTTGCGGATTTGTTGTTGTGGGATTTAATTTTTTGAGGTCCAGGTATATTTTAGATATGAGACGGTTGACCATTGTATGGCTAGTGAAGATCTTCTCCCAATCCGTGGGTTTTCTATTGATCTTGCTAGCTATGTCCTTTGCCATGCAGATGCTTCAGGAGTCACATCTTGCCCGTAAAAACAAACACATTTTCAATGTTAAAGGCTGCAGCAAAATCTATCAAGCAAATGGCCCCCATACACAGGCGGGTGTTGCAATCCTAATATCAGATAAAATAGACTTCAAACTAAAATTCGTGAGAAAAGACAAAGAAGGTTGCTACATACTAATTAAGGAATCTTTCCTTCAGGAGGATATTAGAATTCTAAATATCTATTCGCCAAACAATGGAGCACCCAAATTTATCCAAGAAACACTACTTTCCCTCAAATCCCATATAGATCCAAAGACATTAATTGTTGGGGATTTTAACACACCACTCTCCCCACTAGATAGATCAACTCGGCAAAAACTCAACAGAGAAACTGCATATCTAAACAACTGCATAGATCAACTAGAGTTAACAGATATCTACCAAATATTTCACCCAGCAGCATCAGAATACACGTTCTTCTGAGCAGCATATGGAACATTTTCTAAATCAGACCACATTTTAGGACACAAAGCAAACATGTCGAAATTCAGAAACATTGAAGTTATACCTTGCATTCTCTCTGACCACAAGGGAATAAAATTAGAACTCAACACCAAAAGCCTCCAAAGAAAGTCCAGTAACACATGGAGGCTGAACAACACACTGCTGAATCACAAGTGGGTCATGGAAGAGATTAGAAAGGAAATTCAAATATTCATCCTATTCAACAAAAATTAGCACACAAATTACCAGCTCCTCTCGGACAGAGCAAAGGCAGTACTCAGAGGCAAGTTTATAGCTCTGAGCTCCTACATCAACAAATTGGAGAGATCGGAAACCAACAATTTAATGAGACATCTGAACCTCCTTGAAAAAGAGCAGCAAGATAAACCCCAATGCAGTAGACAGAAAGAAATAATTAAAATTAAATCAGAATTAAATGAAATAGAATCCAAAAAACTATAGAAAGAATCAACAAAACAAAGAGTTGGTTCTTCGAAAAAATTAACAAAATTGACAGACCCTTAGCAAATCTTATCAGAAAAAGAAGAGAACACATCCAAATTAATAAACTCAGAGATGAGAATGGAAACATCACCACGGAAACAATCAAAATTCAGAACATTATAAGGGAATACTTCTCAAAACTTTATGCTCATAAGTTTGAGAACTTGACCGAAATGGATCTTTTCCTAGTAAATATTGACAAGCCAAAACTAAACCAAGTTGAGTTAAACCAGCTTAACAGGCCCATATCAAGCATTGAAATAGTAACAGGAATAAGAGACCTCTAAGCTAAGAAAAGTCCATGACCAGATGGGTTTACAGCGGAATTCTACAAGGCCTTCAAAGCAGAGCTCACACCAATACTCCTCCAACTCTTCAATGAAATTGAAAGAGAATGTTCACTACCAAACACATTCTATGAATCCATCATAACCCTCATCCCAAAACCAAGCAGGGACTCATCAAAGAAGGAGAACTATAGACCCATCTCGTTGATGAACATTAATGCAGAGTGTCTCCTTTGACTCTGAGGATTTTTACCCATTGGGAGTTGATTCTGGTGAAGGGTGATATCGAAGGATATAGGTTTTATTTTCTACAAGTTGTTAACCAATTTTGCCAGCACCATTTACTGAAGAGGCTGTCTTTCTTCCATCCTAATTTTTACCTCCATTATGGAAGATTAGATGGCTATAGAGCTGTGGGTCCATTTCTGGGTTTTCAATTCTCTTCCATTTGTTCTGAAGTCTGTTCTTGTGCCACTACTAAGCTCTTTTGTTTAATATGGCTTTGTAGTAGAGTTTGCAATTTGGTATTGATATTCCTCCAACACAGTTCTTTTTGTTAAGCATCAGTTTTGCTATTCGGGGTCTTTAATTGTTCCATATGAATTTTTGGATTGACTCTTCTATTTCCTTGAATAATAAGGCTGGAATATTCATAGGTATCATATTGAATTTGTAGATAGCTTTGGAAAGTATTGCCATTTTCACAATGTTGATCCTTCTAATCCAGGATCATGGGAGGTTTTTCCACTTCCTAAGTTCTGTTTTGATTTCCTTTTTCAGGTTTTTAAATTTTTTATCATAGTGATCCTTCACTTCTGTGGTTAAGTTAATTCCTAGGTGAAGTGCCCAGATCTCAGATGCCCCCTCACAGACTACCAGAGACCACGATCAATGCAAACAGCAAAGAGTCGTTTATTGCAAGCTAGAGCTTGGTTCTCTGCACACTCGGTAACCAGTGACGCTAAGAGTTCCTGAGTACAAAATTAAAACTTAGCACAGCTTTTATAGTATCAAACAATCAAGTTTAGGGAGTTTCACACAAGCGAGTTCACAAGTTCAGGGGGTTTCCAAACAAGCAAGTTCACATTTTCAGGGGTTTTAAGTCCACCCTGATGGCACTACCATTTTTCTGATGGAACAATTAGGCAACTGGTCTGTTCCTTAAGGGTGGGCAGGGTTGGTGGCAGCCTGCGGTTTTTTGAGAACTGTTCCTCTTTTGAGGGTATTCTCAGGGCAGCACAGCTACAGGTTGTTGACTTAATCTTAAAATGCAGTTTCTGTAGATCTTCAGTCCATCCTCTTCTAGAGCATCGGGAACCAATCATGGTCCCCTAATTGGCACAGTCTTTTATATTTACAGTTTGGTATTGGGATCTCAGAACTAAGAGATGGACTGCACTGATCTCTTTTTTTACAAGGTCCAATTGTGAGTAAAAAAATAACAGTACCAAAGGTCCTTATATTTTTTAAACATTTTAAGACGTCCTTTTTTATTTATATTTTATCCAAAGGATACCAATTTTTTTCCCAATTTTTCCCCCAAGGTTTCCTTTACTACCCTGCTCTTCTTTACAATTCCTCGAGCTTCTTTGTGGCTAGAGTGTAAAACTGCCCATTTTTTCCTCTTGCTTGTGGAACCAAGTTATCTCAGAACAGCCTCAAAACACCACTGCGATGGAGAATTTTGCTAGATTTTAAAGCTAAGAGCAGAGCTGTGTCTTATCCTTTTACTACCTGCATTGATAACACACTCAGATTATTACCATACCAGAGCCAAACTAGGCTGTGAGTATAGAGTAGATTTCCAGTGACTATGCACTGAAGTGCCTATGGCAAGCAAGCCAGTGATATCCTTTCTCCCAATATCTACTGTGGGAATAGAGAGGGTTTTTGGATATCACCCAAAATAATGTCCCACAAGATCTTAGTTTTAGCAGCTTTTAACCGGGTTGAGTCTCAAGTGATTGAACCCGGAAGGAGTTCAGACTACTTTTCCATGGTGGAGGTGGTCTGAGTGATGATATAGATTTCTTCCAGGTGACTGTCAGCTGGTCTTCAAACTTTACCCATTAGGGTGTGCAGCTGCAGCAGCAGGTCTCTCAGTGGCTCCAAGGTACTGTCACAGCTCATGCTGGACTGCAAATTCCTACACAGACTGGTTAAGGATACATTGCATAGACTTGGGAGGCTTTGGCCCTGTTGGATATTAAGACTGTTTAGCCAATAGCCCAGGATAATTTACCAAAATGACATTTTTTTTTACTAACCATATATTTTTGTAAACAAACACAAAAGGCTTAATCTTGTAACCATCTCCAACAGATGCAGTCTGAACACTTGCACACCTGTTAACACTATTCTTTATGCTTATTTTTTTAAAATAATTATTTTATCTATTTTGCCTCGTTTTTCCAAAACTTACTCTGGACTCTTGATCTTAAAAAGGGATTGATGGGGCCCAGCGCGACAGCAGCTGGAGGGCCTAGGAGGTGGGGAGGTGGGTCCTGTCCTCACCATGAGGCTGCAGCAGGCGCCGGTGTCCAGGAAGGTATTCATTCAGTGCGACTACAGCAGTGGCACACGCTGTCAGTTCCGGACCAAGTTTCCTGCAGAGTTGGAGAACAGGATTGATAGGCAGCAAGTTGAAGAAACAGTTCAAACTCTAAATAATCTTTATGCAGAAGCAGAGAAGCTTGGGGGCCAGTCATATCTTGAAGGCTTTTTGGCTTGTTTGACAGCATATACCATCTTCTTGTGTATGGAAACCCATTATGAGAATGTTCTCATAATGAAGAAAGTCTCCAAATATATTCAAGAACAGAATGAGAAGATATATGCTCCCCAAGGCCTCCTCCTGACTGACCCCATTGAGAGAGGACTTCGAGTTATTGAAATTACCATTTATGAAGACAGAGTTTTGAGCACTGGAAGATAAGCCATAGAATTAAAGATCCCACCTCCAGCTGGAACCCTCATCTGTCCATGGGCCGATCACAGAGTGTCCCTACCTCCTCTCCAGAGCATCATTCCTTTGTATCTGCTTCCAGAGCCATGGTGCCATTTACTAACTTTCTAAAATTCCACACCTGATTTGATTTCTAGTCACTCAGCATCCACTTTGTCATCTTTGATTAGCTTCTGAGAAAATACAATGAAGCATTTCACTTTTTTAAATTCAGTCATTTAATAACGTATGCAGTTAGAGGGCCTAATACAAAGTTTGTTTCTTACCTGCCACCAGGTAAAAAATTGCCATTGGTTCTCTTCATTCCTTGAGCCAGTTTCCCTGGTAGCTTTATACTGCAAGAAGTCAAATATTAGCCAAAATTCAGATTAATAAAAAGCTTTTCTCTAGGTGAGGGGTGTATTATGTCTGTGGTTTTGCCAATGCATCTCCCAGATTTCAGAGAACTATCATTTCTGCCATGTTTCATATCTTAAGATTTATTTCTGCTGTTCAGTTTCTCAAGCCGAAGCTCAATGAAAAAAGAAGTATAATGTTGTTTGTTTTATTACAGCAATTATCGCTCATAAAATCAATATTTAATGCAATGGTCATTCTTTTCTTGGGAGACTTAGGTTTATTTGCATTACCTTTGGATATGGGAAGATGTGGTTTGTGTTGCTTGTTCATTTACACAAATAAGCACAATGAAGTGGATGCTAATTTGTTAACCACATAAAGGTTGAACTAAACAGCAATTCACTCAGATGGGGACTCGGGAATTCTCCCACAGACCCCGTGGCAGCCCTATAGCGTGTCCTACAAGACTCTTTGCCAACCAGAATACAGATCCCGCGGGAAACCAGAATTACAGATACAGAATCTGCAGGCGACCAAAAACAGAGAACGGTAATGACTCAACTTACTTGTCGGGTTTTTCACGACTCCATGCTTTGGGGTCTGGGTGAGTTTATGGGGGGCATCACGGATGAGCCCCCAGAAGAAGTGCCCATATTTTGGATGCCCCCTAACAGACCACCATAGACCATGATCAATGCAAAATTTTGTTGAGATCTTTTGCTTCAATGTTCATCAAAGAAATGGGTCTATACTTCTCTTTAATTGATGAGTCCCTGCCCAGTTTTGGGATGAGGGTTATGATGGCTTCATAGAATGAGTTTGGTAGTGAAATTTCTCTTTCAATTTCATTGAAGATTTGAAGGAGTATTGGTGTGAGCTCTGCTTTGAAGGCCTTGTAGAATTCCACTGTAAATCCATCTGATTCTGGGCTTTTCTTGGATGGGAGGTCTCTTATTGCTGTTTCTATTTCAATGCTTTATATTGACCTTTTAAGATGGTTCAACTGATCTTGGTTTAGTTTCAGCATGTCAATATTTGCTAGGAAATGGTGCATTTCTGCCAAGTTCTCAACCTTATAAGCATAAAGTTTTGAGAAGTATTCCCTTATAGTGTTCTGAATCTTGGTACTTTCTGTGGTGAAGTTTCCATTCTCATCTTTGAATTTATTTATTTAGCTGTGCTCTATTCTTTTTCTAAGTTTTGCTAAAGGTCTGTCTATTTTGTTAATTTAATTGAAGAATCAACTCTTTGTTGTGTTGATTCTTTGTATTGTTTTTTAGATTCTAATTCGTTTAATTCTGATTTAATTTAATGATTTCTTTCTGACTACTGGATTGGGGTTTATCTTGCTGCTCTTTTTCAAGGAGGTTCAGATCTGTCTAAATTTTTGATTTCAGCCCTCTCCAATTTGTTGATGTAGGAACTCAGAGCTATAAAATTGCCTCTGAGTACTGCCTTTGCTTTGTCCCAGAGGAGCTGGTAATTTTTGTGTTCATTTTTGTTGAATATCAGGAACATTTGAATTTCTTTCTAATCTATTCCGTGACCAATTGGTGATTCAATAGTGTGTTGTTCACCATCCAAATGTTACAGGACTTTCTTTGGTGGCTTTTGGTGTTGAGTTCTAAATTTATTCCCTTGTGTTCTTAGTAATGCAAGGTATAACTTCAATATTTCTCAAATTGGACAGGTTTGCTTTGGACCTAAAATGTGGTCTATTTGGAAAATGTTCTGTGTGGTGCTGAGAAAAACCTGTATTCTGATACTTCTGGGAGAAATATTAGGTAGATGTCTGTTAAATCTAGTTGTTTAGATTTGTGGTTTCTTTGTTGAGTTTTTGTCAGTTTGATCTATGAAGTGAGGATAGGGGTGGGATAAAGTTCCCAACAATTAATGTCTTTGGAAATATGTGAAAATTGAGGGAATGTAGTGTTTCTTGGTTAAATTTGGGTGCTCCGTGGTTTGGTGAATAGAGATGTAGAATTGTAATATTCTCCTGAAGGAGCTATCCCTTAATTAGTATGTAGCGACATTTTTTATCTATTCTCACTAATTTTAATTTGAAGTCTATTTCATGTGATATTAGGATTGCAATTCCCACCAGTTTATGGGAGCCATTTGCCTGGTAGATTTTGTTCCAGCGTTTCGCTTTCAAAATGTGTTTTTTTATGGACAGTTCTGACTTCTGAATGCAGCAGATAGAAGGATCTTCCTTTTTAACCCAACTAGACAGTCTATGTCACTTAATTGGAGAGTTAAGTCCAGAGTTAGGAATGAGAGGTGTTTGAGAGTTCCTGCAAAGTTATCCACATTCTTGGGAGCTTCAGTGACTGGATTCTTCCTATGGTTGTTGGATTCTCAGTTTGGGTGCAGTTTCTTGGACTTTATTGTGGTCTTGTTGATTTTCTATGTGTAAGCATCTTTAAGTATCTTTTATAGAGTTGGCTTGGTGGAGATATATTGTTTCAGTTTTTCTTTGCTATGGAAGGTTTTTATTTCACCTTCGGTTATGAAGGAGAGTTTAGTTGGTTACACTGTTCTTGATTGATAGTTGTCTTTAGAGTATGGCCTCAATCATTGCAGGCTCTTCTTGCTTTAATTGTCTTGCTGCAATATATGAGGTGATTCTAATTGGTTTTCCTTTATAAGTGGTTGACTTTTACTCCTTGACAGCGTTGAGGAACTTTTCCTTTGTCTGAACTGATCCCGTGCAGATTATAATGTCATGGTGGGATATCCTATCCTTGTCTGGTCTATTTGGGGTTCTAAAAGCTTCTTGTATCTGAATAGGCCTATCTTTTTGCATGTTTGGGAAATTCTCTTCTAGGATCCTATTAACCAATTTTCCTAGACCATTAAGTTCTGTCTCTATGTGATCCTCCACACCCATTATTCTCAGATTAGGCCTTCAGATGGTGTCTTCCAAATGGTGAATAGATGTATCATATTATTTGGATTTGTCTTGGATAGTTGTATGTTCTTTATAATAACCTGGCTGTCCTCACTCCCTCAGATTCAATGTTCTGCATGGTCTAACCTACTGTCAAGATTTTCTACTTCGTTTTTTTTTTTCTTTCTTTTCCTTCTAATTGGTTGGCGTTAATGGCTTCAAATTCTTCGTTGGAGCTTTGTTTTCAATCTTGTATGAATTTCTTTACTTCCTTCATTTTGTGCTCAGTGTTTATTCTAAAATCACTTAGTTGATTGGTTATTGTTTCCTTGAACTCCCATTCCTTCTGTTGGGCTCCATTCTGCATTCCCTTTGTGATTTACCTGAATTCTTTCAGCTGTCTGTTTATAGATTCCATGAAAATATTTGTGTATTCTCATCCCCTCTCACAATTCCTGTATAACTCTTTGATTAGCTTCCTCACGTTCACACAATTCCTGTATTTTTTTCACTGTTCTCAGCTTGCTCACACAATTCCTTTATTTCTCATTGACTGTTCTCAACCTGCTCACGCAATTCTTGTATCACTCTTTGAGTAGTTCCTCATGCTCATGAGATTCCTGTATTGATCTTTGGTTTGTCTCCTCTCTCTTCCTATCATGCTCATCCTGAGACTTTTACAAGTTTTCAATCATTTCGTTCACCATGTTTAGCAGTACTATTTGTAGAGCTTTTTGGGAACTCTCCTCTGGATTATTCTTTAACTCTTCTGTCAATTGATTATCACGAATGGGAGTTGAGATACCCTGATTTGCCATTTTTCTTGTGTTTTTCTGTCTTGTTCTGTCCGTTTGGTATGAAAGTAACATTGTGTGCTAGAATAGTATTTTAAGGCAAACATCAACCGCAGTCCTGTATTTGCACAGTCAAAATAGCTGCAGATAAATTGTAGTTCAACAGATACAATCAATTCAAAAAAGTATGGATTAATAGGCTTTGAACAGCAGAGAAGAATTTGGCAATCCAGAAATTATTAGGTTTAGGGAAATATGTGGGAGAAATAGGCTGAGATGTATGTGGAAAGGTAAAAGGAGAGTGAATTTAATAAACTCCTAATTTCAGGGAGGGAAAAGGATTGGACAGAATGTTAGGAGAGAGATTAAAAAAAAAACAAGAAAAAATGGAAAAAGAACAATTGAAATTTAAAAAGTGAAACTCAAAATCATGTAAATGTAAAGAAATATTGAGAGAAGAAAAGGGTAAGATGAGAGGAGGGGAGGAACAGAAAGGAAATATGAAAAAATAAAAAATAAAAATCCTTAAAATTAGTTACTTGAAAATTATATATGTATAAAGAGATAATCTGCTATTAAAGAATTTAAGCCTAAGAGTTTGTGAATAGAGTAATACATTTCTGGATTATGTGTGTACCCAATTGGGGATAACATATAATAATCAATGAAGGTGATATATCTGCGGCTGCGCAAAACAGCAATTAAGGCATGCAAAACAGAAAGAGAGAAAATGAAAAGAATGAAAAAGAAGGGGAAATAAGCTACATAAAATATAATTTCACTCTTTCTTGTCTACTCTCTAGCCACCATGATGGACAGAAGAGATGGTTTTAGAAGGAAAAGGTTCTACTCTTCCCATTTTTCAAGGAAACATTCTCCCGATAAAAGGGACCTCCACCTGGAGGTCGAAAGGACTCTCCATACAACAGATCTGGCTCCAGTTTCAGCAGCAGGGGCTACTCTCCAGGATGGAGCAGAGCATATTCATTCCACAAGTCTCAGCATAGTTGTGGTGCCTGAACTCTGGGCCTGGGAGCTGTCCTTCAGCTCTTCAGCTAAAGGCTAGCGTTCAACCACTTGAGCCACAGCACCACTTCCAGATTTTTTACTTTTTGTTTGTATGGTGCTAAGGAATCGAACACAGGGCCTCATGCATGCAAGGCAAGCGCTCTGCCACTGAGCTACCTCCCCAGCACTCTACTCAGTCTCTGAAAACATCACGAGAAACTTCACCTTCAAGCTATTCAGCAGTTCCTTCATCAAAGGTTTATCAGCAACACTGGGAAACTTTCGGGATGGTTGTGAAAATGTTGATTGAAAAAGATCCTTCATTATAACAGTCAATACAGTTGGCACTGAGACAGAATTTACATGGAATAGGTGAGCGTTTTGTTGAAGAATTGAAGCATTAAATTGCAGAGTATGATAATTCTGCTCAAGATTTTGGAGAGCATTTTTAGAAGAATTAGTGTTTAGGTATAATAAACATTAAAAGAAATGTTTCTAGATATAACCACCCTCCCTCCTCCACCTGTGGAACTGTGTAAATCTTTAATGTACGGGACTTTTGAGATGAAGAGCAATATTTTATTTGGCCATATTTCCAATTCAGTCAAAGGTCTAAAATAGTCTTTGAAAGATACTTTAGCTATAATTTTTTCTAAACATAAAGTCACTTAATCCATATTCCCCCAGCAACTCCCCGTCTCTCCCCCTCAAATGATCGTTAATTTGCTAAGCCTTGGTAAAGCAATCCTGGAGACTAGCTCTTTGAACTTGCTCTATTCTACTGTCTCCTATAACATATGCTGATTTGTTTGGTCATTTGAGTGTAACTTATAGGCAGAGATCTTTCCACTTAAAATGATAGTTTTTGCATTCTTGGAGCAGAGATTGCCATGTGAAAACTGCTACCATTTTGAGTTGTGAATTTTTGTTTGTGCTGACTCTTTTGTTAGTCCTTTAGCAAGTTGAGGATATCATCCTAATAAACAGAACCCTGGTATCTTAGTGCATATTTGCTTTCAGAACAGTTTTCATTCAGCAACAAAACAACTTTCAAATTTCTAAATCATAACTTCAAATTTTTTCTCAAAATAAATAACAGTGTTTTCTCTTAAAATATTCATGAATGTTTGGAGTACTGTAGCTGATCAAATCTTAAATATCATATAGTAAGAATAAAAGAAAGCAATTTGAGGTGGAAGATGAGTATTTTAAAAATGTAATTGCTGCAATAACTTTCTGCGGAAAAAACTCAGCAAATATAGGAGATTGGAGTTTAACATTTTCATAGACCCATACTGGTTTAAACCATTTTTTCAACTTTTCTTATATTAGTCTCTATAATGTGAGTGTTTTGTTCTGCTGACTTTTTTTGGGAGGGTGGGGTCCGGTTGTGGGGCCTGAACTCTGGGAGTGGACGCTGTCCCTCAGCTCTTCAGCTCAAGGCTAATGCTCTACCACTTGAGCGAAAACGCCAATTCTGGCTTTTTTCTTTTTGCTTATGTGGTGCTGAGGAATCAAACCCAGGGCCTCTAACATGCAAGGCAACCGCTCTACCACTGAGCCACCTTCCCAGCCCCTGTTCTGCTGACTTTTAAATGTCTTAGTCTTCAAAAATGTTCTTGAAAGAAACAAAGGAGAATTAGTAAGTTAGCAAGCAATCTCTGTGTGTACAGTCCTTCATGAGTGAGCCAACCAAATCATGAGTTAGTTAAGAATTTAACAGGCACCATTAGAATATTCCATTTATTTACTGGCCATTTTCAGCAGTCCTGTGCATTGAACCAAAATAATTTTTTTTAATTTTATTTGGGAACATACTGTACAGAGGAGTTACAATTACATGGGCAGGATAATGCATACATTTCTTACCAAGCATTGCAGCCTCCTCCTTTGTTTACCCTTCACACCCTTCCCAGCCTCCTCCCTCCCCCCCAATCCCAATCCTTCTCCTTCCCCCCCTTCCCCCTGCCCCCGCCCGCACCGACGTTGTAAAGCTCGTTTTGGACATGACAACTGGTACTTCTCATTGTTGCAACAGGTCCACCTGTATCCTTAAACAAGTGGTTTTCCCCCATCTCCTCCACAAGTTATACTGACATCAAATATAGTGAAAGCAGGGGTTATACTGTGGGGGAGGGACATACAAAGGAACAAAGAGATAATCTTATAAATGCGTTAGAAACACATGCATGAAAGAAAAAAACATTAAAATGCATATCTAAGGGTTCATTTTCCTGACATCACATTATCTGACCTTTTCCGCTTGACTCATACATATACTAGATATTGCAAATAAGGGAAACCATGGGACCTATGTTTCTTTTGGCCTGGCTTTGTAGCATTAGTTAATATGGAAATTTTAACAATCATGTTTGTTATTACTGCCCAATTGCATTATACTCCCATTCGTTTTCCATTTCTACCATGTTCTCACTTCAATTCTGGCCTATTTCTATGCCCTTTATTGTTTCCTTCATCTAAAAGTACCTAAAATTTACATTGAAACTGGAAATAGCAATATAAATAATTTAATGAAGCTTATGATGCATGTTTCAAAATATGTGTTATATCATTTTACAAGTTTTGATGAAAGCCACTTTTCTGTGACCACCTTAATTTTCCTCTCTTTGAAATCTAAGTTCTTAACTTTTCCAACATTTATAAACTATAAGCCCAATAAAAGTTCCATATATTATCTGCTATTCTTCAGTGTGAATATTGATGTGTTGCTCACTTTAGAATGATCAAGACGTCATTGATGTTGATTTTATTTTATCCTCTCAGTGTTTTCTTTCCCTTAAATATTCTGTTCCCAGAATTCAGTTCCTTTAATCAAGAATTTTTTACAAGTAACATTTGAGACAATACCATAGGCAGAGGAGTTATTCACTTTATTGAAATTATTTGATGTTTACTAACATATATTTCAGTACAGGCACAAGCATTTAAAGCTGTTATAGCTTGCCATTGGCAGCATTCTGATAAGCTTGTCAGTGTTTAACAGCTTATTTGGTTTTTGCTTTTTGATGCGTTTTAAAGTCTAATTTTAGGATAGATATATTCAGGTGTGTTCTACAGTATATTTTGCAAAATGCTCTTAGTTTTAAATTGTTGTTTTTGATTAAGGCCCAAATGATGTGACAAAACTTTTATTGTCTTACCATAAAGCCTTCATGACCAACAGGGAAAGTAGATATTGTAAAGATTTTTGTGAATTAAAAAAAATACAAAGTAAAGCAACCAAGTTTAAATAAAAATATATAATTTCACTGTATTGCTATAGTAAATATTATTCTATGTGTATTACCTTTTAAAAAAAATGAACACTATTTGCCATCTACTTTGAATTAAATACCCCCTTCTTCATCAGAGGGTCATTAACTTAAACGTTATCAACTACACAATATTTTCACAATATATTTGCCATTATTTTGGGGGAAAAAACCCAAAATTTTAGTATTGTCACATAGTAAAACCGAAAACAGTTTAATTCTCTGGAAACTCCTAACTTTTAAAACTGAATAATTGTTAAGAGGACAGAATATATGTGTTCTTCAAAATTATTACAAACACTAACTACTCATTTTCAAATTCTGAACCAGAATTTTGACATTCAAATTTTGAATGTCTCTGGTTCACAGACATACAGAGACATTCAAAACAGTACTTATTTGCATGTTATTTAATTCTGCAATAGCTGCAGTTTCAATGGAGGTTTGAGAAATCAACAGAAAATATAGCCACATTCTGGTAGAGGATAAAACTACGATGTGTAATAATTAATTCCTCAAGAATAAGCTATTATTTCTATGAAAATCAATCCCAAGCTTTTATGCCATAAAGTCATCCGAGCCCAACAATTTCCAACTTGTAAGGTGCACCTTAAAATTCCCGTAATTCTCATCATGAACAGCTTATCACTATTGCAAAAAAATACTACACTTCTGCTAATGTGATGCCCTTCTTAATGTGGAAAGAACACTACACTAAACTTTGCTGCAACATTTTCCCCCCAGTGGTATTTGTGAAATCCGAACACTTGCAAATAATATTTATATTTTTATCTATCATAGATATTCAGGTGGCTAAGACCAGAAGATTATGGTTCAAAGCCCACCCAGGGAGGAAGGCTCATTAGATTCTTGTCTCCAATAAACTGCTCAGAAAAATCCAGACAAAAGTGGCACTGAGGTTGAGTGGTAGGGCGCAAGCCTTCAGCAAAAACTGGCTCAGAGAGAGAGGCCAGCTCCAGTGTTCCAGACTGTGGACAAACCAAAAAACAAAAACAAAATAAAAACAAACCGCAACACTGGCATTTTTCTCATTGTATACAGAGGCACGTAATTAAGGAAATTTCTTCCTGTATTACAAACACAGAGATGAACCAAGACTTCAAAAAATTACTCTCTTCATACCTTGTTACACCAAAGCCTCAAAAAATTCCTTTTTCTAAATTTATAAATTAATTTCATGCATTTGTTGCCAACTCTGTCTAGATTATTCACAGTATCATTTTATACATGCATTATCTATTAACTAAGTTCTAATTATACCTCGCTTGAAAGAATACTTTAAGCAAATAGAATGCCAGAATCATTTGGGAATTTGTCAATTAAACCCTCTACTTAAAAATAATTTTGTAGTATCCTATAGAATACAAAATT
This sequence comes from Dipodomys merriami, assembly GCF_024711535.1. Taxonomy (NCBI): domain Eukaryota; kingdom Metazoa; phylum Chordata; class Mammalia; order Rodentia; family Heteromyidae; genus Dipodomys; species Dipodomys merriami. The sequence continues at coordinate 2,199,065 of NW_027206357.1, read as the reverse complement.
ACAAACAAAGACAAAATATTTATTTTAAATCTAAATTCTAATTTAGCAAGGTCTACAAAGTACTACATTAGATGAACTTTGCTATTTCTCTAGGCTTAAATTTTGTAATCCTTCATCATTTGTTTGGAATCCAACAGAAGGATGCTTACTTTTTCAAAGTTTTCATTGTGAATCATGAGCCATTTTGCATCTAGGAATGTTCTGTAATGAAGAGAGCATTAAGAACACAACTGAGGATTATAAAGGACTTGCGTTTCAATAGGAAATGACTTCTCAAAACATACTGACAAAAATTAGCCCAAACTTCCAACTGTGTATCCCTTTCTTTTTGTTTGGTGTTTCATGGAGATAAAATTATACTATCTGGCTCAGGGAAGGTATCGCTATGTAATTATAATCTCTAATCTCGTGTCTTAGTCTGAGTGCTAGAATTCCAGGATTGTATCACATTGCTTTGTCATAGTTTGTTGGTTTATTTAATTTACAGACTAGCAATTCTGAACTTCTCTGACTGCTCAAACTGTTTATGTACTATTTTCAAAGATGTGCTAACATTTAACACAGGATATGAACATGTTCAGATGCACATGCAGGGGTCTCTGATTCATTCTTTCATGGATCCAATCCCTTTAATAATGATTACTTGACCTTCTTACTATCTCTGGTTCCTACCTATGTAATATTCTCAAGCTTTTTGAAGAAATTTCATTTGAGGACTTTTTAATATTAACAATTATCATTGATCTAGTTTTACTCAGGATATATTTTATATTTTTTAACTTTTCTACACATTCCGAGAGTTGTTTTATTTGTGTAGGTTTGTTTGCATATATAAGTGCCTCTGTGTGTATGTGTATGTTTGTAAGTATATATGCAAAAGCCTCAACAACCTTATTCAGCAATCTTGCTCATGACTAGTATTCTATCACTTGAGCTCACGCCTATAATTCTAGCTACTCAGGAGGTTGAGATCTGAGGATTGCAATTCAAATCTAGCATGAGTAGGAAAGAAAGGTTCAGAGGCACTTATCTCCAATTAACCACCAGAAAACTGGAAGTGGCGCTGTGGGTCAAGTGGTAGAGCACTAGCCTTGAGCTGAAGAGCAGAGAGACATTGCCCATGCCCACAGTTCAAGCCCTGCCACGACCATCAAAAAGAAAGAAAGAAAGAAAGAAAGAAAGAAAGAAAGAAAGAAAGAAAGAAAGAAAGAAAGAAAGAAAGAAGGAAAGAGAAATGAGATCTTAGCCATTAGTTCATTGCTAGTATAATTCCCTCACTCTCAACATGGACTTTTTTTTCTAGATAAGTACATGCTCTTATATCTAACTTGCTTTGAACCAGAACTATTCTTCCATTCTAAATTTTACAAATTTGCGTGATTAGCAACCATGATTTAGAGTTAGAAGATGGAAGAGAGTGGCCTCATCCTTCATGTTTCACTTAGTATTAATGCTTTCTGTATGTCACTCCCATAGATCTACATATTGGCATTGGCTTTATTGTTTCAAAGTTGTCTTATTTGCAGAGTTTTCTGTAGTATATTGAACCAATATACTTAAACACAGAACTTTTCTTTCTCCTATTATTCCTATTGTTTCTTCTACTGTTAACTTATGTACACTTGGGAAATAATGCACAACACACACACTCACAAAAAAAAATTCTGAGAATCTTCTTCCCGGTTAAATTTAAGTTACAGAGAACTTATGAAATTTGAACTTAATGTACTCTTGGATAATGGTTTCTTTCATGTTTTTACTGTAAAAATAGTGTAGAGGGCTTAGAGTAAGGTAATGAGTACATTTCCTTTTGAGCATTGTTACATTCTCTTTTGCTTTTCCTGTGGCATCCCTTCCATCCCCATCTACCCAAATCCCCCCTCCCCTCCCCAAGTTGTAAAGTTCATCTTCTACAAAGTGTCTTGTTCATCTCATTGTTACAATAGGCCATCCTGTATCTTTCTTTCATCATTTTGTTATTTCCCTTCCCCTCCCCACATTAGAAAAATGTATATACAAGATGCAAGATGAAAACAGGGGTTATACCATGGGGGAAGAACATAGAAGACAAACCAAAAATCACATAGTACATTTTAGATACATTAAAAACTAGAGCAAGTAAAATACAATAATTTGTGTCCATATCTTGGGGTTCATTTCACTTAACATCATCTTATATGGCCATATGTACATGGATAATGTTTTTATAAGCCATTTAAATTCCCTATTTTGTCTTTGCTAAGTTGTCGCTGAAACACGTGTCACCTCATGTCCAAAGATGACTTTGTGCTATTTCAATGAAGCCAAAAAACATTCATTTTAACTCGAGCAGCGCCATAGATTGTTACTGGAAATAAGTGGAAGGAACTGTTACTGCAAGTGGAAACTGATCCCAAGAGAGGAATTGAACATGGAGAAATGACAAAATTCAAGTTAATTTATGTGTTCCTTTTTACTGAACAAGGAAAGAATCCATGTCTTGAAGGAAACTGTCCCTGACTTGTTCGATTGTGTTATTTACTCATATAAAACATGTCTGTAAAATTATAGTTGAGAGTTTAACAAAAAACAATGTGCCATTTGAAGGCCAGCATAGGAAAAAAGGAAATAACTTAGTTTAAAAAGTTTTCTGCTGGGAAGGTGGCTCAGTGGTAGAATGCTTGCCTTGCATGCCTGAGGCCCTGGGTTGGATTCCTCAGCACCACATAAGCAAAAAAAGAAAAAAAACGGAAGTGGCGCTGTGGCTCAAGTGGTAGAGCACTAGCCTTGAGCTGAAGAGTTGAGGGACAGTGTCCAGGCCCAGAGTTCAGGCCCCACAACCGGACCAAAAAAAAAAAGTGTTCAGCTGTAAAGAAATAAAGACATGGACGTTTTAAAGTGACTTATGCATGGATATTTCCTTCCTGAGATGATTTTCCTGTTGCAGGAGTCAGTTAACCATTCCTCTAGTCTGGGCCTGAGTCCTCCATCCCAATAAGGATTCCAAAAAGGCAGGATCCAGTGAGTATGATCAGCAAAATAAGTCTCTTCTCAAACCAATGCTTTAAGGATGGTCCCAAAGAAATATGTGCGTTTTTTTGCTTGTTTATTTGTTTGTTTGTTTGTTTAGTTTGTGCTTCTTCTGGGGTTTGAACTTAGATGCTGGACCATGTCCCTGAACAATTGTCTTCCTTGTCCAAATTTCCCCAAAGCTAGTACTCCATTGCTTGAGCCAAAACTCCACTTTTGGCTTTTTTTGTGTTTAATTACAGATAAGAATTTGAGAGACTCTCCTGCCTGGGTTTACTTTGAAATGAGAAAGTAAAAAAGCCAAGTGACATAAGATTTCTGTTTGAACCAAAAAATACTAGAAGAAGTTTATTATAAAGCTAATAATTGACAATTTTTAAAAGAAGAAAATATGTCCAGCAAAGAAACCATAACTTCAATAACTCAGCAAAAGTAGGTACACCAAATCATTTTGGAATTATTTTTTCTTCTTGGGAAGATAACTATTGACTTCGTAGTTCCTTTTGGGGAAACTTAAAGTCATATTTACATTTTTTTTGTTCGCCATGGGGCTTGAACTCTGATCCTGGGCCCTGTCCCTCAACTCTTCAGCTCCAGCTGAGCACTCTACCACTTTAGGTACAGCACCACTTCCAGGTTTCTGGTGATTAACAGAAGATAAGAGTCTCATGAACTTTCTGGACCAGGGAGTTATTCCTTCTCTTCAGTCACAACTGTTAATTAGCCTCTGAATTTTTGGTGCCATGACGGAGCAAAAAGATTTCAAATCTTACTTACACTACCTGTCTCATTGTGATTAGCACTGACCACTGAAATGCCTGGAAGCCTTCAATTTCCAGTATTAATCTTCACTTGATATCTAAGCACATTCCTTGCATTAATTGCCATGACCTATTGACAAAACATTTTTTTCAACACTGTATTCTAATATGGGTAAATTACATGAATTAAGGACTATTGTCAGGTATCAGTATGAAAGGAGCAATTATATTTTCCAAGTACGGCTTCTTTATTTTGCATTTACTAACTGTCTTTTTTGCAAGTCCTGGCACTTGAACTGAGGGCCAGGAAACTGTTCCTGAGGAGTTTTTTGTTTTGTTTTGTTTTGCTCAAGGCTAGCACTCTACCACGTGAGGCACAACACTACTTCCAGTGTTTCTTTTTCTGTTTATTTGGTACTGAGGAATTGATTCCAGAGATTCATGCATGCTAGGCAATAACTGTACCATGAAGCCACATTCCCAGAGACTTAATGACTTTCTTAAGATAGCATTAATTTTTCATTCCGTTACTATGTATTATAATTTAATCCAGGTGGTAGAAAAGGAAGTGGAAAACATTACTAAGTCCAATAAGGCTGACATTCCTGTCACATCACTAAGCAAGTACAGTGTTAAGACCTGCAGGACTCATAGGGCGGTTACATGTGACATTATTATGTAAAACACCATTAATAGTCATCTCCAACATCCGTAACATTCTGCTTCCACTTTCAAGGTCAAGAGCCAAATATCTAAGCCATTTTATTGATTGTTTCTCCTAGGAAGGAAGAATGAGGGTGTGGAAGGAGATGGTGGGAAAATATGTATATTGGCTTCCTGCCCACATTTTTTGGATTTTTAAAAAGTGCTACTGATGAACGCCCATTTACATCTAATTGACTATACTAACTGCACAAGATGCAGATAAATGAATGCATTTATTCTGGTGGATAGTCACATATATTAACAAAATCCATTTCTAAAAAAAAAAGTACTAGGTAAGAAAGTATAAATTATTGACTATAAAATGGTTTCTTTTCTTAGCAGAACAAAATGTAGTATTGAAATGTTTACTCCAGCTATCTATGAGATTTTATGCTGTCTCAGTATCAAAATGTTCTCTAATTCCTGTAACATCCAAGCATTAAAGAATGATTTGAACATCTGAGTAGTTTTAGAAACAAAGGTAGATAATAGCCTCCTTCTTGCAGAGACATGTGATAGAAAGTATGATTGACTGTATTATAGTTCTCATTTTTCCCTCTTTATCTCAAGTGTTGCATATTTTGGTATATTACTCTATATCCTGCATCAGCTCCCTGTAAGTGAGATTTAACTCTACTCTGCAATGTCGATTGGTCATGTGACTTACATTAGTTTACAAAAATGAATGAGAAGTGGCGACAGATTTCTATGCAATTCTCCCTGTCTAACAGCTGACAGCTGACTTGTTTTCTCTTAGCTATAAAAATAGCATATTTCCAGAGGGAATCTGCTTCCAACTTATATACTGGAAGAACATGGCATGTGAAATTGAGGCAAAATTCAAAAATAGCCACATACATATAACACAACAAGAATTAAGCTAATATTAGAATGTGATACTAAGATGTTAGTTTCTTACCATCCTTGTATGCCTTTATGATAGTTGACTGTATCACACCAGAATTTAACAAATACTAAACGAAAACTAAACAAATAGAAACTTTTCCTGTTTGATGATACTACATTTTTTATAAAGAAGCATTCTACATGAGATCACTTATGGGGTTATCTTTTTTATATGTGGGTTTAATCACTCTAGAGCACTGTATCTAATATCCACAATCATTATCCATACCTTGTGATTGAGATGAGGAAGAACAAACTATCTAGATTTCCTTTTATTTATTTATTTATTTTATTTGTGAACATACTGTACAGAGGGGTTACAATTACATGGGCAGGATAATGAGTACATTTCTTACCAAGCATTGCAGCCTCCTCCTTTGTTTACCCTTCACATCCCTTCCCAGCCTCCCTCCTCCCCCCCAGTCCCAATCTTTCTCCCACCCCACCCCCCCACCCCCGCATCGACGTTGTAAAGCTCGTTTTGGACATGACAACTTGTACTTCTCATTGTTGCAACAGGTCCACCTGTATCCTTAAACGACTTGTTTTTCCCCATCTCCTCCACAAGTTATACTGACATCAAATACTTCCTGGATTTTTCCTTCTCTTTTCCTCTTTTCTTTTTCTAGTGTGAATTCTCATACTTTCTCCAAATTCTCCTATTAATAAAGGAAGAATGCCACATTGTGGATACCAAGCAAAAGGCTTCAAATCAAGAATTTCATTCTTGGGAGAATTCCGGGAAAATGGCGGAGGAGAAGCTGGAGGCAAAACAAGCTCTTGCATAGAAAGCAGTTTTAGAGTTCCAGTGAACAGTCCTAAGCCAGAGAATCACACCAAGTGTGCAATCACAGAACAGAGAGATAGGCCAGAGAGGGAAAATCCAGGCAAGGAGACAGACCTGAGCGGCAGCGGCTGTACTGATATACCTCAAACAGAGAGAGTCCGGGACGAAAGAGCCAGATGCGGCGGTCAAGCAGATTCTACTCAACACCAGCAAGAACCAACAAGGAGCGGACATCTTCATACTACAGTTCGCAGACCAGAGATGACCCAAGAACCAAGACTCGGCTTGAGTAGAAGCCTGACGTCCTCACTCCTTCTCAGGGAGCAGAGAAGGGAAGGCCACCCCTCCCTCCCCCAGTACCAGAGATCTCCAGCTTGGATACGAACAAAGCTCGGTGGAGCTGCTAGCTCAAACTCAGGCCTTGGAATAAAACTAGGGTCATTTAGCAAGTTACAAGAACTTAATGGCTTGACCTGCCAGACTCAGCTCCACCCAGGGAAAAGTCACCCAGTTCGGGCGTCAGCACTAGGAGTGACTTTCTTCATCAGGTAATCAGAGGCAGAGGCTGCCCCTCCCTTTAGCAGCCTCAACAATCAACTGAAATTCAGTAAACAGAAACCCTGAGAGTGGCTCCAGGCTGGGCACTGTGAGTTTCTTACAAACTAGCCCCCGGGAAAAGCTACTGTTTGCTGAAAGTCCTCAAATCTACCCAGAACCTAGCCTCATCACAGCATCTCCAAACTTGAGGAAAAAGCCATCTCCCTCTTTTGTGATACTCAAAGCACACCCGCTTCCCATTGAACTATCTTGGGAGGAGGATCGAAAAATCCTGGGTAAAGCAGAGCATTTTTCTGCCTGTCCAAACAAACTGACTTAAGATACCAACCAAGCCACAGGACCACAAGCAGACCAGAGACTTCAACCAGAGGCTGATTACAGACACAAGGGAGATGCAGGATTTTTCCCAACCGTCCCCAAAAAATCAAAACACTCTTTATTTCCTCTTCTTATTTTTTTATTCCTTTTACAAAAAAAAACTTTCTTTTCTAAAAATTTTTTAAATTTTTAATTTTTACCTTTTTTTTGAAAAAAATTGTTTTCTAGTAACTTTTTTACCCCTTATAATATTTATTTTAGGGATACATGCTTGTGTGCATTTTTCTTTTTTTTTTTTCTCTTTTAAAAAAAATTTTTCTTTTTGTTTTTTGCTTAGCTCGACTGAATTCTGATCTTTTTTTTCTTTCTTTGTTATTGTTCTCACCTTTTCCTCTCTTTTCTGCTTCTTTATGGGACTTAATTGTTGTTCTGCACATTCTCAGATAAACCCATAGTTGATTATTAGACCCTATCCCCCATTGTGTACACACTTAATCCACAAATTTATTACTCAATTCAAAACTTCTGAGACTTAAATTCCTTAATAGCAGTATTACCTCTTTATACCTATATATTAATTTAAGTATTTTTATTTTTAAGTTTTTCACATCTCCTTTATATCCCTCTCCTTCTCTCATTATATTCACGTTCTTTGAATAGATTTTTCTTGAATCTGCATATGATTTATTTTTATTTTTCTATTTTTTCTGGTGTCTTTTTTTCGCTTTCTCTTTATTCTTGTTTTCTCTCTCTCTACTTTCATCCTATCTAACCTATTTCCTGCTTTGAGACTAGGACTAAGTTAAGTTATCTCTCCCGGTACCTGCCCACATCACTTTATTCCTATTTTTTACCAACATTTCTCCCTAACTCTAATAATTTCTGGTTTACCAAATTCTTCTTTGTGGTTCGTAGCCCACTAATATATAGTTGTTTGATGTTGAATAGAGGTATCTATTGAACTAGTTTGTATCTGCAGACTATTGACTGTGAAAATTCAGACTTGGGTTGATGCTTGCCTTAAGTTAGTGTTCTAGCACAAAACTGGTGTTACTTTCATCCCAAATGGGGAGAGTAAGCCGGAAAATCACAAGAAAAATGGCAAGTCAGGGTAACTCCAATCCGACTCATGATTATCAGGGGACAGAACACATAATGAATAATCCAGAGGAGAGTTCTAAAATAGGTCTACAAACACTGCTGACAAACATGATAAATGAAAATATTGAAAATATACAAAGAACTCTGTATGAGCGTGATAAGGAGAGAGAGGAGGCAATCAAAAGGTTTATACAGGAATATCATGAGCGTGAGGATACAGGATTTGCTTGAGCACCTTGAGAATACTGAAAGAGAAAGGCAGGAATGGCATGAACAGGCTGAGAACACTCAAAGAGAACTAAGGAAGCTAAGCAAAGAGCAATACAGGAACTGAGAGAGCATGATGAGAATACACAAAGATCACTAAAGGCATTCATGGCATCCATTAAAAAAGAGCTGAAGGAAGTCAGGGAAACCACAAAGGAATCCTGAATGGAACCCAAAAGAAGGAATGGGAGTCCAATGAAATCATAACCAATAAACTAAGTGATTTGAGAATAAACATTGAACACCAAATTAAGGAAGTAAAGAAGTCCATACAAGATCCATACAAGATTACAGAGAAATAATATACAACCATCCAAGACAAGTCCAAGAAATATGATAGATCTATCCAACACTTGGAAGACACCATTAGAAGGCCTAATCTAAGGATAATGGGTGTACAGGAGCACCTAGAAACAGAAGTTAATGGTCTAGGAAATTTGTTTAACAGGATCCTAGCAGAGAACTTCCCAAACATGAAAAAAGATAGACCTATTCAGATACAAGAAACTTTTAGAACTCCAAATAGACCAGATCTGAATAGGACATCCCACCATCACATTATAATCCACACAGGATCAACTCAGACCAAGGAAAAGATCCTTAAAGCTGTCAAGGAGGAAAGATTAATCACCTATAAAGGGAAACCAATTATAATCACCTCAGATTTCTCAGCAGAGACAATCAAAGCAAGAAGAGCCTGGAATGATGTATGCTAAGCCCTAAAAAAAAAAAAAAGAAAAAACAAACAAACAAAAAAAAACTACTATCAACAAAGAATACTGTACCCATCTAAACTCTCCTTCATAACTGAAGGCCAAATAAAAACCTTCCATAGCAAAGAGAAATTGAAACAATACATCTCCACCAAAATAGCCCAAGATGTCCTACACATAGAAAACCAACAAGATCACAATAAAGGCCAAGAAACTGCACCTAACAGAGAATCCAAGAACCATAGGAAGGACCCAGTGTTCACAACCCTCAAGAAGGCAGATAACATGGTAGGAACTCCCAAATACCTCTCAGACCTATCTCTTAACATAAACAAACTTAACTCTCCAATTAAGCGACATAGACTATCTAGTTGGATTAAAAAACAAGATCCTTCTATCTGCTGGTTCAGGAGTCACATCTTGCCTGTAAAAACATGCACATTTTCAATGTTAAAGGCTGGAACAAAATCTACCAAGCAAACGGCCCCCATAAACAGGCAGGAGTTGCAATACTAATATCAGATAAAATAGACTTCAAGTTAAAATTCGTGAGAAGAGATAAAGAAGGTCGCTACATACTAATTAAGGGATCTCTCCTTCAGGAGGATATCAAAATTCTAAATATCTATTCGCCAAACAATGGAACACCCAAATTTATCCAAGAAACAATACTTTCCCTCACATCCCACATAGATCCCAAGACATTAATTGTTGGGGATTTCAACACACCACTCTCCCCAATAGATAGATCAACTCAGCAAAAACTCAACAGAGAAACTGCAGATCAAAACAGCTGCATAGATCAACTAGCTTTAACAGACATCTACCGAATATTTCACCCAGCAGCATCAAAGTACACGTTCTTCTCAGCAGCACATGGAACATTTTCTAAAATAGACCACATTTTAGGCCACAAAGCAAACTTGTCCAAATTCAGAAACATTGAAGTTATACCTTGCATTCTCTCTGACCACGAGGGAATAAAATTAGAACTCAACACCAAAAGCCTCCAAAGAAAGTAAAGTAACACATGGAGGCTGAACAACACACTGCTGAATCACCAGTGGGTCATGGAAGAGATTAGAAAGAAAATTCAAATGTTCATGCTATTCAACAAAAATGAGCACACAAATTACCAGCTCCTCTGGGACAGAGCAAAGGCAGTACTCAGAGGCAAGTTTATAGCTCTGAGCTCCTACATCAACAAATTGGAGAGTTCTGAAACCAACAAATTAATGTGACATCTGAACCTCTTTGAAAAAGAGCAGCAAGATAAACCCCAATCCAGTAGATGGAAAGAAATAATTAAAATTAAATCAGAATTAAATGAATTAGATTCCAAAAAAACTATAGAAAGAATCAACAAAACAAAGTGTTGGTTCTTCGAAAAAATTAACAAAATTGACAGACCCTTAGCAAACCTTATCAGAAAAAGAAGAGAATACACACAAATTAATAAACTCAGAGATGAGAATGGAATCATCACCACGCAAACAACCAAGATTCAGAACATTACAAGGGAATACTTCTCAAAACTTTATGCTAATAAGTTTGAGAACTTGACAGAAATGGACCTTTTCCTAGCAAATATTGACATGCCAAAACTAAACCAAGATGAGTTAAACCAGCATAACAGGCCTATATCATGCATTGAAATAGAAACAGCAGTAAGAGACCTCTAAGCTAAGAAAAGTCCAGGACCAGATGCTTTTACAGCGGAATTCTACAAGGCCTTCTAAACAGAAGTCACACCAATATTCCTCTAACTTTTCAATGAAATTGAAAGAGAAAGTTCACTACCGAACATATTCTATGAAGCCATCATAATCTTCATCCCAAAACCAGCCAGGGATTCATCAAAGAAAGAGAACTATAGACCCATCTCTTTAATGAACATTGATGCAAAACTTCTCAACAAAATTTTGGCCAAACGACTTCAACAATTCATCCAAAAAATCATACACCATGATCAAACAAGATTCATTTCAGTGATGCGAATCTGGTTCAATATACGCAAATCAATTAATATTGTTCATCACATCAACAGGAGCAAGAATAAGAAACACATGATGATGATCTCAATAGATGCAGAAAAAGCATTTGACAAAATCCAACATCCCTTTATGATTAAGGTTTTGGAAAAATTAGGAATCCATGGAACATTCCTCAATTCAATAAAGGCTGTATATGACAAACCTACAGCCAGCATTATACTTAATGTTGAAAAACTAAAGCCATTTCACCTTACCTCAGGTACAAGACAAGGATGTCCACTCACTCCACTTCTCTTCAGTCTTGTATTAGAATGCCTTGCTACAGCAATAAGACAAGATGCAAACATAAAAGGGATCCTAATAGGGAAAGAAGAAATAAAACTCTCCCTCTTTGCAGATGACATGATCCTGTATTTAAAGAATCCCATGGACTCCACTCCCAAATTACTCAAGCTGATTCAAAAATTTGGCAAAGTAGCAGGGTATAATATTACCCCTCAAAAATCAATGGCTTTTCTCTATGCCAACAATGAGAAAAGTGTCGCTGAAATTAGGAAAGCAACTCCATTTGTAATAGCCGCACAAAAAATTAAATACCTAGGAATTAACCAAAGAATTGAAAGACCTCTATAATGAAAACTTTAAAATCTTGAAACAGGAAATCAGCACAGAACTTAGAAAATGGCAAAACCTGCCAATGCTCCTGGATTGGAAACATTAACATCGTGAAAATGGCAATACTTCCTAAGTCCATCTACAAATTCAATGCAATACCTATCAAAATACCAACCTCATTCTTCACTGAAATAGAAGATGCAATCCAAAAATTCATATGGAACAATAAAAGACCCCGAATAGCAAAAATGCTCCTCAACGGAGAGAACACTGCTGGAGGAATATTAATACCAAATTTCAAACTCTAGTATAAAGCCATTGTAATCAAATCCGCTTGGTACTGGCATAAGAACAAACCTCAGGACCAATGGAATTGAATTGAAAACCCAGAAATGAACCTACAGGCATATAGCCAAATAATCTTCGATATGGGATCTAAAATAATAGAATGGAAGAAAGACAGCCTTTTCAGTAAATGGTGCTTTCAAATTTGGTTAACTACTTGTAGAAAACTAAAGCTAGATCCTTATATATCACCCTGCACCAGAATCAACTCCAAATGGATCAAAGACCTTGAACTCAAAGCAGACACTCTGAAAACATTACAGGATGGAATAGGAGAAACCCTAGGCTTCGTCGGCTCAGGCCGAAATTTTCTTAATAGAGACCCAGAAACCCAACAAAGCAAAGAAAGGTTGGACAAATGGGATTGCATGAAGTTGCAGAGCTTCTACATGGCAAAGGACATAGCTAGCAAGATCGATAGAAAGCCCACAGATTGGGAAAAGATCCTCACTAGTCATACAACGGACAAGGGTCTCATATCTAAAATATACTTGGAGCTCAAAAAATTAAACCCCTCAACAACAAATCCTCAAAGAAACAACTGCCCAATAAATAAGTGGGCTAGGACTTTCTTGCCCTGCCTGGTTTTGAACTGTGATCCTCAGATCTCAGCTTTCTGAGTAGCTAGGATTACAGGTGGGCTCTTTCATTAAAATTTTTTTTTTTGAGTTCCGGGAAGATGGTGGAGGAGAAGCTGGAATCTGAACAAGCACTCGCATAGAAAGTAGTTTTAGAATTCCAGTGAAGAGTCCTAAGCCAGAGAATCACACCAAGTGTGCCATCAGAGGACAGAGAGTTAGACAAGAGAGGGGAAGCCAAGGAGAGTTAGACAAGAGAGGGGAAGCCATCAGCTGCCACTCCGGCGGCGGGGTCGCGGCAGCGACCACCGCCGCGGAGTCATACCTGAGACACAGAGAGTCGGGGACGAAGGAGCCAGACGCAGCGGACGAGCGGATTCTACTCAACACCAACAAGAACCGACAAGGAGCGAACATCTTCATCCTGCTGTTTGCAGACCAGAGATGACTCAGGATCCAAGACTCGACGTGAGTACAAGCCCGACATCCTCACTCCTCAGGGAGCAGAGGAGGGAAGGCCACCCCTCCCCCCCCAGCACCGGTGATCTCCATCTTGGATACTGACAAAGCTCGGAGGAGCTGCTAGCTCCAGCTCAGGCCTTGGAATAAAATGAGTCATTTAGCAGGTCACAAGAACTTAACGGCGAAGTGACCTGCCAGACTCAGCTCCATCCAGGGAAAAGTCACCCAGCTCAGGCGCCAGCCATCGGAGTGCCTTGCCTCACTGGGTAACCAGACCCAGAGGCAGCCCCTCCCTCTAGCAGCCACCACAATCAATTGAAAAACAGAAACCCTGAGAATGGCTCCAGGCTGGGCGCTGTGAGCTTTATCACAAAATAGCCCCAGGGAAAAGCTACTGTTTGTTGAAAGGCCTCAACTGTACCCAGAACCTAGCCTCATCACCACATCCCCCTCTTTTGTGACTCTCAAAGCAGACCACCCTCCCAGAAAACTAACCTGGGAGGGGGATCTCAAAATCTTGGGTAAAGTAGAGCATTTTTCTGCCTCTTCCAACCAACCGACTTAAGAAACCAATCAAGCCACAGGACCTCAAGCTGACCAGAGACTCCAACAAGAGACTGGTTGCAGACAAAAGGGAGATACAGGATTCTTCCCACTCCTCCCCCCCCCCCCAAAAAAAATCAAAAGACTTTTTTTTCTTTCTTTTTTCTTTTTTTTCTTTCTTCTTCTTCTTCTTCTTCTTTTCTTTTTTTTGCTTGTTTTTTGTTTTTTGTTACCATATATATATATATATATATATATATATATATATAATTTTTTTCCCTTCTAAAACTTTTATTAATCTTTCATTTTTGCCTCTTCTGAAAAAATAATTGTTTTCCAGTAACTTTTTTTTTCTCATCTTATAATTTTTATTTTAGGAATACGTGAATGAGAGTTTTCCTTTCTTTTCTTGTCTTCTTTCTCTTTTTCTTTCTTTCTTAATTATCTTTTTGTTTTTTATCCAGCTCTACTGAACTTCTGATCTTTTCTTCTCCCTTTCCCATCCTTAAAGATTTTCACATCTCCTCTATGTCCCTCCCCTTCTCTGAACATATTCACATTCCTCTCTAAATAGACGGTCTTTTAACCTCTATAATAACATTAATTTTTACATTTCTATTCTTTTTCTGGTCTCTCTTTATTCCCCTTTCCGTCTCTTCTTTTTCTCTCTCTCTCTACTTGCATCCTACCCAACCCATTTCCTGCACTGTGATTAGGACATAGTTAACTCTCACTGTGCCTCCCCACACCAATCTATTCCCATTTTTTACCCACATCTCTCCCTAATCCTAATAATTTCTGGTTTTCCAAATTCTTTTCTGCGGTTCGAAGTCCTTTAATATAGTCGTTTGATGTTGAATAGATGTATCTGTTGAACTAGATTGTATCTGTAGACTATTGACGGTACAAATGCAAACTTTGGTTGATGGTTGCCTTAAGATAGTGTTCTAGCACAAAACTGGTGCAATCTTTATCTCAAATGGGCCTAGTAAGCCGGAAAAACACAAGAAAAATGGCAAATTCGGGTATCTCAATTCCCAACCTTGATAATCAGGGATTAGAACAGATAAAGAATAATCCAGAGGAGAGTTCCCAAATAGCTCTACAAACACTAATAGCAAACATGATAAATGAGAAGTTTGACAATGTACAAAGGACTCTGTATGAGCGTGATAGGGAGAGAGAGGAGGCATCCCAGAAGTTTATACAGGAATATCATAAGCGTGAGGAAGCTTCTCAAAAACTGATACAGGATTTGCGTGAACAACTTGAGAATACTCAAAGAGAAAGGGAGGAATGGAGTGAGCAGGCAGAGAACACTCAAAGAGAACTGCAGGAATCCCACAGAAGGGAGGAAACTAATCAAAGAGTAATTCACGAATTAAGAGACCAGGTAGAGAATACACAAAGATCACTAAAGGCATTCATGGAATCCATTAACAAAGAGCTGAAGGAAGTCAGGGAGACCACAAAGGGAATGCTGAATGGAACCCAACAGAAGGAATGGGAGTCCAAAGAAACCATAACCAATCAACTAAGTGATTTGAGAACAAACACTGAACACCAAATTAAGGAAGTAAAGAAATTCATACAAGACCTAAAACAGAGCTTCAACAAAGAACTTGAAGCCATCAAAGCTGACCAATTAGAAGGAAAAGAGATAAAAAACAAAGTAGAGAGTCTTGACAGCAGGTTAGACCATGCAGAAGATAGAATCTCAGGGATTGAAGACAGCCTAGATATTATAGAGAAAGAACATTCAACCATCCAAGACAAGTCCAAGAAATATGATAGGTCTATCCAACACCTGGAAGACACCATCAGAAGGACCAATCTAAGGATAATGGGTGTAGAGGAGCACCTAGAAACAGAAGTTAATGGTCTAGGAAATTTGTTTAACAGGCTCCTAGCAGAGAACTCCCCAAACATACAAAAAGATAGGCCTTTTCATATACAAGAAGCTTTTAGAACCCCAAACAGATCAGACCAGAATAGGACATCACACTGTCACATTATAATCCACACAGGATCAACCCAGACCAAGGAAAATATCCTTAAAGCTGTCAAGGAGAAAAGGTTAATCACCTATAACGGGAAACCAATTAGAATTACCTCAGATTTCTCAGTAGAAAAAATCAAAGCAAGAAGAGCCTGGAATGACGTATGCCATGCCCTAAAAACAAACAACTATCAACCAAGAATACTGTACCCAGCTAAACTCTCCTTCATAACTGAAGGCCAAATAAAAACCTTCCATAGCAAAGAAAAATTGAAACAATACATCTCCACCAAACCAGCCCTACAAAAGATTCTTAAAGATGTCCTACACATAGAAAACCAACAAGAACTCAACAAAGGCCAAGAAACTGCACCCAAACTGAGAATCCAAGAACCTTAGGAAGAACCCAGTTTTCACAGCCCCCAAGAAGGTGGATAACATGGCAGGAACTCCCAAATACCTCTCAGTCCTATCTCTTAACGTTAACGGACTGAACTCTCCAATTAAGCGACATAGACTGCCTAATTGGATTAAAAAACAAGACCCTTCTATCTGCTGCCTGCAGGAGTCACATCTTGCCCGTAAAAACAAACATATTTTCAAGGTTAAAGGCTGGAACAAAATCTACCAAGCAAACGGCCCTCATAAACAGGCGGGAGTTGCAATCCTAATATCAGATAAAATAGACTTCAAATTAAAATTCGTGAGAAGAGATAAAGAAGGTCGCTACATACTAATTAAAGGATCTCTCCTTCAGGAGGATATTACAATTCTAAATATCTATTCGCCAAACCATGGAGCACCCAAATTTATCCAAGAAACACTACTTTCCCTCAAATCCCATATAGATCCAAAGACATTAATTGTTGGGGATTTTAACACACCACTCTCCCCACTAGATAGATCAACTCGGCAAAAACTCAACAGAGAAACCGCAGATCTAAACAGATGCATAGATCAACTAGACTTAACAAACATATACCGAACATTTCACCCAGCAGCATCAGAATACACGTTCTTCTCAGGAGTACATGGAACGTTTTGTAAAATAGATCACATTTTAGGCCACAAAGCAAACTTGTCTAAATTCAGAAACATTGAAGTTATACCTTGCATTCTCTCTGAGCACAAGGGAATAAAATTAGAACTCAACACCAAAAGCCACCAAAGAAAGTCCGGTATCACATGGAGGCTGAACAACACACTGCTGAACCATGAGTGGGTCATGGAAGAGATTAGAAAGGAAATTCAAATGTTCATGCTATTCAACAAAAATGAACACACAAATTACCAGCTCCTCTGGGACACAGCAAAGGCAGTACTCAGAGGCAAGTTTATAGCTCTGAGCTCCTACATCAACAAATTGGAGAGATCGGAAACTAGCAATTTAATGACACATCTAAACCTCTTTGAAAAAGAGCAGCAAGATAAACCCCAATCCAGTAGACGGAAAGAAATAATCAAAATTAAATCAGAATTAAATGAATTAGAATCCAAAAAAACTATAGAAAGAATCAACAAAACAAAGAGTTGGTTCTTCGAAAAAATTAACAAAATTGACAGACCCTTAGCAAACCTTATCAGAAAAAGGAGAGAACACACCCAAATTAATAAACTCAGAGATGAGAATGGAAACATCACCACGGAAACAACCAAGATTCAGAACATTATAAGGGAATACTTCTCAAAACTTTATGCTAATAAGTTTGAGAACTTGACAGAAATGGACCTTTTCCTAGTAAATATTGACATGCCAAAACTAAACCAAGATGAGTTAAACCAGCTTAACAGGCCCATATCAAGTATTGAAATAGAAACAGCAATAAGAGACCTCCCAGCTAAGAAAAGTCCAGGACCAGATGGTTTTACAGCGGAAATTTACAAGGCCTTCAGAGCAGAGCTCACACCAATACTCCTCCAACTCTTCAATGAAATTGAAAGAGAAAGCTCACTACCGAACATATTCTATGAAGCCATCATAACCCTCATCCCAAAACCAGGCAGGGACTCATCAAAGAAAGAGAACTATAGACCCATTTCTTTGATGAACATTGATACAAAACTTCTCAACAAAATTTTGGCCAAACGACTTCAACAATTCATTCAAAAAATCATACACCATGATCAAACAGGATTCATTTCAGGGATGCAAAGCTGGTTCAATATACGCAAATCAATTAATATTATTCATCACATCAACAGGAGCAAGAATAAGAACCACATGGTTATCTCAATAGATGCAGAAAAAGCATTTGACAAGATCCAACACCCCTTTATGATGAAGGTTCTGGAAAAATTAGGAATCCATGGGACATTCCTCAATACAATAAAGGCTGTATATGACAAACCTACAGCCAGCATTATACTCAATGGTGAAAAACTAAAGCCATTTCCTCTTAACTCAGGAACAAGACAAGGATGCCCACTCTCTCCACTTCTCTTCAATCTAGTATTAGAATGCCTAGCTACAGCAATAAGACAAGATGCAGACATAAAGGGGATCCAAATAGGGAAAGAAGAAATAAAACTCTCCCTCTTTGCAGATGACATGATCTTGTATTTAAAGAATCCCATAGACTCCACTCCCAAATTACTCAAGCTGATTCAAAACTTTGGCAAAGTAGCAGGTTATAAAATTAACCCCCAAAATTCAATGGCTTTTCTATATGCCAACAATGAGAAAAGTGTGGCTGAAATTTGGAAAGCAACTCCATTTGTAATAGCCCCACAAAAAATAAAATACCTAGGAATTAACTTAACCAAAGAAGTGAAGGACCTCTATGATGAAAACTTTAAAATCTTGAAAAAGGAAATCAACACAGAACTTAAAAAATGGCAAAACCTCCCATGCTCCTGGATTGGCAAGATTAACATCGTGAAAATGGCAATACTTCCCAAGGCTATCTACAAATTCAACGCGATACCTATCAAAATTCCACCCTCATTCTTCAAGGAAATAGAGGAGGCAATCCAAAAATTCATATGGAACAATAAAAGACCCCGAATAGCAAAAACGCTCCTCAACGGAAAGAACACTGCTGGAGGAATATCAACACCAAATTTCAAACTCTACTATAAAGCCATAGTAATCAATACAGCTTGGTATTGGCATAAGAACAGACCTCAGGACCAATGGAGTAGAATTGAAAACCCAGAAATGAACCTACAGACCTATAGCCATCTAATCTTCGATAAGGAAGCTAAAACAATAGAATGGAAGAAAGACAGCCTCTTCAGTAAATGGTGCTGGCAAAATTGGTTAACTACATGTAGAAAACTAAAGCTAGATCCTTATATATCACCCTGCACCAGAATCAACTCCAAATGGATCAAAGACCTGGAACTCAAAGCAGACACTCTGAAAACATTACAGGATGGAATAGGAGAAACCCTAGGTCTCCTTGGCTCAGGTCGAAATTTTCTGAATAGAGACCCGGAAGCACAACAAATCAAAGAAAGGTTGGACAAATGGGATTGCATAAGATTGCAGAGCTTCTGCAGGGCAAATGACATAGCTGGCAAGATCAATAGAAAGCCCACCGATTGGGAGAAGATCTTTACTAGCCATACAACGGACAAGGGTCTCATATCTAAAATATACTTGGAACTCAAAAAATTAAACCACCCAACAACAAATCCTCAAAGAAACAACTACCCAATAAATAAGTGGGCGAAAGACTTAAAGAGAAGCTTCTCTGAAGAAGAAAGAAGGATGGCCAATAGACACAAGAAGAAATGTTCAACATCCCTAGCCATAAAAGAAATGCAAATCAAAACAACATTGAGATATCACCTCACTCCAGTTAGAACAGCAAAAATCAAGAACTCTAACAACAACAGATGCTGGAGGGGATGTGGACAGAAAGGAACCGTACTTCATTGTTGGTGGGAATGTAAACTTGTTCAACCACTTTGGAAAGCAGTATGGAGGTTCCTCAAAAGACTTCACATAGATCTCCCCTATGATCCAGCAATCCCACTTTTGGGCATTTACCCAAATGTTTACAAACAAGACCACACTAAAGCTACCAGCACAACTATGTTTATTGCAGCATTATTTACCATAACTAAGACATGGAACCAACCCAGATGCCCCTCAGTAGATGAATGGATCAAGAAAATGTGGTATATATACACAATGGAATTCTATGCCTCCATCAGAAAGAATGACATTTCCCCATTTGTTAGGAAATGGAAAGGTTTGGAAAAAATTATATTAAGTGAAGTAAGCCAGACCCAAAGAAGCATAGGTCCCATGGTTTCCCTTATTTGCAATATCTAGTATAGGTATGAGTCAAGCGGAAAAGGTCAGATAATGTGATGTTAGGAAAATGAACCCTTAAATATGTATTTTAATGTTTTCGTTTCTTTCATGCATGTGTTTCTAACGCATTTATAAGATTATTTCTTTGTTGCTTTGTATGTCCCTCCCCCACAGTGTAACCCCCGCTTTCACTATATTTGATGTCAGTATAACATGTGGAGGAGATGGGGACAAACAAGTCGTTTAAGGATTCAGGTGGACCTGTTGCAACAATGAGAAGTACAAAATGTCATGTCAAAACCAGCTTTACAATGTCGGTGTGGTGGGGGGAGGGGGGTATAATTGGGTGGAGGGAGGGGGGTAAAATTGGGTGGGGGGAGGGGGGAGGCGGGGAAGGGAAGTGAAGGGTAAACAAAGGAGGAGGCTGCAATGCTTGGTAAGAAATGTATGCATTATCCTGCCCATGTAATTGTAGCCCCTCTGTACAGTATGTTCTCAAATAAAATAAAATACAATTAAAAAAAAATAAATAAGTGGGCTAAAGGCTTGAAGAGAAACTTCTCTGAAGAAGAAAGAAGGATGTCCAACAGACACATGAAGAAATGCTCAGCCTCTTTAGCCATAAAAGAAATGTAAATCAAAACAACATTGAGATACCACCTCCCACCAGCTAGAATGGCTATAATCAAGAACTCTAACAACAACAGATGCTGGAGGGGATGTGGACAGAAGGGAACCTTACTTCAATGTTGGTGGGAGTGTAAACTTTTTCAACCACTTTGGAAAGCAGTATGGAGATTCCTCAAAAGTCTTCACATAGAGCTCCCCTATGACCCAGCAATCCCACTTTTGGGCATTTACCCAAATGTTTACCAACAAGACCACACTAAAGCTACTAAAACAACTACGTTTATTGCAGCATTATTTACCATAGCTAAGATCTGGAACCAACCCAGATGCCCCTCCATAGATGAATGAATCAAGAAAATGTGGTTTATATACACAATGGAATCCTATGCCTCCTTCAGAAAGAATGACATTTTCCTATTTGTTAGGAAATGGAAAGACTTGGAAAAAATTATATTAAGTGAAGTAAGCCACGCCCAAACAAACAAAGGTCCTATGGTTTCCCTTTTTTGCAATATCTAGTATATGTATGAGTCAAGCAGGAATGGTCAGATAACATAATGTTAGGAAAATGAACCCTTAGATAAGTATTTAAATGTTTTTTTCTTTCATGCATTTGTTTCTAACTCATTTATAAGTTTATTTCTTTGTTGCTTTGTATGTCCCTCCCCAACTCTACAACCCCTGCTTTCATTATATTTGATGTCAGTATAACATGTGGAGGAGATGGGGAAAAACAAGTCGGTTAATGATACAGGTGGACCCGATGCAACTATGAGAAGTACAAGTTGTCACATCAAAAGGAACTTTACAACTTTGGTGCGGGGGGGGGGGGTAGGGGGGATTGGGTGGGGGGGCGGTGGGAGGCTGGGAAGGGATGTGAAGGGTAAACAAAGGAGGAGCCTGCAATGCTTGATAAAAAATGTACTCATTATCTTGCCCATGTAATTGTAACCCCTCTGTACAATATGTTCACAAAAAATAAAAAAAGACAAAAAAATAAAAAAAAATACAAAAAAAAGATTTTCATTTTTTTCAGAAATAGGTGAAGTAAATCCGAGTGCCTCGAGGAAGAATACAAACATGATTTTTTCTCCTGTCTCGCTTCTACCATAGTGTCGAACATGACTTTAAATATGTAATAAAATATTTGCTTTCGCTATTTTTTAAAAAAATAGTTTTTTTAATAAAGAGTAATTGTTAAATATTTTTATAAAAATATTTACATCATAATTTGTTGTTTGCTTTTGCCAGGAATGAAATAGGACTGCATTATCATTGGGTGAGTTGAGAGGCAAAATTTTATCAGAATCTAAATATAATAAAAGTAGATGATTTAAAAATAAATACCTTGTAGGTACTTTTTTAACATGTCATACCCACAGAGACACTTTTTTCTTCTTTTCCTCTCCACACTGATTCAATTTCAATAACCAATTCATGTAATTCAAATAGCTGTTTCAGAAATAGTTTAGACAAAAAAGTTAGAAAAAGAAAAGCAGTATTGGGTGGTGCATTCTTTATAAATAGCAGTCAAATAAGTATTAACCATAATTTCAAAGTAGTAGCAGTTAAATGCTCTTGAAAAGAGAAGATTTTAAGCAGAATGAATAAAAAAAAATGATAGTGCCAGAACTGCTTCAGGAGGTGGTCTCTGGGATTTAGGGTTTATAGTATATGACAATGTTTTAACCAGGATTTCTTGATTTCAGGGAGTAATTGTTTTACTTATATTTTATTGAAATATGTTATTCAAATTTAATGAAAGGACAAGTTTATAGTAGAAATAACGCTACACACTCATCGTGGTATGCATTATATATTATATACATATATATATAATTTTACAAACATATATATATATCTGCATACATATGTTTATTTTTAATTTTTATCCATGGGGCTTGAAATCTGGACCTGTACACTGTCCCTCAGCTCTTCAGCTCAAGATTAGTCCTCTACCACTTGAGCCACAGCCAGTTTTCTTTTGGCTCATTGGGGATAAGAGTCTCATGGACTTTCCTGCCTAAGCTTGCTTTGAACCATGATTCTGAGCTCTCAGAATCCTTAGTTGCTGGTGTTGCAAGCATGAGCCACTAGCACCTAGCTACATAATTATTTTTTACATATTTATGAAATATTAAGTGGTAATCTTATTCATTTGTATGTTGTGTAATGATCAAGCTACATCATATCCATTAATTTCTGCATGTAATATTTCTTTTTAGTTAGAATGCTCAAAAACTTATCTTCTGGCTATGATGAAATATATATATTCTTAACTGTAATCACCTTGCTTCTTGTGGTATACAATTAATATATTTACTTTTAGTCATAGAAGTCTGCTAATTAAGTTATATAAAACATAAATTGTAAAGTGAAAGAAATTAATGGTTCCATTACTTTTTTTAAGAAGACAATTATACCTTTTGTTTTCAGTTATATTTCTTTGGGAATGTGTACTATACATTGATTCAACTGTAAAAATTGATAGCAATTACATTATAACAAGTTGATTGAAACTTGTATTTGAAAATTGCACACAACACAAATGTACTTCCACTTTATTACATAATTAAAATAATAATAAAGCAAAGATTGGTGTTAGCGATTCAAGTGTAGAATCCTAGAAACCCAGGAGGCTTGGACTTGAATATTTTAGTTCTATGTCAGTCCAAACAACAAAATGTGAAAACTTATCTCCAATTATCCAGCAAGAAGCAGAAGGTGAGAATGTAGCTCAAGGAATACAGTGTCATCAGCCATGAGCAAAAAATACAAGTTAGACCATTAACTTCAAGTTCAATCCATAAAAATGGCATATACACACAAAACAACAACACAAAGGTATTATGAACAACAATAATGAAGACAAAATAGTAGAAAAGATCATGAGAAATGTCTAAACATCTGGAAGACAGAAATCATTTGACAGAAATTTGATTCATGAGAAGGAAAGGTCGCAGGCTCATTTGTACAATCTCATTGTAGGCATTTGTGTTGAAACTTGGCTATTGGGTAACATGTGAAAGAGTAGATTGGATTACCTGACATAGGAGACATTGCCTGTAACTATGCACCATCCCAGTCTTCAAAATCTAAACTCGTGCGTGTTAATTTAAATGAAAGCTCATGTTAGAGACTGTTTGGACCACACAGACTGGGGTCCTTATTTTGAGGCTTCAGACCAGTGCTTTTGTTTATAACCGCTCCTGTTTTACACCCCTTTCTTTGGGCACCTATGCCTTACTGAGCTGGCACCAGGCCAAGGCTTTGAATTTGACTCCCCTCCTGCCATAATCCCTCCATTTCTCCAGCTACAACTCATTTCACATGCTATCTCTGTCTTTACATTAGTTGTTTTCTTACTAATCCCCACCAGAAAACTCATATTCATGTAAATCCCACCATAAATAACCTAGTGAAATGAGTGTTTAGTATTGGCTGAGGCTCTCATCTGTGGTTTTGCTCCCTAATAAATCTGTGCTACACGATCTCATTTTTCTTCATGGCTTTTGAGTCTGACAAATGATTGATTTGGTTTGATGTAATCCCACTTATCCAGACTTACTTTGGAAGTTTTGACCTCTACCAAGGAGCCCTCATGTTTCTCCTAACTCTACCTGTAACATTCTCAAGGTAGCTGGAATTACATGGTGGTCTTCGATCCATTTGGAATCGATTCTGATACACGGATATATATGAGGATCTAAATTCGGCTTTCTGTATACTGCCAATTCTACCAGCACAATTTGTTTTTCTTCCATCCTGTGTGTCTGGCTTCCTTGTCAAAGATTATTTACCTATAGGAGTGGATTCATTCCTGGACCTTCAATTCTGTTGTATTGTTGGAATTCTGTGCTTCCATTGGAAAGAATGCCACTACCCCATTCCTGAACAAAAGGAAAGACTGGAAAACAATGATATTAAGTGAAATAAGCCAGATCTAATTAAATATATGCTGCATGGTTGTCCTCATTTGTAATAACTAGATATGTCTATAAATCTACAAGTTAATCCAATAGTTAGTAAAAGACATACAATTACACTTGGATATGATTAACTAAGAGCAATCTAAGCATTCACACGTCAGGAACAAGGTAAACTATTCTTAGGAGAGAATCACAATGTCTCAATGCCTATGTGCATATGACCATATAAATGTTGCTTATTGCAATGAACTCTAAGAATCAATCATACATGTGAAATACATCTATCTGTATATAATTTTAATAGATGTCATGAAAATAACCAACTTCTCTGTAAATTCAAAAGCAAAATTCTAAGTTTAGAAGATAAAAACGAAGAATGCTTTCAGCACATAAACTTAAACACATAGGGAAAAAGGTGGGAGAGAAAAGATAAGATGAAAAGTAGAATAGGTAACTATTGAAGAATTCATAAACTATTTCAAAAAGTATACAAGAGAGCTGGGGTACATCTCAGTTGTAGGACTAGACTAATATATATAAAGCCATAGGTTCAATTTCCATGAAGGCCTAATAATAAGTTAATAAAGAGTAGTAATACAATAATTATCTTAAATAAATGCTTTCATATTAGAGAGGCCTGAATCCTAAAACAGTAAATAAATTATTCTCAACACTTGTATCCAATGACAAGAAACTACAAGAATGAAGAGCAAATATTTTCCTTTTCTAGCCCTTCCTTTCCTTTTCTGGTTTATTCTTTTCTTTTTTCCTTTGACACTACTGGTGCTTGAAGTTGCTAATGCTCTAATCACTTTAGATTATTTTTCAGGCTAAGCCTCCCTTGAGGAATGATAGCTTACCAATGGCTTCCACAAACATGACATAACAGGGAAATTACACTATATCTAGCTTTGTTTGTTTTCGTAGTTTCTCACGAATTTATATTTTTTAGAACTGGCCTTGATATCAGTCTTCTAAATCTCTGCCTTCTAATTAGCAAAGTACATTTCATCTCAAGCTTGGACCCACACTTTATTTCAGTTTAACCATTCAATATTGACTTCAGTTCAACCAACGTGAACTATTGGGGAAATATATGGACATCTCATTCCCACTGGTAGGCAATTCTGATGAAGATGAGGAACAAGATAAATAAGTGAGGAATGATATCAGTTGCAAAAAAAGAAAATGGAATAGGATCCAAACAATTTCTTCTTTGGGCTGCCGAAAATAATCGGCTTACTACAGTTCCAAGACTACTTTTCAAAAAGGCCACTGATGTGAATACTAGGGATGAAGATGAGTATACCCCTCTTCATCGGGAAGCCTACTGTGGACACTTAGACATTATCCATGAGTTGGTGGCTCAAGAGGGAGATACTCATGCAATAACTGTGGATGGCTTGACACTCCTGCACAGTGATTATACGTGGAATAATACCAGAGTTTCTTCTTTCTTACTGCATCATGATGCAGATACCAATGCCCAAACTTAAGGCCTTTTGACCTCTTGCATCTTGCTGCTGGGAATAGAGATAGCAAAGATACGCTGGATCTCCTTCTGTTGAACCGTTATTTAAACCAGGTCTAAAGAACATCTAGGAAGAAACTGTATTTGATAATGCCAAAAGGATAAGTATGTATCACTACCTCTTTGAAGTTGTGGAAGGCTGTACAAATTTTTCCTAAGTCATAATGTTTCTATTAAGCTTCTCAAGTTTAAAAGTGCCAGTCCATTCGTTGGTCCGTACAAAATATTTTCACAGTACAAAGTAACAGCAATATCTTACTGTTAAAAATTCATGAATTCCATGGTATTCTTCCAAGTCAATTGCCTGACTTTGATGCCAAAATGTATTCAAGAGTTTTTGTATACATCTATAATAATTTCTGCAGTTTGTGATTTTTTAAATCAGAAATAATTTTAACTTATCTGTTGAAATGAGTAGTACAGAAACTAAAGATATTTCTAGTGCTTTTCTGAAAAAAGTATATTTTAAAATATTTTATATTCTCTTGTTTGTACAATTTCCATAATCTATTTCATTCTCTCCTAGATATAATACATTGAATTCTACATCGTTTAATAATATATAGGTTCATTAATAAATGTGTCCTTTAAGATTGCATTCCATATAGAAACAGTTTAAGATTCCTTTTTTTCCTAGGTCCTTATACTATTTTATTTCTTTGGGATAAAATAACAATGCTATCTAATTTAAAAAGTTTTGTAAAGTTTATGCTATTTAAAGGCCTTTCTAAGGTGAAAACTTAATATACTGATGTCAAACTTACTTTCAATTCTATGAATTACATATATTGTTACACTCATATTTTTGTAATCAACATTTTAATAACTTTTTTCATTTCTTGCATCTAAAGAATGAAAAAAATTGGACTACTTCACAAATTTTCATATCATCCTGTATTTCATATCATATCTGTGTTGTAATTTTGGTATACGTGCTGCTGAAGCATGTAGTATCTTCTAAATTTAAACAGTTAATGATGCAATCTTTATATAGGTATATATCTTTGGTTGCCTATTTGTAACAAGGGAAACTTATTGTTCCTAACAATGCTATTGATCTTCTTTTCCTAAAATTCTATATATAGTAAAAAAAAATTATATTGTTTGGTCTATTGCTCACATTTGCATTTTTTTGTCAATGAAATTTTTTTTCATTTTAAATTTGATCATACTTTGAAGCATTTATAGCCAGGTCCAAAGATGATGGCTTTTACAAATACTTATTTATCCAACTGAGTTAGCTTTGTGGAGCTACTGGATTCAAAGTAAGCCTTGCTTAAGAGCGACTTATAAAATTCTGCAGCATAAAATTTACCAAATGAGGTCTTACTGGCACAAATGTCTACCTGACCATTTACTCTTCTTCCATGTAGCAACAGATCAACTAGAATATCTTACCCTGACAGCATAGATTGTCTTACTGAAACAAAACTATTATTAGTTAAATTGGATCATAGAGAGAAGAACAATTCAGACAGAACTGTTCAGAATAGAAGGTATTTTATCAAAATACAATTATTTAATATACCTACCATTTCAAAATTAGCTAAAGCCAAGAAGGTGAAAAAATTGTTCATATGCATGATTACCTAATATCCTGGCCTGTCAACCATCCAACCAGGCAGGAACTTACACTACTGCCTTTCTATCAACAAATATTCCCATAGCTCCAGGAGAAGTCCATATGTTTCTTCTCGTTATTAGGCCTTAAATTGGTAATGTTTTAATCAGAGTGTTTCCTTGTGTGTCCAGGTTGTAAATCTGCAAATAGTAAAGCTTTAGTTCTAACTCTACCAAACACTGAGGTAGAGATAATGGAATAATACTTTAAAACAGAGTTGCCATTTATACCCTAACCACAACAGAACAATGCAAAACATGTGCCCTTTTTATTATATTATGTATAGTTATATATTTTATATTTATATGTGCTGATTTTATATTTCACACAGTGAATCTTACTACAAATAATTGATAATTTGACAAAAAATTATATTTTTTTATTCCAATAAATAGATTGGAATATAAATAATTAGGTTTAGAATATATATTAGAATATAAAAAGTATCAATGCAATGTCTTTCGTACAAACTTGTGATACCTTCAAAGTGCTCTTGGTCTTCTGAATTCACATAGTAAAAAAACAATTTTGTTTTCCTATAATCTATAAAGTATTTTACTCTGATGCTCTGTTTATTATTTTAACTCGCTGGTCCTAAACAGTTTTTCTCCATATTTCTGAAGCATTCCTACTGATTATACCCAAATTTTGCTGATATGCTATCTACAAGATATTTTTTCTGCAGGACCCACAGTTCCTAGGATCCCAGGTCCGAGTTACCTGCATCATCAAATAACAGAGGCAAGACTTTTCACCTAGGCCCATGCAACATACCAAAAGAAAGTAATTGAAGACCCATCTCAATTTCTCATTTCCTATAATATTTCAGGGCCCGAATTCTTTGAGAAACAGGAATTTTCAGTAAGCAATTGTGAAATGCAATGCAACTTAAAATAAAAGATGATATCACAAAATCTGAGAGAATGTACTGTAGTTCAAACTTTCAATTTACAGATGACCAGTCCATATGATTGAATGAGATAAAAAAAAGTCACAAGATTATTTTTATACCACTCTCCTAATGATTACTGAATGATTTTAGTCCAGCATAAGTAGGCCAAAAAAGTAGATCCTGGAAGGATAGATCCGTAATTGGTCTACCAAGACCAGGAAAACTTGACTTAGATGCCAAATATAATTCAGAAAAACATTAATTGAGAAGAGCCTTAGTACTTCAAAACACTGGTACTTCAGTAAAACTTGGTTCGGTAGTATAAAAATGTAGTCATTCTGAAAACAATAATAACCTACATTTAATCTTCTGAAAGTATATTCTTTTTCAAATATACTTTTAAAAATCACAATCACCTAAATAACATTTGCAAATAGATTATACTTAGTGGCATTACAAGTTTTTCAAGTTTAGGGAGCAAGTTTCAATAGAGTTGATTTATTTACCCAGCACCAATGCCAAACCGGTTCAACTATTCATTAAAGTATAGAAATAGTTCCGCCCACCATTTGTGTGTTAGTAGGTGCCTTCCAGAAATGTGTTAAATAGATCAGCCTCCTATATTTCAAACCCAAATGTTAGCTAATAAAGTAAATTTCATCACTTAAATAAGGTACATTTGAAAAATTCACAAATAGTTGCCTCATCATATGTTGTTTTATGTTTTCCCTATCTGTCTAACAGAGTAAGAAATATGACTTTAAGTCTTGAATATGGGTATTCATCAGAGATGTGACAAACATAAAATCTGTCTTCTACTTCTATCACATTCTTCGATAGTAGTAAATCTTAGTTTTCTTCATTTTCCAAAACTTATATGTAGTAGATAATATTATCCCATGTAAAACAAAATAATCACAAACCATTGTACAAAGCCATTTATAAAAATTGGTAATTAGGAATACATTCTAAGCCATTTTAAAACTTTTTTTGACTAAAGATTAATCTTCCAAATGGATGAGAATAAAATCATGTCTAGGTCCTTCACGTCTACAGTCTTGCAAATTATTATTGCAGATGAATGAATTATGGAAATATAAGCTGATATCAGTTCAAACATATGCAGGATTGAAACTCCATGGAATGTATATAAAACTTTCAAAGTATTAACAGTTTAACAGAATGACTACCAGGAAATTAAAACCAAAGTAGAATAATAGTAAAGACATAGAATGAATGAAAAATGGAACAAGTGGCAAGTACAGTTAGAATACTTAATGTACACATGTGATAAAGGAAGTGGTAAATCTGAAATAAATCTTGAAGAAGGGGTTGGTTGAGAATGATAGAAAAAGTGACTCTGATCCAGGAGCATTGGACAATTAGATGAACCTATTTAATTGTAACACACTTGCACAACCTTTTGAAATTCAGTTAAAAAACACAACAAAAAACAAAAACACACAAAAATCACAACCAAAGAGCAATCTCTAGAGAGTGTGAATATGACCTCTCAAAATTTTAAGGAGTTAATGAAGGACAGTCTTGGGAAAAGCAAACAATGCTTTTCAAAGAGGGCAGTTCGGGGTAGGGGAGAATTTTGAATAGATTTAAATAGATTGTCTAAGGTTATAAATCACCTACATCTGCTGCAAATATTATCTTTCTTCTGTGAATTCTCTTTGTCGGAAATGGGTACTGCAGTCCTGACCCACACTTGATAGATTCTGAAGATAGAATGGAAGAAACAAGATCAAGAACCTAACAGGTTCTGTCCACTGGAGAGAAAACAATACTCTATGTTTTCTCTCATCTCTCTTCACTACTCTTTTTTCATACTTTTAAGTCAACTGATTTTGAATTTTATTTTTCGTTCTTTGTTCTGGCAAAGTAATTGGTCAAGTTAGTTCACTAAATATTATTTGCCTTTTTTTTTGTATCATGCTGTTTACTTGTCCGAGTCCATTAAACTTCACCCTTGCATTTGGTTGCCACGACAACCCTACATCTATGTTAATGAGGACAAACTCTAATGTAAAACTTTGTCTCCAAAAAATCAGTCCCATAAGCTGTGATCACAAATATTTGGCTATACTTTTTTTTTACCTTGAAAGTCTTCTTGTGTCTAAAGTGCCCACAAAAATAAGTACTCCACCACTTTTTGGTTCAATCACTTCTAACCTCAAAGATATATTTTGATAACAAGATGCTTAGGGGAAATCAAAGAATCCTCTACTTTTATCTTCTCTCTTAAGACTCTCCTTAGATACCTTATCAGTTTCAGTGAAGTTATTCTTTGAAAAATTATTTCAATAGATTATTCTTCTCTTGGTCTTGCATTTGTTCAGCAAGATGTATGGGAAAGAAGAGTTAAATCATCAATTCCTTGGATGACAGTGTCTGTTACAAAGGACAGTCCTTCTATGTCTAATTCTATGTCCTCCTCTTATCTCTTGTCTGATTTCCAATTAATCACAGCTTCTTGGCTTCAAGTCCAGTGAAGCTGAAGGACTATAAGGTCTCCCCCCCACCCCGCCCCACTATATCTTCATGGTTTCTCTTTTAAAACTCTTTTAAGTTGCCTCATTTGGACTCAGAATTTATTTTCATGTCTTCATTCAATCTGTTCTGCATTATAGTCAGCCAAATAGGCTCTATAAAATCACTTTATGTAGCAAAAATATTAAGACAACATGTATGAAAGTTTAGGCCTCCCTCCACTGCTGAAGCCAATATGCTTAGCTAGGACTTCTAAGAACACTGTTTTGTTACCCTTTCAATTTGCTCAATTCTTTTCTGATCCCAAAAGTTTTTGGCTTATGTAATAAGAGAAATCTTTATTATCTCATGTTAATAAGGATATTATTTTTTGTGAGCTACTTAGAAATGTGTAATCATTGGAGTATCCAATCAGATTTTTTTCTCTGTTTCAGTGTTTCACGTACAAAGACATTGTAGAAAGTGTTACAAACAGAAAAGTGTGAACCCAATACCTTTTTTCATTGTAGAGGGCACTTTCGCCCTAAATATTTTGACCAAAATTATCTTTTTCAAAGAATTATTTTGGTAGTTACAAGTCAATTCACAAATTTAGATATCTGAATTTTTTAAGAACTTTGAATTTCACACAGTGAGAGTATATTTCCTGGGTAAGGACAATTCTCAAAGAACCTACAGGATTTACAGCAAGGTTTCTTAAGTTTGTTTGTTTAGTGTGAAAATGAGCTATCTTCACCCACATTGCTCCCTCTTAATTAAGTCTCCATAGATTTCCTTGCATGAAAGCCTATTTTCCCACGCAATTTTCTTAATACGCTAAGTTTTTAAAAAGTTTGAACAATCAAAATATACCTGTCATAATTTTCAAACTCCTTTGAAATTCCTTTATCAGAATCACATGTTCACTAATCCTAATTCAACCTTTACCATCAAATCAGTTGACATGTTGTTTTCATGATATACTGTCCCTACAACTATTTTTTCCAGTGGGTTTATGTGTATATATGGCCATATAAGCTGGTGCTGAACAAAATGAACTTCAAGATATGGAAGAGAGATTTTTTTGTAGTTGTTGTTTATAATATACTATATGATTTCCATTATCTTTGGGTTTTTTCCCTTATGGTTTTCCCCTGCTGTATTTGATTTTGGTGCCCTGTGTATTGTGTATACATTTACCTTAATTAGGGAAGGGAAGATGAACAACAAAATGGTGAGACAAAGGACAAAAGGAAAACCAATGCAATAGCAATACTCTCATGCAATATGTGGAAATGTACATTACAACTTGTGAGGAGTACTGAGGTGAAGGAACACTGTGAGAAAAATGAAGGAGGGGCTAAAAAGTTTGAAAAGTTATGTATTCACTACCTTACAATTACTGTAACCCCATTGTACATCAATTTGATAATAAATTTTAAAA
The DNA here is from genome assembly GCF_024711535.1 of Dipodomys merriami. Taxonomy (NCBI): domain Eukaryota; kingdom Metazoa; phylum Chordata; class Mammalia; order Rodentia; family Heteromyidae; genus Dipodomys; species Dipodomys merriami. The sequence continues at coordinate 2,166,615 of NW_027206357.1, read as the reverse complement.
TAAGCTGCATAAAATATAATTTCACTCTATTTTTACAGTAAATATTATCCTTTATTTTATGTTGTAATTTATTAAAAATCAATACTATTTGGCATCTAATTTGAAACAATTACTCCTTTTTATCAGAGGGTCATCAAGTTTAATGTTATCCAACTAGACAATATTTTCACAATAAACTTGCCAATATTTTGAAAAAAGAATAAATTTAGTACTTTCTCACACTAAAACCAAATACAGTTTAACTCTATGGAAACCAATAACTTTTCAAAGTAAATAAGTTGTTAAGAACACAGAATATATGTGTTCTTCAAAATTCCTATGACTAATAACTACTCATTTTAAATTTCTGAACATTCCATACCTGAGAGATTCAAAACAGTACCTGTTTGCAATTCTGCAATAGATGCAATTTCCAATGGAGTGTTACAGATTGAGAAGTCAACAGAAAAATAGCCACATTCTGGTAGAGGATAAAATTATGAAGCATCTGTAATTAATTCTTCAAGAGTAAGCAAATATTTATCAAAGTAAGCTATTATTTCTATGACCATCAATCCCAAGATTTATGCCATAAAGTCATCCTAGTCCAATAGTTTCCAACTCGTAAAGAGCACCTTAAAATTCCCTTAATATACTTCATGAATAGTTTATATAAATTGTGAAAAAATACCACACATCTGCTAATGTGACGCCCTCCTTGTTCTGGAAAGAACACCACAATAAAATGGGTTGCAAAAATTTCCCCCAGTGAAATTCTTGAGATCAGAACACTTGCAAATGTTATTTATATTTAAACTTTTTTTAATTATCACAGATATTCAGAATGCTAAGGTTGGAAGATTATGGTTCAAATCTCCAGTAAATTTCTCAGAAAAAGCCAGACACAAGTGGCACTGAGATTGAAGTGGTAGCACACGAGCCTTGAACATAAAGAGGCTCAGAGACAGTTTCCAGACCCAGAGTGCAAACCCTAGGACAAACCAATAAAACAAAAACAAACCCCAATATAACATTTTTCTCATTGCATACAGAGGCACGTAATTAAGGAAATGGCTTCCTGTGTTACATATAGGTAGAAGAAAGAAGATGTCACACAATTATTTTTTTCATACAATGTTATACAAAACACTCAAAAATTCCTCTTTTGCTAAATTTATAAATTAATATCCATTTGTTGGCAACTCTGTCTAGATTATTCACATTATCACTTTAACCATGAACTGTTGGAATTATCTATCAACTAAGATCTAATTATAATCCTCTTGAAAGAATATTCTAGGAAAATGGAATGCCAGAATCATTTGTGAATTTTTCAATTAAACCCTCTACTTAAAAAGAATTTTGTAGTATCCTATAAAATATGAAATTACAAACAAAACCAAAATATTTATGTTAACTCTAAATTCTAATTTAGCAAGATCTACAAATTCCTGCATTAGGTAAACTTTATTATTTCTCTAGGCTTAAGTTTTTTTAATCCATCATTTCTTTCGAAACCAACAGAATGATGCTTATTTACTTTTTCAAATTTTGGGTGGGAATCATGAGCCATTTTGCATTTAGGAATGGTCTGTAATGAAGAGAGCATTTAAAACACAAATGAAGATTATATACGAGTTGTATTTCAATAGGAAACTTGACTTCTCAAAACATAATGGCAAAATTAGCCCAGACTTGCAATTGTGTATTCCTTTCTTGTTTGATTTGTTTTATTAAACAAAATTATACTACCTGGTCCAGGGAAGGTATCACTTTGTATTTCCACTCTCTAATCTCCTGTCTTAGTCTGCATGCTAGAATTCCAGGCTTGTATCACATTGCCCTGCCATGGTTTCTTGGTTTATGTAATCTAGATACAGACTAGCAATTCTTAACTTCTCCAATGATATTATCCACTAGACTGACTGCTCAGAGTGTTTATGTACTATTTTCGAAGATCTTCTATCATTTGACACAGGATATGAACATTTTCAAATGCACATGCTGGGATCTCTTATTCATTTCTCCATGGAGCTGATCCTTTAATAATAATTACTGGACTCTCTTACTGTCTCTGTTCCCTACCTATGTAATAGTCCCAAACTTTTTTGAAGAAAGTTCACTTGAGGATTTTCTAATATTAAAATTTATAACTTGATTCTTACTCAGGACATATTTTCTATTGTTTTTTAACTTTTCTACATATTCTAAGTTGTTTCATTTGTGTAATTGTGTGTGCACATTTAAGTGCCTCTGTGTGTATGTGTATGTTTGTATGTATGTATGCAAAAGCCTCAAGCTCTTATTCATCAATTTTGCTCATGACTGTTATTCCATCACCTAAGCCATTCTTCCAATTTAGCTTTTGGCTGTTAGTGTGGCAAAGACTGTTCTGTTCAGGCTGCATGCCAACTAAACTTCCCAGACTCATTTACATTCTTAGGTTTTATTTCTCCAGAAGTATCAACTTTTAAACTACAAATATTTTTGTGAGTGTAAAGTCTAAGCTGTAGCCCAGATTTTTAACTCAAGAATTCATACAAAGATAGATGAACATACACATTGCATATGCTGAGTGTACTCTATTAGAAATGTGATCTTAAGCCAGGTGGTGGAGATATTTGAGGACTGGGGTTCAAAGCCAGCCCAGGTAGGAAAGTCCCAGAGACCCTTTTCTCCAATTAACTACCAGAAAACTGAAAGTGGTACTGTGACTCAAGTGGTAGAGCAGTAGCCTTGATCTGAGTAACGGAGGGATAGCGCCCAGGTCTTGAGTTCAAGTGCCAAGACCAACAACAACAAAAAAGAATATAAGAAAAAGAAAGAAAAATAATTGTGATCTTTGCCACTAGTTCATTGCTAGTATAATCCCTGCTCTCTAAAGACACATTTTTTTCCAGTTAAGTCCATGCTCTTATATCTAACTTGCATTGGAACCAGAATTATTCTTCCACTCTACTTTTTAAAAATTTGTGTGATTAGCAAGTGTGATTTAGAAAGGGAGTGGCCTCATACTTCATGCTCCACTTAGGAGTAATGGTTTCTCTATATCACTCCCATAAAGCTTCATATTGGAATTGGCTTTTTGTTTCAATGTTGTCTTATTTGTAGTCTTCTATACTGTATTGAACCCTTATACTTAAACACAGCACTTCTCTTTCTCGTAATATTGCAAATGTTTCTCTTACTGTTAACTCCTGTACATTAGGGAAATAATGCACAGCACATACACTCACAAAAAATGATCTGAGAACCTTCTTCCCATTTAAAATTCGCCTTAATTTGCAGAGCAATTATGAAGTTTGAACTCAATGTACTCATGGATAATATAAATTTCATATTTTCTCTGTACTAAGTTGTCTCTGAAACACCTGCTGCCTCATGTCCAAAATTGTCCTTGTGTTATTTCAATGAAGCCAGAAAACATACATTATCCTTCAAGAAGAACTAATGATTGTTACTGGAAGTCGTGGAAAGTGATCCCAGGAAAGGAATTGAACATAGAGGAATGACAAAGATCCAATTAACTTGTGCTTTCCTTTCACTGTACAAGAAAAGAATCCCAAGGCTTGAGGGAAACTCTGTCCCTGACTCTTTCCAATGTGTTTATTACTCATTTAAAAGTTGTTTGTAAACTTCTAGTTGAGAGTATTACAAAAGGAAATAATGTGGCATGTGAAGGCCAGCATAGAACAAAAAGAATCAAAGTTGTTTTTTTTTTTTTTTTTTTTTGCCAATTGTGGGGCCTTAACTGTGGGCCTGGGAGATCTCTGTCAGCTCTTAAGCTCAAGGATAGTGCTCTACCACTTGAACCACAGCGCCATTTATGACTTTTTCTGCTTATGTGGTACTGAGAAATTAAACTCTGGGCCTCATGCATTCAAGGCAAGCACTCTACCACTGAACCACATTCCCAGCCCCTAATAACATTGTTTTAAAATTGTTCTACTGCAAAGAAACAAACACATGGAAGTTTAAAAGTGTCTTATGGATGAATATTTCAACCCTGAGATGATTCTCTTTTGGCAAGAGTCTGTTATCAATTCCTTTAGTCTGGTCCTGAGTTCTCCATAGCAATAAAGATTCCAAAAAAGCAGGATCCAGTGAGTATGATCAGCAAAAGCAGCCTCTTCTCAGACCAGTACTCCTTTAAGGAGAGTCCCAACGAAATATCTGGGGGTTGTTTTTGTTTCCTGTTTGTTTAGTTTGTCCTGGTTCTGGGTCTTGAACCCAGAGGCTGGACCCTGTCCCTGAACAGCTGTCTTTCCTGCCCACCTGTCCTCAAAGTTAGACTCTACTGCTTGAGCTAAAACTCCACTTCTGGCTTTTTTGGTGTTTAATTACAGATAAGAGTTTGATAGACTCTCCTGCCTGTGTTGTATTTGAACTAAGATAGTAAGAAAGCCAAGTGACATCAACTGTATGGAGTTCTCTTTTAAACCAAGGAATCTTAGATGAAGTTTATTATAAAGCTAATATTTGACAATTTTTAAAAGAAGAGAATATGCCCAGCAAAGAAACCATAGCTTAAATTACTCAACAAAAGTAGGTGCTCTGAATCATTTTGGAATTATTTTTTATGCTTGGGAAGATTATTATTGACCTTGTCATTCCTTCTAGGGAAACTGAAAGTCATATTTGCACATTTTTTTTTGTTTGTCATGTGGCTTGCACTCTGTTCTTGGGTGCTGTTCTTGAGCTCTTCAGCTCAAGTTGAGCACTCTACCACTTTAGCTACAGGACCACTTCCGGGTTTCCAGTGATTAATTGAAGATAAGTGTCTCATGGACTTTCCTGACCAGGCTTGCTTGAACCACCATCCTCTGGTCTCATCCTTCTGAGTAGCTAGGATTACAGGCGTGAGCTACCAGTATATTTGCATTTATGTGTACTTAATGAAACTAGGTAGACAAAGAATGCAAAACTGAACACAGTGAAGGATCCCCTTCCTCATGGGAATAGGGTAAGGATTAAAGAGAGCCATGATTTGTTCCATAAACCCACAACTGTTCACAATTACCAACAGGCCCCATGAGCTCTTTCCAGGTATCTTCCTGTCATTTGTTCACAGAATTGCCAAGAACCCTCTGTATAAGTCCCTTGTTTCCTCGCAATTGTCCCATGGGGAAACTGAGGTCCAATGGTTGAGGCCTAACCCAGGGCTTCACCTGTGGTCAAGAATTGGCTGCCATTGACTAAGAGTTTGGGATAATCCATCTAAACTGATGACTGAGTGCGGTGCTACATGTCTACTACCCCAACTACAGAGGACCAGGCCTGGTGGAGCATGCCTGTCACAGATAGGTGGACAATGATCCAGCCCAGCCTGAGCATATATTGATTCTCTATCTCGGAAATGTCCAACACAGAAAGGCTTGGCTCACATGTTTGAAGATCTGACTGACAAGCTTGAGGCCTTGAGTTCAAACCCTAATATACCAAAAAGAATCAGAGGCCAGATGCGCAAAGCTCATGCCCCAAATCCTAGCTACTCAGGAGTCTTAGATCTGAAGATCACAGGTCAAGATTTAAAATATGGTTGGCCTAGCCCATCAGACGTCATGGTGAGGAGACCCGGAGTCTGACCTATGCTGGTGCACTCCATACTCGCAGGATGCACATCCTTACTAAGTGCTGGCCACACACTCTGTTCTCCTGGGAAACCACCCCCTGCGGGACGCATCCCCCAAGTTCTCCCATGCTCCACTGTCACCAACCAGGCCCAAGGGAGTAGACAGCTCCAGGCCCCACAGATCCCTTGGTCTTGTAATTTAATGGTGATGAGTCCCCTTCAAGTACCTCACCCTTCCAGGCTCCTAGACATCAGCTGTGAAGCACATGCACCAGCCACCCAATGATAACAGGATAAGTTACCAAAGGATACAACTATCCTTGTTGCCACCCACTTCTACACACACATACACTCACAAACACACACACACACACACACACACACACACACACACACACACACACAAACACACACACAAATCCAGACTGGTGACAGAAGACTTGTTCATGCAGCACCTGCAATTTGCCCAGTGATCACTCACCTAAGCACAGTTAGGATGTACAAGTAGAAAGATAATCTCTCTCTTTCTCTCTCTCTCTCTCTCTCTCTCTCTCTCTCTCTCTCTCTCTCTCTCTCTCTCTCTCTCTCTCTCTCTCTCTCTCTCTCTCTCTCTCTCTCTCTCTCTCTCTCTCTCTGCCCCCCTCTTTCTAATGCACACACACAAACAAACACACACACACACACACACACACACACGAGACTGAGAGCAGTGCCTCTGTTCGTTCTTCATCTGGGACAATGTACAAGCTGGAGCATGGGGGTACCCTTGAGAGAACCAGAGAACAAGAGACTCCCACCCAAGGGGAGCTCCACTCAAATGACACACCTCACCTCTCCCTTTCTCCAAGGCCAGATCCTTCCTCTTGGGAACAACCAGCTTTGACTCCACATTCACCAAAAATCTAGGCCAGGATGCTGGATGAAGGAGTCCTGAGACAGGTGGCTTCTCAGAGCCTGGGAGGGGAAACTAGCAGAGGGTCATGATGCCCCCAGAGGGGTGTCTGACCAGGGGTGGGGCAATGTTGGGGAAATGGATGGGGTCCTAAATGTTACATACATTGATATACTCTTTACTTCTAGCCTACATGTTTCTGGGCTAATTAGCGGATTCTTGGGGAGGAAAAGAAGACCAAATGGACCAAAAGCACCAGCAGATGCTGGCAGAGCTGGGAAAGGTGATGACCCTGTGAGAACTTTTGACAGCTGAGGGGTGTGGGAACAGGCCTGGTGTATGTGTGTGTGTGGGGGGGGTGTTCCTCCCAGATATTCACCTTCTGCTCTGACCCCCAGCTCCCTTCACCTCCCTCCAGGGCTTTTCTGGGACCCTCTTTCAGGTGTAAGGGTGACCAAGCATAGAAGACAAGGGCTTACACAGCAAGGGGGGTGGTCTATCTTCTGTATCCAACAACCCCCATGCCCAGAAAAAGAAAAGACCCAACAAGGCATGTGTGGAGGTGCTGCTCCCCACCTCTGACTAAAGCCACCAAGCTCCCACCAGGGAGAGAAAAGGTGCAGATGCATGGGATCTGGCTCCCACCAGGGGCTCTGTGGTGTCCCCTCTTCACTTATCCCTGCATCTGCACTTTTCCTGGGAAATTGGACACTAGGGATGTGCCCACTCCTGGGGCACATTAGTGACAGAGTCCCCGGCCTGTGGGGTGTGAAAGAGGTGCAGGTCCGTCCGGGACCTGGGTGGGTTGTTGTGGGGTACAGGTGTTGCAGGGTGCAGGCCCGCTGGGCAGCCACACACTTGTGATGCTGGGAGAAGTTGTTGGTGGCTGCTCCAGGTGGGGTGAGCAGTAATGGAGGAGGCATTGCAGACACTCAGGTCCAGAACAGAGGACCAGGGGCTGGGACAAGGTCGAGGCTGCAACCTGCCAGTAGTTTGATACTGCCTGAGGTTTGAAATGCAGTACCTTGGAGGAAGCAGGGTAGGAGGCTGGGAGGCAGGCAGGCACATCAATTTCCTACTCCAAAGTAGCTTCAAGTCTCTTGCTCACCACTCAGCCACCTCTAGCTTATTCAACAGCTGGTAGTTGTGTCAGCCAACCTAGGGAATCCTGGTGCTACAGGGCAGCATGGAATGTGAGCGTGGCCACCATTCTTGTATCCCATTTGTGAGAAAGAAACATGAAAGAATGGGGGTGTGGCCAGAATCCTGTGATGCAGGCAGCGAGGGCAGAGTCAAGATGACAGCACCTCCCCCCAGCCCATTTCCCAGGGAACTATATTCAATTCAGTTGGAGACAAGAGGGTGACCTGCTTTAGCCAGAGAGCTGCACAGATTCTTGTGTATGTCTGTTTGTTGCCAGTCCCAGACCGTGAACTCAGGATCTGGGCACAGTCCATGAGCTGCTTTTGCTCAAGGCTAGCCCTCCACACTAGAGCCACATGGCTCTACTTCTGGCTTTATTGGCACTGAAGTGGGACTGGGGTTTCAAGGACTTTCCTGCTTAGTGTGAATTTGATCCTCCCATCACAGCCTTGTAAATATCAAGGAAGACTCTTGAGAGCCACTGATGCTTGCCTCATCATTGGTCTTGCTGATGTTCTTGGACAGACCAGTGAGTTCCCTATCCTCGGATTTAAGTGGAGGGAGGTGGAGCCCACAGTTCGAATCCTGGTCTTGTCAGCTTCAAATGACAGGAGATCCTAAGAAACTCATTCTTATCCATATGATTACCAATGAAATGTGATCAATGTCATGACTGAATGAGCAGTTGTTGAATGATTCTATGATAAAATTATATACAATTATATATAGGACACTGATCGATTTTAATTAATACTTTATTAAGCATTTAAACAATCACATTCATTAAATGGAGGCATAATGAAATACCTAAGAATTGCACCTCATATACTATAAAGGTGCCATTTTTTCTGCCAAGACTGGGATTGGAACTCATGGTCTGGGTAACTCTGTTGCACTGTGTGGGAAGGGGAAGCTTGCCTCCTTGAAGTCAAGAAATTCAAGTCTGTTCCTTAGGCCTGAAATTGATCCCCACCACTAGAATACATCCTACTCATGTACAATTTAAATATATGATTTATATTTATATACATATGTTGACTCCATATTGCATTCAGTGGAGTTACTCATTTTATTTTTTGGTTTATTTATGTATTTATTTTACTGACTATTATGACACATAGAACATTGATTACATTGATTACATAGAATATAGTTCTGCATATGTATTCCACTTCATACCTGACACCCAGGAAATCCACAGAACAGGAAAACATGTGTCACCATCAGCTTCTTTTTCAACAATTCATTTCTTGGGAGTGCTGGCATCTGAACTCATGGCCTACGATGCAAAATTCACGAATGGGTGAGTGTCAACACGCCATTGTGGGGCAAATTGAGCTGACAGGCAGTTCCCAGGACCTGAGATTGAGCCCCAGGGGTTGAAAAAATAAGAACAAATTGACACGCAGATGACAGCATGCTAATAAATATATATATTTATAGCATGCCAGAGATGTGTATCCATTATTCAGTTTTATAGACTACATTCGTACCAATTCTTGGCTATTTTTTATGCCTCCATGTAATTAATATTATTGTTTTCATCCTTAAACTATTAATGAAATCAATCTCTGTCTTGAAATTATTGCATTCCTGTAAGTAATAGTATTCTTTAATGCCTCATAAATATTAAATAAAATCAATCAGCCTCCTGAAATCATTCTAATTTTATAGAAGCATCATTCACAATCAACTCATTCGACCGTGACATTGATAACATTCCATTGTTATTCCTATGGATGGGAACGAGACTCTCAGTACCTCCTGCCATTGGTTGTGTCAGGACAGGGATTTGAAATCAGGGTCTACATTGCCACGTGGGCCTATGGCTTCCCCAATAGTCTGCCAGACTTCAGCAATACAAGGTGAAGTACACTTTGCAACAGTGTCATTCAGAACCAGCAAAACATAAAAAGTCATCTCACTTCATTTTTTCTGTGCATTTTTTATACTGCAGGGCCTGGTGGTTTAGGATCCCAGGAGCAGCTGTGGGTCCAGTGGCTTCACCCCAACCTTGGGTGATCAAAGCAGAGGCAGAGTTGGGACGACCTGAGTTCAAGTGCCATGCTGAGCATAAAACAAAATAAAAATTAAAAAATAAATTAGCTCCCTGGCTTGCAATTTGTGCTGTTTATTCTGCCCAGTTTTGGATTTGAACTCAGGGTCTGGGTAAATCTGCAGCACTGTGGATGAAGGGGAATCTTGCCGTACTTGAAGATAAGAAAGTCAGGCCTGTTCACTTGGCCCTAATTCCAGCCCCAGCACTTGAAAACATACTATTTATATACATTGTAAAGATAGGATTTATACTTGCCTATAGATATGCAGTACATACATGTTTGGTGAGGTGGTTCCTTGTATTTTTTTATTCATTTATTTACCATTGATTTTATTTACTATGATGATACCCACTCTGTTTATTACATTGATGACATGCTATCACATAGCATCTAGATTTGTAGATATGTTCTTCATCATGCCTAACACCCAGGACTCTCAGATAAAAGGAAAATAAATTTCACACTCAGTTTCTTACTTCATGATCCACTTGTTGGTAGTTCTGGGATCTGTCTCAGGGCCTAGCGGGACCAATTGTTGAAGAGGTCAAAGGGAACAAACCAACCTGTGAGCAACTAAGGAGCTAGGCCATTCCCAGGATCTGACATTGATCCCCAGGGTCCCCATGATAGTCATAAATTCAATATTTAAACACAGGATCTATATTTACATACATGTTTGGAGGTATCTCACATTTGTTATACTTCTTATTTTGTTACTAATTCATGGAGATATTGTGTATTTTACTGAGTATGGTGACAGGTATAACTGTGCTGACATGGATGACAACCTCTTCCAATGGTTATAGGTTTGCCTACTCATTCTCCATCCTCGTTGAGACCCAGTACTTTCACAGGAGAGGAAAACATGTGCAACGACTGCCTTCTGATATCAGGATGAATCTTTTGTCATTGCTGGGATTTTAACTCGAGTCTGGGTAGCTCTGTTGCACAATGGGGAAAGGGGAAGCTCACCATCCTTGAAAACTAGAATGTCAGGTCGGGTCTAGGACCTGATTTGAAGTGCCAGCACTGGACAAAATAATAAACCCTTGTTTTTTAATAGGATCTCTCTTTACCTACAGGTGTCTTATGTATCTTGCATTCAGTGTAGATATTCCTTTTTATTTTTTATTTATTCATGGATATATTGTGTATAGTATTGAGTATGGTGACAGATATATCTATGCTGACATGGATGACAACCTATTCCTATGGCTATAGAGTTGCCTATATAGCATTCTCCATCCTCTCTTATACCCAGGTCTTTCACAGGAGAGGAAAACAGGTAGATCAATTGGCTACTCACATCAGGATGAAACTTTTGGCTGTTCTAGGATTTGAACTCAAGGCCTAGCAGACCCAATTATTGAAAGGGTCATGATGAGCACACCAGCCTGTGAGCCACTAAGGAGCTAGGTCATTTCCTGGACCTGAGATAGAGCCCTGGTGGGGGACAATATAGTCATAAATTCATAATTAAACCAAGGATCTATATTTCCATACTTGGTTGGGCAGCATCTTGCATTTGGTGTAGTCATTCTCTTTATTTTGTGTCTTTTTCATTGATGTATTGTGTATTTTCTTGAGTATAAGATGACAGATATAACTGTGGTGAAATGTATGAAAACCTCTTCCCATGAGTATAGAGTTGCCTATACATTCTCCATTCTAGCTGAGACCCAGAACATGCACACCACAGGAAAACAATGCAATGACTGGCTTCTCACATCAGGCAGTGCTGGGATTCAAACTCGGGGCCTAGGAGGCCCAATTGCCCAATGGGTCCATGTGATCACACCAGCCTGTGATCCACTAAGGAGCTGAGCTGTTCCCAGGATTGGAGAAAGAGCCCTAAGGAGGCTACAATAGTCCTCAATGCATCATTGAAACATGAGTTGTATATTCACATCTGTGTTTGGACTACATCGTGCATTTAGTGTAGTTAGTCTCTATTTTGTATGCTATTCATGGATGCATTGTGTATTTTCTTGAGTATATGATGACAGGTATAACTGAGTTGACATGGATAACAACCTATTCCCATGGCAACAGGGTGGCCCATGCATTCTCCATCCTAGCTGAGACCCAGGATTTACACAGGAAAGGAAAACAGGTGCAATGATTGGCTTCTGACATCAGGATGATTCTTTTGGCAGGCTTGGATCTGAACTCGGGGCATAGAAAGCCCAATTGGTGAATGGGTCTACATGAGCACACCATCCTGTGAGCCACAAAGTTGCTAGGCCATTCCCAGGACCTGAGATCAATTACCCAGGGGAGGAAGGACAGAGGAGCACAATAGTCATCCATTCATAAGCTGAAGGTAGTATGCAAATAAGTACATATTTGTACAGAGTAGGAGAGAAGGCAATCTGTGATGGAATCCAATCTACCATGTGACTACCGATTCTTGGATGTTTCCTGATGCCTCCATTTCATGACTGTGATGATTATTGTCACACTTCATCAACTCTTCATTACAAAAAATTGATACCCCATGATTCTTGCCTATCATTTCCTACTCCCATCATGCACGAACTACTCATTCAAGGATGACATCAATTGCATTCCATGACACTTCCTGGGTCCAGAAATGATTATCTCAGGATCTCCTGTCATTCCCTCCTTCTAGGGGGACTGAATTCAAGCCTCAGTCTTGGAAAACATACTCCTTATATCCATTTTAAAGATAAAATTTATATTTCCATATGGATGTTCAGTCCATATCATGTTTGGTGTGGTTATTTATTTTATTTCTTGTTTTATTTATTAATTTACCATTTATTTTATTGACTCTGATGACACCTATACCAGTTATTATATTGTTTAAATCCTATCACATAGCATCTAGATTTGTAGATGTGTTCTCCCTCATGCCTGGCAGTGCTAAGATCTGAACTCAGGGTCTAGCAGGTCCAATTCATGAGTGGGTGAGTGTGAGCATGGCATTCTAGCCAATGAAACTGTCAGGTTGTTCCTAGGCACTGAGTTCGAGCCCCAGGTTTGGCCAAAACAGCAATAAATGGATAGGCAGACGGTGGTATACAAATAAATAAACATTGGTAAAGAGTGCCAGAGCCTTCTATTTATGACTGAATGACACCTACTACGTTCTTACCAATTCTTATATATTTATTATACTACCATTAAAGGAATATTATTACTCTTTTCATGTTTAATAAACTATTAATTAAGATCAATCAGCATCCTAGGATTATTGAATCCAATTTTAGTCTCGACCGATGCATGAACTACTCTTTCAATTGGTATGTGTATGCATAGGAACAAGTCCCTTGAGATCTCCTGCTATTGGTAGGTGGCAGGACTGGGTTTCAACCAGGGGCCTATGTTGACAGGTTGATCTATGGCTTCCCTGATAGCCCGCCAGCTTTCAGCAATGGCAGGCCAGGTCCACTTTGCAACCATGTTATTAAGTCCCAGGATAATCACCTAGCAAAGAAAAAAATCGTAAAACTCTCCAGCCTTTTGCAGCTCGCCACTATTTGTGCTTTCCAGCTTTTTTTTTTTTTTCTTCCTGCAAGCGCTCTGGGCCTAGGATCCCCTGATCGAATATGGGTCCGGATGCTGCACCCCAGCCTAGGGCAATCAAAGCTGAGACAGAGTTATCACAACGTGAATTCTAGCCCCATGGTTGGCCAAAAAAAGAACAAATAAAATATTAATTAATTATTTAATTAAATTAAAACAATAAAACTCACTTGTTTGGAATTTCTGTCAGTTTTTTTCCTAGCCTGGGATTTGATCTCAGGGTCTTCGTAAATCTGTAGCAATGTGTGGGAAGTACAGCGTTGTCACTACTTGAATTGAAACCCTGTGCCAAGCCAAAAATAAAAAATTAAGTCACTGTCCTGGGCAGGGGGAGTAGTTGTGGAGATGGGAAAGAAGGTATGGTAGGGGAAAAACAAAGGAGGAGGCAACAATGCTTAATAGGAAATGTACTCATTACCTTGTTCATGTAATGGTAACCCCTCTGTATAACACTTTTACAATAAAATTGTACAAAAAAGAAGAAACGATGTAGTTCTCAGAGAAGCACTTTAGGGGTAAAGAAGGATGTCTGAATAGCTGTACAAAATTCTCCACTTCATTTTTGTTTAACATTCAATATGAATTTGAATAAACATAAATGCATCCTTAAAAAATTAAGTCACTCTTTTGGAACTGGGGCAAGTATTTCTGCCATTGCTCGGATTTGATCTCACTGTCCAGGTAACTCTATTGCACCATGAGTGAAGGTGAAACTCACTGTCCTTGAGGAAAAGAAATTCAGGCTAGAGTTCCCAGGGCCAGAATTAAGGCCCTGCAATGGAAAAAAATATTTTTTCTCTACATGTGTAATATATGATATATACTTACATATGTATGATTATTACATATTGTGATTACTATTGATTTTGTATTTTATTTTTTTTGATTCATTAATTTATTGTTTTATTATTATACACATAATATTTATTACCTTTTGAACATACATTATAAAATTATACAAAATAATTTAGGACATTAACTCATTTTTCATTAATACTTTATTAAGTATTGAAACATGATACATAATTAATTGGAATCATTTGTCACAGTCATCACATGTTTAAAGTTTCACCCAAGTATAAGCTGTGTCTTACCTTTGGATACCTTAATATAGTGATTTCTTTAGATGATTTATAGTCAGAAGCATTTTCTTGAGGATAGTCAAGTTGAGGGATAAAATTGTAAGGGTGGGGATAGAAATGTGGCTTACTGGTAAAGAGCTCGCTCACCATCCATGAATGCCAGGGTTTGAATCCTCATTACCCCATACTCAGAAAAAGCCAGAAGATATGGAGTGGTTCAAGTGGTAGAGCACTAGCCTTGAGAAAAAGAAGCCCTAAGATTGTCAAAAACAATAGGCCAGATGCCAATGGCTAACACCTTGAACGCTAGCTTCTCAGGAGGCTGAGATCTGAAGACCACCGTTCAAAATCAACCTAGACAGGGAAAGCCTTTTAGACTCTTATCTCCAATGAACCACCAAAAATCTCACATGGTGCTGTGGATCAAGTGGTACAGTGTTTGCCTTGCTCAGGGACAGTGCGTAGGCTTGATTCAGGACACACCACTGGAAAAAAATAAGGGTTAATCAAAGTACTTTTCCTATTTGCTAATTAGGAGACCATTCTCTGGAAAATGAACGCTGATGTAAACCAGAATTGGAATCAGACCTCAGGGTTCAAATGTAGCAGATCCATATGCCCAGCCTCTCAGACCCTAGCATTATAACTTTGTGTCCTACAGCGTTCTGAAAGGTCCAATGTTGAAAGACTTAATATGCTCCCCAAGCCCTTTGTGATAAGCAGTTGACTTGTATTGTCGATGTAATTACACTTCTGAACCTAGCAGAACAGCAGTGACTCACACCTGTCATCTTACTCAGGAGGCTGAAATCTGAGGATCACAGGGTAAAGCCAGCCATGGCAGGAAAGTCTATGACACTCTGACTTTCACTTCTGAAAGGTCAGATATTCAAGAGCTTCCTGTGTTTCTCTTGGTGACGAGAAGTTACTTGCACTCTAAATGTTCTCAGAATTCTTGAGCTCTTATAGAAGCAGGAAAGAAACATTTTGACCCATCCTGGGTTCAAATGAAGTTCTCAGAATCCAAGCCTAGTCCTGTTAGCAGGAAGAACTCCAGTGTAACACTGTAAAAAGAGTTTCAAAAGCCGTACTAGGTGAAGAGACCGAGGTCTGCAGGATTAGGAGGCAGAATGTACATACACAACAGGGAAGTGAGCTGCAAAACCACTTCATGAATTCCAGGCACAGCCAGCAAAGGGGGGCATCCGGAAACATTTGTTAGTTACATCAGGGTCAGGCATTTCTCAGGCTCTTCAAACAATGACTAATTAACCTTCCTTCCTCAGGTGAAGGGAGCCTCAGGCTATCTTTAGGTTAACAATAGAGAGCCAGAGAGGGGAGGAACAGAAAAGAAAAACCCTGCTCTCTGGTCTTAAGGAGTGGGGCTTTGACTCTCCATCTGTCAGATTTAAAGACCATTCTTCTACCTCTGCCAGTCCATTCTCCTTCCTTCAATCTGCACATCATTAATGCAAGTCTCCACTCCAAGGAGAGGCAGGGCCCTTTCTCTTTTGTCTCCAAGCACCTGAGTTAGAACCTGACTCTGCCCTCTTGGCTCTGGGAACTTCGGCTGCCTGAGAAGTGGGACAGAGACAGTCTTCCTGATCTGTGGTTGTGTGAAGGCAATGTGGTGGCCTAGCACCCTGTAGAAGTCCTCATAACTGGGAAGTGTTCCCTTCTTTCCTCCTGATGTCCAAGATCTACCCTTCCACCTACCTATCTACCTTCCTTCCTACCTACTTACATAGCTAACTATCTCTTACCAGTTTTGGGGATGAACTCAAGGCATGGGCTCTGTCTCTAGCTCTCTGCTACTTGAGCCACAGCACAAATTCTGGCTTTTTTCTGTGTAATGCTACTTAGGAATTGAACCCAGGACTTCTTGCATGCTAGGCAAGCACTCTCTCACTAATCCACATTCCTAATACCCTCATCCTTTTATTAATGGTAGTTTTTACATAATTATGCTACCATTTTAGTGCCTAAGTTTAATTTTCTGAATGCTGGTTATTTCTATGAACCCTGACTTTTTCTTCCCCTGTCTGATTTGTGACTGTTCCTGCCTTGGCCTCATAATAAAATGCAAATAAAGGCTGCTGAGAGCTTAAGTTTTCATCATATAAAGACACAGGCCTGGAATCCTGGAAGAGAAAAGCCATGTACCTGAAATGAAGATAATGATGCAGTATGTGCAACGAGTATATCTGAAAAATAAATCAGTAAATACAATCAGAAGCATTGAATATGCTCTGTTTGCACTCAGGGTGGTAAAATACACACATAAATAAGTAGGGCACTGATACATAACTTGGTCTTCTCTTTTTGAAATTTTTTTTGTTGCCATCCCAGGGCTTAAACTCAAATCCCGATGCATTCCTCGGCTGTTTTGCTCAAGGGTGAGGCTCTACCACCCCCCACAGCTTCACTTCAAGCCATCTGGTCATTAATTGGACATAAGCCTCTTCCGAACTTTCTTGCCTGGACTGGCCTGTTTTTCCTGCTCTGCTTTCTTTCTCAAAGCTGGAGTTCTACCCTCTGGACCACAGCTCCACTTCTGGCTTTCTGTTGGTTTTTGGAGATAAGAGTGTCAAAGACTTTCCTGCTTGGGCTGGCTTTGAATGGCGATCTCCTGAGGAGGCTTCAAGTGGATTTCCTCAAGGATTCTCCAAGGAGCTGCTCCACACAAACCCTTGGTCTAAATCTCGAGAGGTACTAGAGAAAAACAGAAACATGAAGATGCTTCTAGTATGTTCTAGATACTTAAGATTGGAGACACAAAACACTCATAATTATTAGGTCATTTTATAGGCAAAAGGAGCAATGCAGAGAGTATGAGAATCGCTCCAGCTTTTGGTCCTCTCATCCTGAAACAATAAATTCACTGCAGCTCAATGCTAAGTGACAGAGATGGCATGTCCTGTGGACATTTGCTCCCAAATCATGGGACACTCATTTCTCAATTTTGGTTTCAAACCTGTGACCAGAGGAGAAGATAAGGAGAGAAAATCCTTTTTTGAGAAAGCAGCTATAAAGAACATTGGGGTAATTTACTTATAAATTCAAACCATTGGAATGACCCTGTTCAGAAGTTGCATTGTCCAGATTAAAAAATGAAGAAGAAAATAAAGGCAGGTGCCAGTGGTTGCTGACTGTAATCCCAGCTCCTGAGGAGCCTGAGATGTAGAGAATCTTAGTTTGAATCCAGCCAGCGTAGGAAAGTCCATGACATTGTTATTTCTAATAGATCAAAGAAAATCCCAGAAGTGAGGCAGTGACTCAAGGTGAATGCACTATCCTCGAGAAAAAGGAGCTCAGGGAGTATGCGTAGGCTCACAGTTCAACTCCAGGACCTACCCACTCCCCGCAAAAGAGCCTGTACCTCCATGTCTTTGTGAATGTATGGATGTATTCCTATGGGTAAAGCTCCAGAGTAGCAATGATGAGTGGTGCGAATCTAGGAAATTTGTTTTCCATACAATGATTTCATAACACAGAGAGTGCTTTCAAGACAGTACATGTTCTAGGGCTCCCCTTACTGTTCCCAGTGTAACCTGAGGGTTTCTCTGCATCCCAGGCCTGCTGGAAGAACCTTTTCTCATTGTATGAACAGGCAGACAAAAGGCCTCCTTCCTGTACAACTTTGTAACAAACAAGTCCATTTGGACCAATTAGTGAGGATGAGTGTGGACGGGCTCTGAAGGCTAAGAGAAAAATGCCTCTTTGTACCCCAAGTGATCTCTCTCCCCAGTGCTCTGTTTTTACAGGAAGCCTTCATTTTTGCCACTTCCTGTGTCAGGCCAAGTTCCCTGAACTTATCCTGCCTTTGTGAGACTATATTCCAGTGTTCAGATACAGTGCTCAATATAATTCAGAAGTCCTGGCAGAAAACTAAGGCACTGATTCCAATGAAATATTTCATTGTGGGCAATAATGGACCTATGATACCTCTCCCAGGTTTCTGGAAGCTTGGGAAATCCAAGCACATGTCTGATATCACAATGCTTCCTGTCATATGGGTCTGATGAAGCTCATCAGATTTTGAAATGTTTCACTTGTTCTAGTTGGGCCCTGGGTGGCTAGGTTTTGGTGTTGAACACAGGGCCTGCGTGCTGATCATGAGCTCAGAGCAGAATCCCAGAGCTTTACCATTTTTTGCCACAGCTTCACTTCTGGTCTCTGTGTGTGTGTGCGAGTGTGTGCACGTGCACGCACGTGCACATTTGTGCATACACCAGTCCTGGAGCTTCAACTCAGGACCTGAGCACTGTACCTAGTTTCTCTTATACAAGGATAGCCCTCTCCCACTTGATCCACAGAGCCACTTCAGGTTTTTTTCTAGTGATGTGGTCCTGAGAAATCAAGCCCAGAGTTTCATATATGTAAAACATTCTATCTCTAAGGCACAGTCCCAGCCCACTACTGCAGGTTTATTAGTTTGTTTCTGTCTTTATTGTTGTTGTTGTCGGTTGTAGGAGTTAAAGTCTGGGCCTGGTGCTGTCCCTGAGCTCTTCAGCTCAAGTTTTGTGCTCTACCACTTGAGCCACAGAGCTACTTCAGGTTTTCTGGTGGTTCATTGGAGCTATGTGTCTTAAGGACTTTCCTGCCTAGGTTAGCATTGAAACATGATCCTCAGATCTCATCCTCCTGAGTAGCTAGGATGACAGGCATGAGTCACAAACATCCAGCTTCCACTTCAGATGTCTTAGTGGTGAATTGTTGATAATACTCTTATGAACCTTTTGTGTCTGGGATAGTTGGGAAGGCAGGGTGACAGACTTCAGCTATTGAATCCTAGGCCGTGGCACTCTGCTGCAAGGGGGTCCATGGATCCACTTGGTAGAGTGTTCGTCATGAGCCCAAGAGGTATGGGTCGGCGCCTAGGCCCTAAGTTCAAGATTCATGACTGAGAAAAATAGAAACAAAACAATTGTCCGCAAGAGACAACTCACTAATCTTCAGTAATACATAATTTTGTTTTTGCCATGGGGACATATCTGAGCCTCAATATTCTTATCTGCATAATCATCTCAGTTGTGGAGCTCTTCGAGGACCAGATGAAAGAATGCACTTTATGAAGGACACAGTACATGTTACTCTTTGCAGGACTCAGCTGAGAGCACCCAATGAAGGACTCAGCACATAACTCTATTCCATAAACTGTCATTAGGATTAGGGTGCTTTCATCAGTATCACCATTCTTTGGGAATATTTCACAAACCAAACAAGTTCACATCTAATTGTTTAATGGGATGTTTTGTGTTTTTTTTTTTTTTTAGGGGGGAGGGTTATCCAGGGTGCTTGAACTCAAAGCATGGGGATACTGTTCTAATAACATTTGCTCAAGGCTAAAGCTGTACCACTTTGAGCCACATTTTAAAGTGTCATGCAGACTTCCTGCAAGGACTGGGTTTTAAAGCTCCCAAGCAGCCAGGATGACAGGGGTAAGCCAGCAGCGTCCGGTTCCTTGCAACTGGGTTGCAGCGATTGCAGCGGTTTACATCTGTCTAAGTCAGGTTAGGTGGCAGCTGTCAGCACCAGACTCCTAGATTGCTCTGTGATGAGGTATTTGAAGTCCTGTCCTTCTACAGTTGCAGTTAGAAGATTCTGCCTTTTTGTGTCAGCAGTCCTATGGCTTGAGTAAGGGCTTCAACAGTGTCCTAACCATTTGTGCTCAAGGCTGGCACTCAATTGATTGAAAGACAGCAGAACTTCCAGGTTTTCTGTTTTTGTGGCACTTACTAGGTGAGCACTCAACACCAAGCCCCAGGAGTGAATGAGATCTAAATGGATAGAGATTGTTGTATATAAGTATTATATCCACAAAAAGAGAGATGTCTGTATATTATTAAATTATTATTAAATATTAAATTATGACTCCATTTAATGTTGTGTCCCAGTGGAACCATTACTAAAGCATTAATTAGTAATTACTCAATATCATGTTATTATTTATTATATATGTATATACATCCATACATATAATTACATATTTTATAGAATGAGACAGATGTCTACATATAATTAAACTATGTATGCATCATGTGTTACTACCAATTATTATGTATTTAATTATGTATCCATGTAATTTTTATTCTGTTAGTGCTTAATAAAATATTAACCTTAATGCAGTCCTACAGTTATTATATCTAATTTTATCCTACAATGATTCACTACTAATTCAATTTGTTTATCATGTACTGCAGTGATGACATTTATTACATTTATGACATCCTATTACATAGCATATAGATTTGCATACGAATTATACATCCTACCTAACACCGAGCACTTTCAAAGAAAAGGAAAACATGTGTCATGCTCGGCTTCTCACTCCACGATTACATTTTTGGCAATGCTGGGATCTAAACTCAGGGCCTAGAAGGCTCAATTCATGAATGAGTGACTGACAGCACAGCAGCCTCTAGCCAAGTCATCTGACAGGCAGTTCTGAGGCCCTGAAATCAAGCCCCATATGTTGACTCCATATTGCATTTAGTGTATTCATTTTGTTTTTTTATTATTCATTTATTTACTATTTATTTTATTTACTGTTATTACACATGGAATATTTATTACATTTATTAAATAGGGTATAGATTTGCCTGTGTATGAAACTTCACACCTGACACCCAGGCCTTTCACAGAAAAGGAAAACATGTGTCACCATGGGCTTCTTAATCCACGATTCAATTTTTGTGAGTGCTAACAAGGCCCAATACATGAATGGGTGAGTGTCAGCCCACCAGCCTAGAGCATATGGAGCTGACAAGCGTTTCCTAGCACCTGCAATCGAGCCCAAGGTATTGACAAAATAAGAACAGATTGGAATGCAGTTGGTAGTACACAAATAAATATAGATCTTTATAGTGCCAGAGATGTTTATACATTATTCAGTTATATATGCTACATTCCTACAAATTCTTGGATATTTATTATGACTCCATGTAATTAATATTATTGTTTTCATCCTTAATTATTAATTAAATCAACCACTGTCCTGAAATTATTGTGTCCATGTAATTAATTGTATTCTTTTAATGTTTCAAAAAATATTCATTAAAATCCTTCGGCTTCCTAAAATCGTTCTAATTTTATAGTAGTATCATTCAGAAAGAACTAATTCAATCTTGACATTCAAACCTTTCTGTCAGTATTCCTATGAAAAAGAACGAGACTCTTAGAATGTCCTGCCATTGGTAAGGGTCAGAACCGGGCTTCGAACTCAGGCCTATGTTTCCATGTTGGCCTATGGCTTCCCTGGGATCCCGTCAGCTTTCAGGAATGCCACGTTAAGAACATTTTTTCAGCCGTCATTCAGATCCAGGATGGTCACCTTGCAAAGAAAACAAATGTAAAATCTGCAAGTAGAAGGGTTTTATTCTGTGTGGATTTATTCACTTTTTTCCTGTCAGCTTTTGGGGCCTAGGAACCCAGGTTTGGCTGTTCATCCAGTGGCTGCACCCCAGGCTAGAGAGATGGAAGCTGAGGCAGAGTTGCCACGACCTGAGTTCAAGCCCTGTGACAAAATAAAAATACTTACATACATACATACATACATAAGTACATATGTACATTACAAATATTTTTAAAATTATGAGGCTCCTTGGCTTGGAATTTATGCCAGTTTTTCTGGCAAGCCTGGGATTTGAACTCAGGATCTGGGTAAATCTGCAGCACTGTGGGGGAAGGGGAAGATCATTGTGCTGGAAGACAAGAAAGTCAGGCCTGTTCTCAGAGCCTGAATTCAACCCTAGCACTCCAAAAAATAATATTTGCATACATTAATACATGATTTATATTTACTTACAAATGTTTACTGCATATTGCAGTTAGTGTAGTTCATCTTTTTTTTATTTATTATGTATTTTAGTGAGTATGATTACACATATAATTTTTTTTAAATCCTATCACATAGGACTAGATTTGCATATGTATTGTATGTCATACTTGAGACCCAGGACTTTTACCGGTAAGGAAAACATGTGGGACAATAGGCTTCTTCCACCAGGATTAAGTTTTTGGCAATTCTGTGATTTGAACTCAGGGCCTAAAAGGCCCACTTCATGAATGGGTCAATGTAAGCACAACAGTTTGATGGACGTAAAGTTGTTGGGCAAATTTGAAGGCCTGAGTTGACATCCTAGGAGTGGCCCATATATAAACAGATAGATGTGTAGACTGAAGTGTGTGTGTATTTACATATGTATATGCGTCTATAAATAAATATATACAAGAGACACATTTATGTAGATTCTAGTGTATAACTCCATATAAAGAGTGATGACTATATTATATATATATATATTCTATTACTACCAATTATTTGGTATAAAATTATGCCTCCATTAATTAATCATGGTAAAAGACTTAATAAAGCATTAATTATTCATTGTGTACAATCTTATACTACAATGACTAGCTAATTAGTGATTCAATTAGTATATGTCAAACATTCTATTAGTGTTCCTATAGATAGGAACGAATTTCCTAGGATTTTCAGCCATGTGTAGGTTGCAGTCCCAAGATGGAACTAAGGGCCTCTGTGCCTGGATTGGGCTCAGGGTTTATTGATAGCCCCCAGCTTTCGGCTATGCAAGGTCACATACAATTTTCAAGCCTAGTCCCTGAGACCCAGGATGGTCACAGTGCAAAGGAAACAAAGGTATAACTGTTGTGTAAAACTTCCTGGTTTATTCATCCTCCATTTTTTTAGTTTTACGTTTGTTTGCCAGTGATGGGAGTTGAACTCGGGTCCTAGAATACTTGGATCATCTGTGGGTGTAAAACCTGCACCCCAGCCTAGGGTAATCAAGGCTGAGGCAGAGTTAGAACAACCTGCTTTCAAGACTCATGCCTGCCCTCCCCCAAAGTGTTAAGGCATTGGCTTGGAATTTGGACCATTTTATCTGCCGTACATGGGAATTGAACTCAGGGGCTGGTTAACTCTCTTATGATCTGGGTGACATAGGAGCTCACCCGTTTGAAGAAAAGAAATTCAGGAACATCCCAAGGCGTGAATTCCAGGCCCAGGACTGGCAAAAATAATATTTGTATACATTCATAAGGTATATCATATATGTATGTATTCACATAGATATTACATATTGTACCCAGGACACAAAATTTTTACAGAAAGATGTCTGTTAAATCTAGCAGGTATTTAGATCTGGGGTTTCTTTGTTGAGTTATTGCCGAATTGATTTATTTAGTGGGTTGAGTGGTGTGTTAAATCCCCAACAATTAATGTCTTCA
Source organism: Dipodomys merriami (assembly GCF_024711535.1). Classification (NCBI taxonomy): domain Eukaryota; kingdom Metazoa; phylum Chordata; class Mammalia; order Rodentia; family Heteromyidae; genus Dipodomys; species Dipodomys merriami. Next base: position 2,143,086 of record NW_027206357.1, on the reverse strand, counting down.
TATATATGTGGGATTTGAGGGAAAGTTATGTTTCTTGGATAAATTTGGGTGCTCCATTGTTTCGTGAATAGATATTTAGAATTGTAATATCCTCCTGAAGGAGAAATCCCTTAATTAGTATGTGGTGACCTTTATCCCTTCTCACGAATTTTAATTTGAAGTAAATTTTATCTGATTTTAGGATTGCAACTCCTGCCTGTTTATGGGGGCCGTTTGCTTGGGAGATTTTGCTCCAGCTTTTAACATTGAAAATGTGTTTGTTTTTATGGGCAAGATGTGACTGATGAAGGCAGCAAATACAATGATCTTGTTTTTTAATCCAAAAAGGAAATCTATGTCGCTTAATTGGAGAGTTAAGTCCATTCATGTTGATAGATAGGACTGAGAGGTATTTGGGAGTTCCTGCCAAGTAATCCACCTTCTTGGGGGCTGCGAAAACTGGGTTCTTCCTATGGTTCTTGGATTCTCAGTTTGCTTGCAGTTTCTTGGCCTTTATTGTGGTGTTGTTGGTTTTCCATGTGTAAGACATTTTTAAGAATCTTTTGTAGGGCTGGTTTGGTGGAGATATATTGGTTCCATTTTTGTTTGCTATGGAAGGTTTTTATTTGGCCTTCAGTTATGAAGGAGAGTTTAGCTGTGTACAGTATTCTTGGTTGATAGTTGTTTGATTTTAGAACATTGCATACATCATTGCAGGCTCTTCTTTCTTTGATTATCTCTGCTGAGAAATCTGAGGTGATTCTAATTGGTTTCCCTTTATAGGTGATTAATATTTTCTCCTTCACAGCCTTAAGTATCTTTAACTTGGTCTGAGTTGATCCAGTGTTCACCCACAGCATCAGAATATATGTTTTTCTCAGCAGCACATGGAACATTTTTGAAAATAAACCACATTTTAGGCCACAAAGCAAACTTGTCCACATTCAGAAACATTGAAGTTATACCATTCATTCTCTCTGAACACAAGGGAAAAAGATTAGAACTCAAAAGCAAAGGCCACCAAAGAAAGTCCGGTAACACATGGAGGCTGAACAACACACTGATGAACCACGAGTGGGTCATGGAAGAGATTAGAAAGGATATTCAAATGTTCATGCTATTCAACAAAAATGAGCATACAAATTAACAGCTCCTCTGGGACACAGCAAAGGCAGTACTCAGAAGCAAGTTTATTGCTCTGAGCTACTACATCAACAAATTGGAGAGATCCTAAACCAACAAGTTAATGAAACATCTAAAACTCCTTGAAAAGATCAGCAAGATAAACTCCAATCCAGTAGATCGTAAGAAATAATTAAAATTAAATCAGAATTAAATGAATTAGAATCCAAACTATAGAAAGAATCAACAAAACAAAGATTTGGTTCTTCGAAAAAATTAACAAAATTGACAGACCCTTAGCAAATCTTATCAGAAAAAGAACAGAACACACCCAAATAAATAAACTCAGATATGCGAATGGAAACATCACCAAGGAAACAACCAAAATTCAGAACAATATAAGGGAATACTTCTCAAAACTTTATGCTAATAAGTTTGAGAACTTGACAGAAATGGACCTTTTCCTAACAAATATTGACATGCCAAAACTAAACCAAGATGAGTTAAACCAGCTTAACAGGCCCATATCAAGCATTGAAATAGAAACAGCAATAACAGACCTCCCAGGTAAGAAAAGTCCAGAACCAGATGCATTTACAGCAGAATTCTACAAGGCCTTCAAAGCAGAGCTCACAGCAATACTCCTCCAACTCTTCAATGAAATTGAAAGAGAAAGTTCACTACCGAACACATTCTACGAAGCCATCATAACCCTTATCCCAAAACCAGCCAGGGACTCATCAAAGAAAGAGAACTATAGACCCATTTCTTTGATGAACATTGATGCAAAACTTCTCAACAAAATTTTGGAAAATCATCTTCAACAATCCATCCAAAAAATCATACACCACGATCAATCAGAATTCATTTCAGGGATGCAAAGCTAGTTCAATATATGCAAATCAATTAATATTATTCATCACATCAAGAGGAGCAAGAATAAGAACCACATGTTTATATCAATAGATGCAGAAAAAGCATTCGACAAGATCCAACACCCCTTTATAATGAAGGTTTTGGAAAAATTAGGAAACCATGGAACATTCCTCAATAAAATAAAGTTGTATATGACAAACCTACAGCCAAATTATACTTAATTGTGAAAAACTAAAGCCATTTTCTCTTAACTCACAAACAAGACAAGGATATCCACTCTCTCCGCTTCTCTTCAATCTAGTATTAGAATGCCTAGCTATAGCAATAAGACAAGATGCAAACATAAAGGGGATCAAAATAAGGAAAGACGAAATAAAACTCTCCCTTTTTGCAGATGACATGGTCTTGTATTTAAAGAATACCATAGACTCCACTCCCAAATTACTCAAGCTGATTCAAAACTTTGGCAAAGTAGCAGGGTATATAATTAACCCCCAAAATCAATGGATTTTCTCTATGCCAAAAATGAGAAAAGTGTGGCTGAAATTAGGAAAGCAAATCCATTTATAATAGTCCCACAAAAAATAAAATACCTAGGAATTAACTTAATCAAATCAGTGAAGGAACTCTATGATGAAAACTTTAAAAACTTGAAAAAGGAAATCAAAACAGAACTTAGAAAATGGCAAAACCTCCCATGCACCTGGATTGGAAAGATTAACATCGTGAAAATGGCAATACTTCCCAAGGCTATCTACAAATTCAAAGTGAAACCTATCAAAATTCCAACGTTATTCTTCAAGGAAATAGAAGAGGCAATCCAAAAATTCATATGGAACAATAAAAGACCCAGAATAGCAAAAATGCTCCTCAACGGAAAGAACACTGCTGGAGGAATATCAATACCAAATTTCAAACTCTACTATAAAGCCATAGTAATCAAAACCGCTTGGTACTGGCACATGAACAGACCTCAGGAACAGTGGAATAGAATTGAAAGTCCAGAAATGAACCTACAGACCTATACACATCTAATCTTCGATAAGGGTGCTAAAAATGTAGAATGTAAGAAAGACAGCCTCTATAGTAAATGGTGCTGGTAATATTGGTTAACTACTTGTAGAAAACTAAAGCTAGATCCTTATATATCACCCTGCACCAGAATCAACTCCAAATGGATCAAAGACCTCAGAGTAAAAGCAGACACTCTGAAAACATTATAGGATGGAATAGGAAAACCCTAGGTCTCCTTGGCGCAGGCTGAAATTTTCTTAATAAAGACCCGGAAACACATGAAGTTGCAGAGCTTCTGCATGGCAAAGGACATAGCTAGCAAGATAAATAGAAAGCCCACTGCTAGGGAGAAGATCTTCACTAGCCATACAACGGACAAGGGTCTCACATTTAAAATATACTTGAAACTCAAAAAATTAACTCCCTCAACAACAAATCCTCAAAGAAACAACTGCCCAATAAATAAGTGGGCTAAAGACTTAAAGAGAAACTTCTCTGAAGAACAAAGGATGGTCAACAGACACATGAAGAAATGCTCAACCTCCGTAGCCATGAAAGAAATGCAAATCAAAACAACATTGAGATACCACTTCACCCCAGTTAGAATGGCAAAAATCAAGAACTCTAACAACAACAGATGCTGGAGTGGATGTGGACAGAAGGGAACCTTACTTCATTGTTGTTGGGAGTGTAAACTTGTTCAACCACTTTGGAAAATAGTATGGAGGTTCCTCAAAAGACTTCACATAGAGCTCCCTTACGACCCAGCAATCCCACTTTTGGGCATTTACCCAAATGTTTACCAACAAGACCACAGTAAAGCTACTAGTACAACTATGTTTATTGCAGCATTATTTACCATAGCTAAGACATGGAACCAACCCAGATGCCCCTCAGTAGATGAATGGATCAAGAAAATGTGGTCTATATACACAATGGACTTCTATGCCTCCATCAGAAAGAATGACATTGCCCCATTTGTTAGGTAATGGAAAGGATTGGAAAGAATTTATTAAGTGAATTAAGCCAAGCCCAAAGAAACATAGGTCCCATGGTTTCCCTTATTTGCAATATCTAGTATATGTATGAGTCAAGCAGAAAAGGTCCGATAATGTGATGTTAGGAAAATGAACCCTTAGATATGTATTTTAATGTTTTTTCTTTCATGCATTTGTTTCTAATGCATTTATAAGATTATTTCTTTGTTGCTTTGTATGTCCCTTCCCCGAAGTATGACCCCTGCTTTCACTATATTTGATGTCAGTATAATTTGTGGAGGAGATGGGGAAAAACAGGTCGTTTAAGGATACAGGTGGACCTGTTGCAACATTGAGAAGTACAAGTTCTCATGTCGAAAACGAACTTTACAACTTTGATGAGGCGGGGAGAGTTGGGTGGGGCCGGGGGGGAGGCTTGGAAGAGATGTGAAGGTTAAACAAAGAGGAGGCTGCAATGCTTGATAAGAAATGGACTCATTATCTTGTCCATGTAATTGTAACCTCTCTGTACAGTATGTTCACAAAAAATAAAAATTAAAATAAAAAAGAAAAAAATGTACTCATTATCTTGTAACTCCTCTGTACAGCATTTTCAATAAAATAAATAGATAAATAAAAAAACAGATTTTCACAGTAAGGAAAACAGTTCAACATTGGCTTCTTACTCCACCTATTGACTTGGCATTGCTGGGATTTGAACTTAGGGCCTGGAATGCCCAATTCATCAAGTGGTCAGTGTAAGCACAGTAGCCACAAAATATTCACTCCCAGTACCTGAATTCTAGCCCAAGGAGTCACCAATATATAAATAGATAGTTGTGTAAATTATGGCAAATATATATATATATATATATATTTATTTATATTTAGAGAGAGAGAGAGAGAGAGAGAGAGAGAGAGAGAGAGAGAGAGAGAGGGCAGGGAGAGAGAGATTTATCATTTATTCCATTGTATATTTAAATACATAAGAATAATTACAGAATGTGAGATGTCCACATTTCAAAGTACATGTAATGTATTATTAATAATTAATAGGTATTGAATTAAGCCTCCATTTAACAATGTATCATGTTTTAAGGCACAATAAAATGTTTCCTTTAGCAAAAGGATCTCAGGGACAATGTCTAGGCTCACAGTTCAAGACTCCAGGACCTGCCACCAAAAAAAGAGCCATTAACTCCACGTATCTGTGTATGTATGAATGTATTTCTATCGGCGAAAATTCAGAGTCACTATGAAGAAAGGAACCCAGCTAGGAAATTTGCTTTGAATGTAATGATTTCATAGCACAGAGAATGCTTTCAAGACAGTGCATGTTCCAGAGCTTCCCTCACTGTTCCCAGTGTAACCTGAGGGTTTCTCCACACCCCAAGCTGTAGGGGGAAGTCTGTCTCATTGTTGGAACAGGCAGACAAAAGGCCTCACTCCTGTACAGCTGTGCAAAAAAAAATCCATCCTGGCCAATTAGTGAGGATGAGTGTGGGCGGCTCTGAAGGTCAGGAGAAAAAGGCCTCTTTGTACCCCAAGCTATTTCTCTCCCCAGTTCTCTGTTTTGACAGGACTCTTTATTTGTGCCACCTCCCGTGGCAGGCCACGTTCCCTGCACTCATCCTGTCTTTGTTACACTATGTTTCAGTGTTGAGACAAACTGCTACAATCAATTAAAAAGTCCTTCTGGCAGACAACTAGGGCCCTGAATCTAATGAAACGATTCATTATTGGCAGTGTTGCCTCCCTAGGTTTCCAGAAGCTTGCTAAATCTAAGCACTTGTGCAAAATCACAATGCTTCCTGTCATCTAGGGCTGGTGAAGCTCATAAGGATTTGAAACTTTTCACCTCTCCTAGTTGGGCCCTCGGTGGCTAGGTTTTGGAGTTGAACACAGGGCAAAGGTGCTGACCATGAGTTCAGAGCCAAAGATCAGTGCTTTCCGATTTGGTTCACAGCTTCACTTTTGGTCTTTGTGTGTGTGTGTGTGTGTGTGTGTGTGTAGGGTGACAGGTGCGAGTCACAAGTGCCCAGCTTCCACTTCAAATTTCTAAGTGGTGAATAGGAGATAATAGTCTCATGGGACATTTTGTGTCTGGGATAGTTTGGATTCCAGATCATCAGATTTCAGCTTCCTGAATAGGCAGGATGACAAACCTCAGCTAAAGACACCTAAGCTGTGACACTTTGCTGCAAGGGGTCCTTGGCTCCACGTGGTAGAGCGCTAACCATGATCCCAAGATGAAAGTCAGAGCCTAGGCTCTGATTTCAAGGTTCATGATGGAGAAAACTAAACAAAAACAATTGTCTGAAGGAGACAACTCACTAGATTTCAGTACATACATCATTTTGGCCCTGACATGGGGCATATCTGAGCCTCAACTTTCCCATCTGTGCAATCAACTTACTTGTGGATCTCTTACAAGGACCAGATGAAAGAATGAACCCCGTGAAGGACTAAGAAAACAATAGCTTATGAAGAACTCATCACATAGCTGTATCCCACATGCTGTCATTAGAATTATGGTTCTTTCATCAGTATCACCATTCTTTCAGAAACACATCACAAACCTCACAAACTTTACATCTAATGATTTAGAGGGGCGTGTTTTTTGGGGGGAGTCAGCCACGTGGATTGCACTCAAAGGTTTGGGGTACTCTCCTAAGATCTTTAGCTCAAGGCTAGGGCTCTACTACCTTGAGCCACAGGTCAGAGTTTCACAGACTTCCTGCCAGGGTTGGGTTCTAAACCCACCAGTGTCAGATCTCAGCCCCTGAGTAGCTTGGTTGACAGGGGTGAGTGAGCCAGCAGCATCTGGTTCCATAGAGCTGGGTTGCAGTGGTTTATGTCTGGCTAAGTCAGGTTAGATGTCACCTGTCAACACCAGACTCCCAGTTTGCTCTCTGATGAGATATTTGCAGTACTATCCTTATTCATTGCAGTCAGAACATTCTATCTTTTTTTTTGTTGCCAGTCCTAGGGTCTTGAATAAGGGTCCAGACACAGTCCCTATGCTTTTATGCTCAAAGCTAGTACTCACCTGCTTAAGCAAGACAGCACAACTTCAGGATTTTTCTGTGCATATGGTAGTGAGGAATCGAATCCAGGGCTTTGCATGTCCTAGGCAAGCACACTACCACTGAACCCCAGGAGTGACAAGTGTACAAACAAATAAATGTGTAGATTGGTATATAGATAGATAGGTAGGTAGATAGATAGATAGATAGGTAGATAAATAGATAGACAGACAGACAGACAGACAGACAGACAGACAGACGGACGGACGGACGGACGGACGGACGGACGGACGGACGGACGGACGGACGGACGGACGGACGGACAGACAGACAGACAGACAGACAGACAGACAGACAGACAGACAGACAGACAGATAGATAGATAGATAGATAGATAGATAGATTGATTGATTGATAGATAGATAGTTTGATTGATAGATTGATTGATTGATAGATAGAGGTATATGCTTAAAACAAGAAAAAGATGTCTGTATATTATGAAATTGCATACATGATATTACTACTGATTATTGGCAATTAAATTATTCCTTCCTTTTTTAAGTATCATGATTGAATACATAATAAAGTATTAATTAAAAATTAATGAAGTATAATTGTTGTGTATAGTTTTATATTATAATCATACACTAACTAGTAATTTATTTGTTACTTTTATAACATTTCATTTGTATGGATGTATATCAGAATGCGTCTTAGGTTCTCCCACCATTCGTTAGTGACAGTACCAGGATTAGACATCCAGGACTAAGTTGCCTCTTTTGGCTATGGCTTCCCTAATAGCCCGCCAAACATCAGCAATGCAAGGTCATGTACACTTTCTGGGCTTTGTCATTTAGACCCAGGATGGCCACAATACAAAAGGGAAAAAAAAAGTAAAACCACCTTATTCAATGTCTCAGTTTTTTTTTTTTTTATTGTGAGATTACCGTACAGAGGACTTACGATTACATGGGCAAGATAACGAATACATTTTTATCAAGCATTGTTGCCTCCTCTTGTTTCCCCTTCCAATCTCAATTTTATCCTTCTCTTTTGATTTTTTTTGCCTGCCCCGAGATTTGAACTCGGGTCCTAGGATCCCAACGTCGATTGTAGCAGAGATACCAAGACCTGAGTTCCCGCCCCATGCTTGGCCAAAAATATTATAATAATAAGGCCCTGGCTTGGAATTTGCATGATTTTTCTTTCAGGCCTTTGATTTGAACTCAGGGTCTGGGTAACTCTGTGAAACTGTGGGTGAAGGGTAAGCTTACAATCCTTGAAAAGAAGAAATTCAGATCAGTTCCCAGGGCCTGAATTGAAGCCCCAGCACTGGAAAAACTAATATTTATATATGAGATTCATTTATATTACATGGGTTTACTGCATATGATGTTTATTACCTTTATTAATTTAGTATTATTACACATATAATATTTCATTACATGATATCATCTAGGATATATTTGCATATGGATTATACATCATACTGAGACCGAGGACTTTCACAGAGAAGGAAAAAAAAATGTGTCAAAATTAGCTTATTAATCCACGAATAAATTTTTGGCCATGCTGGGATTTCAACTCACAATGCCCAATCCATAAATGGGGTCAAAAATCTTAAAAGACCAGCGTCCGGCAAACTGAGCTGCCAGGAAGTTCTGAGGACCTGTGATCAAGCCACAGTAGTGCCCAGTATATATATATTGATAGATGTATATATATATATATATATATATAGATAGATAGATAGATGTATATATATATATATATATATGAGTGTGTGTATATATATCTGCAGATATATGTGTATATATATATATACATATATATATATATATATATATATATACAGAGAGGGAATGTGAGGATATTGTTATATAAATATATATATAACCAATTATTAGTGATTACATTATGCCTCCCTTTAATGAAGTATCATGGTTGAAAACTTATGAAAGTAGTAATTATAACTTAGTCAATATCCTTCCATTAGGTGCTAGAATGGAAGATACAAATCCAATAATTTGTGTGTGGCATTCTAAAATAGAATCATGAATTAACTTCAAATTATTACTTTTATAACATTCCAATAGCATTCACATGAATAAGAATGAGTTTGTCAGATTCTCCCTCCATTTGAGGGGGGCAGACCTAGCATTCGAACTCCAGGTCTGGGTAGTTTACTTCGAATGCAAAGCATTGGAATGGCACTGTGAAGACTTCAGATTGTCAGGATTAAAAAAAGAACAACAAGAAAAAAAAAGCCAGGTGTCAGCGGCATCTGCCTCTAATTCTAGTTCCTCAGATGGCTGAGATAGAGAGAATGCCAGTTTGAATTCAGCTGGGGCAAGAAAGTTCCTGACACACTTATTTCTAAGAGACCACAGGGGGAAAAATACACACATGGGTGTGCTGTGGCTCAAGGGCAGAGCACTACCCTTGAGCAAAAGGGACAAGGCCTAGACTCATAGTTCAATCCTGTACCTGCCCCCCCAAAAAAAGAAGGCAGTAGTAATTCTATGTCTCTGTGTATGGATGGATGGTGTATGGATGATGGGCATTCAGCAGGTTGCCCATGCCCAGCCCCAAAACCTGGGCAAGCTCGGACAAGCACTCAGATAGTACTAACTCTGAGCCAGCAGCTTGAACATAGCATCCTTCTCTACCATTTAAGTACGGAAACCCAAAAAGCTTTGCCTGGGCTGCTGTGTGCAACGGGTGCATTATGTTCTGGGTGTGGTGTCCTATCAGGACACCTAGAAGCCAGCCACTGCCTCCAGAAAGAACACACTTCCTAGGCTTTAGGAGCTGTCCAAGGTTCTGGCTCCATATTCTAGATCCCTCTGTAGGATGTGGGGCCTGGTGGCTATAACTCATTCATCATTCCTGATTGCCGAGTCTCAAGCTGGTCCCAAATTCTGGCAAAGATAGGAAATAGCCAGTGATTTCAGCGCCAAAAGGGGTAAGCCAATAAATCCAACCCTCATATCTCCTGTTAGAAGTAAGCCTGGGGCTGCGAATGTGGCTTAACCGTAGAGTGCTTACCTAGATTGCATGAAGCCCTGGGTTCAATTCCTCAGTACCAGAGAAAAAGAAAAAGCCAAAAGTGGCACTGTGACTTAAATGATAGAGTGCTAGCCTTGAGCAAAAGAAGCTTAGGAACATGCCCAGACCTTGAGTTTAAGGCCAAGACTGGCAAAAAAAGGGACCCTGGTGAGACATATTCTTCTGGCACTCAGAGGAGGGCCGAGAATAAAAGTAAGAGGTAGAGGTCAGGCGCTGGTGGCTCACCCCTGTAATCTTAGCTACTCAGGAGGCTGAGATGTGAGGATCAAAATTAGAAGCAGGAAAGACAATATGAGACACTTTTCTCCAATTAAACACTCAAAAAGCCAGAAATAGTGCTATGGTTCAAGTACTAGATTGCTAGCCTTGAGCACAAAATCTCAGGGATACTGTCAAGGCCATGAATTCAAACCCCCAGACTGGCACAAACAAACACACCCAGATAGAGCATTTGCCAGTCGGCCTTCACAAGTTCCATCTCTAGCAATTCAATATTTTTTTAAAAAAAAGACGGAAAAGGGAAGGAAAGACTTGCTCCAGAAGGTGATATAACCAGTGCCAAAATTCCACAGGAGTTCTAAGATGTGGATTCAGGACAGAAGGTACAGCATAGGCAAAGGTCCTGAGGTGGGGTTTAGTGCAGGTGATGTGGGTGGAATTAAGATTCTGTTGCTTCAGACAAGTGTGGCAGGACATTTAAGGCTGGATCAAGTTTTGTACTTGAGTCACAGGTAGGGCAGAGGGTGGGGTCCTAGAATCAGGCCCAGGGGGAAGATTAGGTTGGCTTTTCAACAAGGACCCCAGCCATTCCCAGTGTCTGGAAGCCTATTTTTCAAAGTTCCTGACCCTCAGAGGCCTCCTTTGCATGGAGTCAGGGCAAATGCAGTGAAGAACTCTTTCTTAAGAAAATCTTCTTGCCTGCTGCCAATAGTAGCTCAACCCCTGTAAATCCTAGCTACTCAGGAGACTGAGATCAGATATCGTGGGTCAAAGACAGCTCAGGGGAAGAAAATTAGTGAAACTCTTTTCTTGCCAATGAACTACCAAAACCAGAAATGGAAATGTGGCTCAAGTGGTAAACTGCCAGCCTTGAGAAAAAGTTAAGAGACCAGGGCCAAGACTCTGAGTTCAAGCCCCAGTACTAGCACAGAAAAATAAATAAATAAAAGCTTTCAGAAGCTCCTAGCCCACTGTGGTGAAAGGACAGATCAGCTAAGTGCATGTGGTTCATGCATGTCCTCCTACCTCCTCAGGAGGCTGAAATCTGAGGATCGTGGTTTAAAGCCAGCACAGGCAAGAAAGTCCAGAGGACTCTGATCGACAAGGAACCACCAGAAAACTAGAAGAGGTTCTGTGGCTCAATTGGTAAGCTGAAGAGCTGAGGGACAGTGCCCAGGCCCAGAGTTCGAGCACCTAGGGCTTGGATTCAGGGCCTGGGTGTCATCCCTGAGTTTCTTTTACTCAAGACTTAGGCTCTACAACTTGAGCCACAGCACCATATCTGGCTTTTTTTGGGGGGAGGTGTTGGTTTATGGGAGATAAGAATTTCAGAAACTCTCCTGCCTGGGCTGGCTTTGAGTCGCATCCATCAGTCCTCAGCCTCCCCAATAGCCAGGAGAATGTGTGAGAACCACTGGCACCTGACCACCACCATCTATTTATAATCCCCTTGGGCCAGTGCTGGAACTTCTGCACTGCACCCCCCCTTGTTGTGAGTGGGAAGAAGACGTGGGTGGGTTTGATACTTCAACAGCCTATGTACCTTTGAGCATTGTTCCAGGTCTGTCTGATGGCAGTTTCCTCGTCATACACAGCAATGACTTGGTTCTGTCACAGAAAAAAATGTCCCCCAGGAGGTGTCAGTTCTGGGGTCTTTCCTCTTCAAAGCACCCCCACTCCCTGAAATGACACACCCCAGAAAAGTAAACTATACATAGAGTGAATTCATTTTCTTATAACCAGCGTCTGGCCAGAAAGGTAGCAGTGGGGAATCCCGATCCAGACCAGCCTGAGCATATATTAAGTCTCTATCTTGGAAATGCCCAAGACAGAAAGTCTTGGCTCAAAATGGTAGAAGATCTGACTGGCACGCCTAAAGCCTTGAATTCAAACCCTAATATACTAAAAAGAATCGGAGGGCCCCTGCCAGAGGCTCATGACAAAAATCCTAGCTACTCAGGAGGCTGAGATCTGAAGATCACCGGTCAACATTTAAAATAGGTTTGGCCTCGGCCATCAGACATCATGATGAGAAGACCCAAAGTCTGACCCATGACTGTGCTCTCCATACTAACAGGTATTTCATACTTACTAAGTGCTGGCCATGCTCTCTGTCCCCCTGGGGACCCATGCCCTGCGGGCTCAACCCCCAGGTCCTCCCAAGCTCCCTCTGCCACCAACCAGGCCCAAGGGAGTAGACAGCTCCAGGGCACACAGATACCTTGGTCTTATAATTTAACGGTGCTGAGTCCCCATCAAGCATCTCTCCCTTCCAGGTCCCCAGACCTCAGCAACAAAGCCCATGTACCCCCCAAAAAGGCAGGCAGAAGTTACCAAAGGGTCCAGCACTCATTGGTACAGCCCACATCTACACACACACACACACACACACACACACACACACACACACACACACACACACACACACACACACACACACACCCAGCAGGGATGGTTCATGTTTGTCTTCCTTGCTACTCAGGATGCTGTGCTTTGAGGATCACGGTTCAAAGCCAGCCCATGCTGGAAAGTCTGTGAGGCTCTTATCTACAGTGAACCACCAAAAAGCCAGAAGTGGGGCTGTGGCTCAAGTTTCAGAACAATAGCTTTGAGCACAAAAGCTCAGGAACAGCACGTAGGACCTGAGTTCAAGGCCCAGGTCTTCTACCTCCAAACACACACAGACACAGACACAGACAGAAAGACAGACAGACAGACAGACACACACACACATACACACACGCACACACACACACACACACAAACACACACACACACACACACACACACACACACACACACACACACACACACACGGAGAGCCCAAGGCTTCAGCAGGCCCTGAGAACAGAACCATGAATTCTTTCCATTAGGATCACATCCCACCCTCAAGAAGGTGGCACTACAAACATCAGACCCACTATAGACAAACCAGTAAGCCTCTCACATATCTGGAATGTCTCATAGTCCAGCAAGGCAGTTCCTACTGTACACATTGCTATGTAAAAAACTTAGCCCCCTCTTTTTTGTAGTTGGTCATGAGGTTTGACTCGGCCAGGGCGCTGTCCCTCAGCTCTTCAGCTGAAGTTGGGCACTCTCCCACTTGAGCCACAGTGCCAATTCCTGTTCTCTGGTGGTCCATTGGACTTCAAGTCTCACAGACTTTTCTGCCCATGCTGGTTTGGACCTATGTCTTCACATCTCAGCCTTCTGTGTAGCAAGAATGTGAGTTGTGAGGCATCAGCGGCTTCCGGCTTCAGCCACCTTCGCATACCCAGAGGAAACCCATCCTTGTCTGGCCACAAACTTCTTGCAACCCTTGACTTAAGACTTTGTCACCTAACATCCAAATCCATCCTTCAATGGAGAGAATACAGACACAACAATCCCAGCCCTGCAACCATTTGCCCACTCGCTGCCTGTCACAGGCCACGTCCTCTTGAAGCTGTGGCTTCAAACTGTGGCAAACTTGGGGAGTTCTTAGAAATGTTTGTACAGTGAATCCAGCACCTTGTCTCTCAACCAAAGCACCCCCCCACGCCTCACCCCCCTCCCCCGGCACACTTCCACCATCCTTTGCAGGTAAAGGTGTTGGATTTCTTTCTTTTTTTCAGTTGTGGAGCTTGAACTCTGATTCTGGGTGCTGTCCCTGAGCTCTTCAGCTCAAGGCAAGCACTCTACTACTTCAGCCACAGCACCCCTTCTGGTTTTCTGGGTGGTTCATTGGAGATAAGAGTCTCAGGGTGTCCAAAACTAGCTTTACAATGTCGATGCGGAGGGGGGAAGGGGGGGAAGGAGAAGGATTGGGATTGTGGGGGAGGGGGGAGGCTGGGAAGGGATGTGAAGGGAAAACAAATGAGGAGGCTGCAATGCTTGGTAAGAAATGTAGGCATTATACTGCCCACGTAATTGTAACTCCTCTGTACAGTATGTTCACAAATAAAATAAAATTAAATTTAAAAAAAAAAGAGTCTCAGGGTCTTTCCTGCTGAGGATAGCTTTGAATTGTGATCCTCAGCTCTCAGCTCCTGAGTACCTAGGATGACAGCCATGAGCTACTGGCACCCGGCCAAAGATACTTTTCCATTCCTTTCACCGTATCCCCTCAGAAAATTGAGATCTGAGGATTACAGTTGAATGCCACCCTTGACAGCAAAGTCCATGAGAACACTTTTTCTCCAATTAAACACCCAAAAAAGTTGGAAGTGGATCTGTGGCTCAAATGGTAGAGTGCTAGCTTTGAGCATCAAAGAGAAGGGATAAAACCCAGGCCCTAGTTTCAAGCTTTTTCTAGCAAAGACCCACCTAAGAAAGTGAAGCAGGTGGACACACAGGAGCTCAAAGCTCACACATAATACTCAAGACTTCCAGAACAGACCCCATTCTGCTCTGATTCCCTAGATTCTATGTCTTACACCATGGCAGTCTAATATGGGACTGACCATGCACCAAGATATGATGTTCAAGTACAATCTCATACTGAGGATCCCCTGACCTTATCAAAGACTCAGGATCTCTCACTGTCCTTCCTTGACACTGGGCAGCAAGGTGAGTTCTAGTTATCCAACCACAGGATGTGGGAATGAAAGGACTTGCTTGTAGTACCACAAAGGGGAGTGGCACTTCCTAATGGGAGTCCTGGGATAAAACCCACACCCAGCCCATGTAGACCCCTCAGAGGTCCAAGTGGTGACCCTAAGGGGGCCCAGGACACTGCATTGCTGCTGCAGCAAGAATAGCATTTGTTGCGGTGGGTTGTAGCCAACAAGTCTGCATTAGTGACCAAACCAAGCAACCCAGACTCAGATGTCAAAGCCAGGGGGGAAGGCAGTGCAGACGCCAAGTCCTGCCTTCCATCTGTGCAGCCTACACTGCCAAGGCCAGACCCATTCCCCTGCTTTGGAGAACAACGAGTGTAGGGGTGAGCCCATTGCCTCCAAATGGAGTATCCCTGGAATGGTACCCAGAGCTGGGCCCATATGGGCCAGAAGGGTGACGGAGGAGACTACACAGCAAAGCCAAAGGGGCTTCTGTCCCTCGGTGCTGCAGCTGGTGTGCTGCAAGTCCAGGCTCCTCTGGCATGGATGGGCATATGTAGGGTTGGCCCTGTACCCGACTCCACAGGGACCAGAAAATGGAGGTCCACAGAGATGCTGAAGGGACTCCAGGTTGCTGAACTGCTGCAGCTGTCAACAGCCAGCTGGCAGAGAGACCAGCATATGGCTCCAGTCCCCAGACCCCCTTAAAGCCTGATGAGGTGAACCAAGGCTGGGCTACCTAGCCCCAAGGAGGCAGACTGCATGTTTAGCCTTCCTTTACTCATGGACTGTGCAGTGTACAAGCATGGTGTCCCCCACCCCGCACTCATGGGGACAGGCAGTGACCCCAGAACAAAGTCTCCCTAGGATGGGCCACACACTCAGGAGCACAGAAGACCAGTACCAGCACAGCTGGAGGAGGAGAGGGCAGCCGTGGCCTCAACTCCAGCCCCATAGCTGCCAGCTGCTGGGTGAAATGGGGCATCTGAGACTGGGACGTTAGGTGGGATGCGTGGGCGGGGTTCATCTAGCAATTCTGGGGAGCATGCACACACATCCACTCACCGCACATCCACCGTAAGGGAGTTGGCCCCACATCTCAACAGGTGACCTAAGAAGGCACCTATACCCACAGGGACTAAAGAAGTGGAATTTCACGTAGTGACTTGGAAAGGGCTCCAGGGCACAGCCTTGGAGCAAGGAACAATTGGCAAAAAAATAAAAGAAAAACAACAAATGTCCAGGAAAACTATTCAGCAATGATAACCTATTACACTTTAAAAACAGTTTTGCTTTCCTCTTGTCCTATATTTTTGCATGGGGACCTCTGAATTAACCAGAAATCTCCAGGATTTCTTCATACATAGTAACACAAATAAATAGAGCTTCTATTCTTTTTTAATTAAAGGAAGTTGCATTCAGTCCTTTACCATGTTTGATTCATGAAAAGAAATCCTGAAATATATCTGTAAAACACCAAACTCTTCTGAACACCTCACTGAAGAAAGAGAATTAAATGACCAAGCAACAGGTATCACCCATATTGTCACCTAGCTAGCTATCTCTCTGATTAGAAAATAATCCTGCCTGCACATGCAGATCGCTTATGCAAAATGTTTTCCAACAGCTCTTGTTGTTATCTTACATTTATCTTCCTCTTCCTGCCTCCTCTCCTGCTCCTCTTCCTAGTGTCCTGTTTCCCTCTTCCTTCTCTCCTACCTCTACTTTCTCCCTGTCCCCTCCTCTCCTCTCTCGTGCTATGCCCTTTCTCCTCTCTTACCCCTTCCTCCTCCTTTCCTTTCCTCTTTCTCCTAAACTTTCACTTTATTCTACATCTTTATGGTCCTGAGGGTTGGACACGCACTAAGCAAATGCTTTGCTGCTCGCTACAGGCTTCCAGTCTGGACTTCATTTCAATGACACTCTATTTCTTTGCTACAAACCCAACAAAGTATTTTGATTGAGGATTTAATTCATTATATATATTCTACATCATGAATATGTGCTACTTCATACAGTGTGGATAATAGGTTTGGATTATGCTTTGGGCTTCAGTTAAACTCATCAGAAACAATGTCTTTGAAGGCAAGCTAATGTGATCCTGTTACTCCCATATTAATGAACTGGTTACTTTGTATCTTGCACAAGTACTTCCATATTGCTCACAGTTTAATGAACTGTCACTTTGTGGTAGAACCCACAGAATTACTAACCCAAGGATTGCTGGGTATCAGAAGATTAAGTCCAGACAGGAAAATCCATGAGATATGTATTTCAAATTAACTATTAAAAAGCCAGAAGAAAACTTGTGACTACATGGTATAGTGTCATACTTCCACAGAATAAGCTGACGACAGGACCAAGGCCTGGGTTGAAGACCTGTGGTGGGTGCACACACACACACACACACACACACACACACACACACACACACACACACACACAATTTCCCAGCTAGAGCAAGTACAATATCTGTTTTCCCAATGACATATCTGAGATACAATCCTATGTGTTTGGATATTTTTGAAAGCTGTATCATCAACTTACATAATTTTAATAAATAACACCCTGCTCACTATTATTTAATCCTGGTTGGAAAATATTTTAAGATACATTTTCATGTACAAAATTGAGTATTTCCCCAATTCGTGACTGTCTTGGTTTATTAAAAAGAAAGAATTGTGTCTTTAATTCATTAGTTCATAAATTAAAAAATTAACCCTAACCCTAGAACCAATTGCCATTGCATTCAAAAAGCCACACAAATATATTAAATTTATAAATCTTATCTTTGATTCAACTCATCTTTCTTAAAATAGTTTCTAGTTTTACTGAATATGTTGTCATTTTTCTAACACGAACCCTAACTGGAACATTCAGGCTAATTCTCACACTAATCATATCCCAATCCTAATATTATTAGCAGTTTCCTATTTCATATTCATCCTAGTTCTATCTTAACTTGTTATTCGAAGATTTACTTTCAGTTTGACCCTAAATTTTCCATTTCTCTAATGCTAACATTAAGCCCAGCTGGAACTGAAACCTAACTTTCAACCTAATAGTCCAAAGTTAATATTAAAATATACTCTAGTTTTTATACATTGGAATGAATATTCCAGTTTGCACTCTGGAAATGAGTTTCAATTTGCCCTAATTCCAAAAAATTTCCTGACTCTATCTCTGAAGTTATCTTTTTCCCTAACATGAACCATTATATTACTTGTCATCAGATTCTCTTATCAGGAAAAACACTGTAGTTTCCATTGATCCTACAATTTCCTGAACCACTGTATCCTAAAACAATTTCATATTTACTTATCATCTAGTCCATTACTCAATGCTAACTCTCAACCTAAACCTGGCTGGAAAACTTTCATTAATCATTGCAAGAATGATCACTGAGAAATATATATATATATATATATATATATATATATATACATATATATATATATATATATATATATATATAATGGTAATGCTCTAGTTACTATTCAGTCTCACATTTTTGTTTCTACTTGTTAGTGAAAATGCAATTTTATACTAAAACTTTCCTATTCATAACACTAATCATAATCAGAACTAAATACTGACACTGATTTTAATCCAAATATGTCAATATTAACACATACTAGTTAGTGTTACATTAGTTTTTATTCATCCTAACTTGATTCAAATATGCCTTCCAAACATAGGTTTCAATTTTTTTCCAATATCTTAGTCATTTTCTAACCCTAAACTTAATCTTAACTGGAATATTGAGAATAAATAAAACCTAATTGCAAGTAGATTCTAACATTAATAGCAGTACTCTAGTTCACATTCATTCTAATTCTTACCAGACTTATTCCAAAATTTACCATCAATTTGAGCCTCATTTTCTTTTCTCCTTCACTCTAACCCTAAACGTGGCTGGAATCCTAATCATAACCTTATCACTAATGGTATCGCAATTTTAAAATTTATGAAAAATGCTGGTTTTGTGCAATCCTAACTGAAATTCCACTTATAATTCTTGAAATAAATTGCAAGTTTTCCTAAATCCTACAGATTTTCTCATTCTTATCTCTGAACCTATCCTTTTCCATAAGAGGAATCATTAAACCAATTGATTTCAAATCCTAATATTATGAAATACATTGTACTTCCATTATCCCAGCTTTTCCTGAATTCCTAAAACCTAAATAAGTTCAGATTTAATTAACATTTATCCCATTCCTTTTTTTTTTCTTTTTGTTGGTTGTGGGGTTTCATTTCTGGGCCTGGGTAAAATCCCTGAGTTCTAGGCATGGGCATGATCCCTGAGTTCTTTAGCTCAAGGTGTGCATTTTACCACTTGAGCCACAGCACCACTTTCTGGTTAATTGAAATAAAATTCTCACAGACTTTCCTGCCTGGGCTGTCTTTGAACTGCAATCCTCAGAAATCAGCCTCCTGAATAGGTAGGATAATAGGCACGAGCCACCAGTTTAATATATAACTTTACTCAATCCTTAACCCCCTTTAACCAGAAACCTAATCTTAATTATAACCTGAATTAACACCAAATGGTTAATGTATGGAAAATTGTCTGGATTCTATCCAATCACACATTTTTTTATTCTACTTCTTAGTGGAAAACTAAATTTTACCCTAAAGCTTATCCTTTCCTAATCCTAACAAGAACCAAAACAGTAACACTTTAAACCAAATTATATATGTATGTTTAAAATAACACCCATACTTTTTTTTATTCATTCTAACTTTGATGTCATTCATTCTTCTTAAAATATGTGGCAGTTTTACACAATATCTTATATTTTTTTCTCATCCTAAACCCAGCTCAAACTGGAACACCTTGCCTAATCCTAAACCTACATATAACCGAATCATAATGTTAATAGCAAGCCTCTATTTCACAATTATCCTATCTATTGATCAGCGTGTAGTTCTAAATTTTACTTGCATTTGGAACCTAAATTTTTAAAATTGTTTTTCTATTTCTTGTCAAGTTTTATTTTTCATTTCTTTTTAAATTTTATTATATTGTAATGAGGCTTATATAGGGATTACAGTTACATGTGTAAGGTAATGAGTACATTTCTTGTTGAGCATTGTTACCCCCTTCTTTGTTGTTGTCCCACTATCCCTTCCCTCTCCTACTTCCATCACTCTTCTCTCCCCATGGTGTAAAGTTCATTTTCAGTATAGTGTGCTATGAGTATTATTGTTGCAATAGGTTATCCTGTGTTGAAACTAAATTTTCTATTTCTCTAATCCTAATTCTAATTCTGTCTGGTATCCTAACCCTAACCATAATAAAAATGATAGCTCAATTCAGAAGGTAACAGAAAATACCCTTTTTTGTTCATCGTGATAATCCACTCTACGTCTTGAATTAAGTTGCAATTTAGCTTAAATCTTCCAAATTACTTTATATGTGCATATGTAAAGATGTAATTTTATGTGAAAAACAGAAGATCTTTGGAGAAAGGAGTAACAAAAAGGAAATAAAGGGAGTAAAATCAAACATTTTAATATATTATGGAAAGAGCATAATTAAACTGCCACTTCTGAAAATTAATAAACATAAACAAAATAACTACAAATAAATAAAGAAATAACACACTGCCTTCCAGTGTTCTTGAAGAGAACCATGATATGTCTTGTGAAAGAAATACTTGTGTTAGATAAACTTTGTTCATGCATAATTTATATTGTTATTGGCCAATTATTTAACTTAAATAAATAAATAAATAAAATTTATCAAATAAGATTTCATGACAAAATATAAATCAGTTACTTAATAATTGTTTGAGAAAAAGTTATAGTCATGAGTTTTAAGAAGCTAAATTTCTATTTCCCTACAAAGCAATGATTTAGGTTTACTAATCTAGTATTTCTAGTAAGTTTAGAGAACATAATTGGCATGTAAAACAATGAACTGTACATCTTGTGTTTTGGATTTAAAACATTGTCTTTTATTCAAATGAATACGTAGGTTTACTTTTCAAAATAAATGCAATTTTATCTCCTTTCAGAACAAGTACTTACCCTGCAATTAAATGTATTAGGATATTCAGGTATTTAAAAGCTAAATTTTCTATGTTTGTTATGTAGCTCTACATATTCAAAATGGCATGATTTTTCTATTCATAAATGTCAAATCTGTGAGATTTTTGCTTCATCAATATACATTATCTCATGAGGTTGTTGTGAATGCTCCAGTAACCAGTGTGGTCAAAAACATTTCCTGGATTCTAAATTTTAAATCTAATCATTTTTAGCCTTTGATTATATCAGGTATTGTCACTTCAGAGCAATTAAACTAAAATAAATACTACTTTTTAAACATTTCACTCACATTGTAAATAATATGAACATAGGTTAAACAGAGACTAATCATTTCAAACTCACTATATTTGATGATCTTAGCATTAAGAATGTAGAGAGTATAAGAACCCTATACTCAATATTTTTGGTTAGATTAAATTAAATTATATATCTGGATTTCTAAATTGGAGTAAATCACATGGAAATAGGAAAACAATAAGTAAATGATTACGTTAGAATCATTTTCTTCTAAAAAAATTTTTATTGTGAAATTACCGTTCAGAGGGGTTACAAATATACGGGCAACATAACAGTTCATTTCTTATCAAGCATTGTTGCCTCCTCCTTTGTTTCCTCTTACAATTCTTTCCCATCTCTACCCCTTTGCCAGTCAAAATCGTAAAGTTCGTCTTTCGACATAACGTCTTGTACATCTCATTGTTGCAATGGGTCCAAGGGTATCCCTAAAATTATGAAGCAAAAATATCACCAAGAAATATACTTTTCAATAAAATGTTTCAATCCTTAGGTAAAGTGCTTTATCCTTCAAATATTGAAGGATAATTTTTTTCTCAAAATAGAAATTCTGCAAATAATCTAATGTATGTTTTCATGCAAAAAATTCTATGACTTCTAGTCTTGTTATATGATTTTCATTATATTTTTTATTGAGAAATAATTCCTAATTATATTTATTACAAACTTCTGTACTTATACAAATCATGTCTGTACATGCTAAGTTACATAATTTAATACACAAACAAAATTATCTTTTTTACTGTCTCCCACAGGTAAGGATGAGGTGCTGAAGTATATTAAATGAAAGCACTCTAAAAGAGAGTCTATGTGTATACTTATTTAAACGACTTGTTTTTTCCCCTTCCCCTCCACAAATTATACCAACATCAAATACAGTGAAAGCAGGGGTTATACTGTGGGGGAGGGACATACAAAGCAACAAATAAATAATCTTGTAAATGTGTTAGAAACAATCGCATGAAAGAAAAAAATGAATACATATCTTAGGGTTTATTTCCCTAACATCACCTTATCTGACCTTTTCTGCTTGACTAAGAGATATACTAGATATTGCAAATAAGGGAAACCATGGAACCTATGTTTCTTAGGGCTTGGCTAACTTCACTTAATATAATTTTTTCCAAGCCTTTCCATTTCCTAACAAATTTGGCAATGCCATTCTTTGTGATGGAGGCAACAATGAGAAGTACAAGTCGTTATGTCGAAAACGAACTTTACAACTTTGTTGGGGGGGTGGGGAGGATTGGGTGCGGGGGCAGCGGGAGGATGGGAAGAGATGGGAAGGGGAAACAAAGGAGGAGGCTACAATGCTTGATAAGAAATGTACTCATTATCTTGCTCATGTAATTGTAACCCCTCTGTACAGTATTTTCACAATAAAAAATAAATAAAAATTAAAAAAATAAAAGAGAGTCTATGTATAATGGAAATTTGCAACATGAGGATGGAATCATGAGCATTTTCTACTTGGCTGAACAGGAGTTCTTGTCTCTACAGCACTTTCTTGCCATTTAATCACACAGGGAAAGCCACAAAATTTGAAGTTCATATGAAAGAATTACATTCCTAAAAGTTGTGGCAACCCTGCTCAAAAGCTCAATTTTATCACTAGTTCTTTGTGCTTGCTGGCTAATCAATTTCCTTATCATATTTACGTATTATTAAGCATATTAGTCATTCAACTGGCAGTACATGGCAGACGACTCCTCAAATCACATCTATTGCGGTGTAATATTTAGAAGAGAAGAAAAAGATTATATTGATCTCCAATTCCCCCCTTTGGCCTTCAATATAGTAATTAATTGTCAAAACAATCACATAAGATGTTAGTCTATTTTCCAAATTTAATTAGAGATTAAGCAAGTGTTTTTTGCAGTAAAGTGATGACAGTAGTATCACAGCTCTGATATGAGCATCTCCTCCCTAACAAGTAATACTCTATGGACTGTCAATATGGATGCCACCCTAAATTCTCTCTCTC
Source organism: Dipodomys merriami (assembly GCF_024711535.1). Classification (NCBI taxonomy): domain Eukaryota; kingdom Metazoa; phylum Chordata; class Mammalia; order Rodentia; family Heteromyidae; genus Dipodomys; species Dipodomys merriami. Next base: position 2,119,931 of record NW_027206357.1, on the reverse strand, counting down.
TCTCTCTCTCTCTCTCTCTCTCTCTCTCTCTCTCTCTCTCTCTCTCTCTCTCTCTCTCTCTCTCTCTCTGTCTGTCTGTCTGTCTGTCTGTCTGTCTGTCTGTCTGTCTGTCTGTCTGTCTGTCTGTCTGTCTGTCTCTCTCTCTCTCTCTCTCTCTCTCTCTCTCTCTCTCTCTCTCTCACTCTCTCTTTCTTTCTCTCCTCACACACACACACACACACACAGAGCTGCCACCCAGACACAACGGAGATCAGTTCCATTCCTCTGTAATTATAGTTGATTGATGTTTGTTCCTTTGCTTTTCTTTGATTCAGGATCTTGCTTGGACCTCTATGTTTCCCCGAGATCAAGTCCCTTCTTAGTATACCGTGTATCTTTGTATGCTTCAGCGCAATTAACAGTATCTTGAATACAATATCTTCAAACTTGACTTTCAAGTCAAACTCCATGAATTCATACTTATATTCCAAAATACTAAAATGTATTGGATCTAGGGACAAAATGCCCACCTTTTATTTTAGAAGGAATTGACATCATGAAAAAAAGAATATTAATCAGGAACTGAGGTAAGAGAATGGGAGTATGTGGGAAAATGTAGAATACTGTATGTGTGTTAGAGATACAGAATAATAGGCTCATTTATTGAAAACTTGTCATCCTATATTGAAAGCTCAATTTATGTATACACTTTTCCAGGTACTTTGCTTACCTATCACTTCTGATCACAAATCCTCTTATGAATGTTTATATTATCTTTGAATAAATCGCACAATTTGCAGGTACTTATCATCTTAAGGAAAGACAGTCTGCTTCTACGTTTTTCATTATATGTGACAAACCCTTATTTTTTGTTTCCCTGTTTACTGAATAAATGTATTCCTGGAAACAGGATATTGACAGCAAATCTGAGTGTAATTTTCATTTTGTAAATTTCAAATATAATATAAACTTTGTATTGACTAGTTATGTGATATTCATGAACACAATATTTTGGTGCCTTTAAGTCAATTGAGAATTGCTGTGGTAGTTCTTGTGTCTAATTGACTTAACCATTATGTTATTCATGTATAAACATTGCCTTGCACTGTTATATTTTTATATATAAAATAATCTCCAAAGGTTTACTTTAAAGTGATAATTGGGGGAGGTTGTCTTCTTGTTCCAAACTTTATATTTATGTCAGTGAAAGTACTAGAAACACATGATGTTTACTGGAGCAATATAAAAGATGAGTACATATTTCTAAAGAGAATGAATTTATTGATTAAAACACAGAATAGAGTAAAATAGTAAGGTTTCTTGTTTGAGACTGAATAAATTTCATATGAATGTAGCTCAAGAAAAGACTCAAAGATAAATTCATACTTATATTACTGAGATTTACATCACAATATAAGAAATATACGTATTTTAAGGAAGTGGCCCTAGATACCTAATGGATGAAGAATGGAATTGAAAAAAAAGCAGAAGAAAACAATTCAACATGCATCTATTATGATTTTATAATACTAATATGAAAGCAATGGAGCTTTTGCCTTTCTGAAGAAGAACGTTTAGGCAGTAATTTCAATGAAAGTTAGCAATTGTAATGAGTCTGAAGTCTTTTCCTCCAAGATATCCAAGAATACTATACTCATTCTTTGAAGAGTAAATAAGTAATTATTTTCATTAGCTTTGCTTAATATGAATTTATTTGTAGTAAATAGGTTAAAATGTCTTCTTTCTCTCAATGTAATAACATACATTCTGTCTCTTTCTGTTTCTTCATACAAGCCTGAAATCACTACTTCAACGTAATATAAGCAGAAAAACAAAAATAACCTGATACAACAATCGCAAATCCTAAAGTATGGGAAAACATTCACAACATAAAAAATAAATCTGAGGAAGAGGAAAAACAATGACAGAAAAACAACAGAAAATTACCCTAGCAATCTCTAATGAAACAGAGGTTTATAGTCCTTGCAGATACTTCACTTTTGGAGGGTCACATCAAATCGTATATAATTATACATATGCAGCTGTAACTAGAGACATAACTATAAACATATAATTCATAAGAAGATTTTATACTGTCTTCACAAGAAAATAGAATTCTATGAAAAGGTGCCAGTCAGGTAGTTGACTGCTATGACTGTGTTGGCCAACACATTCAAAAGCACATCTGCAGTGTGGAATTAAATTGGCAACATAGAAAAAAGCAGGAACAGAAGTGTACATCAGAGAAAGCCACATCCATACACATAGACAATTCACCATACCACTGGACAGTCCGAACTGTCACTGGAACCACAAATATTAACATCACAACATCTCACCACAACTGACTTCTATTCCTACACTTAATGGACCTGACAAAAATGCAATTCCAGAATAACAAATCAGAACAGGAGACCAAACAAAGACCTGGCAAATCAACCAAGAACATAGAGAGTCACCTATTAAGGTCATAGATCCCCCAAAAGAAAACCTCCAAATGGACAAAACAAATCAGAGAAATACAAGAAAAGTGATGTCAAGGTAGTATAATTCACACAGTGAATAACCAGACATTAGAACAGACAATCAAGAAACTAGAAGAGAGTTATCAAAAGGTATTACAGATACTGCTGAAAAATGTGATTAATGGAAAGATAGAAAACCTCTACAAGGAAATTTGTGAACATTTGAGACCGACAAAAGATTAGCAATATAATTCATGGAGACTAAAAACAGAAAGATAAATAAATTCTGAGAAGTCAAGGGAGTCCAAGAAAAAATCGATGCCTAGCTAAAAGATATGAGATAAGACACAACTAAGAAAACAACCCTTGCAACTCCCCCACCCAAAGAAAAAATGTACAGAGGGCTGGGAATGTGGCTCAGTGGTAGAGCACTTGTCTTGGATGCCTGAGGACCTGGGTTCGATTCATCAGCACCACATAAGCAAAAAAAGAAAGAAGGAAGGAAAGAAAGAAAGAAAGAAAGAAAGAAAGAAAGAAAGAAAGAAAGAAAGAAAGAAAGAAAGAAAGAAAGAAAGAAAGAAAGAAAGAAAGAAAGAAAGAAAGGACAGAAAGAAAGAAAAAGCCCAGAAGTGGCGCTGTGGCTCAAGTGCTAGAGGGCTAGCCTTGAGCTGAAGAGCTGAGGGAGAGTGCTCAGGCCCAGAGTTCAGGTCCCAAGACCCGACCCCCAAAAAATGTACAGAAAGTCCATAAAAGACCTAAAACAAAGCTTTAAGAGAGAGATAGAACCCCTAAAAATTTACCAACCAGAAGAAAGACAGGGAAATCAAAAACAAAGTAGAAAGTCTCCACAGCAAATAGATGACATAGAAGACAATCTCAGGGCCAAATACAGAATAGATCTAATAAGAAAGAGGAAATAATCATTTAGAACAAATCCAAGAAATAATAAATGATCTTGCCAGAACGTCAAGACTCAGTTAGAAGATCAAATTTCGGGGAGATAGATACCAAGAAGGAGAAGAGCAGGAAACTAAATGGATGGGAAACATATTACAGAATTCTAGCAGAGAACATGCCAAACATCCAAATAGATAGGCTCATTCAGAGAAGAGAAGCCTTTAGAACAATCACAGAATTCTAGAACTGAACAATCCACCCTGACATCATAATCCATTAGAGGATCATTAACGATCAAGGAAAGGATTCTTAAAGCTGCCATAGAGAAAAGATTGATTATTTATAAAGGATATATAGTCAGAATAAAAACAGATTTCTTAGCTGATATGGTAAAAAGGAGAGCCTGGAATGATGTATGACAAACACTAAAGGTAAACTACTACCAACCGTGAATATGGTCCCAAGCCAAACTTTCCTTTACATTTAAAGAATAAATAAACGTATTTCATGACAAAGACAACTTGAAACAACGTATCTCCACCAAATCAGCATGATTGAATTTAATCAAATATATCCTACATAGAGAAGATCAAGAAGAACAGGAACTGGTTATATAAAATGTTCCCTACCAGAGTTCAAGGTAAATTTATTAAGAGTAGATCAGGCACAGGTCCTCACAACAGGTGTAGAACATAGCAGGGCTTATCAGATATTTCTGTGTTAACTCTCAATAGCAATGGGCTTAAATTTCTAAATAGAAGACATAGATTAGATAGCATTTAAAAACAAGATGCATCCATTTAGTATTTATGAGAGACACATTATCAAAAACATTCTATGAAGCTAGAATTATACTCTTCCACAAATCACATAGGGACTCACCAAAGAAAGAGAACTATGAACTCAACTCTTTGATAAGCATTAAAGAAGAACTTCTTAAAATTCTCACTCACCAATTTCAGCAACTAACAAAAGAATCATTTGGTATGATCAAGTAGGATTCAACTTGGATAAAAGTGGATTTAATATTCTTGTGAGTAAACATAATACAAACTATCAGCAGAAGCAGGGACAAGAAACACATAATTTTCTATAAGGATGTAGAAATAGCTTTTAACAAGCTCCAATACCGCTTTATGATTAAAAGGTCTGAGAAGCTAGGAATGCATGGAACATTCCTCAATATAATACTGAGTATGTATATTACACAGATAATTAGCATTTATCTCACCGTGGAAGCCTGAAGACATTAACATCAGGAATGAGACAAGGATGTCCACTCTCTCTACTACTCTTCATTATGGTAGTCAAATTTCTTACAAGAACAATAGACAAGAGAAAAACATAAAGCAGATCCAAATATGGAAGAAGTAAAACTATCCCTTTTTACAGATGAAATGACCCTGTAATTAAAGGACACTGTGGCTCCCTCCCTCAAGTTAGTACAAGTGATGCTAACCTTCAGCAATGTAGGAGGGTATAAAAACCACAAGAATCAGTAGTTTTTCTGTTACCAACAATGAGAAGATCCATGCTGAAATCCAAAATACAACCTCATATGTATTAGCCTCAAACACAAATCAAATCAAAACAACAACAACAAAACTAGGAATTAATTTAACTAAAATTGTGAAGGACCTATATGTGAAAACTTTAAAAATATAAAAAGGGAAATTGAAGGAGATTCAAGGAAATCGAAAGTCTTTCAATGTTCCTGGTTAGAAGAATTAACATTTAAAAAATTGCAATACTTCCCCCAACAATTGGCAATGCAATACTCATCAAAATCCCTACAATATTCTTCAGTGCAGTAAAGTAAGCAATCCAACTTTAATATGGAATTATAAAATTACAGATGATACAGAATGCTTAGAAATGAATTCATGGGCCTATAGTCATCTTACACACACACACACACACACACACACACACAGGAAAATGAAAGGATTGGGAAAATTGTATTAAGAGAAAAGAGAAAGGAATGCAGACACGGAGCAATATAGGTTTCACGGATTTATTCATATATTGAAACTAAAAGGTGTATTCAAATCTATATGTAAACAAGACAGATTCTACCTCATCCCAGTTAATATGACCATTACCAAGAAAACTAACAATAGCAAATGCTGGCCAATTGGGAACTCTATTACACTGTTGGTGGGAAATTAAACTGGTTCGACTATTGTGGAATGCAGTACAGAGTTTCCTGAAAAGACTAAACCTAAATCTCCCTTAAGAATCAGTAATTTGCATCCTGGGCAGTAATCCCATCAATAACAAACAGCCTCACATGAAAGCTACCAGAATATCCATGTTCAGGGCCCAGGCCAAGAGTTGAAGGACTGGAAAATATTTGCCACTGTTGGTATTTGTTTCCACAAATATGAACCATTTGATATAAGATACCAAATCAATCTATTTCCATTAGCTAGTTTAGGACTTAAAGGTAGTGGGTGCTAAAATGGCTCTTTGTTGAATGTTAGGAGAAGATGTAGGCAGTCCATGAAATGGGGATTTGTTGTTGTTGTTCGAGGTGCTTGAAGTCTGGGCTTAGGCACTGTGCCTGAGCTCTTCAACTCAAGGTGACTGCTCTACCTCTTGAGCGACAGTGTTTTTCTGGTTTTCTGGTTTTATGTGGGTTAAATGGAAATAAGAGTCTCAGTGACTTTCTTGCCCAGGATGTCTTTGAATTGAAGTCCTCAGAACTCAGCTTCCTGAGTAGCTAGGATTATAGCTGTGAGCCATTGGCACCAGGTAAAAATGGGGGATTTTGAGAAATGAAAATCGCCCTCTTCACCTGTGTCTAAACCTCAGATATTAGTATTAGAACACTTCACCTTTAACTCATTTCATCAGACATTTGTAAATTTTCTCTTTTCCTTCATGTGGGACTACTGCATTCAATATCAACTCAGCTGGGGGATTGGATCAATTATATGGTAATTGCTAGCACCTAATTTAAGAACTTTTATATCAAAAGAAATAAAACCCTCATTTGGAATAATTGTGTTTTCTTTTTATTACAAATCTGTGCTGTATTACTTCCTAATGTGATATTGGACCTACTAAGAGAATGATGACATTTTCTTTCTCTTCAGCCTTCTCCCACATATGGTCAAATATTTAAGAATTGAAAGATTTGCATTGATAATTGATTAAGCTGACTTCTAGGAAAATGTGCATCTCTGGAATTTGGTCTGCTGTCTTGTTCTTACATGCACAGGCTTTCTATGATTTATTTGTTCTACAAGGAATTCTACTTTCCAATTTGTGTGACCAATTTTAGTGTCTCTGATCAGTATTTCTGACCCTCTCTCTGGAGTCTCATTTGAGTTTGCCTCATAAAAAATATTTTAGTTATCAGCTAAGTGACTCTCAGCTTCTGTTTTTTGCCTGAATTCATTTAGGCTGTGATAGCAACCCTGCCTGGCTGTGCTTACTGGAGTGCTTTTTGTGTGTTTGTTAGTGTGTGTGTGTGTGTGTGTGTGTGTGTGTGTGTGTGTGTGTGTGTTTGTGTGTGTGTGTGTGTGTTTGTGTGTGTGTGTGTGTGTGTGTGTGTGTGTGTGTGTGTGTTGTTTTAGAGGTCTAGGATTACTATTCAAGGTAGTAGTTTCTCTTGGCCCCTGTGATCCCCTGGCCAAGGGTCAATGGGTTTTTCTAAAGATACAAAGAACAGCTTACTAAATTCCTGTTTTAATTGTCCCACAATGAGGTAATCAGGCATCCTTGCAAAGCCATCAATAATGCTTTGTAACCACTTACAGAAGTTGTCTATCAAGATGGCTTTCCAATGTTGACTGTGAAAATTGTTCATTTCCACGTAGGCACCATAAAGCACATCACATTCCTGGGATCAAACTTTTGGAAGAAAGGTTCCCCTTCCTTCCTTCTCTTATGATATTCTTCAGTTGTGGAGCCTGGAGCACATTTTCTCAAGAATATTCTGTAGTGTTAAAAAAGGATCAACTTTCAAAATAAAGGTGAAAATACTTGTCTACAACAGACTGATTTATCTTGCTTATATCTGTTGTTATTTTCATTATTTCAAACCCATAGATAATTTATATTGGTATTAGACAAGTGGCAAAGGATTAATGGAATAAGCATTCAGTTTACTTTCGTATATCCAATACAATACACTTAGCCTGAAAAGCGTGATATATATATATAACCAGATAGACCTGTATTTGCCATTTTGTATTAGACCGGTATTTGCCATTTTGTACTTTCTTTGACTTGCCTTTCTGCTTCTGTACACATGCATGTTAAACCTTGAAGAATGCAGCTGCTATTCTACCCGCCCTTGAGCCCCTGACACTAGTGGATCTGGAGCTGAAATTAACGACCCTCTGGCAGGGAGTATCTGACAAAGTACCTGACACATTCCAGACCACTTTCCCGGGCCTGGGATCGGAGATAGTTGCTGCCTGGCAACCACTTCCCCCGGGTCAGGGTCAGGGATAGTGGCCATCTGGCAACCACTTCTTCTAAATTACCCTAGAAGTACTGTCTAATTAGAGCATAATAGTGCGCTAGGCTGACCAATTATTAGCCCCAGCCCTTTTCCCGCTTTGTACTGTGCCAATCATCCGCTAGAATTATGATTTAAATTTCCCACCTGGTGTACTGGTTCGTTGCCAATAAATACTGAGGCCTTACCCCTACCAAATAACATATAAAAAGTGCTGTAACCCTGTGCTGGGGGACTCTCTCTGCACTCCGACATCAGTGCACAGAGGGGTCCGTGCTCAAGCTCGTCAATAAATGACTCATTGATTTTTGGTCTCTGGTGGTCTTTTTAGGTGCTTCAAGTCTCTGGGCATTAAAATTGTTGGCAGTGCTGGGACCTGAACTCAGGGCCTAGCATACCCAATTCATGAATGTGTGTGTCAACATGGCAACCTCTAGCCCAGTAAGCTGCCCGGCAGTTCCTAGACCCTGAGATTGAACCACAGGGGTGGACAAAATAGCCATACATGGATAGGCAGGTGGTAGTATACCAATAAATATATATTTGTATAGAGTGCCAGAGCTATCTGCCTAGGATTCAAGTGTATCAACTATGTTCCTACCAACTCTTAGGTAGTTATTATGCCACCATTGAAGGAATAGGATTCTTTTCATGCTTAATGAACTATTCATTAAGATCAATCAGCGTCCTAGGATCATTGCATCTAATTTTAGACTAGACTGATTGATGCTCTCAGCAACTTCTCATTCAATCATGAGTTTGCTCACATCCCATTGGTATTTCGATGCATAAGAACGAGTGTCTTGGGAATTCCACATATTTATAGGTGTCAGGACCAGGACTCGAACTCAGGGCCTACATTGCTGCATGGGCTTATGGCTTCCCTGATAGCCGCTATCCTTCACCAATGCAAGGTGAAGTTCTCTTTGTAGGCATATCATTAAGACCCAGTATGGTCACCTTGGAAAGGAACAAAATGTAAAAATCCATCCCGTGGCTTTCCTCTCTCTCCCTCTCTCTCTCCCTCCCTCTCTCTCTCCCTCCCTCTCTCTCTCCCTCTCCCTCTCCCTCTCTCTCTCTCTCTCTCTCTCTCTCTCTCTCTCTCTCTCTCTCTCTCTCTCTCTCTCTCTCTCTCTCTGTTTGTTTTCCTGCAAGACTTCAGGGCCTAGTATCCCAGGATCGGCTATGGGCCCATGGCAGCCCACCACCCTGAGGTGATTGAAGCTGAGGCAGAGTTACAACAAACTGAGTTCAAATCCTTTCCTTGGCAATAACAATACCAATACCAATAACAATAATAATAATAATAATAATAATAATAATAATAATAATAATACAACCTGGCTCAGAACTCGCACCATTTTTCTGCCACAGCTGGGATTCCAACTCAGGTCTGGGTAAATCTATAACACTGTGGGGGAAAGGGAAGCTCACCATCCTTGAAGACTACAATATCAGGCCAGGTCACAGGTCCTGAATTGAAGCCCCAGCACTGGAAAAAATAATGTACGCACCTATTTTACACATAGGATCTCTATTCACATATATGTATGGAATGCATCATGAGTTCAGTTTAGTTACTCTTTTTATTGTGTGTCTTAGTCATGGATGCATTTGTGTTTTATTGAGTATGATGACAGACATAACTGTGCCAACACGGATAACATCTTATTCCTATGGTTATAGAGTTGCCTATATAGAATTCTCTATCCTCCCTGACACCCAGGACTTTTACCAGACAGGAAAACAGGTGGATTGATGGGCTTCTCACATTAGGATTAATCTTTTGGCAGTATTGGGATTTGAACTCAGAGCTTAGCAGGCCCAATTGGCAAAATGGTCTAAGTGAGGATACCAACCTGTGAGCAACTAAGGAGCTAGGGTGTTCCCGGGACCTGAGATTGAGCCCCGGGGTAGGGATGGGGCACAATATTCATCCATTCCTAAGCTGAAGCTAGTATGCTAATAAATACCTATTGTAATAGAGTAGGAGATGTGGATAGCTGTGTTGGAATCCCATCTACCATGTTGTCGGGTCTTCGTTCATCCCACAAAAGATGGACAGGGTCCGAGGAAAGGTAAGTGTGGTCACTTGCCCATTCCCCAGCCTCCCTCATCCTGGGAGACAATCAGACACAGCAGGGAGTCAACTCAAGCAGGAAAACTCGTTTATTAACACAGAGCAAGCCGTTTTTAAAGCACAAAAGAGTGAGTGGCATGGGAGGGGAGGAAGAGGAACCAATCACTGTTAAGGTCACACCTTATAATAAACCTAAGCTTCCATAGTCTGTTTACAAACTGTAAAGCAAATTGGGCTCTGCCCACTCAACTCCCTATCAGCGCCATCTTTGCTGCCCATGTGCTCTATAGATTCCCTCTTTTTCGTTTTAATGGCAGACCCACCTCCAAGTTAGTTATCTTTTTCCTTCCTCTGTAAAGGTTATTTTAAAAGGATTCCATTGGTAAGGATAGCATTGGCTATGCAGGGGATTTGAGGCAAGTCTGGGTGGTGAGATTCGAGAGACAAGTATAGGGAGGGCCCTTGTGCATGATCCAAGAGCCCATCCCAGTTACCTCACATCCCCACCTAGCACAATAATTAACATCAGTCCCAACATAGTTAGAAATGTCCAAAGCAGTTCAATTAATTCCTGTACATATATAAAAGTCAGTATCTCCTAAGGTCAACCTCTTTAGAACCTGGGAGCAGCCTGGGTATTGGGAGTTCCACACATGCGGCATGGTGCATCCTCATGGGCCTGCCCACTCAGACCATTCTACTGTAGTCCAGAAAAACAAGGAAATTTTAAAACAAACTGCAGATATAGCAGAGCAATCCTGGGCACCTGGTGTCTTTTAAGTGAGCCAGTTCCTTGTACTTGCTTTTAAGGGAGCACAGGAGTCAAGATGACTTTGAGCTTTACTTTAAGCTATAAATGGCTCCCAATATCTCCCCTGTCTTTGTTTAAGGAAGCGAACCCACCTATCTTAGTTTGGGTGGATCGCCTTGTCTGCCTGACCCGTCATGGGGAACTTCTTCAGAGCAAGGTGAAGGCCCTGTCTTAGGCTGGCCAGACTGACACCCCTTCTTACCCATTTCTGGCTGCGATTCCTCTAGGGGGAAATTTATTCACTTGGAGCTTGATCTTATGTAATTGGCTGGCTAAACTCATAGGAGTTTTGCAGTGCATGTATAATGCAAGGAAGACATAGAAAAACAATCAGCAAAAGCATTACCAGGCCAAGCAATGTCATTAGCAGTCCTTTAGCATTAGTCAGGGATGGGATAGCAGTCTTTGCCACTTCAGAGTCCAGAGGTGGGGGTTGTTCTTGAGCAGATTTTAGACATGTTTACAGAAAAGCATAACAAAAGGTGGTTGTACAAGCAAGTAGTAAAAGAACAATTAGAGCAGGTAACATTAAAATAAGTTGCTCCTACAAAAATATTAAATGGTCCATACATAATGACATAGGGTGGTGATCAAAATGATGGTCAGGCCTCCAGGTCAAAGGTTTAGCTTCTCTTGTGGTCTATTGATGATTTCTGAATTGTCAGTGCTGATCACTATCCAGGTCACCTGTTGGGGTTAATCATCGGAGAGAGGGACTTGCAAGAGAGACACTTTAAGAAGGACTGCTTACAACAATCCCCCTGCCAAATGGCTGGGGGGGAATTGCCCCCTACACCCAGCGATTCCCTCTGCACAATGATCATGGGGTTCCTCTGCCCTGGGCTGCCAGCGCCTGGGTAATAGCCTCAGTCATGGCAGATATCTGAGCCTGTAAAGCTAAAGCTAGTGATTGGGACTGCTGCTGTTGCATTCCCACATCCTGCGAGGCCACCACCCATCTGCTCAGTGAACGCTCTCTCAATCCCGCACAGGCCATTCAGTGGTATGAATTCATCCCTTCCCGAACCAGTAGCTTTACAAACTGATCTCGGAGGTTCCCTACTGGCAGCTTGTGGTGAATGCTCTGTTGGACTCAGTCTACAAACTCAGCTAGAGGATCACCAGGTTTTTGCCTCACTCCTGCTATAGGGGACTCAGTAGGCCCATCATCCATTTTGTACTGAGTAGCAAGTCCTGCTTGCCTCACCTGGTCATGGTATGGGCCAGGTATTGCCTCCTGTTGGACGCCAGTGGAGTACACTTCCATGATACTTATTACTGTTAACAAGGCATAAGTAATAGGTATCATGGGTTGAGCCTGCTGATTATTCTCTACTTGCCCCCTGCATTCCTCCTTAAAGAAAGCACACATTTAATAAACTGAGAACTGGTGAGGATGGCTTTAGCCACATCCAGCCAGGCTTTAGGGACACCTGGGTGATAAGCAATGCCCAGTAATAAGCTCTGGGCCCAAGGAGAGTTTGGGCCATCCTCCGCCACTGCGTTGCAGAGCTCTTTAAGATCCTTAGCTTCCCATGGATACCATTCCAAGATCCTGCTTGCTCCTGTTGCCAGATTGACCAGATACACTTGGGGAAGAAAATCCTGTGGCCTAGGGTCCAGGTTCTCAGGTGGCCCTTCCTTTCCATGGTAGGACTCCTAGTAGGCCATCTACCCCTCCGTGGATGGTTTGTAGGGGTCTGAGTCTTGCAGGTATCTCTCACAGATCGCATAGGGTTCTGTACCTCCCCTCCAATCGGGGGAATAATGAGGGGGCCTACGACCATCAGGGGCATCTGAATCAGAGGGACTAAATTTCACCCTCGTTTTGAATTCCATGGTGCATGTTTCAGTGTGTTCTAGGTCAGATTTGACCCATTCCTTTTCCTTCTCACTTCCCAAGTCCTCCTTTACTCCATCTAGGCCTAATGTTGCCTCCTCCTCCTTCTTCGGTGAGATAGCATTACCCATACTAAGGGTTTCACTTACCCTGACAGACTGCTTAGCCTCTGCTGGTATATTTTCCTTTCATGCCCCATGTTGGGAGCCAGATGTTGGGTCTTCGTTCATCCCATGAAAGACAGACATTGTCTGAGGAAAGGTAAGTGCGGCCGCTGGCCCGTTCCCCAGCCTGCCTCAGCCTGGGAGACAATCAGACGCAGCAGGGAGTCAACTCAAGCAGGAACACTCATTTATTAAGATAGAGCAAGCCGTTTTTAAAGCAAAAAAGAGCAGGTGGCATGGGAGGGGAGGAAGAGGAACCAAGCACTGTCAAGGTCACACCCTATCATCCACCTAAGATTCCACGGTCTGGTTACACACTGAACATAAAGCAAATTGGGCTCTGCCCACTCAACTTCCTCTCAGCGCCATCTTGCTGCCCATGTGCTCTACACCATGTGAGTACTGATTCTTGGATCTTTCCCATTTCCTCCAATTTCTGAATGTGATCCTTATTGTCACACTTCATGAACTCTTAATTAAAAATTATTGTTGTGCCATACATCTTGCCTATCATTTCCTATGAGAATCATGCATGAACTAAACTCTTCCCCTAGGCCTGAATTCAAGCACCTCATAACACTTATAGACATGTTAAATATACGAGTGATACTTACATCTATATATTAAGTCTAGATTGTATTTGTTGGAGTGATTCATTATGTTTTATTATTGATTTATTGATTTAGCATTTATTTTACGAACTGTAAGTGCACCCATAATATTTACTACTACATTTATTCCCATCTATTCCATAGCATGTAACTTTACAGACATTATGAACTTGCACAGAAAAGGAAAACAGGTGTCGCACTTGAAATCTTACACCAGAAAGAAATTTTTGGCAATGATGGGACCTGATCTGAAAGCCTGAGAGGCCCAATTCTTGAATGGGTGAGTATCAGCACCACAGCTTCTAGCCCATTCAGCTGCCAAGTCGATCCCAAGACCTGGGATCAAGCCCCTGTTTGGCCAAAATCGCAGTAACTTTCTATAATGATGGTGGTACATAAATATAAATATCTAAATTTGGCCAAAATTGCAGTAACTTTCTATGACAATGGTGGTACATAAATAAATATACATATCTAACTTTGGCCAAAATTGCAGTAACTTTCTATGATGATGGTGGTACATAAATAAATATAAATGTACATATTTAGGTACTGCCAGAGGTGTCTATGTAGTATTCAATGACATATACTACGTTCCTACTGATTCTCATGTATTTAGCGAGGATTCCATTTAATCAATAATATTCTTCTAATGCATAATAAACTATGAATTAAAATCAACTGTGTTCTGTGATTATTGGGTCTAATTTTATGCTAGACTCATTTCGAGGGACTACTCATCCTAACATGACATTGATCACATTTCTCTGGTATTCTTATGGACAGGTAATAGTTTCTTAGACTCTCCAGTCCCTTTTAAATCGCATGATCAGGATTGAACTCAGGGCCTAGCATCCAGATTGGCCTATGGCTTCACTGACAGCCCGCCAGCCTTCAGCAATGCCAGGTGAACTACACGTTGCAGCCATGTCATTCAGACCCAGGATCGTCCCGTGCAATGAAGAAAAATAGAAACTGCTGAACTTCTGTGGTTTGTGGCTTTTTTTGGTGGTGTTTTCATTTTGTTTGCCTGTTAGTCCCCGAGGCCTAGGACCCAGGATGAGCTGTGGATCCAGAGGCTGCACCATCCCAGCCTAGTGTGATGGAAACTGAGGCAGAATTGCCATGACCTGAGTTAAAGCCCCATGCATGGCAAAAAAATTAATTAATTAATTAAATAATAATATTAATGAAGCTCCCTGTCTTGGATTTTGTGCCATTTTGTTGTTTGCCAGGCAGGGATGCATCTTGGGATCTGGGTAATTTTGATGGACTGAGGGGGGTGGAGGGAAAGAAAGTTCTCCTCCCTTGAAGACAATCAATTCAGGCCTGATCCCTAGGACTGAATTCAAGCCCCAGCCCTGGAGAACATAACATTTATAGACATGTTTATTATATGATTTATACTTACATCCATATATTCAGTTTATATCGTGTTTGTTGGAATGATTCATTATATTTTATTATTTATTTATCTATTTATCATTTATTTATGGACTGACTGTGAGTGTACCTATAACATTTATTACATTCATTCAAATCTATTCCACAGCATGGAGCTTTGCAGACATATTTTTACATCATACCTGACACCCTGCACTTGCACAGAAAAGGAAAACAGGTATCACACTTGGAATCTTTCTCCATGAAGACATTTTTAGCAATGCTGGGGCCTGAACTGAGGCCCTAGGAGGCCCAATTCGTGAATGGGTGAGTGTCAGCATGGCAGACTCTAGCACATTCAGATGCCAGGTGGATCCCAGGACCTGGAATCGAGACTCAGGTTTGGCCAAAATAGCAATAATTTTCTATTCCGACAGTGGTATAAAAATAAATATACATTTAGAAATTTAGATACTTCCAGTGATGTGTATCTAGTAGTATTCAATGACATATACTACCTACCTAGTGATTCACAGGTATGTATTGAGAATTCTATTTAATCAATAGTATTCTTTTAGGGGCTGGGAAAGTGGCTCACTGGGAGAGTGCTTGTCTTGCATTCATGAGCCCTGGGTTCGATTCCTCAGCACCACATGATCAGAAAAAGCGGGAATGGTGCTGTGTCTCAAATGGTACACACTATCCCTGAGCTTAAAAGCTGAGGAAGAGTTCCCAGGACCAGAGTTCAGACCCACTACCGACAACACATACACACACACACACACACACACACACACACACACACACACACACACACACACACACACACACACACAAACACACACACATATTCTTTTAATGCATAATAAACTATGAATTAAAATCAATCCACATCTTGTGAATACTGGGCTTAATTTTATGTTAAACTGACAAACTACTCATCCAACCATGACATTGATCACATTCCTCTGGTGTTCCTATGAACAGGCAATAGTTTCTTAGACTCTCCAGCCCTTTCTAAGTGCCATGACCAGAATTTAAACGCCTAGGTGTCCAGATAATGGTTTTGCTGCCAGCCTGCCAGCCTTCAGCAATGCCAGGTGACCTACAGGTTTTAGCTGTGTCATTTGGACCCGGGATGGTCACCATGCAAGGAAGGAAAACCGAGAAACCGCCGACTGTCTGCAATTCACGGCTATTTTTCAGTGCCGTTTTGAATTTGTTTTCCAGTCAGCCCCTGAAGCCTCGGATACCAGGATGGGCTGTGGGCCCAGAAGCTGCACCATCCCAGTTTAGGGTGATAGAAGCTGAGACAGAGTTGCTACGACCTAAGTTCAAGCCCCTTGCCTGGCAAAATAAATGAATTAATCAATAAAATAAATTTTAATAAAGTATATAAAAATAAAACAAAAATTTTTAAAAATTTAAAAATATTAAAAATACTAATGGAGCTCCCAGTCTTGGAATTCATGCCTGTTTTTTTCTGCTAGGCCTGGGATTTGAACTCAGAGTCTGGGAATCTCTAATGCACTGTGGAGAATGGGGAGACTCACCCTCTTTGAATAAAAGCAATTCAGGCCTGTTTCCTGGGCCTGAGTTCAATCCCCAGCCCTGTTAAGTAATATTCATCCACACTTGAAAAAAATGATTAATATCTACATAATTATGTTTACTGCATATTGCTTTGAGGGTATTTATTTTTTGTATTATTCATTCATTATTTTTATTGACTATTACTACACTTATAACATGTATTAAAGTTATTACATATTATGCGAACTATACAGATTTGCATATGTATTATATATCTTACTTCAGAGCCAGGACATTCACCAAAATTCTATATTAGATGATCCCATGCTTAGAAAAACAGAAAGAATACACCAACCAAAGTCTAATTTATCCCTAGGCACCCCAGTTGCTCACATCTATAATCCTAGCTACTCAGGAGGCTGAGAACTGGACGATGAAATTTCAAAGCTAATGAAGGCAGAAAAGCCTGAGAAAAATCATCTCCAATTAACTGGCAAAAAGCCCGGCTACAGGTATGGCGGAAGTGGTAGAAAATCAGCTATGAACAACCAAGCCAAGAAAGAGCAAGCTGAGTTCAAGTTCATGGTGGGGGAGAGGGGGATAAAAGGCAGAGAAATCCTCCAAAACAGAGAACAAAACAAGAATAGAAAAATCCCACATAATTTATGGTACCAACCAAACTGGAAAAAAACTAATGAAGCTTGTGCAGTTGCATAACTTTACATGAGCACCTATGCTCTTAGGTACACTTCAAAGCTACATTTTTAATAATATATGTATATATATTAATAATGAATCTATATAACTTTAAATAAACTAAGAAACCAGCCAATGAATAAATACTTCTCAATTAGTGCCTTAAACATATCATTATAAATTATTTATACGAAAAGTATAATCCAAGATTACTTTCTCAGAATCAATCTAAAAGAAGTTTATTCATGTGCCTGGCACCTGTGACTCATGCCTCTAATCCTAGCTAATCAGGAGGCTTAGATTTGAGGATGGCGGTTTAAACCCAGCCTGGATAGGAAAGTCCGTGAGACTCTTAATTCCAATAAACCACTAGAAAACTGGAAGTAGCATTGTGAATCAAGAATTAGATTGCTCACATTGAGCTGAAGAGTGCAGGGATAACCCCTGAGTTCAGGCCCACGACCAAAAAAAAAGAAGTTTGTTCATACAGATCATAAAATTCTAACACTTTGAGCTTTAGGAAACATTTATGCCAGAGTCTTATGCTCTTTAGGCAAATACTCCACTACTGACTACATCCTACTCCCAATGTTTTTGTTTTTCATTTTACAATCTAGTTTATTCCCAAAATGCTTACAAGTACCTGCTGTCCTCACAAAAGTGAGTTTTTATTCAGAAACCCAACTTTTTGTACTATGACTCCCCTAGTGTATTTCGTTGTAGACACTGAGGAAAACTGATATGACACAAATGTAGAGAGTTTATAATTATAGAAATAACTCTAAAGATAAATAAAATCAATTGTCCCAACTTTCTAGGGAGAAATCGTGTCCTTATTTTCATGTTCACTCTTCATAGAAGATGATCAAAATAGAAACACCAATGTGCTATGCTGAAATGTAAAAGTTTAAATCCCTTTTTTGAAAAACTCTAGTGTTATAAAATCAAAATGTAACAAATAAAGGTGAAGTGAACTTAAAAAATATTAAAAATGCTAATGAAGCTCCCTTGCTTGGAATGTGTGGCATTTTTTTTGTCTGCAAGGCCTGGGATTTGAACACGGGGTCTGGGTAACTCTGTTGCACTGTGCAGGAAGGGGAAGCTCACCATGCTTGAAGACCAGAAAGTCAGGCCTGTTCCCTAGGCCTGAATTCAAGGCTTATCCCTGAAAGCATACTCCTTATATACATTTTAAAGATAGGATTGAACTTCCATACATATGTTTTGACTATATTATGTTTGTGGTGGTTATTCATTGAATTTTTTGTTTTATTCATTTATTTACCATTTATTTTATTGACAGTGATGACACCTAACTATGTTTTATGTTGTTTGTATCCTATCACATAGCATCTATATTTGTAGATGTCTTCTCAATCATGCCTGACACTCAGGACTCTCCCAGAAAAGGAAAACAGATTGGCTTCTTTATCCAAGATTAAATTTTTGGCAGTGCTAGGATCTGAACTCAGCGACATGTAGTCCCAATTCATGAATGGGTGAGTGTGAGCACGGCAGCCTCTAGCCAATGAAGCTGTCAGGTGGTTCCCAGGTGCTGAGATCTTGCCCCAGCATTGTACAAAACAGCTATACTTGGGTAGGCAGACAGTGGTATACAAATAAATATATATTGGTAAAAAGAGCCATAGCTGCCTATCTATGATTGAATGACATATATTATGTTCCTATCAACTCTTTGGTATTTATTATATCACAATTAAAGGAATAGTATTCTTTTCATGCTTAATAAACTATTAATTGAGATCGATCCGTGTCCTAGGATTATTGCATCCAATTTTAGACTCGACCGATGCACAAACTTCTCTTTCAATTGGTATTCCTATGCATAGGAATGAGTCTTTTGGGATCTCCTGCCATTGGTAGGTGTCAGGACCGGGATTTGAAGCCAGGGCCTATGTTGACAGGCTGTCCTATGCATTTCTTGATAGTATGCCAGCCTATAGATATGGCAGGTCAGATCCACTTTGCAGCCATCTGATTCAGACCCAGGATGGTCACTGTGCAAAGAAAAAAAAACATAAAACCCCAGCCTTCTGCAGCTCCCCACTTTTCGTTCTATCCCACTTTTTTCCTCATGCAAGTCCTCTGGGCCTAGGATTCCAGGATTGGGTATGGGTCCTGAGCAGCACCTAGCCTAGGGTGATCGAGCTGAGGCAGTGTTGCCACGACCTCAGTTCAAGCCCCATGGTTGGCCAAAAAAAAAAAAAAAAAAGAAAAAAAGAAAAGAAAAGAAAAAAATAATCAATTAATTAATGAAATAATTAAAAAAATAAAGCTCCCTGATTTGGAATTTCTGTCAGTTTTCTTTCCTAGCCTGGGATTTGACCTCAGGGTCTTGGTAAATCTGTAGCAATGTGAGGGAAAGTGAAGATTTGCCACTACTGGAGTTCAAACCCCATGCCAAACCAAAACTAAAAATAAGTCACTCAGCTTGGCAAGGGGAGTAGTTTTGGAGATGGGAGGGAAGGGATGGTAGGGGGAAAACAAGGAGGAGGCAACAATGCTCAATAGGAAATAAACTCATGACCTTGCTCAAGTAACTGTGACCCCTCCGTACAACATTTTTACAATAAAAAAGCATACAAAAAAAAACAATGTAGTGTTCAGAGAAGCACTTTGCGAGTAAGGGAAGGACATCTGAATAGCTGTACAAAATTCTACACTGGTTTTTTTAATGTTCAGTATGTAACTGAATAAACAACTGCTTTCATTAAAAAATTAAGTCACTATCTTGGAACTGGGCCAATATTTTTACCATTGGTGGGATTTGATCTCACCGTCCACATAACTCTTTTGTACCATGGGTGAAGGCGAAGCTTACTGTCCTTGATGAAATGAAATTCAGGCTAGAGTTCCCATGGCCTGAATGGAGGCTCTGCAATGGAAAAGATATTTCTACACATGTGTAATATAGGATATATACTTACATAATTATGTTTATTAAATATTATGATTTTTATTATTGATTTTGTATTTATTTTATTTTTTGTTTGATTCACTCATTTATTGTGTGTTTTATTTAGTTTATCATACACATATTTATTACATTTTGCACATCTATTATAAAATTATACACAATAATTTAGGACATTGACTAATTTTTCATTAAAACTTTTTGTGTTGAGACATGATACATAATTAAATGGAGGCATTTGTCATAGTCTTCACATGTTTAGAGTCTCTTTCAAGTATGAACTTTGACTTATTTATCTTTGAACACCTTCCTATAGGGATTTCTTTAATGATTTATACTCAGAAGCCTTTTATTTTTGAATATACAAGTTGTGGGATAAGATTGTAAGGGTGAGCATAGAAATGTGGCTTAGTGGTAAAGAGCTGGCTCAACATGCATGATTACCAGTGTTTGAATATTCAGTGCCACATACTCAGAAAAAGCCAGAAGCAGTGGAGTAGCTCAAATGGCAGAGTGCTAGCCTTGAAAAAAATAAGCCCCAGGACTGTCAAAAACAATTGGCCAGATGTGGGTGGCTCACACCTGGAAACCCAGCTTCTGAGGATGCTGATATTTGAAGACCACAGTTCAAAGACAGCCTAGGCAAGGAAAGCCTGTTAGACTCTTATGTCCAATGTACCAACAAAAAAAAACCCTAGTGGTGCTGTGGCTCAAGTGGTAGAGTGTTAGCCTTGAGATGAATTGCCCAGGGACAGGGCCCAGGCTTGATACAAGACACACAATTGGAAAAAAGTAAGGGTTAATCAAAGTACTTTTCCTATCTGCTAATTAGGAGAACATTCTCTGGAAAATAAAAGCTGATGTAAGCCAGAATTGGAGTCAGAGCTTAAGGTTGAAGTGAAGCAGATCCACTTGCCCAGCCTCTCAGACTGTAGCATTATAACCTTGTGTGCTAAAGGGATCTGAATGGTCCAATTTTGAAAGGCTTAATATGCTCCCCAAGCCCTTTGTGATAAGCAGTTAACTTGTATTGTCAATGTCATTACAGTCCTGAACCTAGCAGAATAACAGTAGCTTACAACCATCAACCTAGCTAAGGAGGCTGAGGTCTCAGGATTACAGGGTGAAGCCAACCAGGGCAGGATATTCTATGACACTCTGACTTCCACTTCTGAAAGGTCAGATGTTCAACAGCTTCTTGTGTTTTCCTTGGTGATGAGAAGTTACTTGAACTCTAAATGTTATTAGAATTCTTGTGCTATCGAAGAAGGAAAGAAACATCATTGACCCATCCAAGGTTCAAATGAATTTGTCAGGATTCAAGCCCTAGCCCTGTTAGCAGGAAGAACTCCAGTGTAACACTGTATTTGAAGGACAGAAAACAGTATCAAAAGCCAGGCTAGGTGGAGAGACCTAGGCTTATAGGATTAGGAGGCAGAAGGTACACACTCAACAGGGAAGTGAGCTGCAAACCACTTCATTCATTCATTCCAGGCACACCCAGCAATGAGGGGAAACCTGAAACATTTGTTAGAGTTACACCAAGGTCAGGCTTTCTCAGCCTCTTCAAACAATGAATAATCTTCCTCCTTTAGGTGAAGGGAGCCTCAGGCTATCTTTAGGTTACCAATAGAGTCAGTTTAGTGAGAGAGAGTGCAGGAACAGAGTAGAAAAACCCTTGCTCTCTGTTCTTAGGGAGTGGATTTTTTACTCTACATTTGTCAGATTTGAAGGCCCTTCTTCTACCTCTGCCAGTCCATTCTCCTTCCTTCATTCTCCACATCATAAATGCAAATCCCCAGTCCAAGGACAGGCAGGACCGTTTCTCTTCTATTTCCAAGCCCCTGAGTTAGAACCTGGCTTTGCCTTCTTGGCTCTGGGGCATTCATCTGCCTGAGAAGTGGGAAAGAGGCAATCTTCCTGCTCTGTGGTTGTGTGAAGGTGATGCTGGTGTCCTGGCACACTGCAGAAGGCCTCATGACTGGGAATTGTTCCCTTCTTTCCTCCTGACATCCAAGACCAGATTCATGTACCATTTTTCTATCTATCTATCTATCTATCTATCTATCTATCTATCTATCTATCTATCTATCTATCTATCTATCTATCTATCTATCTACCTCTCTCTCTCTCTCTCTCTCTCTCTCTCTCTCTCTCTTTCTTTCTCTCTCTATCTATCTATCTATCTACCTACCTACCTATATATCTCTTTGACATTTCTTGGGTTGAACTCAAAGCCAGGGCACTGTCTCTAGCACTCTACTACTTGAGCCACAGCACCAATTCTGGCTTTTTCTCTGTATATACTACTGAAGAATAGAACCCAGGGCTTCTTGCAAGCTAGGCAAGCACTCTCTCACTAATCCACATTCCCTGCCCCCTCATCTTTTGTTCTTTTAATGGAAGTTTTTACATATGTATGCAACAGTTTGTGCCCCCAAGTGTAATTTTCTGAATACCGGTTATTTCTATAAACCCTGATCTTCTCTTCCCTTGCCTTATTTGTGACTGTTCCTGGAATGGCCTCATAATAAAATGTAACTATAGGCTGCTGAGAGCTGCAATGTGCATCGTATAAGGACAGAGGCCTGGAACCCTGGAAGAGCAAAGCGATGGGGCTGAAATAAAGAGAATGATGTAGTATGCGTAGCAAGCATATCTGAAAAATAAATCAGTATATGAAAGCAAAAGCTTTGCATACAGTCTGTTTGCACTCAAGGAAGTAACATACACAAGTAAGTAAGTAGGGCACTGATACATAAACTTGGCCTTCTCTTTTTGAATTTTATTTTTTTGGACTTCTCAGGGCTTAAACTCAGGGTGCAATGTGTTCCTCAGCTGTTTTGCTCAAGGCTGAGCTTCTAATACTGCCATAGCTTTACTTCCAGCCATCTGGTAGTTAATTGGACATAAGCAACTCCCAGACTTTCCTGCCTGGTCTGGCCTGTATCTCCTGCTAGGCTTTCTCTCCCAAAACTGGAGCTCTACCCTCAAGGCCACTGCTCCACTTCTGGTTTTCTGGTGGTTTATTGGCACTAAGAGTCTCACACACTTCCTGCTTGGGCTGGCTTTGGAAGGCGATCTCCTGAAGAGGATTCAAGCAGCTTTCCTCAGGGATTTGCCAAGGAGCAGCTCCACACAAACATTTAATATAAATCTCAAGAGGTACTAGATAAAAAATAGAAACCTGCAGATACTTCTAGTGTGTCCTAGATAGTTAAGGTTGGAGACACACAATACTCATAAGTATTAGATAATTTTATAGGCAAAAGGAGCAAATCAGACAGTATGAAGATCGCTCCAGCTTTTGGTCATCTCATCCTGAGACAGTAAATTCACTGCAGCTCAATGCTAAGTGACAGAACTGGCATGTCCTGTGGACATTTGCTCCTCAATCCTGTGATACTCGTTTCTCACTTTTGGCTTCAAACCTGTGACCAGAGTGGAAGATGAGGAGAGAAAATCCTTCTCTGAGAAAGCAGCTATAAAGAAAATTGGGTAGTCTCTTATAAGTTCAAACCATTGGAATGACCTGCTAAGAAGTCAGATTGTCCAGATTAAAAAAATTAAGAAAAGAAAGATGGTACCAGTGGCTGCTGACTGTAATCCCAGATCCTCAGGAGGCTGAGATTTAGAGAATCTGAATTTGAATCCAGCCAGTGTAAGAAAGTCCTTGACACTGTTATTTCTAAGAGAACACAGAAAAACCCAGAAGTGGGCTTTGACTCAAGCTTAATGCACTACCCTTGAGAAAAAGGAACTCAGGGGCAGCACTCAGGCTCATAGTTCAAGCCAGGACCTGCCCCCTCAAAAAGAGCCTGTTATCTCCACATCTTTGTCTATGTATGGATGTATTCCTACAAGTAAAGATCCAGAGTAGAGTAGCTATGATGAATGGCACCAAGCTAGGAAACTTGTATTCAATACTATGAGTTCATAACACAGAGAATGCTTTTATGACATTGCATGTTCCAGGGCTCCCCTCACTGCTCCCAGTATAGCCTGAAGGTTGCTCTGCACCCCAGTCCTGCTGGAAGAAGTCTCTCTCATTGTCTGGACAGGCAGACAAAAGGCCTCAATCCTGAACAGCTATGTAGCAAGCAACTCCATCTGGGCCACTTAGTGAGGAGGAGTGTGGGCAGGCTCTGAAAGCCAAGCAATCTCTTTCCCCAGTGCTCTATTTTAACAGGAAGCCTTCATTTATGCCACCTCCCATGGAAGGCCAAGTTCTATGCACTTATCCTGCCTTTGTGAGACTATATTCTGATGTTGAGATACAGGGCTCAATATAATTCAGGAGTCCTTCTGGCAGACAACTAGGGCAGTGAACCTAATTAAATGTTTCATAGCCTGCGATGATGGGCCTATGATGCCTCTCCTAGCTTTCCGGAAGCTTCGGAAATCCGAGAATATGTCAGATATCACAAAGTTTCCTGTCATCTAGGGCTGGTGAAGCTCATCAGGTTTTGAAACCTTTGACCTCTCCTAGTTGGACCCTGAGAGGCTAAGTTTTGGGGTTAAACACAAGGCGTGTGTGCTGACCATGATCTCAGAGCAGAAGTCTACTGCTTTCCCATTTTGTGTCACAGCTTCACTTCTACTTTCTGTGTGTGTTTGCCTGTGAGCGAGCGAGAACACCTGTGAGTGTGTATGTGCATTCACTAGTCCAGGAGCTTGAACACAGGACATGAGCACTGTATCTAGTTTCTCTTGTACAAGGATTGCCCTCTCCTACTTGAAACACAGAGCCATTTCAGGCTTTTTCCTAGTGATGTGGTCCAGAGTAATCATGCCTAGGGTTTCATGTATGCAAAGCACTCTACCCCTAAGGCACATTCTCAGCCCTCTACTTCAGGTTTGTTAGTTTGCTTATGTCTTTTTTGTTGTTGTCAGTTGTATGAGTTGAAGTCTGGTTCTGGGTGCTGTCCCTGAGCAATTCAGCTCTAATCTTGTGCTCTACCACTTGAGCCACCGGTTTTCTGGTGGTTCATTGGAGCTAAGTGTCTCACGGACTTTTCTGCCCAGGCTAGCGTTGAACCATGATCCTCAGATCTCAACCTACTGAGTAGCTAGGATGACCAGCATGAGCCACAAGCACCCAGCTTCCACTTCACGTTTCTTAGTGATGAATTGGAGATAATAGTCTCATGGGACCTTTTGTGTCTTGGATAGTTTGGAACCCAGATAATCTGATCTCAGCTTCCTGAGAAGCCAGGATGACAAACCTTGGCTATACAACCCTAGGCTGTGGCACTCTGCTGCAAGTGGGTCCTTGGCTCCACATGGTGGAGTGCTGGCCATGAGTCCAAGAGGTAAGGATCAGCGCTGAGTCCCTGAGTTCAAGGTTCATGACTGAGAAAAATCAAAACAAAACAATTGTCTGCAGTAGACAACTCACTAGTCTTCAGTAATACATAATTTTGTCCCTGCCATGGGGACATATCTGAGCCTCAATATTCTTGTCTGCCTAATCATCCCAGTTGCGGAGCTATTACAAGGGCAAAATGAAAGAATGCACCCTTTGAAAGACAAAACTCATTACACTCTTTACAGTATTCAGCACACAGCACCCAGCACCCAATGCAGGACTCAGAACACTGCACCCTGTGAAGGTCTCAGCACATAGCATCCTGAGCAGGACTCAGCAAACAGCTCCACACGAAGGACCCAACACCTCAGGAAGAACTCATCACATAGCTGTATCCCACAAGCTGTCATTAGTATTATGGTGCTTTCATCAGTATCACCACTCTTTCAGAAACACATCACAAACTGCACAAAGTTCACATCTAATGATTGAGCTTGCTGAGGGTTTTTTTTGGGGGGGAGTCAGCCATAGGGATAGCACTAATATGTTGGGAGTACTACTTTTGCTTGAGGCACAGCACAGAGTTTCACAGATATCCTGCCAGGGCTGGGTTTTAAACCCATCAGTGTCAGATCTCAGCCCCCGAATATCTTGGATGACAGGGGTGAGCGAGCCAGCAGCATGTGCTTCTGTGGAGCTGGGTTGCAGTGGCATACCTCTGGCTAAGTCAGATGGCAGCTGTCAGCACCAGACTCATGGCTTGCTCTGTGATGAGCTATTTGAAGTCCTATATTTATAGAGTTGCAATCACAACATTCAATCTTATTTTGGTGTCAGTCCTGGGTCTTGAGTAAGAGTCTAGACATAGTCCCTATGTTTTTACGCTCAAAGCTAGTGCTCGACTTTTTGAGTGACAGCACAACTTCCGGATTTTTATGTGCATGTGGTAGTGAAGAATTGAATCCAGGGCTTTGTATGTACAAGCCATCACTATACAACTGAGCCCCAGGAGTGACAAGTGTATAAACAGATAAATATGTAGATTGACATATATATATATATATATGTATGTATACATATGTATAAAACAAGAGAAAGTTGTCTGTATATTATGAAATTACATATATTACTAGTAATTATTGACAAATAAATTATTCTTTCAAGTTTTAAGTATCATGGTTGAATATTCAACAAGGTATTAATTGAAAATTGGTCAAAGTAGTGTAATTATTGTGTATAATTTTATAGTATACTCATACACTAACTAATAATTTAATTGTTACTTTTATAACATTCCATTTGTATGGATGTATATTGGCATGTATTTCTTAGAATCTCCCAACAATCACTTGTGGCAGTCCCAGGATTCGACCTCAAGGCCTAAGTTGAAGTTTCGGTTATGGCTTCCCTAATAGCCAGCCAAACGTTGGCAAGCAAGGTAATGTACACTTTCTGGGCCTTTTCATTTAGTCCCAGGATGGTCAGAACGCAAAGGGGAAAAAATGTAAAACCACCTTCTTGAACTTCTCTGTTATATCCTTCTCCTTTTTATTTTTTGCCAACACCGAGATTTGAACTTGGGTCCTAGGATCGAAGGGTCAACTTGCAAGAGATGCCAAGACCTGAGTTCAAGCCCTGTGCTTGGCCAAAGGGAAAAAAAAGCCCTGGCTTGGAATTTGCACCACTTTTCTGGCAGTCCTGGAATTTGAACTCAGCGTCTGGTAACTCTGTGGCACTGTGGTTGAAGGGGAAGCTCACCGTCCTTGAAGACAAGAAATTTTAGACCAGTTCCCAGGGCCTGAATAGAAGCCCCAGAACTGAAAAAAATAATATTCATATATGAAATTTATTTACATGCATGGGTTTAGTGAGTATGACATTTATTACACTTATGTATTTAGTATTATTACACAAATAACATTTCATTTATTACATCCTATCATACAGGATATATTTGCATATAGATTATATATCATACTGAGACCCAGGATATTTTTCAGGAAAAAAAATGTGTCAAAAGTGGATTCTTACTCCATGAATAAATTTTTGGCCATGCTGGGATTTCAACTCATGGCCTAGAATGCCAAATCCATAAATGGGGTCACAGTCTTAGCTGACCATCCTCTGGCAATCTGAGCTGCCAGGCAATTCTGAGGACCTGTGATCAAGCCACAATAGTGTCCAATATATATACTGATAGATGTGTAGATTGCGGTATATATATATATACTTAGAGGGAGAATGTGAGGATATCATTAAATTATATATATATATATATATATATATATATATACATAGTTACCAATTATTAGTTTAAGTTATGTCTCCATTTAATGAAATATAATGGCTGAATACTTATAAAAGCATTAATTAAAAAATAGTCAATATACTTCCATTAAAGGAATCACACCATGGTGCTAGAATGGAAGATTTAAATTCAATAATATTTCTGTGCATTCTAAAATAGAATCATGAATGAACTGCAAATTTAATTATTACTTTGATTACTTTGATAACATTCCATTTGCATTCACATAAATAGGAATGAGTTTGTCAGGATCTCCCTCCATTTGTGAGTGGCAGTCCTGGCATTCTAACTCCAGGCCTAGATGATTTATTTCAAATGTAAACAATTGGAATAACGCTGTGAAGATTTCAGATTGTCATGATTTTAAAAAGAACAACAAGAAGAAAAGAAAGCCAGGTGTCAGTGGCTCCTGTATTTAATGCAAGCTCCTTAGGAGGCTGAGGTGTAGAGAATGCCAATTTGAATTCACCCAGGGCAGGAAAGTCCTAGACACTCTTATTTCTAAGAGATCACAGGAAAATATGCCCATGAGTTGGGCCTGTGCCTCAAGGGCAGAGCTCTACCCTTGAGCAAAAGGAGATCAGTGATAGGGCCTAGTCTCATATTTCAACCTCGAACCTGCCAAAGAAATAAAAGAATTCAGTAACTCCATGTCTCTGTGTATAGATGGATGATGTATGGATGATTGGCTTTCAGCAGGTTGCCCATGCCCAGACCCCCAACCTTGGCAAGCTGGGAAAAGCCCTCAGAGAGTAATAAGTATGAGCTAGTAGCTTGAAAAAAAACATCCTTCTCTGCCATTTAATAATTGAAACCCCGAAGGCTTGCCTGGGCTGGTGTATGCAACGGGTGCATTATATTCTGGCTCAGGTATCTCATTGGGAAATCTAGCAGCCAGCCACTACCTCCAGGGAGACCACAGTTTATAGGCTGTAGTAGTTGTGGAAGGTTCTGGCTCCATATTTCCTATCCCTCTGTAGGATGTGAGCCTAGATCTCTGGGGCCTGCTGGCTATAACTCATTCATCATTCCTCATTGCCGAGTCTCAGGCTGGTACCAAATCCTGGCAAAGATATAAAATGGCCAGCGATTTCTGAGCTGAAATCCCACCCTCCTAGATCCTGTTAGAAGTGAGCCTTGGGCTGCGAATGTGGCTTAGTGGTAGAGTGCTTACCTAGAGAGCATGAAGCCCGAGGTTCGATTCCTCAGTACTACATAAACAGAAAAAGCCAAAAGTGTCACTGTGGATTAAGTGATAGAATGTAGCCTTGAGGAAAAGCAACTCAGGAACATGCCCAGACCCTTAGTTCAAGCCCAAGATTACAAAAAAAAAATGTGAGCTTAGTGAGACATACACTTCTGGGACTCAGAGGAGGGCCAAGGTTATAGGTAAGAGGGAGATGGCAGGTGCTGGTGGCTCACCCCTATACTCTTAGCTACTCTGGAGGCTGAAATCTGAGGATCATAATTGCAAGACAGTGCAGGCAGGAAAGTCTATATGAGAATCTTTTCTCCAATTAAACACCCCCCAGAAGTAGAGCTGTGTTCCAAGTAGTAGAGTGCTAACCTTGAGCATAAAAACTCAGGAATGGCATCCAGGCCATGGATTTCAACCCCAGGACTGGCACACAAACACACACACACACACACACACACACACAGACACACACACACACACACACACACACACACACACACACACACACACACACACACACACACACACACACACACACCAATATAGAGCATTTGCCAGTCAGCCTAACAAGTTCCATCTCTAGGAACTCAATATTTTTTTTTTAAAAAGAGGGAGAACGGAAGGAAGGACTTGCTCCAGGAGGTGATTTAACTAGTGCCAAAATTCCACAGGAGTTCTAAGATGTGGAACAAGACAGAGTGCCTCAGGCAGAAGGTACACAGCATGGGCAAAGGTCCTGAGGTGTGGTGTAGAGCAGGTGGTGTCTGGGGAATGAAGGTTCTGTGTCTTCAGACAAGTCTGGCTGAACACTCTAGGCTGGGTCAAGGTTTGTACTTGAGTCACAGGTAGGGCAGAGGGTAGGGTCCAGAATGGGGCCCAGAGGAAGATTAGCTTGACTTTTCACCATGGACCCCAGGCATTTCCTGTGGCTGAAAGCCTATTTTTCACAGCTCCTGACCCTAAGGCCTCCTTTGCATGGAGGAGTCAGGGCAAACGCAGGGAAGAACCCTTGCTTAAGAAAAGCTTCTACCCAATGCCACCAGTTTCTCGACCTCTGTAAATCCTAGCTACTCAAGAGACTGAAATCAGAGATCGTGGGTCAAAGCCAGCTCAGGGGAAGAAAGTTAGTGAGACTCTTCTTGCCAATGAACCACCAAAAGCCAGAAATGGAGCTGTGGCTCAAGTGGTAGAGTACCAGCCTTGAGGGAAAATGTTAAGAGACCAGAGCCCAGACCCTGAGTTCAAGCCCCAG